>NC_139479.1:37512916-38712916 GCF_008360975.1 Lichenostomus cassidix | reverse complement strand
ATTGAGTTTTATTACAAAAAAAAAAAAAAATTCGTACCTTTTAATTGGTCTTAAAATGTTTTTGCTAAAACTCTATTCTGGATTCTTGGTGTTAAGCGACTAGAAAGAAAATTAAATTCAAAAACTCCTCTTTGACCCATGCATATCTCAAGACCTAAAGGCAACCAAAAATCAATGGAGAACTATGTCTGAGAAGCCATGACTGCTGCAGATGTGTACACCATCTAGTAAAATATAATTCAGAATCAGAAAACTGTGTTTGTGTTAAAACACTACACTTGCAGATCTTTCTACCTCTATTTTGTAATGTACTGAAATGTTTTTTGCTTATTTCTGAGCTAAGTTTCTGTGTCCTAACCAAATCTTCCAAAAAGAGGATGAAAAAGAGAGAAAATCTTTTCGGAGTATGCCCTGACCTATAAAAGCACCGCTCTGCAGGAGTTACAAATGGCTTTTTGGCTAAGTTCAGCAGCTGAAAGGGCCTCTACTTTTGTCTCCAGAGCTGACAATAGCTGTGGAGAAGAATGTCTTCTTTAAAATTTCTGGGGATCAAGCTGAACCTTCAGCTGCCAGAGTTTCGTCTCTCCTCTTCCCTTCACACCCCATCCCCTCCCCGCTCCCCTGAAAAAAAGGTTGAAGGGCCTAATCCTGCTTCCATTGAAGTTGATGTAACTTTTTCTCTTGTCAGTATTTTTTTTTTAGGTAGGCTCTTCTTTTTGGGCTGCTGGAACTATTTTTTACGTTACTTTTTAGTATATTTCCAGGCTAAAAGCAGTTTTCATATTTTACAATACCATATAAAAACAGCTAAGAAAAGGAGGCAAGATTTCATTTCTGTACAATCTGTTTGGGTTTGATAATCAGCTGTAGGAAGCTGGTGTTTTCTGCATGGTTGCAGACAGTGTGAGCTCTCCTATTATCCGTTGCAAGTTTCTGTATCAGGTCTATGGGCAGCTGTCCCGCAGCACTGAGGATCCAGCACCACCAGGCTCTCTGGAGTCAGGTTAGTAAAGCAGGTATTCCCGGAAATAGCTGAACTGTCAGGAGGTATTCTTGTTTATTTCTTTAAAAAGGAGGGCCTTGGTGCCCACTATCTCTCTGATATTCTAGCGCTACCCCACCTGCCCTGGCAGTGAGAGCTGGGCTCAGCCCCACCATCACCCTGACCAGGTTCAAACTCCAAAAATGCCCAAGCTGTCCAGCCATTTGCTGTTTTGATCAAGGATGCCTTATTAGTCCTGTTGAAGCTCAGCAAGAAGCAAATGCCAATGGCTTTTTAGGTGGCAGAAATGTATCCATGCCTCAGTCTTCCTCAAAGCAGCTGGTATCCTGGAGAGTGGGACCTCTCTTACAGCATGGACAATAGGGGACACCCAGGATCCCCTTGCCTGGGACCAACTCATATACACAGTGACCTGCCCCTCCTTTTGTCCAGCCATGTTTTAGGACAAAGAGGTGCCTGTGAGCGAGCTCATGCTGGACTGGAGATGTTGGGCAGTATGGAGGGGGCCCATCAGAGTGCACTTTGTGTCTCCATCCCTTGGTCCTCACAAAGAGCTGTGGAGGAGTGAGGACACTGGAATACAATAGGAAGGGTTAAAAGCCTCCTTAATTGCAATTATCTTAAATTGCTAAGACAGAAGCCTTGCGATGTAGCTGTAGCTTTTAAAGTGCAAGTTGTTAGGGTAACTTCTACAGTCAGTAAAGGGAGAGAGGCGCATCAGGAGGGCAGATCTTCCAACTCAGAGATACCAGGCTTGTTCTTTGGAAATACCTGATTATCTTTGTTGTTAAATAGGGATCACCTATACAAGTAATGCTTTAGATTACCAATGTGAGATAGGATGAAATCTACTCCTGAACTGGTAAATTATTTAAATTGAAAAAGCCATGATGCCACTGAAAAGGTAGCAGTTCTGAAGCAGCTGGGGAAGCAGAAAAATCATTCTGCGCCCAAATTAAGTCTCATGGTTAGCTGATGAGAAAAAGAAAAAAAAATTATCCTAAAAGGTGTGGATTTTATAAAGGATTGTATCTCCGAATATGAACCTGTGAATTCGTAGACCTGCTACAAAAATACATTATGCTTTGCAGAAGAATGTAAAATGGGCATCAAATTGACAAAGTCAGATTTTGAGAGAGTTGTTACAAGGGACTAATGCCACTTTCGCTTTTCATTTTCCGTATTTTTCATATCAAAAGCACAGATCTTCAGTTTAACAGCTTCTGGGTTTTATTTGAAAGGGGGGAAAGGACACACAGAGACTTGCAAGAGACTTACCCAGTAGCAACAACCATTTTGAGCAGAGGCTCTATTTGCTGGATACAATGCAGTGTCATGTAGAAGTGCTTAAATTACTTCTGAGTGAGCTAGCTCAGGAAGTCAGAGCAACGTAATTGCATTAAGTGCTCTACTCAAGCTAATGTTTTTTTTCTGCTTGTACTAGGACAGCGCTGATATGTCTGATGGCATTACATTAGGTGTGTCAACTTGCCTAATGCACAGAATAATGTGCAGTGCCTAAAGGACTGGAAGACCAACACAGGTGCCATGAAAGGAAGCAACTGGGTACTTCTGACACTGTGCTACAAACTCGCTTTCCTACAGCAGGGAAACATCACGTGTGTGTTTGCGGGTGCTGTATAAAATCTATATAATCTATTTCATATAATGTCAGGCATAATGTAGGGCCTTAGAGTAGGATTAAATCGGAAAGAAAAAGGAACAAAAGTGGGATCATTTGGCCTCCTAAGGCCCTTAAGGGAATGGAAAACAAGTGTAACAATGTGATGATTGTAGATCCACGTTGTCTCCTTGATGTGACACTGTTGTGGGGCTCCCTTGTGTACCTACGAACTGTGGGATTTGCCTGTGCACCCCACCGAAGGCAGCCTTGGATGCAGCCGGCGCCACTCCAAAATCACAGCTCTCCGGGATAAAATGGAAAGCAGTGAATTTCTTTAAGGATAGAGAAGCCCAGAGGATAATACAGCCATTTAACTGCCTTGCCTGGCTTGATGTATGAAGTGGATTCACGAGTAGTTCCCATAACATTTTGCTGGTGGTTTAATCATTACCAAGAGAAAAGCCTAAAGAATGCAGAGAACAGGACACCGCGCTTGTGGGTTTTTTTTCAGGGGTAGTGTTTTCTTCTGTTTTTAAGAAACGCATGTCTTTGATGAGATATGGCTGCAGGCTACCATTTTACATTTTATGGCTGCAGGCTACCATTTTACATTTTATGTCGGCTGCCTTTTGTCAGCGGCTCATTATTGATGCTGTATTCTGTTTTAATTCACACTGCTCTGCTAATCAATTACAGCATTTATCCATTAATCAGGTGTTCTGACAGGGTCAATAACTGCTTTGCAGTTTTGTGGAGTGTTGCACGTTATCAAGCAAGTAGCAACAGTCAGTGGATTAGTTTAGCACAGTGTTGTTTTCTCAGGCTGGTGGACCTTCAGGGGAGTAAACACCTAGTGAGGCTTCTGGCAATTATCTGAGATTTTTGGATTCCTTGTCAAAAACCTCATCTGTTTGCAAAATTCGTCCTCACTGGCGGGTGTGCGAGAGCGAGTGCATGAATGCGTGCGCTCACGCATGTGAGCCTGCGTGCACCCATGTGTGCCTGCCTTCCCCCATCTGTGTGTGTACAAATAGATGTAGGTACCCTGTAGCCTAAATATCCACCTTATAAAACGTGCCAATTCAGCTCCGTGGCTTGTAACAACTAAACTGGTGGTAAATCATCACCAACATTAAAGGGATTTTTTCATTTTAGCAAGATAATAGAGGGGCAACACTTAATTGGACAGTTACAGTTTTGGTAGTTAAGTTACCGTCTATAATGACGGTAACAGGTTTCAATTATCTTTTTTATGACAGATGTACCAACATTTAATTGTTTCTCGTCAAGTGTGGAAAGAAAAGACACTTCTGTAGATTTTTCAATTCTTCTACATGTCACTTAGCTGTCTGCACCATTGTTTGAGCTCCTTTCTCTCATCCTTTTTGCAGCAATGAGTTGTGTCATTCCCTCATGATCAGCACTTTTGTTGTCTTTGTTTTTTGCTGTACCTCAGAAGTCCATCTTTTCTTTCATCTCCTTCCCATTCATGCATGAGGGAACAGTTGTGCTCTGTTGTGGGGATGTTCCGCTGGATTTCAAACAGTAGGGTTTCTTTTTATTCTCTTCTAAGTAGTACAATGGGGCTGAATGTCTGTTGCAGAATGCACACACTAATATGCCAGGTTATTTGGTTTCTAAGAAGTCAATAAAAATGCTACATTTGGGTTCAGTACTTGGCTTGCTTTTTTTCTGCTGTTTGCCTTTCGGTCTTCAGTTATAAATCTGTTTGTTTGTTTCTGGTTATAAAATATAATCCTTGATATTAAATCCAAGCGTGGAATCAACAAACACTTAGGAAAAAATGTTACTGGCGATGGGGTATTTTCACACTAACAGATTTGGCAGACACTGTCTTCCCTGATAAGGAAGGGAAAATTGCCGCCAAATCTAATTAATGGGGTCTATAACAGGAAAGGAGAGAGAGGGAGTACAGGGCGGGGGGTAGATGCAATCATGAGTTCATCTTGGCAAAACTTTCTTGTTTCTTGGAGACTTAGCAAGTCTTTGCATTTAAGAAAAGGTAGCTTTAGTAGATTTCATTTTTAAGGACTTTTTTTTTCTGCTTGTGCATGTACTTCATTTATAAACACTTATTCAAAATCCATTTCAACAGCCAAAGCCTAAAGACATAAAAAGCTAGAGATATCTTCAGACACTTTGTTCTCATACTCAGGAGCAATCTTCAAAATCCTTCTTAATGAGGTCATAAAAGAAAAAAAATCGAACAAGTGGTACTTGTGTACCTCTCTAGGATATGTCATCGGGGTCACTTGCCACTAGGTTATCCTATTTAAAAAGGGATTGGGATAGTTCAATCAAGCATTGCATTAAGAGAGAGACTTTGATTAATTCCTTCTCTTCTCTATTGTGCTATAGATAATTTCAGTAAATTTGTGATACTTTCTTCTTAGTCAGTGTTGAGGCTTAGCGTTCTCGATGCGTCATGCTGAGTATTAGCATTTATTGGGCCTATTTGGCTGAAGTAAAGACGAGTGTAGGCTGCAGACAGCCCTCTAATCTTTGACAAGTGAGGCCATTCTTTCAACATTACCGTTATCTCAGGTCATAGAGAGAAAGTGTTCTCTTACAGGTTTGCTGCAGGAACAAATATGGCATGTAAAGGAAGGGGAAGAAGAAAAAGTAAGTAGGCTGATGATTTATTACAGATTTCTTTTTGGAAAAAATAGACGTGACTTTTATGGAGAAAATTACTGTCTTGAATAACTTGTTCATTTTGTGACACAATGGGAGAGAATTAAAGGAAGGCAAAGCTGAGCCTTGTTACCAACTTGTGCCGTGACTAGAGACTTGAAATGCAGCAGAACTGCAACTCAGAACCCAGCTGTGATTGCACTATTTCTATACTTCTTGAAACCTAACTTTATTTTTTAGAGTGATTGGCTTTGGTGGAAAATTTTCTTTTTCATTTAATTATATTAAAAAAAAAAAAAAAAGAAAAAACCTCAAAGGACCTTTTTTGACAATGAAGAAATCATGTTACGTCCTAGTTCTCAACTAAACATGCTCTATTTTCCATTTAAATATAGGTCTTTAGAATTTGCATGATATGTCTTTAATTCATTGTAAAAAAAATTCTCTCTTTATGTTGTTTGGTGTAATCTCCCTCCTCTTCCCTGGCTGATTTTGAAAATGTGTGTGATAGTTGCTCTGGAGATTCAAGGCCCTGTTGGGTATACACATATTTAGGCGCTCTTTAAAAAGTGGATTTTTGACCTGATAGACCGTAACGGCTCCCAGGGAGCCACTATGGTCATTGTGTAAATCCTTCTTAGTTTTCAGTTTACTCACTTGATATACCGTAACGGCTCTTAGGGCCGTTATGGTCTTTTGTGGTAATCCAGCTGCTGCACATGCGTGTGAAGCTTTTGTGCCTAAAAATCCTGGGGAAGTTTTGTTGGGAGCGTAGCGGGCACGGCCAGAATTGCTTCCTTTTTGGTGGGGTGGGATGAAAGGGCTGGAGGAAAAAGTGGTGGCTCTTCTTCCTTTCCCTTTGGCAGTTGCCAAAACCACCGGGGCACCTAAAGGACTAGCAGCATGCCAAAAAATATATACAAAAAAGCCACAAAACCTAGTGTTGGATGCTCAAAATAACACCTGGAAAGATGGATTTGATTCAAAATGTTCACAAGTGTGAAACAGCTGATTTTTATTTATGCAGTTGTTTCATGTATGTCTAAGATGTGTCAGGCTACTGCCCAGTGGGATTTTTGACAACTGAGTTATTGACCCTTGAAAACAGGGAGTTGTAAGTGAAAGGCTGATATAGTCGTAACTATAGCAACACTGTCAGTGTTCCTGTAATTATTAACTTTTTTTAATAAAAAAATTAAGAAGCTGTTTCTTTTCTTAAAGAAGCCTTTATTGCAAACTGATGATGCCACCATGGAGATGTGATATGTTGAAACAATGCATGTCAACTAATCACTAAAATAATTAAAGTACTGGGAAAGTATTGAAAAGAGCCAAACATTACTTGCACGTATGAACGAGGCCTATCGGTTCAAACTGTTCGTAGAGGCAGTGATGGCAGACAGGTTTAGCCATCATTTTGTGCCGTGTATAGCTGTTAGAAGGCTTCATTTTCATTATTTGTGCAACTTTTCATGGGGTGCTCCCCTGAGAGAGACAGTGTTTGCACTGAGGCTGCAGACGGAGATTCAGACATTTATTTGGAGTTAATTCGCTGTTGTATGGGACCAAGTGATTTGACTGCAATGTGTGTGCCTGCTCTTACCATGGAGAGTGGCTGCAGCTCCTGCAGATGCAGTTTTACATGGGCTTCTTGGCAGAGAGCATTTCAGGTTGCAATGACTGGATTGTCAGAGCCTGTGCTACGCCCTCCCTCTGCTACGAGTTGCCAGAGGTTGCAGATCCCTATCCTGGCATGACGCTAAGCACATGTGAAGCATTTCTTACTTGTACCACTTCCCATGCTATTCTCCTAACTCTTGCTTAGTGGTGGCCATCAGGTGATGTGTTGCAGGTGGGGCAACCTTCAGAAAACAATGCCGCTGTTTTGGAGTAACCCTTCACCCCCACAGGGACACCGCCAAAGACTGGCCTTCTCATCTGAGAGTATGATTTTCCAGGACTATATGTGTGCATGTTTGGGGAAGGAATCAAGTGGGGAGGGAAAGACTGTCATATTTCAGCAGGATCTCCTGACCTGCAGAGCACCTGCAGAACCCTGTTATGGTTTTCTAAGACTTGTCTACTCACTAAAGCTTTTCTTACTGATCTAGAGTTTGGTTGTGTTTTATAACCCACCTTCTCACAAGGATGAGAAATGTCTGTTCTGTATAAAACTTGTGCACCTTAATATTTAATGTAAGCACAGCAAGAATTTAATACTGCCACAGATGACAGAAAGTCCTCTATTCTCTAATTCCTTAGAATCCAAACTACTGATAGTAAAATATTTAATTGAGTTCTTTAAGTCCTTCTGTTAAACAATCAGTTGCTAAGCTTTCCTTAGCCAGGTTTTAGATAATGGCTTTTGTTTTTGCTTAGCCATCTGTCCCTGTATTAATTGTCCTTTTTCCCTAGTGTTCACCCATAATTTTGGCAAACTGGTTCCTGAGGTTGGTCTAAATTCCTTTTGCTTCATTTTCTATTGTTGGACACTGTTACCTTTAGCATTTCACACATTTAATGGATGCAGGTCTGGCTACTGAAAGGAAGTTCAGTCACTTTCGCGGCATTGCAGGGAGCTGAAGTTTCTTTATTTTTGTGCAACATTAAGTGCTGGCAAAACAATGTAGAGGCCTAAATTAAAATGATCCCTTGTGTGCAGGAAATCAGTGTGTAGGCCAAGTAAAAACGAAGTGAGGTGACGGGTCACAGTTAGAAGATTTTAGATCTTCTTCTGGGATGAGCATTGAAGTTCCAATTTAATTTCCACTCTCTGTGCTGAAACACTACATATTCTGTGTGTTTTACACATCTTCTTCCCTGGTTTTTCACTGGAAGGCTCCTGAATCAGGTCCTAATTCAGAGTGATGGTTAGTCAAGTGACATTACAAGAGTGCTCAGGCTCTTCACATTATGCTCAGCTACTTGGCTGAATCAAGATCCCATTGTCTCCTTTTGGCTTCCTCCTCTTCCTCCACTGGGCTCCCATCCTTGACTCCTCTTTCTGCTGCTTCCTCCTCAAAGACTTATGGCAGTCTACCCTTGTTTTCCTTAAGTGATACAGCTGGCTGCCCTGAGTTAATACGCCTTCTCTGTCTCTGATGCATCAAGCCACTCCTCAGTTCCTACTTCACTGATTCTTCCCTCACTAAAATCTCCACTGACCTTGTCCTCTTCCTTTTTCTTCCTCTTTTTATCTTTAAATTACATCTTCACCTTGCTCTTTTAATCTTGCCTTTGACCTTGTTGTGTTCAGACTTTCTAAGCGAATGCCTACCATGTCTCCCTTTTTGCCTCCCTGGTTGATTGTGGTGTTTCTTTTCCACAGTTTCACCTCCTTTCCTTGTGCATCTCTCCCACAGTCCTCCCTTGTCTTCTGTGGTGGCTTGGTTGGGGATGTATCCTGGCAGTGTCTGCCTTGCCACTTAGACAAACCCAAAACCCATTCCTCCTTGTGGTGCCGGGGGGCCATCTCACCAAGACCCAATGCATTTGTCATCCCTATCCTGGCCAATTAGGCCATCCTGCCTTGCTGTGTGCTGGCTGTTCAGGACTGCCTCTCTTGCCTTGACTCAACTGTAGAGCTGCCTGTTGCATGTTGTCAGCTTCAATTTTTGTGTCTGTGGTGCCCAGGTCCTGGGCTTTCCTTACCTCATCACTGCCAGACCTGCAGCTTATAATTATCCTTTTATTCTCTTCCTCCTGTAGGTGGTTTTTAGTCTTCTTCCTTACTGGCCCTCAAACATGAACAGTCTTACAAAGTTTTCCGTCTTCCCTGTTTTCGAAGCCACCCTAATATTCCTTGTGGTAGGTTAAACATTGGTTTGTTGATTGCTGTTTCCAAGCAATTGAAAAAGTGTAGAGAGTGATAAAAGTGTATTTTGAATCAAGATGTGAACGTCTAGTTAAATAACAGGGTAATCAACATGCTGCAGCCGCCTGAAGCCTTATTTGTCTCTCCAGCCTCTTTTATCTTCACTTCTCCATAATTCAATCTGTCCTGGACTAGAATCCATCTTCTATTTGCTTTCTTCGTAACAGGAACATCATTGCAGAGATTAGAAAATAATGAAACAGAATACTTTAAGATCAGTAGAACTGCAGCTACATGCAACTTAACTACTGGTTATTTATCTTTCAAACTAATATAAGCCATGGAGGCATGAATAAATGTACTTACTAATAATTATATATCCTCTTTGTGGATCAAAATCTAACAATGTCTTCAAATGCTCAATTTAGCATGTATGACTGTTGTCATAGTGGGAAAACAATTTACATTATACTTGCTTAGGGCAGAAACAGAGTTTGTTTTTCAAAGGGCTCAGCTGTGGTTTTCACAGCCCATACTGGGCACAGGAACCATGCAGCCTTAGGAGAGGGATGGAGAACATCATTTAGAATGGAAAAGACCCTTAAGATACTCATGGCAAGAGTATGTCCACCCTTATCCTGGTGCTTCTCAAAAGGGAAAAATGAAAGAGTAATTATTTATTCTCCCAACCCCCCACTTTTCTAGTTCAGTTTAGTGCCCCTGGGTACTGCTGTAAAAGTTTTAGCCATAAGTCTTTCTTCCCACCTATTAATGTATACTGGTAGAGTATGATGAAACAACCCCTAAATTCCTTCCTTGCCCTCCAAAATAGTATGAGTGGAGTCAAGGAAAAGAGGATATGAGAGTGTTCACTTACTTTTTCATGACTAAAAATGTTGAGCTCCAAGAGGTGAAGTGGAAAGAAGGAGTGTCACATGTGGGAAATAGCATGTGGCTTGTTTGTTCTGGCAGGGATTTGTCAAAGACAGAAGTAACATGAGGGGCAGATCTGCTTTGGCTCACTGAGACATGGCTTCAGTCTATGGCAGCTGTAAGTCTGCAGGGTCACAGGACGCCCACGGTGTATGGATGCAAAGTCTGTGATGCAAAGACCACAAGCCTTGCAAAAGCAAGGCAGGACCGTTGACAGCTAATGGTGGAACAGCCTTCAGTCTAGTATACATGGGGTTCTAAGGAGACTTTGTATTCCACTGGAGAATTACCACCCTAATGCCTTTGCTGGAGATGCAGGAACAGGTAGTTTATTCCACTAAAGTATGAGGAATATTTGAGACTAGAAGTTGGGGGGAAACCAGTTTTATTATTTCTTGGATTTATGGAAGTAATTTCTTTTTGTCACTTTCTGTTGTTCAATGCCGCTTTTGCACTATGCCACATTGGGTCTTTTCCATATGTACTTGTGTAAATATATGTACATTTATATGTGCACAACTAAATAAATAAATATATTGTATATGTAGATAGATATATACAGGTACATAAATACATAAACATAAGCATTCACACATATAAATGTTCACCTCTGACTATTGTGGCTGCAGGCCAAAAGAAAACCTTACCTTTAAGGGTGGGCCTATTCTAATATCTGCATGGAGTCTCACATTTTGTTCTTGCTTGCATACAGAACTGGTGAGGTCATTGTTTTGCATTTTCTCCTTTAAACACAAATGACACAAAAAAGGAGCAAAGACTTTGCCTGCTGGATGTGTTCTAGAGAAGAGAGTGGATATGCCACCATTTTTTTTTCACCACATCTGGTGTTAATCTTTGTCAACAAATTTTGCCATTTCTGAGACACCAGCTCAACTAAACTGTTATTCAGGAAGAAGATAAAAATTGAAACATCTATGACATTCTTCCTATCGGCAAGGAAACAGATGATGGCAAACAAGGTACCATATGAGACTAAAACTGGTTAAAACCATCCAAATTCCTTATATAGAATATCAACTTTGGGAGGTACTGCTTCTTAATATTGGTGCAGATTACTGACATGCACTGCAGACTTAATATGTATCTCAATGCCTTTGTGCTAAAGTATATCTAAAGTGTTACCCACAGAAAAAAGTGGGCAGATTCAGTAATGGAATAATTTTTCTCTTTATCCAGTACAGGACAAAAGACTTGTCATCTAATTGTCTTATTTCCTTAAGCCTAAACATATATTCATTACACAGGTTGTTAAAGAAGACTTAAAGGAAAGACAAGTGATGCCTTTATGCATTTTCACAGGGATTTTTTTCCTCACAAAGTTATATGTCAGTGAGCTTAAAGAGTCTGTCTGTTGTTCAGTTTTTATACAGATGTGAAATACTGTAACACTTGAGAAACATAGCTGCTCATTTAAATGTCATAAAAACTGTTACATGGGAATAGACTTAATCCTATTTCTCCACATAGATTTTATTTTCATGTAATCCCAGACCTTTGCTTATCTAAAACATACCATCATTACAGGCTAAAAGCCATTTTCTTCATATGTGCAGATATGTGCAAGGGAGGCAGTAGATTTTTCTTCTTCACTTATTTTTAAATAAATTTTGAGCAGCCGGTGTCAAGGATTTAGAGGGGAAAAACCCTCACTCTTAAACTAAGGCATTTGAAGAATTTCTTCTTTACGGGTCTCCCAAGCAAGCTGTGTGCTTGGTGACCTCTTCTTCTGTCTCTCTCTTCCCTTCCCTCTCTGCCAACTTCTCCCTCATGTCCAACTCTTCCCTCCCCTCTAGGCAGCCATTAAGGACAGAGCTGTTTTCTAAAATTTTTTTTAAGAGACAGGAACCACTGATGGTGATATGTGTAGCAAGGCAATGAGGTAGGAAATCCACATTTAACAGAACTGTGATGTTCAGGAGAAAAGGGGCATCCTGTGAAACAAGGCTGTTGGCAAGGGGACCAGCTTTGATTCTTTGGCTTTATCTAAGTTTCAGTGGGCTTTTTCATGTGTTCACTGGCCATGGTAAATACATGCTGCAGCAACCATAACCACACAACTAATCTCACCTGGGAAATATAGATAAGAAACTCCCACAGAGCATGTAATAAGAGTGCTTGCACTTGCACAAGCCCATCAGGTGCTCTCAGTGCCCCAAAGAGTTGCTTATAATTTGACTTATTTTTTTTCTTTCTTTATAATTGAAAATAAAATCATAGTGATTTGCAGAGAAGTTTATTTTTCTTCCATCTCACTTCCAGTCTTCATGATGATGATTTTTTAAAGTGTCCGTGTTGGTGACAGACTCACCATCAATGGGGTGGGACTTTCTAGGTGAGGGATCTGAAACAAGGAGCTGGGAGCCATGGTTTTACGACCAGTTTCTGAGTTTCCTGGGATGTGGCAAAGCTAATCTGAAAAGAATTAAATTATAAAAGTAAATTAGGAATAGGGCTAAAAAAAAAAAGCTATAGCAATCTTCTGATTTAGTATTAAAATGTGTTCCTTGGCCAACATTATTCCTCCATCACACATTCATATTGTCTACTTGGCAGGTGCAGCACCTTTATGATCTCTGAGCTTGCCTACACAGCAAAGTTCATCCCTGGTAGGACAGACTGTACCGATATGACCAATGTTTTCCTTGAAATTGGTTGCCTGCTGTGGACACCCCCGGATGGGATTCACCTCTCTCAGGCATGCTTACCTCCTCAAGGGACATCAGGATCTGCCTGAGTCAGGAGGATTATGGCTGAATCTGCCCTTGAAAGGTGCACCCAGGGCTTTGACCACACACCCCAAATATGCATGTGTGGGGGTGGCAGGACCTGACCCACCAGCTCAGTGGAGTGATGGGATTGTCCTTTTCAGGGTAGCAAAGGCTGATCACTCACTATGGGGAACTCAGTGGATAGAGAGGTGCTGAGCCTGAAGAGACTGGGGGGTGCTAAATTTGTTTTTGTTTTTCGTTTGCTGACCTTACTAAGGAGACAGTTTTTGAGGGCCATTGCTGAGTTAGAGTTTGGCATGCCTGTTCCCATGTAATAAAATTATCCTTCAGCTGCTTCTGTGAAAAATTGAAATGAGCTGACAACTGTCACCTGTTTATCATTAACGTCACAATATTCGTTATTTCCTTTGATCCTGGATTCCTAAAATCTCACCTTTAACTTTTTTTTTACTTTTCAAGAAAATTTTTGTCTCTGAAAAAGCTTGAAAATACAAAGTCAGGGACACAGAACTAGAAAATAGTTTCAATATGCACTTTAAAAATATTGCCATTTTTAATGCATCATGTTTTTCACGTTTTTGTTTTAATTCTTGGTGGTGTTAGCAAATAAAAAATAAACAGCTTTTTTTCAAGACATGTATAGAACAATGGGCAGATGCAGGATAAATATTGAAGAAAATGTAGATGTTTCATTGTCATCTGTAAAATAGCAGGAATAATGTTAAATTTTGTAATGTACTGAAAAAGGCAGAAAAAACAAGGCAGTTTCATTATTGGATAATAAAGCACTTAAATAAACATTTATTTACTGGAGATCATGAAGGTTCTGTCTCCATAATGTTTTTTAATCCATACAGAGCAACTATTTTGGTATGTTTTAACAGGATAATAGAACAGAGATGTAGTTAAAGGCATGAAAATATAGAAGTCAGAATTTTGGGGCATTCCCTGCTATCTTTTGAAATTAATAAAATAAGATCTGGTTTTCAATTGATGTAATTTTCAAATGAAGTAGGGCTGGGCTTATTATTGTTACTATCACAATCTTCATAGAAAGATTCTGACATTTTGCTAACATTGAGTAGTGATAACAGCATAGAAAATTCATTTGATCTTATATATGTTTTCATGGTTAATAAGATTTGCATATGACATTTTTGCATGATTATAAGTTCTGGAATTTCATTGCAGTAGGCATTAACTCCTGCGATTGAAGTTAAGGGAGATTTTTTTTTTTTTTTAGTAGCTAATCAAGAGTTTAACTGCCTCTGGGGCATTTTAAGAAAATGTTATACTGTACTTAACGAACATTATACTACAAATAAGAGTGATATACCTGTAATTAAAACAGTCTGGGTATTGCTTAATGAATGTTTTTCTTATCTTAATGTATAGGCAGTAAGGATTCATGTAGTTGCCTTTATTAACTTGTGGAGTTAGTTAAAAAGCTGGTTAAAACAGTAAGTCCATATCAGGTCAATATAAAATGCTTATGTAGGGATTTCATTGCTCTTATAAATCGTCTAGTTAAAAAATAAACACAGATGCTTGTTTGTGCCATCCTGAGCCATATTGCAGGGTAGTATTTCTGCCTTCAGACATTTCTAAAGTTAAGTGTTGCCTGGAGCACTGCGGGATTTGCAAGAGTTCTTCTTTATCGTCCGTTTAGGAAATATTTCTAAATTTCCACCAGGCTTGTATTCAAAACCAGAGAGCAGTTGGTTTTCAATTAGTGTGGCCAGAATTGCTGTTGAACTAATAGCATTGTGTATTCGTTCTTTTTTTTCTGTCATATTGCATCAGCTTTGATGTAATTATAACATTTTCCTTTTTTTTTTTTGTGTAATTGCAGAGCATTGTAGTTTTATAGTTCTGTTCTTCAGTGGTTTAATATTTATTAATTGCTTGCTAAATTGTTCTTCACTGCTCAGTTATTTGGCACAGAAAAAATTCTGAATAAGTTCAGTTTAATACAAAATAACTCTTTGGCACAATAATTCCCTTCACTGAAATAATTCTACAGAATAATGCTTGGCTAAACATAAATCATGTTTCTACTTTTAATCTTACTCTGAAAATATCATGCAGGTTTTTTTTTTCTCCAGTTGAGATTGAGCATCTTTATATTGTTTAAAAGATATTCACCACCTGGATTGCATCTGTATACATCTAAGTCTCAATTTTGCGCAAGTCACTGTGCCAAAACCTGAAAATAGCAGACTGACTCATGTATAGCCTAAGAACATGTGGAAATGGAACAGTTTCATAATTCAAAATTAATCCCCAGCCCTGTATACACTTAAGCACATGGTTCACTCTAAGTATTTGACTAGTCTTTTTGATTTCTCTGGGCTAGGCACATGCTCAAGTGGGTTTACAGGAGCAATTTCAAAATGCAGAGAAGACTGCAATATTTTCTTTTTCCTACGTAGTAAAAATGTCTGTGCTTTATTTAGTAGTATAATTTATCTATGTTTCTAAGTACAGGAATCATCAAAATGTTTGTGGTTTGATTAAGTGTAAGCTGACTTAAATTGCAAATTGAGATAAAATATGGTCTACTAGGGAAAAATTCTTAGAAGTGTGAAGTGACCTTCATTTTGTAAAATATCCCCACCACAACCGAAACTATAAAGACAACAGTTTGTAATAAAAAAATCAGAAATTCTGAAAGCCCCAAAGTGGGTGACAAATTTCTTCTTTCTTCTGACTTTTGCAGCATCAATATATTGACACTGCATTCATTTCCTTCTGCTAAATAGTCTCAGGCACATCTTTAGTGTAATTTTATTTTAACTCACATGTAAATCGGAAGTGATTTTAAGGACTGTACTGTTTTCCTTTTCTCTCATGCCGTGCAGACATGGATATCTAAGCTGCACAGGCTCTGGTGAGCATAGTGCCTCTCTGTTATGGCAAGGTCATTTTAACAGGCAGGAATGGCACTTTATTGATTCTGACTTTATCAAGTGCCTGTTTCTTATTTTACATATAACTCATTAGCAGCCTGCTCCTAAACTGTTCAGGAGTCGTTGGATGAGTTAGGGACTCGGACTTTAATCACAGTAATTAGCGTGGAATTTTTGAATCCTGATCTCAATCTTGACCTTGTAGCATTTAGCCAATGCGCACACAGCTGGACTGGTGGCGGGAGCTGCAAGAGCGCAGTACTGGGGATGCTCCCAGTGTCCTGGTGTGGGAACCGACGCGGAGGGAATAGAGGCGAGTGGGGAAGAAAAGAGGGCAAAAGCATGTTCAGTACAAAAAGAAATTCTGCCCAAACATTGTTATCAATTTTTGTGTGTGTGCAAAGACAGTGTGAAAACACTGGGGCAGAATTAGGAGCAAAGGAAGTACCTGGTGGTGAGATGGAGAGAACTGGAAGAGCCAAGAGTGGTTTTGCAGTGACACAAAGAATCTCTTCAAAGTTCAGCTTTTCTGCAGAGGCCGCTGGAATGGGTCTGTCTGTATAAAAGTGCAACCATTACAGATGTGTGGATTTTATATATTCACTTCCTAAGACAGATTTTGGTATGGGATGTTCCAGGACAGCTTGTTGGTTATATATGCCCCGTCCTTCCCCTGAACGGCAAGATTCTCTACTCCAAAGCCATACTTTCTCCTTTGTGCCAGACAGCCCTGAGCACACTTGATGCATATTTGTCTGTACACAAAACTCAAAAACAAATAAACTAAACCAAATCACACATCAACATCATATATCCAAAGCAATATCTTCTTACTTCTCAATTCACACCTTAAAAAAGACTGATTTATATATAGTTTTTTCTAAATCTCTCAATATTGTTATTGGATCTTCATCTTTATTGTGGGATGGTTTTGTTATTTAAAATGTGTTGCAAATTTCTGTTGCAGCTGCTAGTTGCAATTCTGTAAAAAAAATAATGTAAGAGCTTCCCATGAGAAAACATATAGCTAAACAAAATTTTGCAGACTCTCTTCACACTGCTGAAGAGTTTAAAAATGTGACTTTGAAACTGAATTAGTTAAATAAATGAAAGCACTTAAAATTTTCTTACAGAAATTAAAAGCTGTCCATACTTAGTGTTTATTTCTATATCTTTGTATTTAGGAAAACAGGGAAATTAATTGTTATCCTAACTACATGTTCCGTAGGTGAAAGTGGCAAAGTGAATGTTTTACAGACAGACGGACAGACAGACAGAGTGTTTTTCCATTGCCCTGCAGTGCTGTGGGTCTGATTAAGCAGCAGAAAGCATCCCAAGGAGCCAGATACTTTGTCAATGGTAAAAGCAAAGCAAGGTACAACTCAGCTCAAGAATACTTTATGGGCATGATGAGTTATTCAGAGTTATCCACACTGTAAGGAAGGGAGCAAACCCTTGACTGTATGTCCCATATGTTAAAGCTCCCCAAGACAGGACACCAATTAACCTTGGATGATAGCAAACACACACACACAGACTGCCCGAGAGAAGCAGCCTGTTGCCATTAGTAGGAAGCAGCAGCCCTTGTCACCCTGAGCCATTATTTAAATCTCTTTTAAAATTTGCTTATTAAGTCAAAGAACCATAGTACTCTCCTCTTCCTCACAAACAGACTATTTTTGCTGCCCTGAAAACAGGAGATGTTAGTAATATGAGAAGCCAGTGGTCCTTTTATTTTTATCCTCGCTGTCTAATTTGGCCATTTTGAATTGAGAAGAAAAAAAACCCTGATCTTCAGTCAAAGCAATTTAAGGCATGATGGAGTTCAGAGTGAACCAAAACAACAGGGTCAAATGTAGTTGAAAGAACATGGTGGGGTAAATAAAAGGTCTCCTTTTTTTTTTTTTTTTTACATTTAGTGCTGGTGGGAGGAGAAAGTTTGGTTAACTATTTAACCTATGATAGCCTTTTATCATTTTATAGCTTAGGGCTCCATGATTTTAAGCCTTCGCCAATAAGTTCCTGGTTTGTATTCGACCTTTTCTCTGGTGTCCAGTTATATGACTAACATGGATTTACTGGAGATAGGGAAAAATTATAAATAGCAGACGAAGACACATATTTTTCCTAAAAATATTTTCTAGCAACTTTGGATTCGGTGCTTAGTTTCCATCTCCACTCACACTTCTCGGCGTCATTTTTTTTTTTTTTAATCAGTGGGGCTCCCCTTCCCCATTTGGGTTCACCTCTCTGTTTTTTGGCTATAATGCAATGTGTCCTGATCAGTCGGAGCAAGTGCTTGTGAAAGGTCACTTAGAAGCCCCCTTTTCATTTCTCCCTGCTACAGTTTTTCCAGCAGGCAAGCACTCTCAGGAGCAACCCCCTCCAATCTGTCCCTTTTGATAGCCAAAGCTGGTTGTTATGGGGGTTAAATTTCTTAATTCACTGAGTTTTTGTGAGTGCTTCTTCAACTCACCATGCTCAGTCCCCGCAGCTGGGTGCAGACCGCCTGTCTCCCTTAGGATGCTGTGGAAGTGTTAGGGTTTATTCTTTCGCCTTCTTCACACTTTTGGGGGGCCAATTTTATACCTGTATGTCTTCCATCAGCTTCAGGGGAATTAATCTTCATGTTACATCTGTGTGAGATAATATCAGCCTTATGGGTGGGAAGTTTAAAATCAGACAAAGCCTCCCCTGGTAAGGAAAACTGCTTGTCAGGAGATCTCAAACCATGAGAGCTGGTGGCTTCTGCCTGCCCTGGCAAGGGCTTAGGTTTGGGGGGGTTTCTTAATTAGTTTTTTGAGGGTCAGGGAAATGACCGCACTGAGTCTGGAACAAAGGAAGAAATAAAAATGTAAAGCTGAGTGTTTGGTATGTTGATAACCCCGCAGTTTTAATTTCAGCATAATTGGATCAGGGTTGCTGGCAGTTGTTACGTAAAGTTCCTTCCCTTACATTTTTTTCAAAAGTAAATTTCATAGCTCTTTACTTCTAACCCAAGTAATTTTCTTTTTTTTTTTCTTTGTTTTTTCCCCAAAGAGATGCTGCTCAATTTACTTCGGATTTATTTCCACTAGGAGAGCACTAAGATTTCGGGGACCTGTATTCTAATGGTAAAGCTTGTGACATTAGCTTTTGTTTTCCATTCGAGGAAACGTTAGCATTTTTTCACGTGTTAACTTTTTAACAATTACAAGGAATTTCTTTTCCTTGAAAACTGCCCTCCTTTTCTTTTTCCTCCCCTTTTCTCTCTTCTTGATATTTTTATTTCCCTTTTATATGGAGACTTGTAGATTTTGTCACTTCAAACGTTAGCTGTTCCTCCTCTTTTCTTTCGCTTTACAATACACACTAGGAGATTTTTTTTTTTTTGCATATTCCTTCCCTTTCTCTGTGAGATATTGTAGTTCACCAAATTTAAAACACTACAGTATTTAGAATCCCTGCAGTGCCATTTTAAGTATTTGGACCTGGAAAATGCCCCAGGCAATAAGTACCTGAATTGCTTTTAATTACACAATATAGCTGCATCATTTTACTTCAGATTCTTTTTGATTGATGCTGTAAGGCAATTGTAACCATGGATGATGGGATTAAGTGCCTCTTGAAGTGACTTTAGCTTCTTGTGGGAACAAAGGGAAAGAAGAGAACACTTAGTCCCTTTTTGAGTGAACAGCCTTTTTTCACTTGCTATATAAAGAAATACAATTAACAAACATTATCCCCAGAGGTGAATTGAAATGTACATGCGGACAATAACCGCTCTTGACTGCAATTAGACATATATGATCCGAGGTATTTTGGCCATTCATTAGTGCTAATTGTTTGAGAAACAAGCCCAGAGAACAAATGATTAAAATGTTAGTGCCATAACCAGGATTATTAGCATGTGTGATAAAATGCATGCGCCGCAGCTGTACCAATAAAACTCTCCAGCGAGTCGCTTTGATTCGACAAATACTCAGCGCGGCTGCGAGCCCTTCGTATTTGCACAGGGCCTGCTGATGTTTATAACAAACAACTTGTATCTTCTTTTCTTAATTAGAAAGAATTACTATGCAAATTATGGGGCTTTGTAATTCCATAGAAGTTTCCTTTGTTTTTGGCAGATTATTTGTGTGTGGTGGTGTGCTACTCCCTGGTAAATTCAACACAGGAAAACCATTATGTTTACTCCAGAGCAGGGTTTTTCTGCACATATTGCAGAAATAATTTGTAGGAGGTTTTGCTGCATTAGCTGGGTCTTTTTCAGGGGGTATTGTGGGTCTTGGATCACTTCTGTCCTTCTTGACAGCTGCACAGATATCAAGGATTGTGGCTGGTATTACAGTTATCTGCACAGAGGTCGGAAATACAGGTTGTGGAAATTATCCAGATTTTTTAACAGTTTTAGTGAAATGTCTAAAAGTGCTCTTTGCAACCACTTTGCCAACACTATGCCAAAGATTGTAGAATGAGAGATTTGGCCTACTGGGCAATGGATATTTTTCTCTGTGTTTGGCAGATCACAATATAGCATCTCTTCCAGGGGTGATTTCATTTAGCAAATAAACAGAGAACAGAGGCACAGGTTAAAGTGCTGGAAATCACTTGTGTGAGTACTTTACTTTGTGAGCTATATGTTGTTGGCTCCAATAAGACTGCACAGGTGTGTGCAGTTAAGTATGTGTGTGAGAATGAGCATTGCTGGAATGTGAAAATGCAGTTTACAGCAGGGAAATTTGCATAATTTGGGGTAATTTCACTGTTCGCAGTCACACTGTATGGCTGCCATTGCAAACTGCAAGTGTCTCTTAGTAGTCAAATAGGTTTTCTTTTCTTGTTCCTGAGGATGAACTATTCACTTTTGGGTGAAATGGTTCTCAGAGGACCATGAATAACTTTAACTTGCCAGCTACTTTTACATATTTGATGAAGACTTTACTACAGTGTTATGTTTGCTGAAGAAATTCAGTTTTATTTCCAAGACCCAAGAGCACTCAGCAGGCTGCTAGATGCTATGAATGAAAATATGCTGCTGTAAAACAATTTAATGAGCATTACCCAATTGCCTAGTCCTTGTTTTAACTTACAGTGCTTAAAGGAAGAAACATTGTCTTAGCAAATTCACTTGGCTTTTGTCCATGTGTTTAGTTTAAAGCATAGTCAAGCTTAGTTTGAATCATTAAAATACTTGGAGTCAGGAAACATATGTAAGATTTTCCTCCTCTTTATGGCACAGGGTTAACAGTATAATCGAGACTGCAGTGCTGTGTGGGTTTTCTGTCCTAAAAAAGTAACTGCTGGGAATTTTTTTATTCTATCAAAATAACAGAAGTCAAGATAATCAGGTTAGTGTTTCCTACCAGAGTAGCTAGCTGCTCATATATAGAGCACCCCAAGCCTTGCCACTGTTTTAAATAAGCCTATAGACAAATGGATTTATTAATAAATTCATGTCTTCCTCTACTTTTCACTTTATTGTAGAACATAAAATATGACTTTGCAAGGAATATGCACAGTGGTGATTTAAGAATATATGTCAAACCATTGGCCATGCTTAAAGATAACATATTTAAAGATACTTGTTGAAAACTCTTATTTTACATTAATGCTTCTAGAGCTCTTTGTTTTGAAAGAAGGATTCTGTGTTGGTCCACTGACACCAGCTCCTCCTATACATTTTTTTTTCTGGCCATTCCTCTTGAAAAAATGATTCCTGGTTCAACTTACTAAAATATCCCATAAAACTAATAATTTGACACACTGACAGTATATTTTTTATAATCGTTTGTGTCCTGAAAAGCCTGTCATTTGAGCCCATGTGGCTATGAAGTTGTTTAGCTGAGGAGGAGATACCAATAGTAACCAGGCAGTAGCATTTCCAATATTAAGCCTATTAAGTTATGGTGTTTTAATGGATTAAGTCCATCACTTCTTTGGAGTCAGGTGGTCCGCTGAGGAAGCTGTACTGCTCCTCCATCTAAACACAGGGTCATAGACCTCAATGGTGGCACCTGACTAAATCTGGTCTGCATGTAATGGTGCTTTCACCCATGCCATTGTGTGTGGTATACAGAGCAGGGCTGCCTTTGTGGGGCTTGCAGCAGTGAGAGGGAAAACGGCTGGTCAAACAGCCCTTGGTTTGATGACAGCCCAGAAGCAATCCTGGGAAACGTGTGACAGAAGATACATCTCATCTCAGCATGCTCTGAGATTATGGTGTTAGCCACGTCTATCAGGTTTCTGGCGGGTTGGAGGGTTGGTGAGAGGCAGTCATTAAGGGTGCTTCAGGGGCTGCTTGGCTCTAGGCTGGAGTTAACTATTAATGGGCTGAGCTCTTTGACTCCTTTGTGCCCTTGGGAACCACAGGGCTGAAGCCATCAGAGAAAGAGAATAGAAACTAATCACTTTTGTTCCCTCATATATATTTAGGGAAGGACTGCAGACTTCTTTACTGACCTCTGTGTCACACTGAAAAAAGATCCTCCTCTTTCCATTTGAGATAAACCACACTTCCACCTCCTCCTTGCTCTTCCAGTGTGTACTACTGCAAGAAAATGAGATTAAGTGGATTTATCTAACAGCCACTTGAGTTGCCACAAGTTCTGTTACCATCCCCACTTCAGCCTGAAGCAGGAGACATGAAGTGGTTCGTGAGAGAGAGGCAAAGAGAGTACTTTGGAGGGTCTCAGTGGATCTCAGTTGCAAATTCCAGGTGTTGATAGGACCTCCACCACCTGAGTCTTGAAGCTGTTGCACTTAGAGATGAAGAAGACGTATTAACAAGCATAGCACTGGCACTTATAGTAAAACAATTTCTGTTTAACTGTCAAGCTGTCCCATTTCTTAGGCTGAATGAAGTAGTACCGGGCATGTTGCAAAGAGGCTGGTAATGGTTTTTGTAGGCAGCAGAGGAGATGAATAGTTTTCCTTTTCAATTTAGTTTACTGAGGCAAAATGTGATAAAAGCTTTCTTCACATTTTTAATCCAAGTCTTACGTCCAGATTTTAGGGTGCACACTCTAGGGGAAGAGAGGGCTCTTCAACAGATTCAGCTTAGAAAGGTGAGTATTATAGAGGTCTGTCAGCGACATACCAAGTTGGCTCTGATTTAGATTGACTGAACTAATTTCCAAGCACTCGAGAGCATTAGTCATGTTCGTTTTGAAGAAAACCCACATGGGTGTGTAGCCATGTGTCATCCAAGCCTAGCAACTTGGGAAGCATTATTAAGAGGGGCATAGGAAAATGCTTGGGTCCCTGACATGATGCGATAATGACATGTTCAGCATGGTGCTAGGAAAGCTTTGCATTATTCAAAGTGCTGAATAATATACATGATAATGCATAGTGGTGTTATATGGTAGGATTGTTTTGTGGTGTAAGTACCTTGTGCTGAGTATGAAGGTAAATTGTATTATTTTGTCCTTATTTCTGATGGAGCAGCATAGGCATGGTGGGTACAGCATGAAGTGGGGAGGAACAGGAGCAGGCAAGGGGTTTTTTTGGAAGGCCAAGAAACACCGTGGCACCCTCTGTAATTTATTTCTCTGTGCTTGTAATTATGGAGCAAAGCAAGCTCCCCACGGCACTCAAGAGCAGTGGCACAGCCTCCAAATGCACTCTGGCAGTGCCACAGCCTCCAAATGCACTAACCCAGCTCATGCCTGGGGTGGGTTAACCAAACCCTCACCGGGAATATCAGCATGTGGTGGAGACCACCACAGACCTCACACCTACAGGCCAGGGGGATGTTAGCCACTCAAGCCATGTGGCACCAAAGGCTCACACCTGCACTGAAGTGTGGTGCACAAAGCATTTACAAATTTTAAAAGACACCACAGCCAAAAACCTGCTGCTGATGCTGGTGGGTTTATCAGCTCTGTCAATGGAAGTCAGTGCTGTGGATCTGAAGGTCTGAAGGCTTCTGAGAGTAGCCAGGTTCCACACTACATGGGGTTTTCACTCCGTTTTCTTCATTTCCCCCTCCATCTCTTTTGCTTATTTAAAATTTGCATGCAAATGCGTTTGTTGATATAATGCTAAGGTTGCAAAATGAACTTCACAAACCTGTGTTTGTTTTAACCAGCATCCCTGCTTCATTCACAGCATGCCATCCAGCTCCTGGACGAAATGTGGCAAATAGCAGCCTCCTCCCCAAAGCAGTCCTGATCCATTCCCAGCACAGTCTGCATCCTACAGATGAGTCCTATGACAGGGAAAAACCAACCACCACCCTTCTGTATTTCATACTTGCCGTAGCATCCAGAACAAGCTGTGTAATTCAGGCTGCATGGATGAACCTCAGCCCTAGCAAGTCTTCACGATGACTTTTTAAGTTTGCAACTTCTTTAAAAGTTCTTCTTGTTTGCAAAACAAGTTCTTCTTGTTTGCAAAACAGTGGGTTTGGGGTTTTATATTGTAATTAACTGTTATACTGATATCTTCCTGACTTGACTCTTCCAAAGGGAAAAAAATATGTAAATAGCCCAAAACCAGCCACCATCTAGGTAGGAATGATTTGCTTTTAAAAGACTGTCAAGTATTATTTTCATCATTGTAGCCAAAAGTCTAATTTCAACAATATCCTTTACAGGGTGGATTCTCCTCTGCCAGCTGGTGTTCCTAAGCTTAGTTATCGCTTTGCATCATCACACAAGTATGTTCCCAGACGGGCTGTGCTGTATGTACCTGCGGATGATGAAAAGAAGATAAGAAAAATCCCATCACTAAATGTAGATTGTGCCGTGTTGGACTGTGAAGATGGTGTGGCTCTGAACAGAAAGGTAAATAAAAAATATCTGTGTGATGTAATCAGCACTAAAGAGAACTTGTGGAAAAACATTGCCTTTGCCTTGGGGAAGTGACAACCAGAAAGACAAAGATAAGTCTTAAGATATACAAAGTAATGTCACAATGATAGGCTTTGTGAAGGCGTTGGGAAAATCTGGTTATCCAGAACTCAAAGAGATCCCATGTGAGTAAGCGGGGATAAGCTGTCATCACAGAAGAGTGGGAGATGCTGTTATTATTGCAACACATTTCTTAGGGAAGAGGAAGAAACAGTCTGTAAGAAGAGAAGTTGGAAAGGAAGCGTTAGCTCAAAATCACCAGGTGGGTGGTTTGTTGTTGAAATTAAAGCATCTTCACATTGTGGGCAAAACAGCATGGGTCTGGGTTTGAGCCTTGGGGTGTTTGGAAAGATATGCTTCCTGAAATTTTGGGGGCAAATGCTGTTAGGGGTGTTTCTCAAGGAAGGAGAAGTTAGATCCTGAGCATATCAGCGTTTGGAAAAGGGATGGAGAGCAGTGTGGGAGATGGATGTAGGTGTGTCAAGTACCTGTGCCAAGTTTTTGTTACCATTAAACTGTGAAAAAAGAGAGAATGATCAAGCACACATTCAGTTTCGCTTGAAAGCTTTTTTTTTTAGTATATGAAAGTAGCCATTTTAGTATGTTCCACTTCTTAGAATCATAGAATCATTTAGGTTGGAAAAGACCTTTAAGATCACTGAGTCCAGCCTTAAACATAACTGCCAAGTGAGCCATCTTAAACAATGTATACAAGAAATTGGTGTAAATGTTTCCTAGTGAGATCTATTTCTGAACAGGAATGCAAGTTTGCTGTCACATCATTTTTGTATTTGTTGGTTTTCCTAACTGTGTCTCAGTGCTTCAAACTACAGCAAGCAGTTGTTTAGGATTTGAGTATAAATGTCTAGTCCAGAAACTTAGGAAAACAGGCTTGAAAATTTTCCCATGTCCTTTCAAATATGTGGATGAAATTTTATTCTTTTATTTTTCTTGTGATTTAATGCTTTCCAGAAGGACTCTTGGATAGTGCTCTCTTTAATCTTCAGCTCTTTACAGGTATGTTGGAAATTAAAAACTTTACAGAGTTTGCATGTACTTATTTTAGTTCTGAAAAGTGAAAATAGCACTGCTGAATGTTCCTGTGTGCTTCTGAAGATGATTGGAAAGCATTTTTCAATTGCTAAAGTTCTGTGTTGAAAGACTAAGATTATATCTGCTGTCACAGTGAATTAGTTTTTTTTCATCATAATTCAGAGGCTGCTGCTGTAAGATGATACAAGATGTAGTTGTGTATCAAACTGAAATATTTTAGGTCCATCTTATTTATGTCAAGTAATTTATAGCATAAGCACCTATTTGTAATAAACAATGACAGAAAAACAAAATTTTATGATCAAGATGACAAAGTTGACAGCAATTTCTCAAGGGTGGTAAAATTCTAGCTGTGTTGAAGTGAAATTGTGCCACTGGGTATAAGGTTTCAAAGAAATTAGAGGAAAATTTGGTAATAGAAACTTGAGACGACAGATGAGCCCTGCCTGAGCTTAAATGCAAAAAGAAAGCAGTCAGGAGGTAGAAGTGGGGACAGGCTAGCAAGCACCAACACAGAAGTGTGGTCCAGGTTTGTAGGAGCAGAATGAGGAAGTTCAAAGCTTGTCGGGAATCAAAACTCATGAGGGATGAGCAGGACAACAAGAGTAGCTCCTACAAGTGCATCAGTAGTAAAAATGAGAAGGAAACTCAGTCAAATGGATGAGCTGCTCCATGAAACTGCAGGGTTTACTGTCAGAGTCTGCCCAGTCTCAGGCCTAGAAGCAAAACTTGGGGGAGGGAGGGAGCAGCCACAGTAGGGGAGGATGGAGTTAGGGTCTATTTAAATATGCTGGTCTCTGGGAGCAGACAGGACACACTGGAGGCCTCTGAGGAAGCTGACTCCCGTCATCATGAAGCTGCTGTCTGTCATTACTGAAAGGTCAAGGCTGGAGGATGTTCCTGAAGCCTGGAGAAAGGCACCTCTGCCAAAAAGGCCCTGGGTGCTGCTGTACAACAAGCTGCACAGGGTCAGGGATGTCTACTTGCAGCCGAAGTGGCCAACCACCTCCAGGGCTGTGCTGGCACAGCTGCACCCAGCAGGTCCAGGGAAGGGGTCCCTCCCTGGCACGTGATTTTGACAGTCTCTTTGTGGAGTGCCTGTGCCAAGCTGTGGATCCCAGGACAAGAGAGACACTGACCAACAGGAAGGAGCCCAGGAAAGGCCATCAGGGTGATCGTGGCACAGGAGGAGAGGCTGAGGAGCTGAATTTGTTCATCCTGGAGATGAGATGGCTGAGTTGGGTCTTGATGGAGACTTGCTTCCTTGAGGGGAGCTCAATGGGTAAAGAGCCAGACTCTTCTCAGAGGAGCTCAGAAATGGGGCAAGGAAAAAACTGGGCACAGGTTGCATGAGGGGAGGTGCGGGCTGGAGACAAGTGAAAAATGTCTTGCCCGTGCAGGTGGTCAGAGACTGGAAGAGATTGTCCAGATTGGTGGTGCATCCTCGCTCTCTGGGGTATTTAAGCCTTGGCTGGATGCAGCTGTGTTCAGCCTGGTGTAGAGCAGTAGTTATTGCTCCTTTGAGGAGGTGGATGGATGGGGTTTTCTCTTGAGATCTCTTACAACCTGAATTTGACTGTGTGATTGCATGATTTAGTAGAGAAGCCTAATTCAAAGTGATTGGAAGTTTGAATTTCATTTTTAGATCTGCCACAGATACTCAGAAAGATTTTGAGATGTAGGTTCTATGAATGTGAGGCTGAAATTATTATTGCTCTTGCAGCTTAATTTATTAATGTTTATGAGGTGTTTGGAGACTTTGTGTGAAAGATATGTCAAGCACATGCATTGAAGTACAGTGTTCAGTGGCCCATTGCAAATGGGTCATTTCCAAATGAGGGGAAAAAAAACCCTCTAGGAAACACAGCAACGCTGAGTCTGTCCTTTATTCATTATTCTTAACCAGTACTGATGAATTTGACTGTTTATTGCTGTGTCTTATATTACTTAAAATACTACATATGGACTTCCTTCAAACTGCCGCAGAAATGTTGAATTTGGGGAAAACCAGGACCTGACTGGAGATTCACATGCCTAGGGCCAAGCTTACCTGTCTACAGAAGATCATTTGCATCAAGTCCCAGCAGCAAGTTTGAACCGCATCTAAATGGGTCTATTTTAACAAGATGCTTATATTAGGATTAGGTTAAACTCTTGAGAGATCAATAATCTGTTATGTCAGCATCTCTATTTGGTTGCTCATTCAGAAATGAGCTTCCTATTACTGAAACCGATAACATTTGCGAAACTGCATTTGGTCGCAGTAGCAACTTTTGAAGCTGCAGTCCTAAAATAAAAATATTTAACTCTTTTCTATGCAGTACTTTCTCTCAATGAAGTTTTGAAATATTTCCTCCCCTGTGCCTTACCCTCACAATTATGTTTTCTAATGATTCACAAAGAGCACCAGAGGGGAACTCATACCTTACCATTTACTAATCTCCTTACCATTTTGGTGCCTGCATTTCTTACCTACAAGAGCTACAAGACTGACCACAACTGCAGGTGTCATCTCTTTCTCCTTCTCTTCAATCTTATTTTCTAGCTGATATTTTGTCTAAATCAGAAAAAAAGGAAACAACCTCACAGCATTCACTAGGAGACAATCTTTCAGTGAATTTTCTGAGGAGAACCAGTGGGAAGAAATGGCTAAAAAGCAAAGTTATAATATGCAGAGTACTAGGCCTGAAAGTAGGGTTAGACCTGATCCTGGTATGAGTAGCACAGGGGCTTTTGCAACACCTTTGGGGCCAGACAGAGCGGTAGGAGGTCTTCAAAAATTCAGAATGGGGAAGGTGATAGGAAGATATGCTGGTGTCGCTGAAAATTTCTTTTACAAAGTTAGCTTTAGTCTTGCTGAACATACCCTACAAGTCATGCCGATCTCAAATCCTGACTGGGGACCCATGTGCTCTTTTTAGAGGTTCAAATGCATAGTGTGACATGATATAGACTTCCAGCTGCCCCTACAGGTTTCTGACTCTATAAGACACTGGGAATTTCAACAAGAGAAATTTAAGTTTTGGTTGTGGGAAGAATTGAATATTAGTAAAGGGAAGTTACCTGCCCTGAGCTACTATTCACAGATGAAGACAGGATTTCTTTGCCACTAACGTACATGTAAAGTTTCTCAAGTGTTGTTCTACATTTTGAAGAAATTACTCAGAATTACGGGCTTGGTGATATTTTAAAGTGAACAGTTCAAATAAAAATTCTAAAACTGTAAAATTAGAAATAATACAGATTGCAGTGTTGATATGTCGCAAATGCATCACACTCTTAGAGCAAAAATAGCCTATATCTATTTCAGCTCTTCACAGGAAAAGGTCTGAATATGCCTTCATTTTGATTGAAAAAAAAAAAATTAAAATGGCTGCATTGACATGGTTGTATGACTCATATTAGCCAGCAAGCAGAATTGCATCTTACGAAATTGAAAGATCTCTGTATAGGAGCTGAGATGTCTCAAGGGCTCTCAGCCAAGCCAGCAGTCCTTGCTATAACTTTTCTCTGTAGAGCTGCATTACTCACTGTGCTTATATGTCAGGTGGACCTATCAGGTGGAAAAGTTTTCTCCTTCCGTTGGAGTAAGGAAGATTTCCATGTCAGTGCTTTCATTTTCCAGGGGTGTAGTGAGCTGAGATTTTGTAGTTAGTTCCCATGGGTTATGTAAGGTTACCACCCTTATAAGGGAGTTTTCTGGAGCTGCATTTTTTCCAGCAGGATCCTGTCCTAGTGCTGCTGTTCTTCAAGACATTCAGGAGGTGTTAGCTGCCAGGTCAGCCTAGCAAGAGAGCAGCTGGAGTTGCTACTCTAGTGTTTATGTATCCTTCTGAGTCCTTGACAAGAGTTGTGGAGAATTTTGATGCCTCCAAACCAATGCTATTTGTGGCTTTATCTTGTTTGTGGTCTGCAGGGTGGTTTTGAAGAACTGGGATATATGGTGCACCCTGCAGCTTCTTTTAGTGTGCCATCAGGCCAGGCAGGGCACAGTCCCTCCTGCAAAAGATGACCTTTGAAAATTCTCTAAGGCAAATTTTGAATTTTGCTAGGATTTGGCCTTTTCTTTCTGTGGGGAATGCCGGTGTTATAATTAAGAATCAAAACAAAGCCCCATTTTCCCTCTGCTCGTGTTTTTTTTGTATCAGAGGTGTAAAAGCAATCCCTTGGAGTGTACATATGGCTGAGAAACGTCTGTGCAGTCCCCCAAGATAAAACACTTGAAAACAGGAAAATTTATTGTTGTTCCTCAGGAACTATATAGACCTCATTCATCCAATAAAAAAAAAATACTGATATTCAGGGTTGCACTGTAAAATTATGTAGGACTGATTAGAGTTTAAGCTCCTATGCCCTATTTAATGCAAATTGTGATTGTATTGCTTTGTCTCTTTCAGAAAAAAGTTGCTCTCTCTTCCAGCACTTGAGCAAGAGAAGCTGGAGGAGGGGACGCCTCAGCTCTGTCCTTTCCCCATGTCCCTTCCTCAAGAGGGGAAGCAGTGGCCCCTGAGCCTCTCCTGGTCTCCCCACTTTCCTCAGCAGCGTGGGGAAGTTTGGTTGTGTTAAGAGGAGGTATAGGGAAGGACCTATTTTGCTAATCTGCAGCATGTCCTCTTAGAATCATAGCATAAATATGTTCCTACCTAATATCTTGGAGCCACTTAAAAGATCATTGTTGTGCTGTGTCATGAAAGAAGGAAAAATCAGTTAATTCTTTTGAATTTTCCATTTTAAGAAATAGAATTAAAGCCTGACCACTTTTCAAAGTGTTCCATTATGAATAACACATATGTGAGAGATGACTCTGAGTTCATTACAGTTAAGAGCAGATCATCCACAAACATGCTGATTTTATGGAGATTTCTCCCTGTGAGAAAGCCTCCTCCATCTCTCTAGTGATCTGATCTTGGGGTCAGAACAAACAGCATGCCGGAGAGAGGGCATCCTTGCTTTCCATTTTCCCCTTAATCTGAGACCTTCTGACCTTTTTATTCCTTACCATTGATGAGAAGAGGCTCTTGCATATAAAACAACACTTCAACTAAATTTAGGGGTGGAGGTAAGTACATAAAACCGGTCAGTGTGATATATAAAGAAATTCAGGGCTTTTTTTGTTGAGGTGCATTTCCTTATTGATCTTATTGCAGGTTTTTATAGTATTAGTGGAAGAAAGCTTCAGTTGGTTTCCATAAATCTCTAGTTACTTCAATTAAAACCAATAGTTTTCTTGTATTATATGATGATAATATGATAATCTTTTTTTTTTTTTTAATAAAGCCATGTTGGTTAGGATTTATCAATGCTGCAGGTATTTCTCTAGGCTCATAGTGAGACTGTTAGCTAGTACTTCATAGGCACAGTTGCATGAAACATTGATAACTAGGTTATTTTACCAGGTCTTTGCTTTATTTATAATAAATTAGTACTGTACCTAATTGTATTCCTCCTACAGGGAGAAGGCTTGCTGATAAAGTGTGTAGAGAATGATTAAATGTACACAGGCGCATAGTAGGGTGACTTCTCTTCAAAAGATGCACAAAATTAAAATGGGAATGCTGCTTTCCCCAGTGGCTTGCCATTATTAAAAGTCTGAGTAGCATGGGAAATTTCTTCTGTAGGAATTGGGGAGTCCAAAAGTCTCTCTGGTTTATTGTAGGAAGCTGAACTGTACAGTGAAACTCTGCAAGGCCTTTTTGATCCTTGAAGAGTTCTGATGAATATACATTTTTATGAAAGTTGTAAAGTGTTTTCATTTCCTCATTAATCCCACCATGGTCCTGGAAGAACTGCCACTCCTGAGTACTGACTGTGACAATAAAAGTTTTTGTTCCTATTGTTTTACTCTACAAGCCAATCATCTTTCTTACATAAAGATTTGAGGATTCATAAGGAGATCGCAATATTCAGCAATTTTCTTCTTAATGAGCTCAGTAATGCCTGTTTCTCTTCGAGCAGAGCCTTTGAATTGCCAGTTATTTCTTTTCCACTGATTCAGATGTATCCAATTAAGTTTGACTTGGACATGTACTGATATAACTATTACTGCTGACAGAACGGTGTCTAGAAACTTAGGGAAAATGTCTTGGCTCAGTATTAATAGGGATTTCAGATAGGAATACGTTAATAGACCTGGGAAAATATTTTAAAACATACAGTTAACGTTTGTATGGACTTCTAAGTCACAGTACTGCAGCTCTTGGTGTGTACTCTACTGCCTGCAGGCACATCAGCACACCTGGGTCCTGAAGGCTAACTGCAGGACTAGAATGTGTTGCTACACATTTCTGGACCAATTTTCAATATTTCATCTGTTCTTGTAGCATGAAGGACCTGGCTACACAGGCATTGAGCATCTAGCACTTGGTTTGAAGGAGATGTTGAGTTTCAAGTGCGCTACAAAAAATCTAAAAGCTAATACAAAAAAGTTCAATTTACATGGGTAGCTGAGAAACAATCTGTGGGATCAAGTTTGGGCACTCTTGTTTGTATGCAAAGCCATGTGTTGTGTTGTGTTGTGTTGTGTTGTGTTGTGTTGTGTTGTGTCGTGTCGTGTCGTGTCGTGTCGTGTCGTGTTGTGTGGTGCTGTCAGGGCTGCAATGGCACCAGGGGTGAGAACAACATAAAGATACTGCCCCTATTGCAGTCACAGGGGTACTCAGCACTTCACACCATTTGCTCCAGGTCTCCTTTGTGTTCTTTTTTTGTTGGCGATCAGCAGGCATTGGAATGTGGTTTTGTATCCAAGTTTCCATTGCAGTTCATCTTGAAAGCTAGTCTTGAACCTAAGATTCCATTGCAGTCAAAATCTGTAGTCCACCCTGCTTATTCTTCCTCATTGCAAGGCCCACACTTCGAAAACAGAGCAGCAGGTGAAGTGTGAGGAAGCCCACAGATGCCATAAACAGGGACATGGATCAGAAAGTAGGACACACAGAGAATACAGCCCTTGCCCTCTTTGGTAAACTTGTCTACAAGGTATCTCTATAGTCACAGGTAGTGGTATAGTGGTCCTGTGATCTGATTTGGGTAAGACAGGTAGGAAAGGAAAGGTGGAAATGCATGGTACTTTTCCCAGTGCATTGGAGTCATCAAAGATGCACCTGTCCCATGATAATGAGGAGTGGGAAGAATCTCAGAGATACTCAGAAGATTATGGGCAAAAGCTGTGGTTTATTTTACCAAACTGTTTAAACAATACCTATTCACCTGGGGTTTAGTAGTGTTATTAAGCAGCAAAACAAGGAAATGCAGTGAGATGCTGGGTAAGAGAAAAAGATTTTTGATGTCAGGTGAAGAAACAGCATAACTATATATGGAAGTTGCAGATGAAGGTGAGAATGTGTATGGTCATGGCAAGGCTTGGGAACCCTTGGCACATGTCAGCTGAACATATGATATTTAACATTTGGTTTCATCTATTATTCTTCTGGAGACCAGACAAAAGGATCCTAGCACTCAGTGGTGGGAACTAAACCACCAGTACCTGTGCAAAAGCCTCATTTCCTTCCACAGTATGACCAGGAGTCCACAACACTGACAGTGCTGTGGATTCTGCTGTCCTTATTCAGATAACATTTCACAGTTAATTAAGGACATTTGTGTCTAAATTAGTAATTCAGAATTAAGCCTTTGGGAGTTTGAGCTGCTTCCTCCTATACACCACCATATATTGAATTGAAGGCATGTGAACTGTGCTAGTTGCAAAATAAGCACAGAAGCATCACAGAACCATCTAAAACCAGCCTTTCATTTCCACTATGAGCTAAACCCATGCCATGACATCCCTTTATCTTAGAGTGGAGCAATTTATCTCTGTTCAACAGAAGACAAAACACATGGATTGAGATTTCGTAAAGCCCTGGGTTTTACATATTCTGTGAATTACTTTCTTCTCTGAATTGTGAAAGACTGTATGTTAAGCTGTGCTTTATACACCAAAAGAATACATGATCATGGAACAAGCTGATACCCAAAATCTCTAGCTTACTGATAGTGGAGGGCATCCAGAACCATGAATTTAATGTGCACTCACATACAGAACACAATATGCAACTCTTGTGATTTTTCTAGTCCCTGTCCTAAAAGCCATAATAAACAGGGACAGAGCACTAGGAACTACATGCATTTGTTTATTCCCATCTAAACCTGAACAGCTCTGCTGGCTACACAGTATGCAGTAGGCTCCAGGGGCATGAAAGCTTTTAGTGCATCCCTAGGTTACACATTGCCATGCCCAGAGTTTGGGCTTCCAAGCAGGAAATTCCTTTTCAAGGAAGTGAAAAACTTGCCAAATATTTTCTTCATTATGGGTAAGTCAAAACATCCAGCTGCATTTGAAAGTTGCTGTTTTGACAGTGGTTTTTATATCTGTATGGATCATGTGCAGTTGTTAGCACATCTAAATGTACTGTCCAAAGTATATTGTATAACTCTCTGAAAACAACTGTACAAATCCAACGTGCTACAGATTTGGATGTTGTCATCTGCTTTGCTGAGGTTGTTCATCTTTCTTTTTGACTATAATATCACAATATGAACTGCCTTTTTTTCTATCAATAAGGAAAGTGATAAGCGGACTGTGGAGTCTGATCAGCACTCTGTATCTCTCTGAAAGCATAAATGAAATTCTAGTGTTTTTTGAATTTGACTAACAATTTCTATCTTTAAGGCAGCTTGGTTGCTCTGAGATTGCTATTTTAACTTCTGCATAACATAGTGCTACCTACTGTGGATCACTCTAATGGCTCTTTTGCTATCCTTCTTTCATTGCAGTGCAGTAGGGCTACCCTCTCCAGAACAATGTACTTACCAGTTATTTCAAGATTGAGAGAAAATAATTATAAATACTTTTCTTTATTTTGATCACTGAGCTCCAGAAGACCATAAATCCTTGTGTTATTCCTCATTTGGGAGCAAATGGTTATAAAGATCCTGCCTGTTTGTTTTAAGATTATTATAAACCATGGCTTGCTCATTCTTTCCTCCTTACTTATTACAGCCTCTTTCTAGATTGCCTCAAAATAGCTGCTTCTGTGCCAGACTTAAGATGACTTTGTCTTCTAAAGTTTCACAATACAATTGTGCATTAAAGGGGGATATGTTGAACAAATTGGTATTTATTTCTAGCTTAGTCAGGTTATTTGGTTATATTTTAAGCTTTGATTCCACACAGACCAAATCTTCCACTCATTAACCAATTATTTTTAAATAGAATATTTATAGATCATAATTTAATATGCATTTTCTTGAGAAAAAGGGCAAATTAATACATATAAACATGGGCGAATCTATTTAAATACACTGTCCACAAAATCCTTACAATATGTAAACAACATTTGTTATGCCTTGGAGATAACATATGATTGGACTCACGAGACCCTGTTTATCCTACCAAACAGTTTCTTTTATAACTTCAAAGGGAATTTTATATATTTATGGCAATAGCAGGGTGTTAAGTGCAGCTAGACAGAAATTATACCTCAGCTATTTAGTTAATGCCAATAGGGATTAAATTAGATTTTATAGCTGTTAGTAGAAGTCTGTTTTGTAGCTAACAAGTGGGATTTTTAAATCCTGGAAAGCATAATCCTATTATAAAACTGGCAGCTGAATTAACATTATCTAGGAAGCAAGTCTTCACGGATTAACATTTTTTGACATTAACAAAGAAAAACTAATGCTACAGGGATATTAGATGCTTTTCCCAAAAGTAGGGGAAAAAAGAAAGTGAATATAGGACAAGATAAATGGCACAAATACTGCAGGAAGGAAAAATTGAGTGAAATATGCATGAAGTGAAATCTGGGAGTGGTCATATTCCGCCTCAAATACAAAGGAAATACACTGAGTGGGAAGAGATACCACAATTGGTAATTCATATGTTAGCCCACACATTGATTTATACGTGCCTTGTGACTAATTCCCAGTTATCCAAATGAGCATGGGATAGCCACCAAGGCCTTCTTCTCTCTTGGGGTGCTGAGTTCTCTGTAGGAGCCAAAGACTGGCAGCAGTGCACGAAGAACACTCATGCGTATATTGAAAGGCCCATAAAGCTGTTCCACAGAAACCCTGGTGAAGTTCTTCTTACATATTGTGAAGAACAGTTCTGGGAAAGTTGCTGTAGGCAGAGGATGAGTGGGACACTGAAATTGCTTGTCCTGCAATACCTTATTCTAAGTATTGATAGGCTGAATAGCTATAAGGGTATTTACAATGTCATATTTCAATTAAAAAATCTTAGTCCACATCACTGTTGCAGAACAAACCTTTTATTATTTAAAACTGTGAAATATGCATCTCCTGTATTTTAAAACCTCTGTGGTTAGAACCTGAGGCTTTATTTATTCACAGCTGCAGCATTGAAATAATGAAATTAGTACTTTTTTTGTTTGGAGGGTTAAGAAAAATCCACTTAATAAACTTATCAGTCACAAAAGCATGATGAACAATTTCTTCTAGATTTTGCATTATATCCAGTGTTGTTGGCCCAGTACAGACAATCTTTTGGCATCGATCTTGTCTCATAAATTTCTTCCTTCTTGTCAAATAGAGAATTTCAGTAATTACAAATGAGAGAGTGAAATCTCTAAGTTGCCAAACTATCTCTCCTCCTCTGAAGTCAGTGCCATGAGGAAGAACCTTAGAACCATTATGCTAGTGGGAAAATGCACATCATTTGACATTGACAGGACTAAAATGTATACTGTTTTGTGCACATTGCACCAATGATAATGAACTCCAATGGGAATGGGAAATAGTTGTTTTTCCTCTGTCATGGGTCTTTTTCAAAAATCTGTCCTCCAAATGTGTTTTTTTATTATTATTTCCATATGCAATAGTCCATAAGCCTGGTGCTTTAAAGCATGCAGGTATCTATTAGCCATTGCCACAGCCCTCTGAGGTGCTGAGAATGTTCAAAGAAATGGGAGTGGAATGGGCCTGTGGAAGGACATGAACTTGATGTCTCCCAGACAGGAAGGACATGAACTTGATGTCTCCCAGAAGCGCATGGTCCTTGATAAAGGATCTATCTTTCCTTCCCCTTTAAGTAAGGAGCAATGCTATGGCATTTTGTTTCCAGGTTTGCTGTCTGAGTTGGAAGGTATACAGACTGGGCCCATATGACAGGTGGTTTTTAAAATGTTCGTCTATCTCTTCATATGGTGTCAATAGGCTTAGCTCTTCATTTTTCATATGGAAGCAGCTGTCAAATGAGAAATAAAGAAAGATTATCTGGAATAAGACCATTATAGGACCAGGGAGTTGCAGCCACATCACTTGACTGGATACTCATCATCTGCCTTCAGTCTCTGGAAGAGAGAGATAGAGAGGGAGATGCAAGGGAGCAATGTACTTATTGAGCAGAAGACCCTTCCTCCAGATGATCCTGTGCTTGCTGTGACTGCCTGCTGTGACTGCCTGCTGCCTGATTGTGAAAGAAATCATTGAATGGGGGGGAGGGATGAAGGATGCTTGGCTCTGCCACCCAGCACTTTTGCATCTGAGTATGTGTTTTTCTGGATTAGATGGTTTATAGAAGCTCATTCAGGGCCAACACATGAGAAACAGCAGCAGCATCGCCTGAGCATTGCAAGCCAGGGCACCAGACCTCAGAATCTGGCTTCATGTTGTAAAATTTGCTTATTATCCATGAGGTACAGTGGAAGTGCTGAGGAGGAAAAGAAATGCCCAGAAATGTGAAGGTGCATTGTGATTTTCAGTGCTTGAGGCTTTTACAAGCAGCCCTGCACTCACATGCTCTATTTTGTAGCTAGAGGTGATTCACTCACTGAGCAACCTCTGAGTGTACTGCTTGATGTGAATTGACAGAAACTATCAGAAGAGCAACTGGCTCCTAGCCTGTGACAGCAATTCCCATTCCTGGTCAGCAAGACATCACCTTTTCCTATATCCACCTCTCCACAGAGATATGGTGCTACATAGCAAAGCATTGCATGGCTCATTGCTTCATGGGGGTGATGTTTCCTGCAGGAAGAGCAGCAGCTCTTTGGCATTAAGCAAGGGCTCTCAAACACCTCCCCCCCTTATTTTTTTTTTTGCCATAAAATCTCTGGGCTTTCATTTTGCTACTAGTGGTGAACAGAGCCACAAGTGTCACCTTTCAAAGCTGTATAGTCTTGGCAAGCAGCCTCCTGCTATCCTGACTGAGGTCAAAAAAATATAATAATATTAATGTATATGATGCATTTTTAATGGGTAGTGGCAGGAAGTCCAGATAGTGGCAGAGGTGACATCTGTGAGCTGGTTGTAAGGAGCTGGAGCTGGAGGTAAGGAAGGTCTTTTCCAGGCTTGGTAAGTGGAAGAGTGGGGGTGAGGAAATGCTAGGGAAGCAAATGAGATGCTGCCGAGGAGCAGTGGAACAAAGCAGCAGCCTCCCAGCTCAATGAAGACTTGCCTGGGGTTTCATATGGGGCTGCCTACAGATCCTTTCTTTACTATGACTGTTCAAGAGAAGAGAACTTGTGCTACCTTTTAAATGGGCAAGTTACACACAGGAAGTTCCCAACTAGTCAGCCAGACAAGTGGCTTTCTTACACCCTGAGCTCCACAAGTGCTTAGTAAACTTGGTATATGTAGCAAATCTGCCATGGCTGTCAAGCCCAATTCCTTGAGTGAAGCAGAGCATTTATAGAATTGTGTCCTTTTTTGGTTTTACTGATAAATCTATCAGGCAGGGGAAACTAGAACTTCCATTTGGGATCATTTGTCACATTAGCACATTTCCTTTGAAGTTGCTTTATGCAGCAGTGGCAAAAGCTTTCTCACATCTTGACTGCCCTCCACAGTCTCTCAACACCTCTCTTGAAGTAAGTGGCCAAAGCTGGTAATTTTATTTCAGGAGCAGCTTCACCAGTGCTGAGTAATTATCATGAAATCATGACTGCAGCTTGTTCTGTCCTGGTTTTTTCTTTACTCAGCTAGAATCAATAGATATAATGAACAATACATTTTGTTCTTCCTTCATCATACAGCTTCACACTTTCAGGTATTTTGAAGCATCCTTAGCAGTGGAACATGTTAGAGTTGCCTTGAGTTGACTTTAGACACCTTCACATTGAGTTGACTTTAGACACATTCAAGAGTACAATTTGCAGGCACACTGCTAATCCCTGAATGTGCTTTTAAGTGCTTGAAAGTCTGCTTTTGTGCCTACTCAGAAATGTTTCTGTCCTCTTCTGGTACCTTGTTGTCTTTTTCATGCCAAGGTTTTCAGAAATATATCTTCTGTCTGAGGTCCTTGAGCAATCAAAATTTGCCTAGCAGATTCAGACAGGAGACACATGCAAAGCACTTAAGCCATTGTCTTTTTACTTAAAAATGGCTAGGATAGGAAAGAGGAAATAATGGTCATGTCCATAGTGGCATGGGTAAAAGGCCTACTGAAGGCTAATGGATCAGGGTCAGAGGGGAAGCCAAAACATGGGAATTCTTGATGGTGCCTGATCAAGGAGAGACTGGGTACAATTTTTTTTTTTTAACAACTGAAGGAAGTATCTCAAATTCTTTCTGACTCTCATGGAGAGCTTTAACCATGCTAGAATCTACTGAGAGGAGCATATGATGGGTCGCAAAACATCCAGATTTTTTGAATGCAAGGAAGACAAATTTTTATGCAAGTGCTGAGTAACTAACTAGGGGAGATGCCTTGCTGGAATCCTGAATGAAAATGAGCTGTCAGTCAATAGCAGTTTTGACTGCAGTTTCTGATCCTGAAGGCAGTGAGGAAAGCAAGGACACAAGACTTCAGCTTGCAGACAAGATTCCACATTATGCTTCCCCTGAAGGCAAGGGAGCTCATAAGGGCTAGTCAGACTTCAGTGACAATCTGCACAAAATGAAAAAAAAATCATCTGAAGAGTGGAAGAACAGGCAGGCATGGCAGAAGGCGAGCTTGCTGAACAGGGAACTCTTGATTTAACCCAAACACTAAAAGGAAGCATAGAGGAAATGGACACAGGAATACCAAGGAGGAATAGAGAAATATTACTTGGGCATGTAAGCACGGAATGAGGAAGGTCAAAGACTGGCTGGAATCAACAGCCACAGCCTGAAGGGAAATACTGACTGGACACAAAGGAAATAAAATCTTTCCTATGCAGGTGGTCAGATATTGGAAGAGGTTGTCCAGAGCATTGGTCTATCCTTGCTCCATGGGAGTATCCAAGCTCTGGCTGGGTGAGGCTCTTATCAGCCTGGTGTAGAGTGGTAGTTAACCCTGCTTTGTGGAGGCAGATGGATGAGGTGGTCTCCTGAGGTCCCTTTCCTTCCTGAATTAGAAGTGTGATTTCATGATTTTCCTAGTGGTTAGAAAACTTGTCCAGGCAGCCAGGAGTGCAGGCCTATTTGTTCTTATCTGGAGTGACGACAGCAACACCCTGCTTGCTAAATAAAACTCTGCTGCTCCATCTGTATGTATGCACCCCTGTGGTAGAGACATCCTCCACCTTGCTTTAAATAAGTAGATATTAACTGAGCCACAGACCAAATATAGGCCTGAAGCTGACTTTCTAGTCAGTGATCAGGGCATGAACCTAAGAGAAGACAGACCTGGATTTATGTCTGTGCTCCAGGGACAGCTTATACATAATGATCTATGGCTTTTTTTTTTCAAGCATCACAGTGCATGTCCCCCTATGTGGTTCTATTCCTAGTTTACTAACATACTCAAGAAATCAGATCCTCAGCAGACATGAAACTGGTACCATCTCTATAATACCAGGGAAATTTTCATTTATGTGTTTTCCTAATAGCCTGCCAGCTCCATGAGCAGCTTTTCCTATTTAAAGACCTTGAAACAATTAATGCAGATTTTTCCTGCTTTTCTAGTTGTAACTGGAAAATTATATGTTTTACTTTTAACTGCCAACAGCTAATTTTTCCCTCCCTCTGTACTCTTCCCTCACCTGCTGCAATTTGATGAACAATTCAAGCCAGTTCCTCCTTTTGTTGGAAGTGCTTGGATAGAGACTGCAGGGATCAGTAAAATTAAAAAACAATGTGCTAGAAGCTGCTGAATCCAGCAGCCAGTTAGTACCAGTTCCACCATCAGTGAGGCTGAGCAAGTATTCCTAATGTGTCTGAATACAGATATTTTCATATATGTGTGTATATACATATGTATACATACTTTCTGACCATGTTGAATAAACTGAGTGGCTGATCATTCAGTTCAGTACAGTCAGATAGTAGCGACTTGACCAGTGCTCACCTGAACACAGTGCTCACACAAACATGGGCAGCATGACAGGCAAATCCTGTTCCCAGTGCTGCACATGCTCTCTCTGTAGAGTAGTATGCACATACACAATGTCTGTATAACATATACCACTGTACATACATACTACAGACATATCTGGCCTTAGACAATCACTATATCCTGTAGCTGGCCCCAGATCCCTGATCTCCTCAGTTTCTGTCACCTGGACCTAGGGAGCATGGAAGTTCATGGCCCCACTGCAGTTGCTGTAGACAGACTTGTTTTCATTAAACACACTGGAGCACTCCTGTAGCTGGCCCCAGAACCCATTAACAATTGAACTTAGCACTAGCCTGAGAATTACCACCTCTTATTGTTCATAGCCATATATATTGTTAGTAAATTAAAGGCGAGATTTCTCAAAGTCAGAGATTAAAGGCAAGAAGCTTACTGTCACCTTTTTTTTAACAGAAGTCAGCTGTTACACTCTTATTCCAAACTCTGTTCATCTACAAATGTAGCTATAAAATGAACAGCTGCACATGTGTCATGATTGAGCATCTTGTAGAATTAGGAAGGAGACTTCACTGGTACATGCTTTATTTGCAAATAAAAATTTAAAGCACTGTATCGCTCAGCTGGGCTGACCCACATGTGAGGGTCTGTACATGCAGCATGTTTTACTGATCCTTTTGTAGAAGGTGATGGAGGAGGAGCAGCTCAACTGGGTTAAGCACAGTAGATGGTTTAGATAGGAGCTTCTGGCTACCCTGCTGCTCTTGCTGTTGATTAGCTGTTTTCAGTAATTATGCATTTCCATCAGGGGTGCAATGGTTATCACCTCTGGTAATGAGATTACTCCCATTTCATACAAGTGTAATGTTCTGCCGGTTCCCTTTTGGCACTTTACACGTTTCCTTGACTCGTGCTTTCAACGCTTGCCGAAGTTGCACACCATCTTCTCTCCTATGGACTCATCGAACCATGCAAATGGGTTCCCCAGCATTTGTCAGTCTCATGGAAGCAACCTACAGGCCTGCCAAGGTAGCTTCACAGCATGTTCAGTAAAGAGCTTCCTTTGCAGTAACCACAGTGAACTAGTTCAGGTTTTTTTTGTTGTGGCTTTTTTCCCAAGCGGCTGCACCAGGCTATCACAGAATGGGAATTACATGTTTTTCACTTATGTGAAAGCATCTCTGTAACTCATGACACAGCATCCCGAAGCATGGGTTTGCACCCCATTCACCACAGTAGGAAAGGCACCATCCTGTCATCACAATATTGAAAGACTCGCAGACTTTGCTTGGATTCCCTAAATTCATTCCCCAAAGCACTGTTAAAAATCATTATTACCAATTATATGACAAGCCAGAGAACTGGATGCTGATGTTGCATCTGACTTATACAAATGAATTGTCTGTTCTTCTGGTGGAAATTTCACTGGAAATTTTTTAAATGGGAAGAAAGAGAGATACCCTAGAAAAGGACAAGTAAGTCATTGAAGAAGGTACAAAATTCTAATGCATGCTTCTGGAGCTTAACAAAGAGAAAAGAGTATGCAGTGAAACATTATACTGCACAGAGCTGCAGATTCCAGGCATTCCTTTTGATGGAGCCTCTGAAGGAAGTATAGAGGCTGTGTACCCCTTTTGAGGCAGCTTTACAGGTCACAGATCTGGCCTAAACAAAAGTATTTTTTTCTAAACTACTCCTTTCATTTTCCTCCTCCTCATGTAAGGACTCCAGCAGAGTTTTGTAAGCAGTCCAAGGGCCATCCTGGCAGCATCTACCTCCCTGCCTCTGGGGACTGATTCCAGGTCATAGATCAGAGGGAAGGTATACTTCACAGAGTGCCTTGGCGCAAGCACACCTCCTTTCATAGGGTTTTTCTTTTCCTTCCAGAGTGTGGCATGAAAAGGGCAACACTGTAGGCTACCAATCAACCACCTCCTTAAAATAAACCTCATCATCACAGTATCTTTCATGTAGACATCCCAGGGAGTAAGCTGCATGGTGCAAAGAAGGGCATCTGGTTTTCACCCTGTTCTGGAAATCGAGTGAGTACATAAATGCAGGTTTTGCCAAGAAATATAAATGCAAGTGCTTGAGCGGCAGCCTTGGAGTGTGGAGACATCCTTGACTCTCCATGTGGTTCCAGAATCCATGTGACAAGTTCCTTTAATGCTTTTTTCCATTAAAATTGATCCAAGATCCCAAAAGATAAGCTATGAAATTCCCCTTCTCTGTGAAGCTGCCAGATTTCCAAAAAGACAGAATCCCCTCAGGAGACCAGAAAACAATACTACCTCTGCAGAAAACCCCTCCCTATCACTTCCAAAAAAAGGTCTTCATCCTGAAGGTGCTGCTAAAACCAAGTGCTTCCAAGCAATGGTATTTAGGGAAAAAGACATTAAAGGTTCCTTCTTTAAGAGCGGGAGGACCTGAGACTCCCACACCAAGAGGAGGCACAAAGGAGCTGTCAGATGAAGCCTGCCACTCAAAGAAACAGTCTCCTCCCTTCCTGCTTTTCCATGTATCATTTCTTGCCCACAGCCCTTGTTTTCAACATGCTGAAATGAGACAGGGTGATGCAGTTGCTTTCTTCAGGCTTTAGAGAGTCAGGCTTTTGGAGGCCAGGCACCAGCTGTGAAGTTAAATTGATAAGATCTACACTGCAACAGAATAAGACATGTAATTCACCCTTGAAAAGTCAGAAGCGTTATTTCTGGGAAACTGCTACTTAAGAGAAGATTTGAATATACTCTTTAATTCAATATATTCTACTCAGTCTAATTATAAGCTCATTTCTTCTCCAGTTGAGAATAACAGTAATATAAAAAATCATATAAAATTTGGGATTTTTTTTCAGCATTGCGTGAGGTCACTAAGCTAGGGTCATGTAAGTGCTGTGAAAACAACCCCAGATTTTCATTGAAAGGGTTTGATAAGGCACTTGTATTTTTGCAGAGGGAAACAAACTTGGAAAATCTCACCATTGAACTTTTTACTTCATGTAAAGCAGTAGCTGCAATAATAAGAAAAAATCACATCTAATTTCCTGCAAAAGTGGGAAGTGGAAAGAATATATTTTAGTAGCATTCATATTATTAACTCTTTGAGATTCCAGTATATTTCAGTGATTTCTAAACACAGCTGTGCAGTAAAAGTGCCAGTGCTGGCGCAAGCAGCATCTGAGAAAGTTCCCTGTTGTGCCAAGACTGTGACATTGTGTTCTGCTGGAGATCTCTTTGGCTTCGTTTCATGCATACCTAGCAGATTTAGCAGATTGTGAAAATGAATGTTTTCCATTCTCATGGCTGATTTTTGCATGCATCTGTTCACTCATCTAAACCTTAGTTACATGCTGCTATGAGAATGAAAGGGTATAATTTTTTCCTTGGAAATTGGGATTGTTTCATGCACCACAATTTCTGCTTAAGGATCCTGCACAGAAATTGTGAAACACTTGTCTCACTAATGTCTTAGAAAAAATTATAGCTACAGGGATGCATTTTTCTCTCCTTCTGCATGCATATCTGGGCTTCATGTTGTAGGAATTATGTGCATAAATCAAGAGAAAAGTACTCCCCCTAGAATGGAAAATACCTGTTGGCAGGTACCAAAAGATAAATATTTAAACATGGCATTTGCATATAACATTAATAAACCCACACTGATTATGTCACAAATTCTGTATTGTAACTCATGGTGCTTACTTCATATACCAGGTTGCAAGTTACTGTGAGCGCACAGAGTTTGCCAAATTGTTTGACTATTGTAGCTGTGCTATATTACAGGGCTTACACAGGCATTTATGTGCTGAACATTCCTCAGTTTATTTTTTTGAAAAAACATGGCCTTGCAATTAGCTCAATACAATGAGCTTGAATAGGTTCATGAAAGAAAATGGATGTATGCGACAGTCCAGAATTAACAGTGTTTATACTCTCATTTTTAAAAGTTACATTTCTGGCATGTTGTATTTTTATGCTGTAATTTCTCTCTGCTAACCATTTAAAATACCCTTTAATGTTATATTTTTCCATAAAGGAGGGGTTTAAATGGCTTGACCACATTCTCAGAAGAGATCTAGGCAAAGACAAAGGCTGAAGTTCTGATAGCTCTCAGCCCACTCAGCCCTTAAAATGTTGCTGGTAAATAGCACAAGTCTGGAATTCTTCTTCAAAATTATTTGTGTTCTGCAGATTTGTATTCCCTTTGTTGCAGAGATGTACTTCTCTGAGCCTTGTCCCTGTGCCACCAAAATTAACATGCACCATATAAAAGGTAAAGACAAGGCTACAAAGGCAAAAAAGCCATCAGTAGGAGCATTGTGCCCCACAGTACTCTTAGCACACTTGCTTCTTGTGCATCCAAAGCACCCATTAAACCTTTATATCACTCTTCAGAGACTGTAATTTCTTTCTCCATAGCATAAAGTTTACTGGTTCTTCTCTTTTCTAAGGCACCCTCTTTGCTGAGTAGTCACACAAAAGGAACAGAGCTAAAAAGTGAGTCACATTAGTCATGCTGCGTAAGGTCCAGTGAAGTAGATTTCCAATTATTGCTAATTTATTCAAGGGTAAATTGTTGCACTGTGAGGGGGCTAGCAGTAGGGGTGGGTGCAGAGCCCAGCAGGCGCCTGGCAGGGCATGTTGTGCTCAGGCAGTCATGGTTGCTGCATCTCCCAGGGCCTGGCTTCAAGCTGCAAGCACACACATGCAGAGGCCCTCTGCCGTGTCACAGAAGGACGAAGGAAAGATTGGGTTTCATTGTCGCCTTGCTCCTCTGTGCCTGCTCTGGGGACCCAGATTGCACATGGGAGTTGTGCTAGACCTGAGTGTGGCTGCTAAAGAAACATCAGGTCTGCCCTTTGGCTGGGTGCTACCAGGGGCTCCTGTGAGGATGGGGTGCTTCCCACTCATCTGTGTCACCTGAACTGCATATCCCCTCTGGTCTGGGAGTATTTCATGGAGGGGAAAGAGGGTACTATGACCCAAGGCTGTCACGTGGCAGTGCTGCAGGCAATATCTAGAGCCCCAAGAGGTCTCAGGGTTAGCCTCCACTGTCACAGACACTTGGCTGTGCCCAGCCGTGGAGACAAATGAGAAAGGGTGGCCATCAGCGGCTGTGTGCTTTAGCTGGCATGCTGCAGTCCAGGGAGCTCTCTGTTGAACACAGCCCTCCTGCCTTTTGCCCAGACAGTGTTGCTCCTTTAGCTTTGTCATCAGCATGGGCTCCAAACTATTGCCACCAGGCACTGCTCAGCTCTCCATTATCATCTCTCCAACATCCATGGCTCCAGTAAGGATGTGCAGGAGAGTTTGTATTTCTTTTTCAAGACCCTGTCATCTGTAAGGTAGTACCTATGCTGTCCATGTTCTGGCAACGCAGGGTAGGAAGTGTGCCCTCTCACCTCATAGAGCAGCTAGTTAATGCTTTTTTATGCATCTGGAAAGCTCACATGTGTGGTCACCTTAGCCAGCATGATCAGAGCACTGGATAAAGACACCTTTGCAATCATTGGCTACACAGCCTTGTGGTTGAGAACAGCTGGTTTGGTTCTAGTGGTAAGCTGTGTGTTTCTGGCTGGGCAAAGTAGCTGCCCATGAGACCCAAGCCCATCTGGGCCATTCCCCAAGGGCCACTCTCTCTACTATGATTAAAAGGTATTTCCTAGTCGAGCTTGCCAGCCTTTCTCTGCAAAGGAGCTAGCTACTAATTTTCACATGCTGTGTCTTAGTGAACTTTTGAGGACCTTCTAAAAAGCTGAGGATTTTTTCAATGAAGTTAGACACACTACTTTAAAAGTCTCATTTAGCCCATCCAAACCTGTAAGTCAAAGACAAGTAAAGTATTGTTTTATAGCAATTTTCTCTGCTCAGTGATCATGGTGGTACTTGCAGAGCCAGAAAAGCTGTATTTTCCTTCTTAGACTAGGAAGAAATACAGTAAAACTGGTGGGATTTGGAGCTTTACAGGTTGGAATTAATCCTATTGTCTCTTGCATTAATTTACATTCTGTTAAACTCAAAGGAAAATCCTGTTTCTTCAAAGAAACAAAGTGCCCTTAGATTTTCAGAACCCTGCGTGCAATGGGGTAGCAATGGTAAGAATAACCCATCTTATTTTTACCAATTCCTTTATAGTGTATGATGCTTTGCAAAACTTTCCTACACATTTTTAATGTGTGTGTGATAAGTTGTCATGGAATTACAGGAGCTGGGTTTGTGCAGAAGGTTGTAAAGTGTTTACATTTGTGAAGATCTTGTTAAACTGGAATGCTGCTGTATTCTCCACTGGTCTGATATTTTACATAATGGAGATGTAAGTTTGCTTGCCTTCCCCTTTTTTCTTTTTCCATTATAAAATGTAAGAGCTGAGAAGCAATTAGAAATGGTGTTTTTCTTTTGGCAACTAAAAACTGTTAATAGTCAGAAAGTTATGTTTGCAGCATAGATTGCTAATAAAATTCGCCTCTTCCTGCCAAAATCAGAGAGTCCAATTTTCAACATCTCCCCGGTCTCTCTCTGCACGAGCCATTCACACCGAACTCGCTGCACTTCTGGCTGTTTTGCTCGTGCACTCTGTCAAAAAATATTTTCTGCATCTCTAATTTCATCAAGATATGCTTGACTGCGAGTGTCAGCATCACCGAGCAGTAGTGTTTAATTCAAAATTCGCTGCGTCTGTGGCTGCGGCAGCTGAACAACTGAAATATCAGTGAGGAACCAGACCACCAAGGTGCCGCGGTTTGTTGGTGTGTTTGTGCAATTAGGTGGGAAACGTCACTCTTGTGTGACTGCCCGTGCTTCAGCACTGCTCTGTTGACCATGTATCATCCATTTCTAGTATTTACGTCAGCAAAGGGTTGTGTGGAAAAGCTCAGGATGTAATGGTTGTGTGTGCCATAGTATGAGAAATAAAAAATTCTCTTTTCTTCTCCTTTTAGTCATAGTAACACATTTTTAAATAGCAGTCTGCAGGGATATTTATCTCATCTGTGCAATTGCCAAGGTATTTCTTACACTGAGATACAGTCACCAGTGATCAGGCTTTGGTAGACCTTAAGTCAGATGTGGGTAGGATAGCAAAGGTGAGAGCAAAGACTTGAAGAAAATAGATGGAAAAATGTGGAGTGTCTGCCTGTCCCTTAAATAGGGATTGCTTTGGGGAACATCAGTCTTTTTTGAAATGAAGCTGAAACATTCTTGTGCGCTCACTTTCACTGTTGATTTTGGTCTACTTTGGATGCAATGGCGATTTTCTACTATCCTGGCTATTTTATTGTCCTTATTTTATTGCCCTGCACAGATAGATTTTTGAGCACGGGTATGCTGGGAGAGGTAGATGCCCAGGTCATCATGTAAGTGACATCAAAGCATTGCACTTCTATTCAGAGTCGTCTTTGGAAGTGGTATTGTACAGTGAAGGGTCACGTGTTGGGAGCAGGCAGCTGCCTGGACCCTCAGAGGTGTGGGGTACAGCTGGGCTGGTGTGGCCCAACGTGGAAAACAGGCCAGTGAACTCAGTTCACATTGTGTGTAAATCCAACCATTGCTGATCTTCGCCCAATATATTTAGCAAGGGAATTGGGTTTAGTGGGTGATTGTTTTGAATGATGAGCTGTTCATTACATCTGTTTTCCTTGACTGCTGATGTGAAATAATTGACAGATGAAATGTGAGAGGATAATTTCATGTTTCACACCAGTGAGTCCATTTTATTTGGTACCCTTCTCACATGATTGGGGAAGACTAGTGTCATATGAATCCTTTGCCTAACTGAATGGTGAGTCAGCAGGTCAATGATGAGGTCATACCAAGGCCTCCCGAAAAGCTCTTTATTGTTGTTTGGGTTGGATTGGGTTTTGTGTAGGCTGCTGAATAGGTTTCGTGATGCAACATGCAGTTTAAGTACTTTCCCCTTGGTTCAGATTTATTCCTGATTGGTGCTGCCAAAGATTGCAACTCTCTGACAGAATGCCTGGTAGCAGCCCCTTTTCTGGCAGGTTTAGCAGAGTCACCAGTGGTTGGTCAGACACAGACAGTGGTTGGTGCTTTCAGACAAAAATTTTTGTCTTGGGGATAAGCAGTTACTTGCATGAGCTTGTGTGATACCTTGTGTTAGGGAAAAAAGGGTGCCTGGGCTCTGTCTGCATCAGGCAAGCCTAATAAATCATGGGATTTAATCAGAAGAGAAACACAAGTGGAACAAAACTTATGGTAGGCTTTATCCTGGTAGACAAGCCTGAAGTATCTTTAACTGTTTGCTTTGATTCAGATGCAACTGGCACATAGCAGAGGGCAGCCTCGTGTTCTGTGAAATCAAATGGCTGATCCAAACCACAGCAGGTACTCATGGTAGAAATGAGACCTTAGTTGCTAGGACCAGCTCCCCAGAGTAGTCGCCAGTGCTCCTAGGCTGCTGCCCAGTACAGAATCTTGCAAAGCAGGGCAAAAGTGCAGAAATCCCCCTCCTTTCTCCACTACAGATTGGAAGTTAATGTTTGTGTTGTAATCCTGAAGCTTCATGGAGATTTATAAAATAGTATTTGTCTCATGTCTGTCAGTGTCAATGCTTGACTCTGAAAAGATAACAGCATTTCCTCCTGCTGCCCCCAGGATAGAAGAGGGTGGGGGAGTCAGAGCATGGCTGCTAATGTGAGCACAACATTGGTGACACCATCCTGGCATTCAGAGTGCTAATCCTTTCCGTATTTCAGAGGTGCCTGTCAGTAGAATTTTCTTGATGCACCAGTGCTCTGGGAATAGAGCCGATTTCTAACTTACAGAGGGCTCTGCACAATCAGCACCTCGCATACTCCTAGCACAAGATAAATAATTGTTTTATGTTTCTGCTTCCTATCAATGGTACTATTCTTGTGGCTGTGCCCAATCCCAATGCTCGGTCTCCCTGCCAGCAGGTGCGGGAAGCTCAGTGAGGGTGGTCCAGCTCAGTGCACTCTGCAAGAGGGTATCCTGTGTTTCTCAATAACAGCTTCTCCAACTGGCGGATGAGCCCCAGAGGGAGTCCTAGACAGTCCTGTGCTGGGCAGAAGAAGTTGGCAGCAACACAGAGCCTCAAGGATGTAGTTTATAAAGCCGGGAAAAAATCCCCTCCTGTGGTGCGGTGCTCTGTGCCAAGGCCATCATCCTTCCAGCCAAGGCGGGCTGGATGGGTCTCCCGTAAGAGCCTGTCAGCCCCTTTCATTAGGCAGCCAGAGGGGCTGCTGCTGAGTGATGCACGGCACCTCCTTCCACCCCATGCATGCTTCCTGCCAGCCAGGGGAACGAGGGGCTGGGATTAGAAATTAAACCCTGGTTTTTCTGCATGACTGTGCAGGGCATATTGGCATTAGAACCCCCCATCTTTTTTTATTTATTTAGAATAAACAATTTTTATTTGGGCTTTTTTCTGGCATCAGTGGTTTTGTTCTCGCCTCCCCCCCATACCCTCCTCCAGAGGCGTGGGTATGTGGGGGATTGTTCTGGATGTGGTTTTCAGGGTTTTGTCTGTCTCATTACAACAAATGCATCACCTGCGTGACTCAGTCATTCTTTGGCTGCCTGGGGAGAGAGGCCTTCAAGAGCAGTTGCAACAATAATCCTGTCTCATTACGGCCCATGGCACTGCCGCTGTGAAAGTAGGCAAGCTAGCAGATCTCCTTCTTAGAAAATACCAGTCTAGCCGTGCGGAAAAACTACCTTCTATTACTGGGTAGTCAACGCTATATTGTGGACTTCTGTAGATGGGGTAATTTAAATCACAATAATTAAAATGAAAAAGTGATGCCAGGATAGAGCAATTTCTTTTTCCTCCACCTAGTATCTAGAGTGGAAATAGAAATTGCAAAAATCTCTGTTGATAACAAAAAAAAAAAAAAAAAAGTCAAAATAGATTCTGCAGCCCGCAGGTATACTAGGTATTTGTAAAAAGCAAATTTACAAAATCCTGATATTTCTCTGTGTTTGTCTGATGATCTTTTCCCCTGCATTTTGGAAAAGATGCTCAGACTGGATGCAGTCTTTGGGTACAACTTTAAGTCACTAGCTCAGTTTGCCACTCTTGTGGTCTGCTAGGCTCTTCAAAACCACAGCCATTGACTGGCATTTCCTTCATGCCACCCTTCTTCTGGTGAACACCCACCCTTCAAGTACAAGGGCTGGAATAGGTTTAGGTCAAGTTTAGGAAATCCTCCCCGTAAGGAAAAACTGTGAACTGTCACTGAAGGCTCTTCCTATAAATCCATCTCTTTCTATAAATCCATCTAGGACCACTGGGTACTGTGGCTCTATTACAGCTTTTGTCCTGCTACAACCCCTATAATGGGGCAGCATAAAGCTGCTTGCCTCTGCCCATTCTGCAGCTCTGGCTTCCCCAGGAGCTTTCCCCTTTGCCTGCTTCCAGGCCTGACCAAGGTGCTCCCAGGAGCTGCATGGGGTCCTCCAAATGGGGGCTCCTGGAGCTGAAGTTCAGCTCACTCACACTCCCACTGAGCGGCCAGAATGGCACTGCCGTATTTTAGAGAATTCACCGCGGGAACATCCTCCCAAACAGTAGATGTCCTTGCCAAGGAAGGGTAGTCAAGCTTATGTTTTCTATAAGAAAGATGTTTCCTGAATGAATAATTTTTTTCTCTGATTCTCTGTATTAAAATATTTTTAAAAAGAGAAAATATTTCTTCATGCATGTGGCAGTGTATTTTAAATATAATTAAAGGGAAACTAGTCTTTTTTTCTCCCTCTAAAGAGTAGAATTTATACATTTTAATATGAAGATATGCTCAGTAGGGAGCAGGAGTCTATCATTGGCTCCTACTACAGGCAACACAAACTGCAAATATAAAAGAAAGGGCTGCAGCACAGAAAGGAGGAACTGAATTTTAGATGCAGAGGGAGAATACAAGTGTTTAGACCATATCTGTAGCTATAAAGCTAGAGATAAAAGGCTTTTTCCTTTATATTTTCTTTTTATTGTTTTTTATAGTGCAGTACAATACAAACATTACAACCTGGCTGACTCCTGCAGAGATGCCAGGCACTAGCATCGTGTCCAAAAATTAGCTTTATACATATGCTAAATTAAAGATTGGCAGCCGCAGCAGCACAAATCCCATATTGGCAGCAGTTTGCAAATCCCACGTTGGCAGTCTTCTCCACATGAAAGAAGAGAGGAAATACAAAGGGCAAAAAGCCCAAGAGTCTTTCTCTAGCAAATAGCAGCGAGTGGAACACAGAAACTATCTGCAGGGAAAAAAGATCTCCAGATTACCGGAGATAAAAGAATATAGCTGAATCTGTGATGAGCTCAAACATGGGCCCATTTACACCTTTTGGAGACGGAGACATTAGTAAGCAAATGTTATTTTGGTAGGAAGGGTGGGAGTCTGGTGCCAGGCAGAGGACAGCACTAGCCCCTGCATGGTCTGGAATCAAGGGGGCTGGGTTCTTCTCCAACACTTGTGGAAAGGTTCATTTAAATCTCTTAAATTTGGCTTTTGCTAAATATATTGGACCTAAAGCATATAGGGTGAATTGAGTTTTCCTTTACAAATCACATGTTTTGATCTATCTGCAGAAAAAAAATTAATTGCATGTTTTATGAATCAATCAAACTTGTCATTGCTTTTAATTTGTTCATCCGAACACCCATATTTTCATGTTAACTCTGTTTATAACTGTGTTCAGGGTGTGTTTTACAACAACAGCTGGTTTCTCTTACATGTATGGTTGGCAGCAGTTCCTTCTGGGTCTGCTCAGTTGGAATGGATTACTTAGCTCCTGCAACCTGCCCACATATGTAATTTTGGCTGGCCTTGCTTCCTTCTTAAGAAGTTACTGCATCTGGTAATTTAACATGAGCAGTAAATTCTTACAATGCTTTGACTTGCCAGGATCTTAGAAGTTGTGGATCCTGTTCTCAGGACAGATACCTGAATTTGAACCAAGATATGCAGTAGCAAGTGGCTGAGTGAAGATAGAAGAGCCACATTAGATTTCATGCTTGGGTGTATGAAAAAATGGAATCCCACGATGGATATGCAGAGACATAGAATATAAATTTCTGCAGAACTTTTGGTTTTATTTAGTCTTTAAGTCCCTAAAAAGACTGAAGTATTTCATGAATTCCCAAACCCAGATCTTTAGTCTAGAATTTTTTTTCCTTCCCCAGAAAGGAGTTTGCAGTGAATCACATAGAAGCAGATGACAGAGCTTCAGTTCCTTTCCATTTGCAAGCCACATATCTGGTCTCACCACTCCAGTAGTCACTCCTTCCCAAACAAGTTAGTCCCAGGCTGGTGCTGCATGATCTAATGCACTGCTGAATCAGTGGATGGGGCCCCACTGAGCAGGGCAGGGCATATAGGACAGGTTTTTGCCAGTGTTGGACAGAGGTCTGGTGCACAGCATCCTCTGTTGCATTTGGCTTTCCCATCCCTTTCAGTGTAGGGCACTGGCCGCCACATGGGATAACCTGCCACAGAATCTCTGTGCCATTTCCAGGATGCTGTTTGATTTTCAGCAGCTCACACAATACAGAAACGTGCTGGGTGACAACAAAGACCCTATAAATGGGATCAGAACTGTGCATGGAGTCTCCAGCCACCAATACCATCTCCTGTGCCATGCAGACCATGCATGGGGAGAGCCAGACTGCACGTGGATCTGGAATTACAGAGCACTCCATGTCTGTCCTGCAGGAAGGGGAGAGGCAGGGGTTCAAGCAGCAGCACAGTGAGGACTTAGCAGCAGCACAAGAGCTGCAGCATGAGAAGGGCCACATTCTTAGCTGATGAACTCCCTTGCAAAGAGGGAACAAATCCACTGCCATGGCCACCTGGAAGCTGGTGATTGCATAGCCTTCTCTGCTACATTACCAAACATTCGGGGCTGCAAAGTGAAAGCCAGCAAAGCTGTTGGCCCTCTCCTCTGGCAGGTGATAGACACATGGGTTGTCAAAGTAGTCTTTGCTTGCATTAGCTTGCAATCTGCATCAAGAGATGGGATCTAAAGGCTGGACATGGGATTTAGAAGAGGAGAAAATGTTGTTACTGTATTATTCATTAGCTGACCTCTGCTAGTCATGTTCTGGACAAAGGTCCTTACGTTTTCCACTGAGGCACTCACTGAAACCTGGCTGTGCTCCATGCTCATGGCGGCTTTCTCTGCCAAGTCTGATTTTGCACGTTCACTCTGTGGAGTCTTCTCTCAACTCTGCAGCCCTGGTTTTGTTCCCAGGGTTTCTCTAGAGCTTGTAGGACCAGCTGTGTCCTTGAGTTGTCTGCCTTTGGCTGCAGATGCCAAGATGCTTCAAACAAGAAAAATTATCAAGTGGCACGTTCCAAGCAAATCGAAAAGCAGCTCTGTTTCACACAATGAATAGTTAGACTCATTTCCCTTTCGATAGTGTGGAAATGAACATCAGTCAAAAAGCAACAGAGTATATTCATTAAATAATCTATTCAAGGACTATTTAATACAATGGGCCTGCCACTCATTCCAAGTATCCCTGATCCTGTGTAAGTAGAAGGAGAAACTTATTTTCTTCTTACTCCAGAGAATTTTTGACAGCCTCTGTGAAAGATGAATGCCTTGAGACCAGCTTCCAAAATACAAGAGAGAGAGGAAAAAGAACTTAGATTGACTTTTTGGTGATGACTCTGACCATTTGAAGGCATCACACAGACGGGAGGTTGTGACTTGGATCCATGCTATTCTAGGCTGGTGAATGCACATTGGCTCATGCCAAGCCTACCCTTATTCTGTGATTGCATACTGTGCCTGCAGTACATTAAACCGTAAGAGAAGAGTTCTGAGCAGGTTTGTCTGGAAAAGCTTGCTGTGCTGGGAATCTCTTTTGTTATCTCAAGTTTAAGTTTGATTTTTATAAATCCTGATGCATTAGATGAAGTTCAGAGGAAGATCTGTAATTATGTATAGGCTTTGCTGTGTAAAATTCCTGACTCTCACAAAATCAATATCATGTAATTCATAGCTGTTAATCCTAGTGAGAGCAAGCCTGTAAGGAGAAAGGCCTTAGGCCATGGAAAGTTTAGGGCCTGTGTCAGGGCCAGGGCTGTTTGGGATATGCAAGACTGAGGCAGCTATATAGGTGTGTATATGTGTGTGAGAGAGAATGGAGCTGCAAAAAGTTACCCTTTTGCCCAGTACTTCTCAGCATGCCCAAAAAAACATGACACAAACACCCTCCAAACATTGCTTTCACACCAAGGGACATAGAAGTCAAGTCAATTTCTGGCCAACTTTGGGAAACAAATCTTCAAAGGGGTTCCCTCCAGTCATCTCTTCTCCATCTATGGTGTGGTCATTAACCTCTTATGGAGAGAACTGAGTTGCCCTTAGTCAAAGGATGACGGCTTCTCCAGGGAACCACCTTTTACATTTACAATTGTGTCTGTGTCCTTTGGGTACAGGCAAGTTTCTTATACAGCTGACCTTGAATTTCTGTCATTGCCCTTGACCATGTCATAGGTTTAGTTCAAAGCTTTCCGTTTACTGCCTACTGCTCCAGTGCCCTAAAGTATCCACATGGCTTGTGCGTGGCAATGTCCTGAGCTCCCCCTGGTTGCCCCTGCATGGCTGCTGCCTTCACAACCCCAGTGCATTCAGAGCCATGACCAAATCCTGGTGTTTGGTTGGGGCCACCAGCACAGTGCTGGCACTGGTGACTGGCAGCACTCTGCTACTGTTTGGTGTGGTCTTGAGAGCAATTCAGTCAGTTCAGGTGTTTCAAAGTGGGGAAAAAAAGCATCAAAGTTAAGCCACTCTCCTCATGAATCATTATGGCCCTGCACATAAGGGAGAGTAAGCACATCCAAGGGACAACCAGATGGCTTTGGAGGAGTGGCAATGGAAAGGGAATAAGAAGGAATTCATGAGAAATCCATGATTAGTTGAGAGAAGTCCAGTCATTTTTGTGTACACCCACAGCCTCTGATCTGGGCCAAAGCTACCCTTTCAGAAAATATGAACAGCCTTTACCTGGCAGAGGGACCTTATGTTGTGCCAGTGCTTCACATCATGTGGTCGAAATTATTTTTATATCTTGGATTAGGTGCTTTAATTATTAGGCACACTTCCCAGCTGACAACAGCTTTGGTTTTTGTACTTTCTCATAGTACTTATCTAAAATGCTAGTGATGCTTCTCTTTTATTACGTTCAAAAACTTACCACTTTTAGTGAAGTGTTCACATGCCTAAATTATTTGTACATGCCTTGCATCTTGATTATAGTTTAATCAAACAATATATATTTATCTCTTTTAATCTTTTTTGCTTTGCTCCTTCTTGCTTCTGTAGAAACTTATTTCTATTCATTATCATCTTTCTGATAAAAAAGTGGCCAGAATTAGAAATAAAAACTGGCAGTGCTGTTGTTGCTGAGCTGTGCAGAGATGGAGATGACATGATACAGCTCCATTGGCCCTTTTTTTGATTACTGCACAGTCATATAGCACATCCCTCTCTCATTCTCATCCCTCATTAGCCACACTGCCACTTCAGCTTTGTCTTTCTCACTCATGGTCTGTGGCTTTGAATTTTGTTTTTATCCTTATCTCTTCTTTATTTAATTCTCATCCTCTTGCACCGCTTTTGATTTTATTTCACGTTAGGGCCACTAGAAATTTTTACTAGGGCGATGTTCGTATTTTCTCCAAGACAATCTGCATAGATGCAAATTAGGAAAAAAAATCCAACAGGAGCACCCTGGATACTTTTCTTAACTCGATCTGATTATTTTACTGTTTATTTCAGCGTATTATCTGCTTAACGATCTTCTCCAGCAATGCATCTTTTTCCCCTTGAACATTAGTTTTGAGTGCTCAGATCTCAGTGGTAAAATATGTAAATTGCACTGAATATGTAAGAAAGTCTTGAACAGTAAAATGCTGCTGCAATGCATAATTGTTTGAATTGTCCTCCTGACTCCACTGCATTATTTTCCTTCTATTATATCACAATGGCATGAGCACGTATATCAAAAAGCTGAAACGTGCAGGAATCATGACTGTCTACTCCTCCCCCATGTCCTGTCAGTTTCTTCATCCCAGATTAGTGTCTGTTGGCTTGGGAAGCAAAGAGGGAGCAGATGGACCACAAAATGAGATTCTGTAACCTTCTTACCCAATAGATCTGCTTTCTGCATGTATTCAGACATATTTACTTACAGTAGTGACAATTATCAGTTTTATTTCTTTTAAGAAAACCAAACAACTTCAGTTCAGTATGAAAGAGCAAACTAAATTGTCTTCTGGCACCGTTACCATCCATATAATTTGAAATCAATTAGGAGATCTGTGGCTGGATTCCTATTTACACAATACCTGAATATGCCCATTAAATTCATAGTCCTGCGTTGGTATAAGGGGACAGGCAGAGTATGTACATTCTCTGGACTCTTAAGGAACTTTTTATTGTTCATAACACAGGTCAGAAGAGTACAGTTGTTCATTTCCTATGATGCTTTGTTTGAATATATAATTTGGACAACCAGATGAAGCATCTTTTTATTTGTGAGTGAAGTTGGATATAAATGTAACCAAATAATAATAACTACGAAACTTCAAAACCATTTTGTGGTTCTACGAAAATGCATCAAGTAAAGCATTCAATTTATTCAGAAACTTGCATGTTTCCTGTGCCTCATTCAAGGTGCACCCACTCAGAGCACTAGATGTATTTTAAATGAAAGGAAATAAATAAATGATTGGTTTGGGTGTCGCTGTGAATGGAAGCTGCTCTCAGCCATGCAGCATGTCAGTATAACCATACAGTGAGCTCAGATCCACTGCTAGTGTAATATTCGTACAGCAGCAGAGATGTCTGCTTCAGCCTTTCATATTAGCAAAATGCTGTGTGTCTCATCTGGGACAGGAGACACCAGCCCTGAAAACCCTAAGGTGAGATTCAGCTTGCCTGTTGTAGCTCTCTAGGAAGAAGGTGCTTCAGCCGAGGGAGCTGGGTGCCTCTAAAGAACAAATAATCTCAATGCCTCAGGTACCCACTCTAGAATATAAATATCCTTCCAGTTATACTGACCCCTGTAACAAAACCTCAAGAAAACACCTTAGGCCATACATCAAACTTTTAGATGGCTCAAGCTGGATGCCAGGAATCCAAGTATATTATGATTACGCATTTGGCCAAAGACAATGCAACAAGCTGCTGTAATGGAAAAAGTGCCTTCACTCTCATGCTGAGTGAATAGGACTTGTCCAACAAGTATATGGCACACATATGGCCATTCACTTGAAGCACTGGGTATCTTCCTCAGGAGGAAAAAGGAACGTGTTAAACCTAGTGATTAGGACCCAGAGTTTTAGGAGGTTTAGGAACTGGGAAAAATAAAATCAAGAGGTAGAGACTCTGAGTGCAAGAATTGCTTGGCTGCCTTACATATACGAGTGCATTGCCAAGAGCTGCAGGTGTTCAATCAGACTGCTTTTATTTGAGGTGCCTAACGTGGATTTTGAAACCACCATGTAGGCAACCCGGCTTGAAAATTGACCTTAATTTCTTCTAATTGCACGTCTTATTCTTCATTATTTTTCTTGTTAGAATTTTGAAAGGCGATTCACTAGTGCAGCTATTTTTGACTCATCACTGACTGTCTTACTTTGTGTTATTTAATGGGTTCCAGTGGCCATATGCTGCAGAGAATCCTGGAACAAAGTGAGTAAACTGGGAGGCATTGCTCAGAAGGATAAATTTCACAGTTGGAAACACACTTAATACTAAGCCTTCTAACCAGTTTTTCCAGAAATCTCAAGCTTGATTGCCATGATATCTGAACATGGCATTAGCTACTCTAATGAGGAAAATAATTGATATGCTATGGAAATTAGGTCTAATTAGATCTTGTTAAGATAAATATCTCAGTTCAGCTGAAAACTTGAAGAGATACATTTTGCAGCATTCCAGATTATAAATATGACCCTTGTTCTTCACCCCCCTCTGTGTCTTGGGTTACTACTGGTAGAAATGGATGTGAAAAGCCTCCTTATCACAATCACTACAGTATATACCCACTTGACATGGAATAAGTGACAAAGATGCTGGATAGTTTAAACTTTACATAACTTAAAACCTATTTATTCTATACATCAGCTTCAGACAAAGAGTCACATCTCAGAACAATGCAACAGTGCAACAAAATGTGTCCTGCCTATTCATGCTCTTATATTAAATAAATATATTAATGTTTATAAATTTTCAGATCTGTGGCAAAAAAGGTTCTTCAGTGCTCTTTACTGCTGCTTTCTTTACTGCTGTGACTTTAGAACAACATGCATGCCAAATCATATCAATACCATCTTGATGGGGGACAAATATTGAATACAAACGATAACAAAATCAACGTTCCCTTTAATTTAAAAAGAAAAATAAGGAAGAAAATAAAAAAGTATGTAAGATGGGTCATCCAAAAGGTGACTAAATTTCATTAATATTTAGACCAAGCAGATGAGTTACACCTGGATGTATATTTTGCAAGGTACTGCCAAGCAATGGGCCAAACTCATCTTCTCTCTTTGCTAGTGACACTCAGAGTGGATGAAACCTTCTTAGCAGCTGCTTTGTTTTCTTCCATCTTGCGAAAAACATGCATCCAAAATATTTACTGTTCCAGTGGGCTTGAGTTTCCATCTTGCACATTGGCACTTCTGCAGTGCAAAAGAGACAGGAATCAGTGTTCTGCAATAATTTTAGTTTGATATCTTTTCATTTTCACAGAATAAGCTATTTAAAATGAATCCTTTAAAAGTGTGTCTTCAGATTTTTTTTTGGATACCCTGAGCTAATGACCTACAAGCCCTAGAACAACTATATGCACCCTGTAACATCACAGGCCATTACAAAAACCATAACATGTCAAGGAGCCAATTTCCCTTATTTGATGCAATTCTTTGCCATCAGCCTGGCAGAGCTGGCAGCTTTAGACAGCTAGTTTTGTTCCCTGCAGTCACCAGCTTCCCTTCTGGGGAGCAGGATGTGCTGGGGGGTGACTCTGCAGAGCCCTGGGGACACTGCCTTGGTGCACCAGTGCCACTGGGAGCACAAGGACATTAGGAAAGTGTTGCTGTTGAGCCGCTAGCAGAGAAGAAGACCCGGATTCTCAGTGTGGCATGAAAAGAGAGCTTTATTATTTTGATTCCAACTTATATAGACTTTTCAGACGTCACCCAGATTGGTCAGTCAGAAACCTCCCCCTAGGCCTGATTGGCCAGGCCTGAACTGTCCAAATCTCAAAACACTGTTTTTAATAACATCCAAACTTTATCTTTGTTTATAAAACACAGGAGAAAATTCTCATGGGAAAGACCTGTGCTAGCCACAGGAAAGCACAAGGGACCAGCCTTGGGCTGGGGGAATTTGTCCATGAGGACCACCACTCCAGGTGGCAGATCCACCAAGTGGTCCCTACAATGATGAGGGTCTGATGGCAGAAAGCACAAAGACTTTTTCTAGGCAAATCCACTCGTTCTGAAAAACAAACAAACAAAAATCCATCTCTATGTCGTGTTCGTGGCAAGTCTTGAGCAAAGGAAAAGGTGAATGATCTGATGTTTGCAGTTATGATTTCTCACACCTTTTCGATATCTCTGTGTCTTGATAAATACATACCTCTGTCCACTGACATTTTTTCTTATGAGTGTGGGGGAAATTAACTCACAGGGCAGGTACTGTATCATTTCCCTGGATGAAGGAGAATAATAAGTGAATAAACAAGATGACTCTTCCTATGACCTTTAAATATTAATAAATTAAATATCCATTTGCATTAGTCATTTTCCATTATTGATGTATTTCTCTTCTGTTGTTCTTGGTCCGTCTGGTCATTACCACCAGAAGATTCTTCATCTTCCATTTCAGGCTTGCAAGAATTGAGAAGACTCCCAAAGATTCCCTTCATGTATACATATATATATATATATATATATACACATAGACAGTCACTGGGTGAGATACCATGCAGACCAGCAGCAGATGTATGCAGATTTCTTCTGTGGAAGTCTGTAGCAATGATTTCACCATTTAAGTCACACGGCACCAAGGCAGCAGTTGTTTTGTTTTTTTTTTAATCTATTTACTCTTTTTGTGACAAACCTAATGATTGCAGAAATGAGAAATCAGCCTGCAAACAGTCCAAATTTAAACATAATCACCCCCACACTAGACTATAACAGTGGCAGATGGACAGAGGAAGAAAGTGTATATAGTCATATTTTTGCCATTATAGTATAGACCCTTTCAGATTGCAGCAAGCGACTTGCCATCTGCAAATCTGAGTCTTTCCTTTTCTGCTGAGGCACTGATTCAAGAATCATGATTTGTGAAGTTTGAGTTAAAGTATTAAGAGGTTTATCTCTCGTTTTAAAGGCATACTTCTCTCCTGATATTACTTCAAACACATGGGAAAAGCATCCTGAAAATTTCCCTGAGTTCATCTTAAGACAAAACCCAAAGCCACTGGCTCACGCTTAGGTATGTGGTGAAGTAATGGGTTCTGCACATGAATAGCTTTTTGTCAAGTAGTCTCTTATTGCTGTTGTTCTCGGGCTTTTGTTTGGTTTACTCTTTGAGGAAGTGATTTTCTCTATGCCTATAGGATATGTAGATCACACTGGGCACCTTCCTTACAGCAGCACACGTACTGACAGCAGCAATGAGCATTTGGTTTTAACACTGACCCTCTGAAGAGAGAAGTATCTGATCACTGCATAAATGTCATTGATTTTTTAGGGCCAGATCTTCATTTAAATGGCAGCTGATTTAGTGGGAGTGTCAATTTAATACAGATTTGCAAACAAAATTGGAGCACATTTTAAAAACCTCTCACCTCTGCTTTCCACAGTTTTATCTGACTGTAAGTTTGCAAAGGATGTGGCCATCACATAGATCAGACAAACGTATGCAATTTGCAGCCTACCAGGGTTTCTGATGCTTTCACACTATGGGCAGGGAGTTACTTCATCTAAGGGTCAGGACTCTTACACAGGTTTAACTTACCAGTAACCAAAAAAATTGCCTCTAGGTATGAAAACCTATTTTGAACTTGTTTAAGAAGAGGAGGATGCAATTAAATTCTGGCAAGTCCCTTTCAAGAGGTGCTGCAATATGTTTTGCATTGCAGTATTTCTAATTTTCACCAGGTCAGGGTTGCTCTCTGTGAGGCAAAAAAAGAAAAGGTTTATTTTGCTAATCGTACATGCAAAAGCCATGTACAAAATAAAATATTAAATACGGTAATTACAGTAATTTTTGTCAAAATATTGCTACATAATAAACCTTTGGCTTTGAAAACTCTACCAGAAGCAAAAGAAAAACAAACCATAACAAAAAAACTGAAATCAGAGGCCACTAATAACACTAAAGGGAGCCCAGAAGCCAAATTAATGTTTCTACAAAGAAATACTTTCCTACACCAGGCAAATTCCTAGTAAGACCCTTACCTGGGTCTTTATAGGCAGGATTCAGATTTCATTTTGAAGTATGTTTTTTACAAACTGTTTAGTGTTCATATGTCATTACCACTGTTGGGCCAGATTGCACCTGGCATCGATATAAACAAAGCTTTGGCAAGAATTCTTTCCTTTGGGATGGAGACATCTGATTTTCAAGCTGAAAACATGTCAGTGTTGCAAGACACTCCAACTAGCCTGTTTTACCAGTGCAGTAAATTAACCCGCCTGGTGTAGTGTTAAATGCTTTACAAACATCGACTGAAGGTGAGGGAGGGAAACAGCAAAAAACAAACAAAAACATTTCCATAGCTTGTTTGACTACGAGCAGTGAAAAAAGTGCAAGCAAAGCTTGAAGGGAGCAGGGGGATTCTTGGGAGATAGGACAGCAGAAGAACAAATTTTCAGAATTTTGTCCTGTATTTAACCCAAAGATTGTGTGCCATGGTGTGGGAAGATACAGAAGGAGCAGAGCAAGTTATATAGATGATAGGAAAGGTATCTTCATTTGAGAAGCAGATCAGGATAACAGAAAACAGTGGCTCTAACTCATCATTGCCGTGTCTAGAGGAGGAAGGCTTTTTGAAAGCTCTTGCATGAAAGAGGTTCACCTTTAATGCCATAAAATACTGTTGGACAAAGACTACATAGGCGAAACAGAGTATAAAATATTAGGCTATCCCCCTTCCTTCCCCATTGTTCAGGATGAAAAAGCTGAGCTGAACTTCTGGGCATACAGAATTGGCTGTGTGAAAGCTCTCATTGCTAGATCGTGCATTTGTGCTGAGCTTGAATGGTCCAGAGGACAATGGGGTTCATCCTGCCTGTGGCTCTGCAGTGATTCTGCAATATAGATGTGAAACGAGAATAGCTGGAAAGTAGGTCCACATGCGTATGGAGTCGAACAATGACCTGTCCTAAGAAACACAGGCAGAAGTAGTATTCTTAAATATATATATTTATATAGCTGTTAGACTGAAGCCATTTTGCTACCCATCTTGCTATTTTAATCATCTTAATAGCTGTGTATTTACAAACATGCATGTAACTGGGCTGGAATAATTAATTAATATTCATAAGCATTCATAAAATATGACAAAGTTTGTGTTAGGGCAGATGTTAATTCCTGAAAGGATTACATTGCTGTTAACTGTAAATTTATATTAGTAAGATTCAGCATGATTGATTCTTGCTTGGCCAGCAATAGAGGACTTAGCATCCTTACTGGCAGAGATTATATCTGGTCAACAGGAAAGGAAAACTGGCCAAGAAACTGCCAACACAGAATCTGAAGCTGTGAAACCTGGTCAAGAAGAAATAAAGCCAAATAAGCAACAGATGAAAAATTATCTTAAAGCAAAGATCAATTCCCTCAGTTGGAAAAGAGGATTGTATTGGAAAAGGTGACACTGAGAGCATGAAGGGACATGGGAATTTTAAAAACAATTACATTAATAAATAAAGTGGAGTGCTGAATACTAGTAATTTTTTTAAGTGGACCTTAACATTTTTCAAAAATAAAAAATAAGTAGACAGTTTTGATATGCTCAAAGGCATCTGACAAATAGCAAAGAGGACTTCTAAACTTTGTAAATCATTTGGAAGAGAATGCCAGAGGTCTCAGTACACTAGAGCCATGGGCATACTGGAGAGACCTCAAGAATGGGCTCCAAAAAAGTTGAAAGAACTGGAGTATCTCTCCTCTGAGGAAAGGCTTAGAGAGCTGGGACTGTTCAGCTCGTGCAGCTCCCATCAATGTATATAAATACCTGCAGGGAGGATACAAAGAGGGCAGAGCCAGGCTCTGGTTGGTGATACTCAGTGACAGGACTGGAGGCGATGGGCACAACCTGAAATAGAGGAGGTTCCCTCTGAACATCAGAACACTTTTTCACTGCGAGGGTGACTGAGCACTGACAGGTTTCCCAGAGGTTATGGAGTCCCCATCCTTGGAGATATTCAAAAGCTATCTGGACACCATCCCAGGTGAGCAGCCCTGGCTGTCCCTGCTTTAGCAGGGACATTGGACAAATGACCCCCAGAGGTCCCTTCCAATCTCAGCAATCCTGTGATTCTTTGACTCCATCTGAAGCCCAGTGGGGAAAGTGATAGATCAAATGAAAAACCAGGAAAGAAAGAGACTTCAGTAAGATACAAACTTTTCCGTAGTACCTGGTACAGCACCCTCACATATTGGAGGGATCTAGCGGATTCAGACTTGTTCCTGCACCTGTGCTGCAGAAACATAGTGCCTCTAAAGAGGAGACTTCCCATGAAGTTTATTGCTGATTGCTTGCCAAATCAAAGAGCGGGGACAGAAATGGGTAGGGAACTTGCCAACAGATAGAGCCAAAAAGCACTGAGGTCACTGTGTGTTTTGACCTCAGAAAATAAGTGAAGTTCTCTAGATGTAGAGCAGGACCACTGTGTTGGCTACAGTCCCATCCTAAGCAAAAGCAAAGACACCTTAACTAGGAAAGGACACAAATACCTTCTGTATCCAGCAGCATAACCACACACCAGCACAAGCACTGCAAACACACTGGCAGGGACAGTGCCTCAGTGCTCAGCTGGAATGAGAAAATGGAGCCAGGGAGCTTCCGGAGGTTGCAGGGGTGGCTGCCAAACAGACGCGATGCTTGGTGGCAGGCTGGCAGCACCAGGAGAAGCCACTGCCAAGAAAAGGGAAGGGAGTTTCACCTGAGTCCCACCAGGGTTAACCTGCACCTGATGCAGGTGATGGGAGTGGGGATTCTGGCTGGAGAAAATGTCTCTGAGCACTTTAGGGGGAAAACTACCTTCTGTTCTCAATACAAAACACATTATGACTGGTGAAATAAAAAATATAAACAGGTTTAGCAAGTAAAGCAGAACAGTTTCCCAAAAAAGAGAGTTTTTAGATAAGTAGGACATATTTTCATGGATCTCTTTTGGCAGTCCTTCACTCAGATCAAGAATGAAAATCACATCAAGTCAAAAGGACAAAAAAAAATTGCTAAGTACATACTTTGTTCAGACAGTTACACCACAATAAAGCAAGTTGGGCAAAAATATGAGAGGGAAAAAAAGTAAGAAAAAAGGCAGTTTAATGGGTGTCAAACTTGTAAACACTGAATTGTATTTTACCACTGTTTTTTAAAATTAATATAAGGTAAACAAAGCAGCAGTACTCTATTAATGCAGTTATATTGCTGTAAAATCCCGATTGTCCATGAATTTTATTCACACAGGAGAATAAAATATATTGCTAGTAGCATTTTAGCAATTTTAGCCAGAGCATTGCATCAACTTCATGTTATTGGTGTCAACTGAATCTGAAGTAGTTAAATCAGTACAAAGTCCAGGCTGACCCCAGCATTTATTGTATGTTTTTAGAAATGCTCTGAAGCTGAACTCATCTTCTTATTAATCTTTTATTTATACTGTATTTGGCAGAGTCATTGTCCGGAAAGTGAGAGAAAATACCTGAGAAGCCATATGTAAAGAACTTGAGCTCAAAACCTGACAGTCTGCTTAAAGTGAATGCAATTCATGTCAGATTTGGACAGGTGCAAGAATAGGTAACAAAAGCACAGGTAAAGGAGCCCTGCATATTCAGGCCTGGAAAACTGTTATGAAGGGAGCAATGTAAGTGAAGGGAAAGGTTGTGTTAGTCAAGTAATCAATGATTTAACAAGGTGCTCTGCTTCCAGATGCCCCTGTTGATTGTGCTGAGGTAATTTTATGGGTAAATACATATGGATGCAAGAGTGGGGGCTTGTAGTGAGAGTTGTTATGGGATGCAGGGATTTTCTTGAATCCTGCCTACTACTCTCTTCATTGGCACAGGCCTGGTGAAATGATGGGTGCTTAGCTGGGTGGGCTCTGGTGGAAAGAAAAACAAAAACAACTCAAGAAGTTCCCTTCTCCATGTTGCCCTTCCTAACTCCTTATTGTCATCCTTTGCCATGCCCTTGCTTGCAGTGATACAATTGTTTGTTTGGCCAGGCTGTAAACATGACTGATTGGAGTAAAAATCAAAATCCTTCTCTCCCACACAGAAAAGCCTGAGTTTCTCTAATGGGATTGCTTCAGTGATCCAGTTTGCCTCTTGGCTCAAGAAACAGTTGTTTGGAAATGCTTGCATAAGGAAAAAGGAGGGCATGGAGTGGGAATAAGCAGAAGAGGGTAGGAACTGCTTAGATCTTGCAGAAATAATCATATAGTGGTTTACTAAATCATTTTATTGGGAAATAGGCACCAACTTTACTTTAAACTTCACAGATATTCCAGAAGCCTCACTGAGGAGCACCTTCTCAAACAGCCTAGCATTTAAAAATAATTTTTTTCATCAGGGAAGTACAGCTGAAGAAAAGCTTACAGAAAGAAATGTCACAAGTTCCAGTAACTTGTTCCACTGCAACCAGGAATATCTAAATGAAGAACTTAATCAGGTTTTTAAGAACACCAGTAAACAATTATCTCCATGTCCATAAAGGTGTGTATTGTATTGTACCAGTACAATACATCTATTATTGATGTACAAATGCCACCCTACAAATGTAGGACTGAAACAAGTGAAATCTGACGTAGAAAACAACCACCTTCTCAGCTTCCACTTTCAAACTGGAGAAAAATCTCAGCTCCTTTGACACCAGCCACAGGTCTAGGCAGGGGAAAATTCACATTGTCAGGTTTTATTTAGACCAGAGAACACAAGTGAATTAATTTCTAAAAGATTCCTACTCCTTGCCATGAATACATGAGTCATGCAGTTTATTTTTAATAATTTTATTTTGTATCAGGGATCACTCTGCCTCAGCTAGTCACTGCCAATGCAAGGACACATGGGACATGGCATTCTGGTGCTGGTTCCCTTCTCCCACTTCTGGGGTGTGGGAGTGGAAAGAAGGGAGGGCCACTGCTTTTGTACTGCTGCCCATCCTTCAGGGACTCTGCCAGAAGGTGTAATGGGCTTTGCCTCATCACTGGGAGCATGTGAGAAAATGTTGCTTGCAGGATATGCTAAAACCTGCATTTGGGGTGAAGTGGAATTGTTGGGTTCCTTGGATCACCCCAGTCACCCATCCATGTGGGATCTCTATCAAAAAAAAGCCCTTCTGGTAGAGAAAGAAGAAGGATTTCTGGCAAAATCCAGCTTAGTGAGGTGCTTCTTTGTTAAGATGAGCACCGTCTGAGAAATAAACATGTAAAACAGCTTTCCTTTGCAGGAAGGCAGGAGTTGTATCAATTTTGTGCAAAGCTTGTTAGATCAAAGTTTCCTGTGTTGAACATCTCCTTACATTGTTCTCCCATGGAAGTAATTACTGCAATTACACACCACTGTACAGCGCTAAATGTACATGATCCAAGGAGAGATCCCTGCTGCCATCACCTAGTGTGGCAGAGGGGCTTGTGCCCACATGGCCTAGGGGCAAATCGCTGAAGCAGATCAAGCACAGTGATGGATAAGTAGCATATGGGTGCCCTGTGTCTCCCCATGGGGTTTTGATAGAGTAGTTAGGTTTGCAGTATGGTTGTTCTTCTGGGTGGTTTTTCTTGATTTCCAGCCTTTGAGCAAGGTGGCATACCAGCGTGAGGTTTTTAAACTTCAGCTGAGGATATGTGTTGCACACCCTGGGGCATGAGAAGATGGCTCATGGGAGTGTTTGAAGGGACACAGGCTTTGCTGGAGCTGTGTCACAGGACTGAGCAGGGTGGAGGCAGCTGAACCTAGTGCAGTCCTACCCAAACCACTCTTTGGGCGTGATGCCTGGAGAGATCTATCTCTGAAACCACCCTTGTGTTGTGTTTTGGAGGAAATAGATAGTTCAGACCCCCAGAGGAGAGTCTGGATGTACATGAACAGTCGTGCCTTGTGAGCAGCTGGGTCACAAGACATTCAGGTGAAGCTGGGAGATAAATTAATCCAATGGTATAGATTTTCTCAGAGAGTCTGTATGTGGAAATTTATATGAATGGCGTGATCTCGCAAGGGCATATACAGGACTACATGAGGTATTTCTGCTTTAAAAAAATGCCTGTGGGATGAGAAGGTTTCAGAAGCCCTCTTCTAGATAGCTCAAGAACCCATCTGGTGGGAGGACTTCCTGGGAGCGCCTTACCCAATGTAAGACACCTGAGTGACCAGTTTTGGTCTTGAATCCCCACTGCATGGAAATACATGCATCTACAAGGTGATACCACTTAACTCTAAAATATAAGATCAAAATTAAGAGTTGAGAGTTTTTTGTATAATTACCATTTTACTGTGAATATGAGCTGTAAACACTTGGATTTAGGGCATTCTGTGGGGCTTTGATCAGATTACAGAATATTAATTTGCTGATTTACCAATGCAGATAAGCCACTTTATGAAAACTGAGATAAGAGCTGTTAATCAGTATTTGCACAACACCAGAAAACGCACACAGTTGTTTCAAGTTTTCTCTTTGAAACAACTGATTTTATTGAGACCATAGGTAGACTGGGAAAAATTTCTTCCAGAAAAGAGGAAAGATAGAAGATGCCATGGCACACCCAAGCTGATTTTTCTTAATGCCTTCCTCATCAGCAGGGGCTATTAAGCAGCTTGAGGCAGACACAAGTTCCTCCAGTACAAGCAGGCATAAGTTTCTGGCAAGTTGGGTTTTTTTTCAGAAAACCTCTGTTCACCTCTCTTGGTTTAAAGAATTTTTTTTCCCAATTGATTTATTAAATAATTGAGGCAATAATTTGCTAATTTTTAAAATATTTGTTCTATATCTCACATAGAATCATCATGCCTGAAATCAGCTGCTGAACAGAGACTGATAGTTTGCTAAAGCAGATGTACTTTTGACAGCAGTGTATTTCATTATCAGCATTCATAAAAAGATGCACTTGTAAAAATAAAAAATGGATGCTTAAACACACACATTTTCCATAATTATCTATTACATAGTGCTAAGTAAATATATCTTAAACTGTAATTTTTTAAAGCAAATTAACCTCCATTTAAGTTCAGATGAAAGAAAAGTATATACTTTTTTTTTAACTGATGTATTAGATTAGATGTTTTGTGGCCCTATTTCATCATGCAGCAGCTCATTTGGACTGTCCAGGAAGACTAATTAACACTAATGCTTCTAAAGAATTTTCATTTGTGATGCTAATCTGTCACAAAACCAAAAGTATCCTCAGAAAGCCAGGGAAAAAAGTAAAGAGACTACTTCTTGCAGCCAGCTTAAATTAGTGTTAGCTTGATTTGTCTTAATTGAAAGCTTGTTTACATCTCTTTTGTAAGTGTTTATAAAAGTTGGCAGACAGAAGAATAGCTGCCTACTTACATGAACAAAACTCATTTATTTAAGCTGCTGTATGTATTAGTATTATTAAAAACCTCTTGAAATATTTCTGTACACATAGTCTTAAGGTATAAGCCTGTCTCTATGTTTATTTACACACAGACACAAACACACACACATTCTGTGCTGTATTATTTTTGCTACTGGGACATTTATACTCAGTCCTCATATTATGTGAGAATTTCTATGTGCCAGTTCATTCTAGCAACCTATTGGCCTCTGTTTAAATTTCTCTGAGATATGTGCAAGTCAGAAATATATCTTGATGACAACTTGTGAAAATGTCTTGCTGTTGCACTCATACACACGTCCTTGGATAGTTAAGCTCAGCAGAAATTTAGTACTTATGTAGCTGAGCACCCCTAAAGCTTAATTTGGATTCATGAACCCTGAGTCCTGGCCTGCCAGCTGGGACAACCTTAGGCTCTTGTTCTCTGGTTCTCCAGAGGGAACAGCATCTCAGGACAGGCCACCTGACCACCGTATGTGGAAATTGCCCAACTCGGATGATGTTGGGTAGATCCCCACCCGATATCCTCAGGATCCACATTGTCCACGCTGGTAGAGGGAGGGAGAGGCTTGCTAGGCTTACATGGCAGCAAGAAGCTCCCAGCTGTTCCTAAGCAGCTTTTAGAGATCTGGTCTCTTAAAAATACAGGATAGATATTGTTGATAGGTGCACTGATGTGTTCCCAGACCTTAAATGAAACTTCTGGAGAAACGGGCAAAGAAATTTGGTTTCCTCAGCAGAGCATAATTAAATTGCTGCTTAGTTTGCAGTGCTGACTACTGACATTTGCATCATTTTAGTATTGCTAGACCATGTACTGCATGTAAGGACAATTGGCAGAGCAGAGAGAAAAGCAGCAGATGCTAGAGGTGCACAGAGTTAGATGACTCATTATGATGTCATGAAGAATCTTTTTCAGACAAGTGAAAAAGTTGATATTAAACAGAAAAAACCCCACCACTTTTTAAATAAATAATATGAAGGTTTCAGGAAAGAGTGGCAGAAAAATCAGCATCTTGCAGTATTCTAAAATGTGTGTTTGCCTGAACTACAGAGGAGAAACAGCAACATACATGATGGAGACTCTATTCTCCCTCTTCCTTCCCACTCCTGCCCCTTCTTTCCTTTAGGACTGATTGCATGGTGGGTTTGGTGCGTTCCATATTGAAACAAAACGTGTTTTAAAATTTCCTAAATCTTTAAAAACTTGTTAACTGATTATCTGGTCAGGGGTAACAATAAGAAAATATTTAATAACCACTTTCTGGAGGCATTGTGCATATTTTACAGCAGTTTTCCAGTCTAACAGGACTAACTAGAAGTAAGTACTTGCCACGTCAAAGATTTATTCTCACAAGTACCTGATGTATGTAAGGTAGAAAGCAAGTCTCATGAAACAAGTACCTCCTGCTCTCAGATGTGCTCTGCTCCACATTTACAGTTCTCTTTGTTTCCTTAAAAACAAATGTGATTTGTCTTTTCTCTTGCCAATCCCGTTTGTGTATTTGAAACCAAATGGCATTTGTATGCCACCATTCTGTACAGCATCCCTTCATTGATGGAGAATTATGTATGCAGAAATGTCAGGCTTTCCTCTTGCAGAAACTCAATTCTGCACAAAAGCTACTATAGGTATACAATATATGTGTGCCCTTCTGAAAAATCTTATTTGAGAGGTGCATTTGTGTTGCGTGCACTAATATAAGTGACAAAAGATTCAGCTACATCAAGTTCTGTAAACAAACCACTCCAAGGAATTAACATTAACACATAATTGTATGTTTTTATCATGTCAGACCTGTCACCAAAAAAAAAAATTGTATTGTGATTATAGTAATTAATTTTTCCTCTCCCGTTTGAAACATGCCAACTTATTATGGCATTGAGGATGATGGATTCTGGATTGCCGTTTTAGTGCATCATATATTTACATTTCCATATGAAGAATCATTACCAAAAGATGTTAACAGGATGAGATCTGTATATAAACATATAGTTAAGTATGAGTACTATCTTTACATTAAGACCTAGAGGTCTTTAGCAAAAAAAAAGGGGGAAGACTAGGCAAGAAAAATAAGGCAAAACAGAGGGTTTTTTCCACAAAAACAGGTAGGTCTAGAAATCACACCGCTGAAAAGCAGGTTTTATAGAGAATTGTACCAGTTTGAAATGAAAGAAGAAAATGTAATTTTTCCATCTGCTGTTAATGTGACCATCTTTGCTTTATTTTTTCTGTATTAACAGGGTGTCCAGGGTGAGTGGGTGGCTGAGCTTCCAGTTCTGTGGCATTCTTTCTTACAGTTCTGTGGCTTTTCTGTTCTGAAGCGGAAATTTCTTTTTGATATATAATGTAAAGGAAAAAAAAGGTGGGATAAAAAAAAGAGGAAAAACTGAAAGATACCGATTCAGTTGATGGGAAACTTTTTCCAAATACCGTTCCCAGAAGCACCTATCTAGGTGCACCTAAACTGTGTGGTTTCATCAATAAGCCCAAGGGGCTCCTTCTTTGCCGCCACCCCCTTCCCCGAGTCTCGCGCTCTGCCTGCCTGATCCCATCCGACAGTAGAGCTGATACCACACTAATCCCTGCAAGTTTGGGACTAATGAACTAACTGCTGGGCTGCCGCCACGGAGCTTGGTCCCAAACTATACTGTACTTCACACTCGATTTATTCTCCAGATGGCGAGACTGCGCAGCCCTGCCGCGAGGGACCACCTCTTCCACTGGAGTGTAAAAGTGGACGGATGTTGTTTTCTTTGCAGATTTGATAATTCAGAGCTAGAAAGTCATGAGGATGGTTAGTTATTAGGTTTAATGGGTGCTAGTTGAGCCAGCAATACGCGTATTCCCATTTTTAATTTCAGTGTCTGTGTGTTTGGGTAGGAATGGATTTGTCAGCAATGCTGCATCACTGAAGCCTTTATCCTCACCAGTTGGTGTAGCTGCACGTGGTATTGAACCTCTTCCTGTGTCCTCCTCAGAGTCAAACAGAAGGGATGCTGAAGTAGCCACCCTGACCAATCTTTTTTTTTCCTCAGTGAGCTTTCCAGCACAAGTTGTAAATTTAATGAATTTGAGTAGTATCACTGATGCTCTCTGTTAGCTTTCTCTCTTGTTCAGTTTGATAAAGAACTCAGCTTCCATGGGACCCAATGAGGGTACCACCATCCCAAGCTACCTGGACATGAAATATTTTACTCAATGATTTGGTTTATTTCTTTATTAGCTATTCTTCCATGACAAAGTATTATCTGATGTTGTAGTTCTCATGTGAAGAACAGAGCAAATATTGTTCTCACCATTCCTTAAAACTTCTAGTTTTCTCATTCTTGGCAGTAAAGATATTATTGTATCAAGGACTACTTTTTTCTCTCTTATATTATTGAAGCAGTTTACCTGGCTTAGACTTTTAGCTTTTGCATGAATCCTACAGTAAGAATAGCATCTACATTTCCCTGCGTAATGAGGCAGAAAAGGCTCTCCCTTTCCTCCATGTTCCTAATACATTTAGTCAAAGGTTTTAGTATATATTTTTTTTATTTGCCCATGAAATGTTTTATTGGACACCTTGATGGGGACCTGATACTCCCCACTAACATCAGTGGGATTTCCTCCATTGTAGGAAGGGTAGGCACTGAGTCAGCTCCCTCACAAGCTCTGGCTTTGGCAGCCAGGTCCCATTAGTTTGTTCCACAATTGAAAACATAAATTGATTCTTACTGAGGAAACTAGTGACTAGAAGTATTATATCATGGAAAGGAAACAGTTCCATTCCTGGGGTATCTAGGCAGGCAGATCTAAAATGTAGTGGTTCTAAGAAAATGCATCAATTCTCAACCCAACAGATGGCATGGGTGTGTTAACTAACATAGCAACATATTTTCCATTAAAATATGGGAAAAAACAACAACCCTCTCCCCATGTTTGTTGGTTGGTATAAATTCAGTGAAGTTGTTGGTTATTTTTGGGATATGTACCAGAGGGCTGCACATTTAGTTTATGTAAATTGATAACAGCAACAGCCTGTTAATAAGTGTTTTGTATGGAAATATACCTAGAAAGACACGATCTGTCTTTTTTGGGAAGGGAGTTTGCAGACTGAGGAGAAAAATAGATATGAGATTGTCTAGTGCTCATTATTATATTCTGAAAAAAATCTTAATAAATTAGGCTGCAAGTTTGGTGCTGCCTTAGAGGATACTTTGGGGAGATGTCTCTTTTGTAAATTGGATTGGTATGTGCTGAAACTGTGATAATCTGACTTTAATTAAAAGCATAACTCGGTTTGGAGTGTGTCTTTAAGCTACCCTTCTGCATCATATCCAGAAACTTTCAGCCCAGTCCTAAAAACCTATTACCCCAGGTTGGAGAAGGAAAACATAGGGGATTTAAATTTCCCGGTATTGGCATCATATGGTTCAGTTTACCTAATTTGGAAGAACCATTTCAGACAGCCATGCGCCAGAGCTGTCTTCCAGCTGGACATGTTTGTACTAAACTGCATGCATCTTTACGTGTCTTTCCTAATGGCCCCAGACAGAGTCCATTCACAGCAGTTCGAATGTTTTGGGTTGCATTTTCCAGAGATTACCTCTGAACATGCCCCTTGATCGCAACCCAGGGATACATACCTGGGTGCCTTGTTCCCGTCTGTCCGATTAACGGGCATATGCTCCCAACCTTCGGAGAAGCACAGCTAGTAGCCCCAAGCTGAAGGCTGTTCGCTTCAGATTTCATTAACTTTCTGCTTCATTATTCCTTCCTTTTAACCAGTTAGAGTCACCAATTGCTTTTCTCTAAACTTACCCTAATTATCAGGGGTCCCAGCCCTGTAAATCAGTACACTGCAGAGCTGTCTTAAACTGGCCTGGGAGACCCTGTTCTCATCAGTCCTGACAACTGTAAGCTACTGTTCCCTCACACTGTTTAACTCAGACCACATTGGGAAACCACCTCTGCCCCTCTTGCCGGCACAGATTTGCATCCGTCTGGTTTAAATCTACTGTCATGTGCTCTCTTGCTGATTTGTTTTAGCCTGAATATTAACTTTGATGATTTTTTTCTTGGTTGCTTTTTCCCCTTGAGTTTGCCTGTTTTCTTGAAAAGCATCTCTATTCACCAACTGCATATTGTTAGAGCCATTCCTGAGCCTCCATGGGTCAGGAGCTTTAAAATTTTATTAGCCCCATAAAAACTCTTCACAAATGAAATGACTTTTGATAAGTCTGCATTTTGACAATGCAAATTTGTTAGGGGCTGTTGGTGAGTGGAAGGAATTTGGAATTGAAACTTCACTTGGCAGGAAGCAGGGAGTCCAGCACCCTCCTTCCACCCATACCCCCTTCTCCAGGGGGGGTATGCATTTAGTTTCAGGAATGCATGCAAAGAAATGCATTTAGTTTCAGAAAAGCATGCCAGTATTCTTCATGCAAATCAACTATTAAACAGATTTGTAAATTTACACTCACAAAAATAGCAAATGACCAGGGGAAGTGTGTGTCTTTAGACATTTTATTTTATGCCAACAGAATACCCTTTTATGTGGTCTAAGAAAAATCTCAGAGTTATTTCAGAGTTGTTTTCATATGCAAGTTGTGAACTCTATTACTGCCTTTAATGCACTTTGAATACATGGAGTAAAGGAAAGCCAAAGATGTATATGTAAATCTGTGCTTTTTGACATTCAGGAAATACAGAGCTGAATTGCAAAAACGAATGATTTTATGCAAAATAAAGAACGTGCCATTTCTGAAAGAGCAGACAGTTAGTGCAACATGTTATGTTAGTGTAAAGATTTGTCTATTTTACATGTGTTCAGCACCAGCAGACACAAAAGTTTCATTTTCCACAAGTGGTAGAAACCTTAGGTATTGAATTTACCAGTCATAAGGAAACAGTAAAGAGGAAGGTAAAATTGCGAGGTTCTGGTCATGGCTGCTTCAATAAAGTCCAAGAGTGACAGATAATTTGGGGACACCACTTACTGGCTGTCTAGCTTTTTCCCTATGTCATTTCAACAAGTTTTCTTCTCAGTGCATTTTTCTGTCAATAGAGAATATGCTTTCTTTTTCTTCTCTTGTTCATCTGAGCTCATATCTATTGTAGAGAGAAGCACGACTGACCATCGTGAAAACCCTTGAGGAGTTTGACTGTGGCCATGCTGAAAAGTGTGTCAGGATAAATTCTGTGTCCAGTGGCCTTGCAGAAGAAGATCTAGAGGTGATTTTGCAGTCCAAGACCCTTCCTTCAAGCATGATGCTGCCAAAGGTTGAAAATGTTGAGGAAATAAGATGGGTAAGTACCAAAAACACGGTAGTTTTTGACTGAAGCTGTTGGGCCAAGTTCACACAGGCACAGAGATGAATGACTGTGAGTTAAGAGGAACGCTGCAAATACCATATAATCTTGTTGCTTGGCTGAGGTGATTAGGAAGTGCATCCACTTAAATGTGTGTGTGATGAGCTGTACAAAAAGCGTGTAGGGAACACATTTATAAAGAAAACCAGGTGTATTTCTCCCGTGGCTGACAAAGAACCAATATTGCTGACAGAATATATTATCAAAAATAGAAGGGTAAATGCCTGGTTCTTCTTTAACTACCCTTACAAGCAAAATTACTGTCTGTCCATGAGCCTTAGTTACATGCATTGGAAGCAGGAGATGGGAAACCATGTTAGCAACATATGAAAAAATGGGTTGGGGGGAAGGTCACTCCTTGGGGCAACTGGAGGAACAAACAGGAAGCTTTTAACTAGTGTTTTTAATTAGCACAGATATTATTTCCTGAACAGTTCTCTATTTCTTCCTTTTTAATTGCTGACAGGTGTGTTTGTGTTTCACAACTGACTTTTCAGCCAATAAAAACCTGAAATGTAAATGGTTGGCATGTCAAATTACTTAAGAAAACTTTGAAATAGGCCTAATTATGCTATAATTGTTTTAATTGTCAAAAAAGAGGGATGCTTGTCTGGATATACCATTATTGCTCTAACATGCCAGTAAAGGAATAATGCTTAATTATTCACTTCATATTTTTGCAAACCGCTAGCTGAGCAACTAGCATGCATGCAAGCTGTGATGAAAGGCAGGCAGATGTATTAGGATCTATTTTAATCTCAGCATCTAACCTTGATCAAACCATTGAGATCGGCCTGAGTGTACAACAGAGCACAACGGCGGGTATGTGACAGACCCTGTCCGTTCTGTGGCGCTGCCCCTTCGGCCTCCACCTCTTGTGACGGAAGGTTCGCCATCCCCTTCCACCAACGGGTAATTAAATTAACCAGAGTACACCTCTCAGGGTTTACAGCCATGTAGGTGTTAGACGGACCTTGTCAGTGATGAATATTCATGATACCAAAATGGCAGAGCCCTTGATGCCACCAAGTAGGTTTTGCAGGGAGATGGGACGCCAGGGCTCTTTGTCCCCTCATCCTCTTCCACTTTCTCTCTCGCTAACTTTTATTTCCATCATGGAAAACAAGACAGCCCCAGAAGCTTCTGCCTCATTGTCCTTCTTTTGCTTCCCCTCTGCCTTTACCCAACCTTCGCACACAAAGAACACACTCTGCCTAACACCGCTGCCTTCTTTTCCCAATCCTCCAAAAATTCACTCCAGTATGATTTTTTAGCCTCCCAGGAGCTGTTTCTTTCCCCCCACGCACACCCGCTCCCCCCCTTCATTTTTATTTATGTGCAGCAGAAAACCTGGAGGCTGATGCACAACTAAAAGATGGGCTTACTTGTTTTCTTTTGTGTGAGAATCTCTTGCTTTCCTTTTGTCCCTAGTGTGGGTACTTGTTTGACTGGCATGGCTTATTGGACTATAACAAGCGTAACTCTCCCTCCTTTGTGGCGGGACAATTCTCCCACAAATCCCGACCAGTGTGCATTCTTCCCGACACACTATTGGGTGTGCACTGGAATTGAAAGAATTGCTGAGGCCTTGCTACTTCATCCCCTCCCTAAGCTTTGTGGGTTTTTTTTTCCTCCGCCTTCTTTTTTTTTTCCCCCCTTTCTCCCTGAAATGAGCACTTTACCGGGCCGGAAACATTTAATCGTCTCCTTTTGAAAAAAAAAAAAAAAAAATTAATTGAAACTTCTCCACTCGTTACCTTTTGTATTGGTTCTTATTGCAAAACTTTTACAAGGGAGAGGAAGGGAGGCAATATTTAATTAAATGTGTTTCTTTTTTTTTTTTTTTGCTTTACCTTCAAAACAAAAGATAGCAAGAATCCCAGGAGTGTGACTTTTAAAATATTTTAAAATACAACAAGAACTCTGTTCCTTAATTTGCACCTAAAAAAATATACACAGTAGCACTTTTTACTTTTTCTCTTAAAAAATTAAAAAGTAGATAGGAGTCTTAAGAATATATGCTGATGCCATTATATTACCTCCTTTTCTTCATTTGTCTAGGTGAACTTTACAGTTTCTGTCACTGTAGTACCTGCCATACTGTACAGAGAGAATTGAATTGATTTTTTTTTTCCTTACACATCTTTGAGTGGAATTCTCTTCACTAAAGAAAAGTTACCAAGAGGGCCATGGTGATGATGCAGAGCAGGGATGGGGAGGGCAGAATTCTTCATTGAAGAAAGCTGTGGTTTATTTTGGCCTAATTGTAAAGTTAGTGCAAATTGCTGGAAAGCTTTTTTTTTTTCCAGATCTGGGTGATTAGATTTTCCTTCTTTTGGGGAGGGGTGGTGGGGGGAAGCTAAAAGGGGAAATAACACCTCTAATCCAGCTTCTGGTAAATAGGCTGCCAGCTTTTAAAATGAGTTTCCTTTCTATTAGTCAGAATATTATGCTAAGCCTTAAGCATTAGTTTTTTATGTTGCCATAGCAGCCTTATTCCTGCAGGGTTGTGACCTGCGATGATTACAGTACAAAGCTTATAGGGTCTTGAAACCCCCTTTGAAGATGAAAAGTCTTTGATGGTTTATATTTATGCAAATCTCTTAGATATGATTTACCCAACTGAGACTGAATGGAGAGATGATTAAAATTCCCTTTCCTTTGATATCCATTAATAGTCGAATATTCCTTAAATTTAAAATATATGCATATGTGGTTTTTGTCTTTATTTACTAACATTTTTGCAGTACCTGCAATATGTTTATCTTGACACAAATTACTCGATCTGGACAGACATAATACATTTACAATATAGGGCTGAAGGTTTTTTCCCCTTCTTTTTTTTTTTTTTTTTTTCCCCTTTTGAAAGGGGAAAAATCTGTGCAAGAGCTTTTGTATGTTTCCAGATGATAGATTTTGGAATTTGGGCTACCCCACTGGCAGCTCAGAGCTAGCTGTGAACTGGTCTCATGGAAAAAATTGGCAAGCTTTGGTCTTCAAAGAATTAAACTTCCTTTTTAAGGCCTTCCTAGGTAAGCTAAAAAATTATGAAGAAAAGCCTATTGAACAAAAGGGTAACGGTGCCGTAATGAATAATACGGATGCTACTTAGAAGGCTGGGGAGAGCTTCCAGTGATGGCAGTGCTGGACCTGAAACAAAACCGGACCTCAGGTACAGCAGCACTTCATTGTTTTCCAGGGCCCACAGATTTGCATTTCACTAAGCCAGGATGAGAGGTGCTAAGGCTAGATATTTTAAAATCTTTTTTCTTCTTGCAAACCAGCCTCCAAATTTAGAAATGTATGGGAATGCTGCAGTTTCAAATCACAGGCCTTGTTAAAAGCTGTTTTAATTTTTTTACTTACCAGGTTGTGGGGTAGGGAGGGATGTATGTTACAGTCAGGTGAATATTTGCCATGTTTATACACAGGTAGATTGTTCTCTTTTTTTCCTCTGATAGCTCATTCTGTCTAGTTTTAGTTTTCAGACAAATTCTTACATCACCTAAAAGGCCGGACACTTGTGGAACCAATGAATTTTATCCCCTTTGTGGAAACTGCAATGGGCTTGCTCAATTTTAAGGTAAGCAAGTCTTGAAGAGTTCATATTTTGCCATCTCAGCAAACTAGTATAAACAGAATACTCCTCAGTCTCTCCTTAATTTCACCAAGGAAGAGACAGTAAAAAATACTAAACATATTGTTCAATCCCCAAAAACATTTGCACGTTGAACTCTGATATTTGTATTTTATAGGCCTTCATAAATTCAAAATATTCCAGTGACAGAAATGTTCCAGACAGTCCATGCCAAATGACAAAACCTCTTTTCACTCCTGTTATTGTTCTGAACACACTTGGAGTAGAAATGGGCCTCTCCAAAGATTTGGAATACTCAGTGTTGCACTACACTTGGCTATTTAGTAGCTATCGGACTCAACTTTTGAAGAACACTTAGTTTGAAATCAGATTTAATCGTCATTTCACTATTGCTAAACTTGCATCTTTATAATGGTTTCTGCTAATAACAATACAACCAAAGTCCATGTTACCGTTTCTTTGTGTGCATGATAGAGTGTTTAATGCCAAGATTAGAAGTCGAATTAACTTCCAAAATACCTGAAGAACAAGCTCTTTTTTAGGGTAATTTTAGATCAAGTCTGATTTGTAAATTTCATTTTAATATAAGTCACTCCCCAGCATTTACTATCAGGTCCAGGTTTTTCAGAGAGGCAAGGCAGCATGGTAATGAAACAGAAGATCTTGTGCATGCACAAGGAACTCTGCACTCCCCTCACAAGCTCTAAGGGAAAAGTTTCAGACCAGCTGAGGACACACAGATCAGAAGTACCTCCAGAAGTACCTCACAGGCAGCCTGAGTGTTTGATACAGCCATTTATCTTACAGCACACACTAACCTATCTGAGAACATAATAAAGCAGTAACCAAACAGACATGCTCCTGTCCAGTGTGCAAACACAGAATTAGATCATATTTTAAACCATCTGAGGGTTTTCTTCACCTACAGTATTTTATAGTGCAGGTTTAATATTGCAGTTCCTGATGCTGGCAGGAGAGTTGCCTTTTAAAGCACTCTGTTAAGAATAATTTTGTGTCCCACCAGTTGCCATAGAAGAGCTGGTAATCACATCTGTCTCTCTCCATGTACCTTAGCTTTAAAAGACACTAATATTATCCAAACATCAATATAAAATAGCAATAATACTCTCCTCATTGAATAATTACAACAGCAAAATTTTTTACTTTTATTTTAATGCTTTTCTGCAGTACTTGTTGCATTTTTAACTTCCTTAGCTAATTTTTAGTTATATGTAGCGGAATACTTTAAATTGGCAATCCTAGAAGATATTCTTCTATCCTATAAGGAACTTACAGTAATTGTAAACCACTCATATTCTGTATTTCATAAAAGAGATTCTGATTTTTATTTCTGTTTCTCATGCAGATATCGCATGCATGTCAAACTAATCAGATTTAATACTTTTTGTTTGATTTTATGCAGTATTTGCCAAATGTTTTGTTTCATATTGCTACATAAATATCTGAGGTAGTGAACACAGCAACAGCCAGGGCATAATGTAAACCAGAAGGTGGGCAACCTGCTGTTGATGTCCTGTATTTACAGTCTGGGGATATAGGTGCTTAGGGAAAGAAAAATACTTTTTCTCTCTTGCTGAGTCATTTTAAAGCACTGTGCATTGTCAAGCATCTACAGTGGCTTTGTTTAATAGGAGCAATTTTCTCTGAAGGATTTTGGTAACACTGAGCTGCTGTAATATCCTCTGTAGTCTCTCTGCGTCCTGCATTTCTGTAGACATTAATACTCTGTTCTCATTTGAAGGCTGTCTGTGAAGAAGCACTGAAAACAGGATCCCAGGTTGGCTTTCATTTGGATGCAGTTGTCTTTGGAGGAGAGGATTTCCGTGCCAGCATAGGTTGTTACTTGTCTCTTTACTGTAAATGTTTATGTATGGCATTTGCATTGGAGAAGCCCGTGAAATTTCTGACAGCAACAATTAAAGTAATGACACTTGATTCTGTATTTTATGTTTTCACTTTTCTCCCTAATTTCTTCTTGCTGCAGAATGTATCACTGGCAAATTAAAACACAGTCCTTGTGTTACAGGGCACTGAGACTTTCTTGTGCTTCTTGCCAGTCAATACCAAATGCTAATGAAAAAACAAGGAAAAAAACCCTAAAAAACCCCCTGTTGAGTCAGTGAAATAATTTTAAAATATTATATCCATAAAAAACATGCACATGCTTTTTAGAACTATATTTGAAAGTCCTAAAATTCTAGTCTGCTTCACCACTTCTTTACATACAACTGTCACTCAGGCTTTTGACATCAAGCACAAATACTCTCCTGCTACATTTTGCTTTCATAAATTTATTTTAAGTATGTCACATGTCAATACAGCCACATATTCACATGAAAGCACTATTAGTCTCCTTGAAAAAAACAAAAAGCACTTCACCGTTTATTTTATAAGAGGCTGCTTAGCTTCTGATTCAGTTTAAAGATAAAAGATAAAAGCACAGAGCTATCAATTTCTACATTAAAAATAAGTCTGTTAATGTAAAAATTAGCATTGCTTTACTAAAATATTCCTTACAGACTGAAAATGTGTCTAAATATTTACCTTATTGTTATTATTTTTTTTTTCCCACTAGCCTTCACATGAGTACGTTGCTTAGCTGGTGCCCTGCGAGCACATGAAGTCTCATTAATACTTTTGCTTCTTCTCAGAAGTCATCTACACTCAATTTTTCATTCAAATATTAAAGCTTAAATATTCAGCTTAGGACATCAGTTGTGACAAGAATCAGAACCAAGGAAAGTGCAATTCTATTCTCAGTGTGAATTTTTTAACCATTTAGTTGGACCCAGTATATCAATTTGTGTAAAGCTTCTCTTGCTGTAATGCTTCTCACTGTACATGCAGTAAATAGTAAAATCAAATAATTACTTTCACTTTAGTCAAGTCAGCAGTCCTTACCAGACAAAGCTTCCACTGATTTCAGGCTTACAACTTCTGATTTAAACTAAATCAAAATCTGAAATTATAAGCTAGTTTTTAAAGGGACAGTACTTTTTATTTGTGCTAAAGCAGTTTTCTTTTTTCCGCAGAGGATTATAATTTTGACTATATAGTATAGCTGTACACCCCTCTTCTATATTCTAAATTGGTTAAATAGAATCTCAAACTTTCCCTTTTTTTAATATAAGAAATATTTATAACAGAAAGGTTAACAACACTCTTGTCAGCTTTTCTTTGTTCTTGTTATTTTCTTAGGTGCAACAAGCAGTAAGGAAACTCATGATATTCTATATGCCAGGCAAAAAATAATAGTCACAGCAAAGGCATTTGGCCTTCAAGCAATAGACCTTGTTTACATTGATTTCCACGATGAAGATGGGCTCCGCAGGCAATCGAGAGAAGGTGCCTCAATGGGATTCACTGGTATGACTTTCTGCCAATGTCTCAAAATAACACAAACCTTGTTCACTTTAAATCTATTGCTGCATTTACTGTCACTTAGACAAATAACTTGATTTTTATTTCAGGTAATTTATTGAAAACCTGACTGATATAAAATTCTTCTATGTTTATTAGTATCTTAAAACTTGCAGCTGAAACTTTTGCCTGAAAAGTCACAGGCTGCTTTTTAAAACCACATGCCATGAAGCGTGTGACTGGTTTTGAAGAGAAGTTGGGGTAGAGGCTGTTGCAATGATTCCTCCCATCACAGAGCACGGGAAAGGCAATACTGTATTCTGCAAAGGCCCCTCCACAACTGGAGCCCTTTCTCTTTGTTTGAATGGCAGTTGTTAAAAAATACTTTTTAGGCAAAGAAATTGAGACGCAAACCTCGTACGCTAACTGCTAGGGCAAAGTTATTTTCTTATTGTTTTCTTTGATTTGTTTTTCATCTCCTGGATTTCCCCCCAGTAAGTGCTGGTGACACCTACGGGTATTGGCAGAGAGCGAGAGCAGCAGGCTCCTTGCCCTACAGTCCTGTAATGCAGCCTGTTACCCTGTGATTGGTGTACCAGGTCACTCAGACACCCTATTGAGACAGTGCAGCCACCAAAGATTGGGGGTTTGCAATAGAAATCAGCCATTTGACACAATTTGACACAAGAATTAGAGAATTCTAACATATGGGACGAACATTACATTATTTTTCTCTGTCCACCATCCAGGATATATATATGAGAATAGCACATGCCCAAAAGCGTTGGTCCTGGCAATGCCACCTAGCAAACTCTGGTTTTACAGTTAGCTCTATATGATATCTTAAAACAACAAACTAAAAAACAAGTGCAATTTTAAGTGGTCTTGGCATGCCACTGGAAGAATAGCAGTCGATGCTTTTTGGCACAAACTCTGCTTTACTGTTTTTTGAGCTGTGGCATTTGCAAAATCAAGTCTTATTTTGGAAGTGAAATGGTTAGCTCCTCACAGCTACACTATCCACGGCCATGTGGACTTCCACCCTTCACTCGTCTGCCTTTGAAGTTGGGAAAATAATAGAGCTGCTGAATGGTAGCGCCTGCTGATGGCTACCTAGTCTTGACCAATATTTCCTAGCTTAAGGAAAGGCTTGAATTTTGAAAAAACATAAACATCTGAACCTCCTGTTGACCAAAGATGGAGTTGCAGATGCCTAGCACCTTTGAGAGCACTCTTTTTGAATGCTTAATGCACATTTAAATGCTTAACTGAGGCTGCCAATTTAGGAAATTTAGAAATGCTCAGCATAACCAATGTTGATGGTGATTTGGACTCCACTGACTTCATAGTGGAAGCTGTCTGACCTTAGGACAGGGTCCAGACAAAAGACAAATATAAAGGTCACATAGCAATTTAGGGTGTAAAATTACTTTCTAACTTAGCCATATGTGTGTCATGCTTGCCTTTCCATACAAGGAGTAAAGGTCTGTGGAAGGTACAGATTTCATTAAGGTGCACTCACAGCACCTGCTCTGTGCTTCCCGCCTTTCTACAGCTACCACCAACATATTTCCAAAATTCAGAAAACAACCTGACAATCTGTCCAACTGTAATTAGAGATGGGGCAATACTGACTCTTCTGATTTGTTGGGGGAAAAAACTAAAAATCTGTTTGAGCTAAAACCAAACAGCATTTTTCATTTTCTTCTGCAAAAAAGAAAAAATATTTTAGGTCAATCTAAAATATTTCACTTGTTCTTTGTTTCTTTTGCTCTCAGTTTATCTGATATTTATATAACCTTTCTTGCTTGTTTTGATTGAAATAAAATGTCATTTCAAATCTGAAAGCAAAAAATACAAAAAACATATACAAGTGTTTTTTTTCCCTAAATCTATATAAATGAAACATTTTAACATTTCCAATTTCATATTCATCACAGAAAATTACAAATGGGCCTTAGCTTAATCCATGACCTTGTATAAAGCCAAAATATGCACGTTATATTTGTCACTGACAATGTGAAAGTACTGAAATGTCACCCTAATAACAAGTTTGAAATGTGCAATTCCTCTAATTTTAAAATATGCGATCCCTCTCTGCTACTTTTTTTACAAAGAATCAAAATCATTGAAATCAACAGAACTAAAATGAGCTGAGTCTTGTAAATTGCTCTCATGGCTGGAGAACACTAATTTATTTGCATGCACAGGGCTGAACTCACTACCATCAAAAGTAATGCAAATCCAAAATACTCAGCAAAGTTATATGTCCTTAGATGTTTTCATATTAGGCCAGTAAAATTGCCCTTGTTGTAATCAAATAGCTTCACTCAAGATTAAACAAGCAAAATAATATAATGAAGACTTTACCAGGTATTTAAATACTATTGTGAACCTCACTGCTTATTGTAGCCAAGTTTTCTTTTCCAGTTACTCTAAAATCAGCCTGGTTTTCCTTCAGTGAGTGTATAAACATAAAATCAAATATTGTCAAATTTAATTCAGCCAAATTAATAGTCCAAATTAACAATTTTATATATATATATATGTATATATATCCACAGAAAGCCACCAAGATGTTTTACACTACCAGTCCGTACCTGTGGATTTTAAATCAGTGTGTTGCCTATGTAAATGGGCATAGGTTTTAGGAATGTTTATGTAAAAAATCAGGTAAACCTTGCCATAAGCTTTAACAGCTGATTTAGTCATTATAGAAAGTCCTGTGCCACATCCTGAGAAACCAGATATAAATACAAAATAGTATAGATGTCTTCTCTTTGTCAGTCTTTTGTAGAAGAATAAAATGACACCATCATACAGTTACCTAAAAGACTTGACAAGTATTGATTTAAAGCACGATATATCAAGTGGTACTGTATAAAGGATTTCATGGTCATAAATTTTAATGTCTTCCAATTTTGCACTCTCTCAGTAACTTGTCAATAACAACAATTCTGTTTAAAATATTTACTTCATTCCTGCATGGCATTATGCCTGTTATACAGTTATTTGGATAGGTAGTCTGTGACAAAAATCAACTGAGTGTTATAAATCAAAAGTTAGACTGTAGTCTCTCTAAATTGTTCAGTAGAGTTTTAACGATAGAGATCATATTTTATTCCCATAAGTATCTTTATCAAAAGCAAATCTTTTTACATAAATGTTTTACACTTTAAAAAATCGTATGAATGTATTTTTAATTTTGTTATAATTAGAGATTGACTTTAAATATAATTTAAAATATACTTAGCATTTTTTCAGAAAGTTAACCTCCTTAGGATTTTTCAATAAATGTTTATAAGCATTTCAATTTTGGAATTAATAGTTTAGCTAGAGAGAATTTGTTGTGTTACAAATAAGAAACATTATCAGCTTATTAATGATGACATTTTATTAAACTGACTAAAAAAGCCTGTGAGTAGACCTAACGTAAAACACATTAGCGTAAAAAAACAGAAGTCCCTGTGTAATTTTTTTCCAAAATTATAGTTCTTAATGGGGTTTAAGCTTTTACCTATTTTTAAGGTATTTTAAAATAGTTATGATATTGAAATTTTTAACTGAATATTTGCATGCCTGTGAAATCAAAAACTAAAAGTTGTTTAACAAGAAACAAAATTGAGCTCCTTATGGCTTTTTAGCTAAGGAACATAGCAACACTAAAGGACTACTATTCTTTGCTCATTTAATTAAGTAGATTTTCTTTGTACTCCAGGTTATCACTCAGACCCACTGTAGTCTGATAAAAGTAATCCCAGGGGGTTTTGCAGTAGTTATTTCATTGAAAATAGGTGTATTCCTGCACTCATGCATGAGACTTCTCTGATGCAGTGATGGGTTGATTTCTAAAGTACAGCTGGCTTAGTGTCAGAAAGAACACGGGAGCAGAGACCGTGGTGCAGGAAACCTCCTTAGGTCCTGACAATTCAAACTTTTCCTGGCGTGCAAAAATCTCGCTCCCACCAGCGGCTGCAGCGGCAGCAGGACAGCAGGGCTGTGGGAGCCTCGGTCTGCAGGGCACTGCTCGCTTGTGACAGGTTTGCAGGATCAGGCTCATCCCTCTGACCAGTTTTGTTATCTGGCACTGAGGAGAGTCGTTTATTCCGCAGGAAGCTGGGAATTATAGTAGCCTCTCTTTATTAATACGCTTGAAAAGTAAACCGCGGAAATCACACCGGTCTGTGAAATTCCCATAGAAATGAACTAATAACGTCAAACGCTGCACTTTTAAAACTGTCAAACAAATTAGACATGTATTTGTTTTAAGGTAGCTAAATGCAATCACAGATTAAACTGGATTATGTGGCTGTCTATTCACGTTTGAAAATCTCTAGTGAAAAGAAAACACAACATCTATTTTTGTTTTCTTAACTTATGTTTATACAAGAAAGGATTAAAAAACTGCTTCATAAAACCTCAGGGCACTACTTGTGATTGTTTGATATACCGGTGACTAAATAAATATTGCAGCCTACCTGCAACTACCAATAATTGCAGCAACAACATTTTAAACAACATCGAGGATTATATGATGCTAAACCAACACTGAGAATTTAGAGCATGATCCTTATGGTACTGGTAACTTTTCAATCTAACAGATCTCTTACCATCTTCTTCAGATCTCATTTTTTGAACACACTTTAATACAACTTATTTAAGCGTGGCTGGAGCTGTTATTTACATAGTCAAATCCAGAGATGCATTATACTTAATTGTTATTGACTGCCCAAGAGAAACAATTGCACCTGAAACAACTGAGAGAAGATGCATGGATCGAAACTGGGAGGGAGGAGAAAGGATTGTGGGTTCTTTCAAACTATACTGAATGAAAGCATAGCACAAGGTATTTTTACTCTTAAAATAATCTGTCAAAAAGCTATCTGCCTGTTGTCCAGTTTTAAAAATAAAAGAAACCAAGTAAAATAATTAGTTAAAGAGCAAGAAAGTCTGCAAGGCATATGAGAGCCTCAAGTGGTTGGAACATTTTGCTTGAACATCTGTTTGTCGATGCATGATTCTGGTGTTATTAATCTTCTTTGTAGGTAAGCAGGTGATTCACCCCAACCAAATTGCTGTTGTCCAGGAACAGTTCTCTCCGAGCCCTGAAAAAATAAAGTGGGCACAAGAACTGATTTCTGCTTTTGAAGAACATCAGCGATTAGGCAAGGTAAATATTTTGTTAATATGCCATAGTGGAACCAAATTTGAATAATATTTAAGATTTGGAAAGGTTGGTGATGGTTCTTTGTTTTTATCTTATGAAGGGTGCTGTAACTGAGAGTATTGTTTGTGAAATCTGTCTCTGGATAGACTGTATATTATAAATGTATCACTTCCCAATATATTTAGAGATAGAATGGCCTTCTTTTTCTTCCTCCCCATTTTAACTTTAATTCTTTGATTACACAGCCTTTTGAGTACTTGCAAGTATCTACAGCATCGGAGAATTGAAACTGCTTCTCCATTATGCCGCAGAATCACGGTGTTACTGTCAGACGAAAATATTTGCAACCAAAAGTCAGGTAGCCTGGCAGAGGACTCAGACTGCTTGCACAGACATCTTTTATGGAAAGAAATAAATGGATTAGGAAGCCTTTGGTTTCAAAAAAAATCTCTGTGTCGATAGACCTGTTTCACTTTTGGGGTTTGGTCCCTCAAACATGCCCAGTAGTGAGTAAATGTACTTTTGAGCAAAACTGCTCGCAGTCTGTGGTTCTTAATCATTGGAAATGGGAATGTTTTATGTGCATTTGTACCAATTGCTGGACCTGAATTTTGGATAGAGGAGAAAGCAAATTAACACTAGAATATGATTGTTCCTAATTTAGTGCATCATTGAGTCTCACGTTTCCTGCTCTGTGGGTTTCTGCTATGTAAATATTGCGGTGGTGATGCACAATCTGTCTCCACTTTGTGCCAGTAATACTTAAATTAGGGGTCGCCTGAAGGAAGATTTTATGCTAGTTGCGGCATTGTCAGTTAATTATCTTAAAGGTTATTTGCTATAATCCAGTTTGCCTCTTTTTGAAAGAAAAAAAGTTGCAGCAAAACATGTTTATCTTAGTCACAGCCAAGCCTGGGCTAGTTAAAAAGGCAAGTCCCAATGTCAGAATGAGTGCAGATGAATGGGAATGGTTCACATGTGATCATTTGGTATTCAAGTAGGAGACAAATCCCTCTGGTCGTGAAGTTCATCTATAAGACTGTGCATAGGGTCTCATTTTCTCTGGTGCCATATAAATGTCTTCTGCACATTTTTTTCCACTTTCTGATGGCTAGAAAAAATTGGGATGTCTGCCTCCCCTGTTCCCCTGCATTTCTGATACTGCAGTTGTTGAGCATTAAAAATGCTGTAAAGATCAAAACAGAAATTATGCTTTCTTCTCAGAGTTATATTATGAGAGGGTATTTGCTATTGCTTTGCCCTTCTCACTGGGCTATTGCATCCCCTTTGTGGTACCTAGATGTTTCCAGTACAGCCATGACTATGCTATTTGGGTGCAGTCCTGAGCAGTGATTTCAGGGTCACTGTTAGGATGCTGTATGCCTGGATGTCTTTGTTTTCCTCCTCTTAATTTTGAAATACAGCTCTCTTCATGCAAACAATATAGGAATAGAAAATATGTGGTTTTGCCCATCATTCCAATTTACAATAAGCTTGGCTCCCTTACAAAAGGCATTGTTACAAATATACTGCTGGTACAAATGTGTAGGCAGGTAGATGCAGCAAGAAAAAAGACAAATTACTTACTCAGCCAAATATTATTTGTTTATGATGCCTTTAATACTATTCATTCAGCTGAGTTTAGTGTCAGAAACTCATCTAAGGAACAACCCTGTCATATGAACAAACAGTCAACAAGAAAACTGGACTAAATTTAACTCTAGTCCCAGTATCACACAATCATTAAACCAAAAATGTTTAATATTGAATAATTTTGTATTAGGCAAGCATTAGTCTTTAGATTTGTTTTGAAGATGCTATTTTACTGAAATAATGCTGAGAGTTTTTATTTATTTCATTCGGGGGGGGTGGTTGTTTGGGTTTGGGGGATTTTTTTTTTCTCTTCATAAATGCTTTTAAAATAGGTTATAAGCTTCTGTAATCAGCCACAAGAGAAAATTTACTGAGGGTTGGCAGTGTGGGCTATTTTTTTAACCAACCAGGTTGCATGCTTCATAAATTTTTGCATATAGCCATCTATCAATAAAAAAGGACTGGCAGGTTAATATGTGAACTTCTGGATCCTGTAGCACTGTCATATCACTGGACTTTATAACAAAATCAGAAAAACCATTTTCCGTGTAATGCTGGAAACTCGTTAACTGAGTTTCTAATTTGCTATTATGACTGCGTCAGTGAGAAGAGCTTGGACGCTTTGATTACTTAACTTTTTTTTCCAAAGCAAACATATCTCACTGAGGGATCCTCTCGCTCCCCATCCTAACGACATGCTAAAATGTGAGTAATAACTCTTCCCCTACCACCTCCTGGCAAATACTCCACACAGCGGTTTCAGTAATCCTCGTGTCCTAATGAAACACCTCTTCTGTTTTCCTTTCCCTTTTATTATATTAAAGTGTTCATGTCAGTAAGACTAAAAATATAGCTGTGGTTAATATGGTTGAGGCTTGCATGGTTTTACCATGTTATTAATCAAAGTTGAAAGCCTGGAAAAAATAAATGTGAGAGATTTGTGCAGCTGTTTGTGTGGTAGATAAGTTACTGGTCTGCAGTCTCTGGAAGCGTATTTGCTACTAATTTGGTTTAAAGTCTGATGCCCTTGGTTAACAATATTTTATATTAAAATACTGTAATAAGCTTTTATAATCTATTCCGATTTGACACCTACAATTACCATAATAATCTTCTTTTGAAAGAAGGCTGAACCAGATTACTTCATCCTGGACGCTGAAATGCTTTGACATAGTAGCCCCCAAATGTGAGTACTGAGGTCAGGAAAAATCAGGATCTTGGATGAGCGCTGTGGAATTAGAGATGCTGTGGCAGTGTCCAAACAGAAAGAAATTAGAGAGCTAACCAGCTGGCCAGAAGTATTTGGGCTTACCTTATAGAGATAGTCCGGTTTGAGGGGTTGCTTTGGTTTGGTTTCTAGGTTGTTTTGTTTATGGGGCTGCTTTTTACATTTCTAATCCAACTGAAAAATAGCATGTCTGGGAAATAAATGGTAACATTGTGTTTTGGACAAGTAGAAACAAATGTTGAAAAGTACATTTTGTGTTTTATTCAACTATGTACTAAGTGCTCTCTTTTGTCTAGAACTTTGAGATCTAAAAGTGAAAAGTGCTTAAAAAGTGTTGTTTCCAGGTAATTTCAATATTTTTCCAGTAGAATTGCATTACTAGGGAATATGATTTTCAAAATTAAAATATTCATCCTAAAGAAAGCAGGCATAGCTGTTGGAAAGTCTAAATAGAAGATAAATGTTGGTGTGCTCAAAAATTAAAAAGAAGACTGATAGGCATCGTTCCAATAGTCTAAAGGACAGTTTCTGTTAGAAATTTCTGAAGCATTTGTACTACAATAAACAGTTATATAAATTATAAATACAGATTAACTGTATCTAAGGGGGTAGAGTTAGTGGGAGAAGTTACTAGCCTATTTGAAGAAAACTATCTGATTTCTAGCAATGAGGATATACGAGTCGTCACTATTTAAGTAATTCCTTAGTTTACATTACCAGTACACTGGATACAGGACTGTATCTCTTCTATATGCAGTTAGTTTTTATATAATACAAAAATGTAAAACATTGAAAATGCATTTTTAAGTGGTTCAGCTTGTAAATACATCAGACACAATATCATTATTGAAATTGAATCTTCCCAAATTGCCTTATATTTAAATAAAATCCAAATATAAAGAAAAGCAGAAGAATAAAGTAAAAGGTTGATTACACATTTATCTCACATACTAGTTTATAAATGCTTTCAAAGCACCCCCATATTAAACTAGGGAATAGCTAAATGCTGCTGCCAAGGTCACTTGTCAGGTAAGACTTATTTAGAGTTAAGGTAAGTATATCAGAAACCCAAGTTGTAATATGGGTTGAATATTTAAATCCCATAGAGCAAATCAAAAGAAATATTTGTATGTGCCGCATACAAATGCACAGAGTGCTTCTAAGAAGACCTTTAGCATATGTTTCTTGCATTATATTCTGTGCCATTGTATATCATGTTCCCAGCAGCTGAGGAATAATATATACGAACTCCTGTGATTTGGCAAACTATACAGTTTCATTTACGGACCTTTCCAGGATTATGAAAAATCTTGGGAATGCATTTATTTACACAGCATCAACCCAACAAAGGAATGGAAATTTCCAGCAGTGGCTCCCTTATAATGCTCTTTGTTTAGGAAAAGCTACCCCAAGCCACTGTATCTTAGAGACGATGCGCCCTCGTGCTTGGGCCAGCTCCAGCTCCCACTGCCTCACAGGGAGGCCTCTCCCAGCTTCCCTCCCTCTCCTGGCTGTGCCGCAGACCCCGGGAGGGCTACCCAGCCACGTGGGATCCATCCCATCTCAATGCAGCCCGTGGCAGGACTATGTCCCAGGGGTGCCTCTTGCAAGGGATGCCCAGGAGCATCCCTCTGGCATGGGGCTGTCTGAGACTCCATCAACCCACAGGGATTATATTGCACTTTGTAGGGAATTGTATGTCGGGGCTTTCTGTAGAGCTGGGAGGGAGGGAGCAGCGCAGCCCCCACACTCCTCTTGCCCAGGACAGACTGCTGAGTTTTGAGGTGCCACTGGCCAAGCTAGATCCCATCCCAGGGTGACAGCAACAGCACAGGGTACCTCTGTGCACGCTGGGCTGCAGCACTGTCAGCCCTCCCTCCAAGAGCACAGGGCATTTGCTGTGCTTTATGTTAATTAGGCAATGTGTATTCCTTTCACTGCAGAGTGGGGAATTCAGGAATTTGTGATAAATTGCTACCTTTAAGGAGCATCAGCCTTAAGAAGCCTAGGCTCAGGTGCATCTCTGTGCAAATATGAAGAATGCTGGTGGCATTTAAGTGGCATGGGCCACTGTTACATTATCTTTTTTAAAAGTGGCCGAGTGAAATGTTAATGTCAAAGAAAAATGCTTTATAAATGTGTTTTGTGTCACAGTTGAAGGCTTTTCTCTTAGAAAGATCCATCTGGGGACAAATCTTGAACCTTTACAATAGAGCAGAAGGGGCTATATTAGCTAATTCTTGTGCTATACTGGTGCCTACGTTGGTGCAATGAGTCCTGAGGGAGTTATGCCAGGTGGGGAGAGAAGGAGACAGATTTTACTACACGGGGCTGCAAAAGCTTCTAAGCAGGGTAGAAACTCATACAAAAACATTTTCTTGCCAGCTTCCCTCCTTTCCACTCCCCAGCAGGCATTCAGTGGCTCTTAATCTGTTTTCCTCCACTCATTAAAGAGCTGTGTCCAAAACACAGAGGGAGAGGGACTCGGATGGCACATTGATATTTCCCACAGGGAGAAGTTTCACCGGGAGTCGGGAGCAGGATGGATCTGTATGCCTCCTTACCCTTTCCACCTGGAAGTGGCCCCTGGAAGAGGCAGCTATACCTATCCCAGGGGACACAGGTCTGCAGAGGGCACAGGATGGCACCTCTGGGCTTCTCCTCAGCTAGACACTACTCCTCTATCCTTGTTGGCTCAAGGAAGTAAATGCAGGGTGAGTTGCTTTTGGAAGGGCCATGCTGTGTCGGCACGTTCCCAGTGCAGGCAATGCTTTGCTATGGGCATGGAGTGGGAAGACACCCAGTGCTGCAGACACCTGCCCACCATCGTGCCAAAACCTGCTCTGCACCAAGCAACCCACCAAGGCAACTACCCACCTCCAAAATCCCTCTTTAAAAAGCATTAACGAGCACTCATGAGCCTCATTTCAATTTCCAAAGTAGGATCTAACTAGAGAGGTAATGTTCTGACCAGATGGCTCTTTTTAAGCCTTACTGAGGGAATTCAGAAGCCTGTACAGCCAAAATATTGTTTCAGTTAATTTAAGTAGCAGCAGCCTTGCTGCCTTTTCACTCCTTTCTGTGCTAGCCAGCTTTTTCAGGGACCTGGAGTGGCTCTCTGCAAAAGCTCTGTCAGTTGAAATGGAGAATCACAATAAAAAATGGCTGTTCAATCCTATTCAGAAAATGAATCTGAAATTAGAAAAAACACGAAATACAAAAATTACAATTCCATTCTTGTTGGCAGAATGAGCCTCACTATTATTTTTCTCAACTCTGTTGTATTTTACAGCTTCCTTTCCCTTCAGTATCATATGCCATCTATGTGCCCTGGAATCATTTACTTTCCAATTGAATTTTCTAATTTATAGTTAACAAATTACTTCCATGACTATAAACCTCAAGTTAATTCCAAATTACTAAATGAAGGGCATCTGAGGATCCAAAAGTCTTAATATCAGTTTCTTTTCATTTTTCCATATAATAACCATGATGCTCACTAGGGAGAAAAAAATGCATGATTGGATAGGCTGTTTGTCCAGGAAGCTGCTTTTGTGCTATAAAATAAAGATTTGCTTGGCAGCAGCAAGTGTGCTCTCTAGGATTCTTCCGCTCCCAATACAGTGTAAGACAGAGAATGAAAACCAGGGGAGAATATTCCTGATTTTTAGAACTTTCCTCTGCTCCTTTAATTTTATTCCTTCCTGCTCTAGAAGAACACACAGGAAGGCAACAGCTACAATGAGAAGGTAACTAAAGAAAATGCAAAGACAGCAACAAAGAAAACCCTCTTTCTGCCTTTCATTCAGGGATCTTAGATTGTTTTCTCAGGGAGTGGGAGAGACTTTGATGTCCTGAAGAGTTTCTGGAGCTGGACCAACCAGAATCCCCAGGCCCAACCCAGCTGAAAGAGCTATCCCTGGTGGTTCAGGCAGCTTGGGGAACTGTAATAAGGAAAACCAGCTTGTCTGACTCAAACAGCAGGGCAAAACCCTTATATATGGGCTGGAAACAGTAACACCAGGTGGAGAAGAAATGAAGGACCTTGTAGGTCCTTGTTCTTCATCTTCCCTGCCCCACTGCGGACTTGAAGGATCACAAAGTCCTTTCTACCTGTTGGGCTTTAGAAAGGGCTTCTTCTGTCAGAGTTCTTGCACTGCTGCTCGGGAGTTATTTGAGGCAAAAATCAATCTCTATTTCATGTGGTTGTTGCTCTTTCTTTCTCGACCTTTTGTGTCCTTCCATCTGCTCCTAGAGGTAGAAGCCTATCTCAAACAAACAGGTCTGCTTCTGGCATTACAAACTGATTTATCCTCTGAACTCACTGACTACTTCTACTCCAGTGGAAGATTACATGGGCAAAAAGAAACAAAAGGCAGTGATTTCTAATGTTTTCTTCATATCAACAAAATGGCCACAGAAACTTAATGGTAATGATACTTTGCAGAATTCCCTCCCCATCCATGCTTCAACAGCTCACACAGACCTACTGAACATCTTCTCTTGCCAGAAGGATATCTTTAGCAAACCTTTTCAGGGATCATTTATTTTCCCCAAAGATTTTGTGTACAAGTGTCTTTCCACCCATAATGTTACAGAAAAGGGGTGAATGTGAAAGGGTCCAAAGGAGATGACATGGAAATATGTAGCCCAAAAAGCTTTGTCCATACAGCTATTGTACATATAGGCACAGGCATATGGACATACAGCTTGACATATGTGACTGCACTGGTTATTTGGGCATTTCTTACCCACTGCAAAGACACTTAAAGCCAGAGTTATGTGTGAGCCTGCTCTGGAGGCAGGACAGGCCTGAGCAGAGAGGAGAGAGAGGCATTATCTTGTCACAGTCTGGAAAACATTCTCAGTTGACCCAGATATCACTGAACACCTCCTAGCAGCTCACTAACCTTTGGAAGTTCATTATGAGAAGGTAGAATCATGACCCAGCTCTTTATGATGGCTCTTTGGCTAGAACTTGCAGAGGAAAAAAATTAATTAAACCTGCATTCAGCACCATCACAGCTGTTAGCTCTTGACTTCCCCAAAAATATGGTCTCAACCTTCTGTTTCAAGAGAAATCATTCCTTTGTACTTAGGATAATCACTCCTCCCCTAGGCACAGACCCAATGCCATTTGCTGTGACCAGGCTCCTCTTCTCTTTTGTTCATTACCTGTAAACAAATCCAAGTGTTCTTTTTAAGCCCCGAAGCAAAGACTTCCAAATTTTCTCTGCAGGCAGTCAGTTAAACAATGTGTCTTTCCATTAATCCCAGGGGAATTATCTTCCTGAATGCCATGTTTTTTAGGGGAGCCTCTGCCATCCACCTGCTCCCTTCCCTCTGCAGAAGACCAAATCTGCCCTGCTTGCAGAGCTCAAAACTCTTATTTCCTTGTAACAGCTAATATTGTGCAGGATTAGAGGTAATGTTCTCAGATCTAAGTAGATTTTAGTACATTTATTCCTTGTATTTTTGGTGTCTCAAAAAAGTTATAACTAGACCTTTGGGTTTTATAAGTGGGCAAGACACTGAATTACCATGGAAATAATTAGTGTTTCTCAACTGTGGATCAAAGATCTCTTATGTCTGAGGACCTGAGGATGTTGTCTGTACGGGTTAAGAGGTACACAAGGTTTGCCCTGGCTAGCTGGCATCATCCCATCTACTCATTTCCATTTAGCCTGGCATCTGCCCACAAGTGCTGACACAGGTCACAGGGGTTGGAAGGGCACTTACATAATTACTTATTTACACAATGACTGTATTCACACACAGCCTCTGGCCCGTGTTACCAGAGCAGTGTGGGAGCTCTGTTTGACTCACAACATCTCCTAATGATGATGGGGGTGGGGGAGAGAAGGGTGGCTACCTCATTGGTCCCTTTATGCCCGTTTCCCCCATATCCTAGATGCACATCCCCTCAGAAGACTGCCAAGTAGGACAAGTAGATAACCAGACTGCCACACACTCTGCAGGGATTTGGTCTGCAAAGGAAAGTATTGCTAGCAAAACTATTGAGAAAAGTAATTGGAAAAAACCCAAATCTTTATCAGTGGGGCACTATTTCTAACCATGTGACAGCAGAGGACCTCCCCTCACTTGTGAGACTGTCATACAATCAGTGGTCCCCTAAGCAGTGGAAGAAGGGGTTTTGCAATTCCACAAGCATTAGATAACCTCTATTTTAGACCAATTCTTAATTCAAAATTCAGCAGCAGGTGATTTCTTGTCCACATTGCGGTTTCCTGGAACATGCTCTTGTCTTCCTTTTTCTTTTCTTCCACTGGCTAACTACTCAGAGTGTCTCCCATGCCAAAGCCCTACCTACTCACCAGGATCCCCAGCACCTTCAAATCTGCCATCGAAGTAGCCTAACTGGATTTCCAGAGTAAGCTGCTTTTGAAAAAGTTGGTTGTCTCTACACAGTGCCTATGACAGCCCTTATGTGGGCACACACAACTAATTAACCTAGCTCTACTGGCTATATTCTTTCATCTGATGTAAGACAATTGAGAGGTTTTCTTTCTACTCTTGACAAGCCACGATCTTCTTGCAACCTATATAAATATCTTTGAGAAAATCCTGGCAACTGTCAGGGAGTTAAAGTTGTTTGCTACATGTCTGATGAGATCAAGGCATCAAATCAAAGATTTATTAGCAAAGGCTGGACAATGATTGAGCAGACCACAGCAGTGGTTCCAAAAACAGAGCATGGAGTTCTCAAAACCAGTGCTTATGCTTGGAGTCCCATCTGCCAACAGACAGGGAGCCAGTAGATGTTTTGGAATTTACAGGAGTTATTTGATACTTCGAAATTTACATACTTGCTTTGTCTTAGGAAAAACAATCTTCATATTCAGTACTAATGTAGGTGATTAATAGATTACAGTGGTCTAAGAGCTGAGAGTTTGCAGTAACCCTCTTAGTGAGCTCATTGCAGTCATTGGGATGAATGTGGTTAGAGGCACAGGTAACCACAGATGGAGCAAATGCTGAGGAAAAAGCCATGAGCATTCCCAAGTGCAGGAGTACATCTTATTCTTGTGTATTGTCAACCAAAGGGGACTAGCTCATCTGATCACTGTCCCACACGGCCCAGAACAATTAGTGTTTGACTTTAATTAACTCAAATACTTTGATACACAATTCAGAGATAATTGTGTCACATTACTATGAGGTGCCTTAAATGTTCTGTATCATGATAGTTTTATCCCACTTATTTCTCTCCTTAATTCAGTAGTACATAAAGAAATAAAATATGGTGAGAGTAAAATCCCATGTAAAATTGTGTGTCATATAAAAAGGTTTTGATACAGATGAAGAAGCATAAAACTTTACTTTCCCTGATCTTATGGAAAAACATTAAGGGTACCTCACTTCTCATCCTGTCCATCCCGTTGTAGTCAAAGTCAACACAATTCCATGTGTAACACAATTCTATTATACCCATGATAAACACTGCAAGGAAATTACTCTTATCATTTCCTCCCCTCTCCTGGTTGCACCAGAAAATATCGATCCCCGGACAACAAAGAAAACATGGACACTGCATCCTGTGCATTTAACTTCTAGAAAGGTAAAATGCTTTTGGCCACTAGAAACCACTATACTCTGGTTATTAAATGGTCATATAGATTTACCAAGCTCTAAACTACTCCCAAAAGTTTCACAAAGTGAATGTTTCTGAACATGGGAGACACACACACAAAACCAGAAAATCTTCGTGTTCCAGGAAACACTGCATTAATATTTTCATCTTTTGGTCATGGCAAACGACAGACCAATGCTGAGACTCTTTCTGTGACTTGATACATGTAATTTCTTATAGGTAAAGGAAATCTTTAAGGATTACATATAGATATAACAAGAGCAATGTTCAAGATCCATGGCAACATGCAGCCAGGGTTGTATTCTAAGTTGTCAAAGCAGAGCCCTCAATTACATGTCAAATTTGCTAGATCTGAGCTCTGCTGGAGTGACTGCATTTATCTAAAAGGAAATTCATTAGATACAAGCATAAAGTCTGCCAAATTGATGTGTTACAAACTTTGGTTCTGCATCTCTTCAGTCTCTCCACAACCACCTGGAAATTTGTTGCATTTGTTATTACTGCACAACGCATTTGCCCTCCTTTATCATGAGCCTATATGTTCATGTCCTGACCTATGAAAATGACTGTTCTGTCAACTCTGCCTTATAGCTTCTCTTGTCTGTAGGCTGCATCCTTGCATCACGTGGAGCTTACCATTCTCAATTCCCTTTTTTCCCAGACTATCATTTTTTGCCATTACTTTCTGAGGAAGAAAAAAACAAACTAGCAGCTTTCTATAATTTTAATTCACTCGCAGCTGTTTTCTGTATTGACAAATCTTCTTTGTTCCATCCTCACAGCACTTTAGGATATACTGAAATTCAAAGCAGAGCTGTTAAGATCTTACTCAGCCTGGCCTGCATCTTGCATAAATTGCTGTTACTTTTTTTAAATGTTAACACTGTCCTAACAGAGCGTTAAATATCACTGTGAATAATACTACATGCTAGAAATAAACCCCTTTAGTCTTTCCTTGCTTGTCAGTTGGGAGGGACTTTTATCTAGTGTGCATGATGACCCAAACAGGGAACACTGCCCATTCAGTTTCTTCCTTGATTCCTCCTTGATATGCTGCCCTGACAGAGCCATAGAGAGCACAGACAGATCATAGAGAGGCTGAGGGAGCACAGACATTTTGTATTTACAAACGCCTCTGCTGTGTTGTGCTGCCTTCACAGCTGTACAGCCAGGACCAGCCTAAGTGCCCTTACAGATCCCATGCATGGCAGACTGGTGAGTGCTAATGTCACCCTATTTCTAGCAGGGCTTTGCCTTCAGCACATTCACTGTGTGGCTGCATGAAGGGCAGCACTGGAAAGGCACAGAAGAATCTGTGCTGCATCACTTAAAATGGGGGCAGAGTCTTTGACCACTAAGCTGCCCATTCCTTAGAAGGGCTGCACTTCCAGGCTGCTGTCTGGTGAATGCCACAGTTGTCCTCCATTCCCCCACTTCTCCTCCCACCTGAGTTGCTTGCATCCAGGTATCATCACCCAGAGGCTGTGCCCATCATCTGCGGCTCTGCCTCCTGGACGCTCCTTCTCCCAGCTTCTCCATCAGCCTTTACCTGGAGGACCTGTCTCTTCCCAATGACACATTTGATTAGCTTGATGGCAGAGTCCCTTTACATGTTTCTGAAGAGGCTCCCTCTGAATGATTTATACGGTTACATGGTGAGCAAGAACCACAGCCACCGAATGCAGTGGATGCAAATCCCAGCCTTGCATTACCCACCCGCCATTGTTCCCATTCATGCTGCAAGCTTCCTTAAGAGCAGACCCTTGGTCCCATAGTTGAACTACTGGAAGTCTAAGTACAGGCTGGAAGTGTGAGATTGTTGAGAAAATTAGCCAAAAAGAAAATTTAGATCTATGACTAAATTAATCCCCAGATTAATGCTATCAAAGCAAATGGTGTTTATAGAAAGTCTTGTTTTCTTTATATTCATGTGAGAGAAAATCAAAAGAATGCTAGAGGCAAATTTCATCTAGCAGAATTGGAAAAGAGAGCATGGGGAAAAAGCTGTAATTACTGGTATTTCCTATCTGTTGAAACCTGTGGGTGGAAAGAGAGTCAGTGAATAGAGTATATTCAATGGCATTAAAATCGGTTTCTTTTTCTGGACTTTAGCTCAACACCGCAAATTAGCAGGGGGAAAATAAGCCTCAGAGTGAACAGGCAGAGAAGCCAACTTCATGTTACCCTTTGCTGTTAGGAAAAAAAAGGCATTTTTTTCCTTCAAGAATTCACATTCCTAGCAACCCAGAGTACAACTGCACACTGACAAGCAGGGAACGAATGGCAGTTCTCATGTGGTTCAGTGTCCGTGTGTCTACATAGACACCATTATGCTGTTTTCCTTTCCAAACATGTCATTTTAATGAAGAGAGGACAAGCATGCTGTTTAATTAACCCCTGCTTTATAAAAAAGACATTTTGACCCAGATTCATCATGGTACAATTTAGGTACCTGCAGGGGTACCTGACTTTAGATCATTCTGTATCCAGTCAATGGAAGGGATAAGACCCTCCCAGCCATGATTTGGACCACCAGAGATCAGAATTGACACTGCTAGGTGCCCATCTCTCTCTGCAAACTATTGCAGGTACTTAGGATAACAGCACTCCTAAGTCACCCTAAGAACGAGGAAGGATGATTTCAGACCTCAACATATTTCTACTTATGACTGTCATCGACATGAAAACTCCTCCTGTAAGCAATAGCTGTTCCTGAATTAGCTTTACTCATTCCTTGGCTACTGAATTAGCTGTTACTGAATAGGCATAACTGCCTACAGAAAAAAAAGGACAAGTAAAATCTGTTTTTCTTACAGTTAAAAAAAATGTACCTTGCCATTTGAGATCACTGCATAGAACTGAATTATTCTGAATAAGTCCTATGTCATAAAATCTTTACTTAGTTCCCAATCTTTTTTCACAACAGTTAATAAATAGAATAGTTTGAGGAAGCATTTTCTTCAAAGTTTTAAAAGTATAACTGAAAATTACTGATATGTTGCTATAAGTAAAAATTGTATCGTTATCATTATTATTAATAATAATAATAATAATATTGTTGTTGCTGGAGTAAAGTAGGGTTGATTATTTGCTCTGTAAACCAAAAAATTCAATTCAAAGCACCAACCCTTGAGTATCTGTCAGTCCCATTATTCTCCAAACCTACCTGAAATATTGCAAAGTAGAGTAGGAAAATCTACTTTGAATAAAAATAATAGTTTTTGCTATTATGTTTTCAGTGGCTTTAATACAACCTGCTCTAACGTGCAAAAATACTGGTTTGTATTTTGTCTTAGCTATTCCAGAACATGATTTAGTATTTCATTAATACTGCTTCAGTTTAGCTAGATATGCCACTGGAGGAACACATTTCCTAAGCATATTTGTAAATGGGTTATATTTTCACTTTACTTACTGAAGTCCTCTACTTAGTGATTATCAAGCCTCAAATGAAAACCAGAAAATGTTTTGTTCTCATCTGCATCTCTCACTGCTCGTGCACAGACACGCATGGTGCTGTCATCCTTACTCTGCTCTTGGTTAGCCTCGCTCACTGTCACACCCAAGGCCAGCCTGTGATCCCATGTGGATTGCAGCAGGACATCCAAAGGGTGTGCAGTGCTTCACAGAGATGCCCTATGCCATGCTGGGGCCAGGCCCTCAGTTCTGAATTCTTCAGGGAAGGGATTGTGCCTTTGTACTTGGATTTTTGGGTTTGTTGTTTGGGGGGTTTTAATGTGTCAAACTACTGTTAGAATTGCAAATAAGATTTTTTTTTTTTGTCTATTGAACATTAGCGTGTCTTAATGTAGTGTTTTATCTTCCAAATCCTACCTCAGCAACACATGTGGATTAAAGCATCTAAGGGAACAAGTCAGGTTTGGCCTTATTTAAAGGATATGTCTTCTGTTTAAGATTTAACTGTGACTCATAGTCAATTGTTTTAAACTTGTCACCATGGTACCAACAAAAAATCCTTATGAATACAATGTGACTTTTGAAACCTATCCTGACTCTCAGATTGCTGTCGCTGAGGCACACAGAGTAGTGCTGCATCCATTTGGGGAAATTACCTATATATGGAGCTGAAGTGGCTTTACTTTGGCTCCAGAGGGGATTTGGGCAATATTGTTGTGCCACCCACTTGGGTTTTTCAGCTTTCAGCGCAGTCCCTGGCTCTCAGCGCAGGGCCAGCTTATCTTTAGCCCTGGAGACCTAACGGAGAGCTGCAGCAGCAGCACAACCTCAGCAAACCCCAGAGCCAAGAAAACTTCCCTCCACCCCAATAAACACCCATTGCTGTGTCCTGACAAAGATAGCTTCTGTCTTTGCCCTCTGTCTGCAGGCAGTTCCACCCTGGCCCTGTGGCACAGCCCTGGATGGATGCTGGATGGTGACGCCGGAGGTGGGAGGCAGAGCTGCCCCCAGGTGCTGTGTCTGCCAGCCCCTCTCCCCAGCTGGCACACACGGCCTCACTGCTCTTGGCCCTCAGTGTGTGTCAGCTAGAGCGGCTGAAACAGACCAGCTGCACACCGGGCTTCTCTTTTCTCTCTCTTTTTGCCTCCTCTTTGGAGAGCTTGTTGCCCTCCACATTTCTTTAAATACACTTGCCCCATCCCAATTAGTTTGTCTCCTAAAACTTCTCCAGGATTCCTGAAGTAGCTGATGTTTCTTGGCAAACAGATGTGTTTTTAAAGAACAAGGCAAGCCAACTACAATTTCCAGAGGTGTCTCAGGAAGTTCATATTCTCTCTTTTCCAGGGAGCGTTTACTTTCCGCGGGAGCATGATCGACATGCCATTACTGAAGCAGGCACAGAACATTGTTACGCTTGCCACAGCCATCAAGAAAAAATGAGCTGGTAAATGAAGCTCTCGCCATGGGGCCCCAGTAGCTGTTTTAAAAGATGACTATAATACTTGGGGGCGGGAGGGAGGGGGGCAAAATTAAAGACGTCAAGCTTAAACAGAAATTCATTTCCATTTTGCAGATCTGTCATAGTTTGCTTGCCAGAATTGCTAATTAGTAAAACTATTCCCAACTCAAACCACTGCTCACTCCTGCATGGCCCTTGTACTACTTGTAGTCTGCAATGAAGTTACATCACCAACTCTGTGACATCACAGAAATAACTACACAGAAATGACTTCACTGACGGAGAAAAGCAAAACGTAAGCCCTGAACTCTATTAAAAGAGCAGATGAAAACTGATTCAATTATTTCTGTTTCTATCCGTGCTTCTTCCCACTCTGATGCAGAACTCCTGGCAAAAAGGAGAAAGCCTCGAATAATTATGCACCCCTTGAAATAACTGTGATGAAAATCTTTACCCTGTGTGAGCTTTGCGATCTCTCCCCACACCACCCTTCTGTAAATGTGCAACAGCCATTAAAAATAATGCTCCAACAATGCAGGACTCTTGACTTTCTTCTCTTTTTTTGAAGCAGTCGCTATTCAGAGAGTTTCCTCCTGGAAGCGTCCAGCCCGGGAAAGGTTGGACGGCAATAAACTTGTAGTTTTTGGAGACACAATGCAGCAGAACTTGTGCATATGGTCTCGAGTCAGATTTACATCACATTAGGGATACGGCTACAGATCATGTGGGCTGTGTGGTTAACGGGCTTAGTAAAGCTGTTTTGAAGAGGTTAACCCAGCTTGTAGTAAGGGTAAATAAACATAACAACCAGGCATTGTCCTCTATTCAGCATGTACTCTTATATGGAGGGCTAAAGGGTATTGAAGCTGCAGAGGATCAACTTGTGGTTGCCAGAGGACTCCAATGAAGTTTGAAACACCAACAATCAGAGATTTTGTTTCTGTTCCTCATTAAATCATGAGCTTTTGTGCTCAGACTATGAACGACTGTTCTTTAAGAAATTAACAGAATGGGAAGTTTTAAACTATGCACCAACCTTTTCATGACCTACACAGCAGCAATGCTGCTGCACTTAGACAAACACCGCGGGGAAGGCTGTTCTGTTTATTTAAAATTGTAAATAGAAAACAGTTGTTTTTTAGTTTCATTTCTCACCGCCTCCATGGCCATTTCACGTATGGAGCCACAGTGCCTAATTCCTCCCGTTTCCTGTCTTGGTGTGTTTCCCCTCCGTCTCCGAGCAGTGATTTCACTCACTTTGGGTTATTTTTGGTTTAATTAAGGGGAGAGGAAAAAGGGGGAGGAAGAACCCCACCAACCTGCCCGCGTGGAAGCAGCGAGGAAAGGGAGCGCGGGGCGGCGGGAGCGCCTCTCCGCGGCTCCCCCGGGAACGGCGGGGACACGGCGGGGCTCGGCCCGGAGCGGAGAAGGAGCGGGGCCAGGGGCGTCACCCCCCGGGGCTGCGGGGACACGGCGGGAGCCGGCCCGGGCAGCGGGAGGGCAGCCCGCCTCCGCCCTTCTCCGCCGGGACGGCCCCGAGGGCGCGGGGCGGGCGGGGGCAGCGGCAGAGCCCCCCGCAGCCCCTCGGCGGGGTTCGGGATGAGCGGCGGGACAGACCCCCCTCTCGCCCCCTCTCTCCCCCTCCGCCCCCCGGGTCCCGTCCGAGGGCGCTGCGCCGGGGGATCCCTTACAGCGCGGGGACCTCCGGGCTAATCTGATTAATTAAAGACTACCTGCTTATATTGCAGCTCCCCCTCACCCCCGTGCGTTTCGGGACACCCTCCGTTATTAATTCCAGGCTGACTAAATTATGGGCAGCGCTATTAAAACATTATCAGAACTAATGAGAAACAATTACTTAGGAGATGAGCTGGGACGAGCCGTAGCCGGGCACGCGTGTCGTTCTCCTCGCAGATTGCGTTAATAAATCATCAGGTGCACGGCAAGGCGGCGGCGAGGCCTGGCGCGGGGCACGGAGAATAAGATATATGAGATAAGGGTTGTTTGGGGTTGGTTTTTTGTTGTGGGTTGGTTTTGGGTTTTTTGGTTTTTTTTTCTTTTTTGGCATAATTTTTTCATTAATCTCAATAGGACGCGTGTGGTGTAGATGGTTTTATTCCCTCAACACCGCGCAGGAAGAGGGGGGGGGAGGGAGGAGTAGGATGAGGATGATTTCAAAAACTCATGTCTTCATTGTTTTACTGAAGTCTTAATGACAAGGCGTGACAAGCCCGCGGGAGCTGCGCGGCCGCGGAGGGCAGCGCGGGGGGCGGCGGGGACACCCCGAACCCGAACCCGAACCCGCAGCCCGCCCGCGCTCCGCGCCTCCTCTCCCTCGGCAAACTGCAGGGATACGAACACACTCTGCTGAGGTGTTTCCGCGCACCCTCCCACCTCCGCTGCTGACTGCTGAAGGAACTTCGTGACCCGTACGCGGAGAAATCGAATATGCAAATAAATTGCTGCATATATTCAGATTTCTCCTTAAATTTCCCTGACACCCACCCCTCCGGCGGAAAATCCCGCTTCCTTTTAACAGCCTTAACGATTTTTGCTTTATCAAAAATAAAATCCGATTTATTTGGCTTTTCCGTTTACTTTCCGAAGCTTTCCGTGATTTTCCGGCTTTATTCTTCTCCTCTTTCTTTCTTTTTCTTTCTCTCTTTTTCTTTCCCGCCTGGTGCTAGGCAAGCAATTGATGAAACAAAACAGATTATAAGATTAGCAGCAGGATTTTGTGCATATTAATGATAGGGAAGGGCACCGAATGGGTTTGTAATTGCAGATCTTGCGCTTGGGATTGGGAACTGTAGCCCTGCTGCAGCAAAGACCCCCCTGTGAGGTTTTCACATTGGAACTTAGGGGAAAAGTGAAAAAGTAATTACCAGAGCACAACACTGAAATGTTAAAGCACTTATTCTTTCCTTCAGCGTCCTGTTTTAAAGGGGGAAAACGGGCAAAATGGAAAATAAATTACTTTCAAATAAGTAGGTTAGCACCTGAATGCTGGTGCGCATTTTCCCGGCTTTTTTTCTTTCCTTTTTTTTTTTTTTTTCTTTTTTTTTTTTCAAATTCTAGCAATTATTTAGCCGGGCATTGCCGACCATCCAAGCAGCAGAAAAGGGGGAAGGGAGGGCAGGGAGACCTCGGGAACACAGGGGTACTGCGCCTGTGAGGTTCGGAGAAAATATCGCCAGGAAAGCTGTTCAAAGCTGCGGCTGGAAATTTAGAGGGACTTTTCTGGGGTGGTTTTTTTTTGTTTGGTTTTGGTTTTGAAATCGGGACTTAAAAGGAAAAAAGATTGTTTTGGTTTCCTCTTCGACACAAACATCAAACGGTATTTCAGCAAAGCATGCATTTCACAACCACAAAATCCCATACAGGAACAGCGTATTCCTTGCGAAATCGAGAAGTAACCTGACACTGAATTTTAACTCTTATTAAGGGTTTCTCCTTGTTTCTTGAGCTGCTTCAGTCCCCTCTGAGCTTACTCTTCCTAAACTCTGGATTTTTGCGTTTCAAATCCGGTGCTCCTTTACTGACTTTCCTAATCCTTCTCTCCTGTGATTAACAGCCAGAGATGTCTTAGCTTTAATGGCACCTACTCGCGCGTATTGTTTTAATTCTGTTTTCAACGGAAAATCAATGTATCTGGTGGAAATTAGGCTTTGAAAACTTTTTTTTTTTTTTTTTTTTTTTTACGAGCCAATAAAACGGAGTATCTGCTCCTCGGGCAGTAATTTCTGATTTTGAATTGGAAGGGGAAGGGGGTGGGGGGGTGGGGGAACCAACTTTGACCGCATTTCATCCATCCCATCGCTCCAGCCCTCTTCTCCCACTTTCACCTCCCTCAGGTTCAGAGCACGGCAAAGCCCCGAGGCAGGGCTAGTTTGTAACAGCTATTATAAAGATTAAAAGGTGGGAAGAAGGGAATAAAAGTTCATGCGGGCAGGTATAATATTATCTATTTTTCCCCGTTGCTGCGGCTGGGGAGCCGCGCACCCCGCGGAGGGGAGCCCCGGGGAGCGGAGCCCGGCGGGGCGGGGGGGACACTGCGGGTGGCTTTGGGGTGCTGGCATTTGCACCAGGTGCCCCGCAGGTCGGGGGGGTGTCCTCCCCACTCGCAGTCGATAAGCCGCCAGCAGAGCCCGAGTGGCAGGAGGAAAACCCCGCAGCACTCGGCATTGCCGCGGGACCGCCGGGATGCAGCCGGGAGATCGGGGGTGGGAGGGATGGATGCATGGATGCAGGGATGCATGGATGCATGGATGGAGAGCGGCTCCCGGCTCTGCACGGATCGGGACAGTCCCCTGCCGTCCTGGACTGCTGTCAGGAGACCTGGACACAGAGGAGAAAGTGAATGAGGGAAGGAAGGCAAAAGAAGGAAGAGGTGATTTAATAATATTCTTTACTCTGCCACGAACACAACTGATGCCCACAGCATCCCTTCAGTCGGGACCAGGGTGCCCATGGAAAGGCCACCTGCCAAGTGGCACATGGACACATCAGCCTGGCACCCGTGGTGCCTGCAAGGGATAGTGCAGAAATTAGTGCTCCTCATTTCCATCACACCTTCCCTTCCCCTCGCAGTCCCCACTTGGTCTTGTCCTCCTGGTGTTCCTCAAACCTCCCTTTGCCTCCCAGGGCTGGGTGTCCCTCAGTGGGAGCAGAATGGGGGCTTTTCTGCTCACACTGGGGTGCAGGGAATGGGATGCACAGTGGAAATGTCCTGTGTGTGCCCACACTGCATGCAGGGCAGAGGTCAGATAGCCTCACTATGTGTAGGGTTACTGCTTCCCTAGTTAAGTCTGAAGCTCCCAATATGTGATATCAAAGCCAATACCACAAGGTGCTGCTCAGAATGACATCTTCAGAAGTGCAATAGGCCCTGTTTCTAAAGCTGTTGTAGGTGCCTGCTGGCATCATTTGAAGCTGATCATCCTAGAGAGAATGAGGAGTAATAAATGCCTATGCTACCTTCTTGAGTCTCTGTAATTTAAAATGTGGCTCCATGTAGCTGTGTATCTTATAGGTAGAATTTTACTTCTACTTCTTCTGGTGTTGCTAATGTTATCAATCACATATACCAGCTAAGAATTTTTTGAACTGAAGCTTGCTGAAGGTAAAAACCCTGTCTCTGTGTAAGACAAGACTGCCATAGCCTAGAATTTATGGCAGACTTTCATGCTGCTGGGAAGACCTGGTCTAGGCTTCCAGATACCTGACTTCATTCCTGGCTTGCCTTTGCAGTAGTCCCTAATACATTATTAGTGTTTGTGCAGGTTTGTTATTCTATGGGATGCCACTGTGAATGCTTCATATTAACTCTCCATGTCCTGCCCTGTCTAAAAATGCAGTTCAGACACAGTAGTGCATGTATCAAGGCAAACCTGACCTGACCAAGGCAAATCACAGACAGCCCTGCCTCCAGATTTGTCACCAAGAGGCCTCTGCTTGTATAATATAGAATTAAATACCTGCAAGGTGAGGGGGGAACCAGTGGCAGTGGACATGCAAGAGCTGCCTGGTTACATCATTGGTATTACTGTGTGAGAGCACAGGCTGGGGAACAAAATACCTTCCACCCTCTTCAATCATCAGCACTTGGGTCACCAGTGAAGAGTTTGTGTTTTACTTTAAACTACTGGAAGGACTTCCCCATGTCTGTGGTACTTGGAGGGAGTGCAGGGAGGAGCAGTGGTCTCTCACAGAGTGCCTCAAAACGATCTTGCCCTGCAGAGGATGCCCATCCCTGCCTGCCCTGTGGCAGTGCTGTGCCTCCACCTTGGCACTCGTGTGGCTTCTGGGGTCCTTGTGAAAGCTACCTGCTCATCTGAAAGCATTCAGGCTCTTTCAACTCCATATCATGACTCTGCTCAGAGACCACGTAAAATATGTAGTAGGTAGAGACATCTATTGCTTTCCTTACAATCAGTTTTGAAAAAAACAGTTCCTCCTGAAAGAAAAGACTAGTCCTGTGCTAATGGTAAAATCTGTATTGGTGCAGTTCTAAGGTTTTGCAAAGAGTTACAAAATCCAGAGGCAAGCTGGGATAGCAGACTTCATCATATGGACTAGTTGGTGTCTATTTTGTTGAATATTAAGATTCTGCCTTAACTTACAGAAAAAGGCACACACTAAGTTCAGTCATAAAAGGTAAATATGCCCCTACATTGTGGCTATATTAGGCAATTCTTTTTTAATGCTTTACAAGCATTTGCTAAAGTGGATACATGAGGGAGATGTGTACAGAGCACATTTACTGCCAAAGCCTAAGGAAATTAGTGTATCTTTGTGCCTAGGTTTTCATAAAGCATGCACATTCCTGAGTACAGGCAGACAGAGAAAACTGGATGGCTGTCCCATTTTATGTGGAGGGAAGATGTAAAGATCTGTGCTTGATTCCTGGTCTTGCTCCCCCATCACTGACATCAGTTTGTGTCAAGTTTACCAAAAAACCCTGCTGCTGTAACACTCCATTTGAGAAGCAGGGGGGAAAGGATAATAAACTTTTTTTTAATTGCTTCCCTGGCTATAAATTAGCACGCATTGGGCTAATTTTTTTTCTGTGAACAAAAGCACAATTGACAGCAAGGCTTAGGGAAAGTAGGAAGGGAGTTCTGAGCCTCAAGGCTCCCCTGCGTATTGAACCTGAGCAGGGGGAGGCCTTGTCTGTGCCCAGAAGTTGAAGGGCACTGGGAACTACAGCAAAACAATAGGGATTTTTATGTTTCACTGTTTTTGCAGCTGCATCTTCCCCCTCCTCCTCTGCCCCCATTATTTCATGTGAGAACCAAGTATGAAAATAGAAGCCATGGCTTTCCCTCTGGATACAGCCAATGTGCATAAAACCAGGGCAGAAATCAGGAGAGATCTATGGTTAGTTATAACTCAGTGTTATGGGAAAAAGCAGAAATTGTTTTTTGCTTCAACACCATATTTCATGTCTGTAAATGTAGGGCTGAAGACCACGAACTGCACTGTGAGTTCAACGTGCTCCTCTTTGCATCCCTGAGGCTCCTGATGGCATTTGCAGAGATGCTGGCAGAACCCACTGAGTTCTGCCTTTATAGCTCCCCTTCCATGCATGCCTCCCATTCAGCCTTGGAATATCTGGCAAACCATCTTTTCCCATGGTAAAAGCTCATCTGAGGGGATTTTTCTCCAGAGCTGTCTGGGGAAGCCCTTACTCTGCTTCTCCTCAGGTGCATCCAGTTACCAACCTGAACAAAGAACCGACTACAAGTAAAAGTAGAGAGTCGTATAACACAACTTGCAAAGCAAATTTTAACAAGAGATGTGGCTGAAGAGGTGGGGGAATTACTGGTAGACAGTGGCTGAGAAATGGCTGAGGAATAGGGATGGTGAGGTCAGATGCATGCCTATTGTCTCATACCCTGCAGTGGAGTCATCCCTTGTTCTCAGCATCCATGAGCATCTTCCCTATTTGTAAAACAAAAATATCTAACTGAAGACGTTGCATGATGAGATGAGTTGCTAAAGGAAAGGGATGAGGTTTCTCTAGAAAAGGCAGGCTAGGTAAGCATCTGTCACAGGGCCTTTGTGAGGGGGTGGACTAGGTGTCTACTTTCTATGAATGTTTTTTTTACACTATAGCAAAATTTTTGCGCTATAAAATGTATAGAGATAGAACAACAATAGAGGAAAAAGAGTTATCTTAGAGAACGAACAAGTGAAAAATAGGAAATTTCTTCTTCTATTCCTTTCTATATTTTTTCATGCTGTGCTTCCACCTTAATTTGCTGCCTAAATATCTACACTAATTAACAACTTCCTCCTTTGAAAAATCTCTTTCTTTCTCTTTCTTTTTTTCTTTCTTTCTTTCTTTCTTTCTTTCTTTCTTTCTTTCTTTCTTTCTTTCTTTCTTTCTTTCTTTCTTTCTTTCTTTTCTTTCTTTTCTTTCTTTCTTTTCTTTTTCTTTCTTTCTTTCTTTCTTTCTTTCTTTCTTTCTTTCTTTCTCTCTTTCTTTCTTTCTTTCTCTCTTTCTTTCTTTCCTTCTTTCTTTCTTTCTTTCTTTCTTTCTTTCTTTCTTTCTTTCTTTCTTTCTTTTTCTTTTTCTTTTTCTTTTTCTTTTTCTTTTTCTTTTTCTTTTTCTTTCTTCTGTAAGACCTACAACACTACTTTTTAGAGAGACAAAGAAGTCTCTGTATTTTTGCATGGGGCTTACCTGATTTATTCAATGTTCTTCTTAACTCAGTGCACCTTGGCCCCAGGGAGCAGATTGTGGTGGGCTGGAAAACCCAGATTATGATCTTCTGAAGAGGCAGGTATCCTGCCTTATCCACCATGCATTCACTTGCAGAGATCATCTGCCTTCTGAGGTACCTTTCCTTACCATTTGTAAGGAGCCATGTGTGCAAGTCCCTCTCCCATGGGAGTGTGTCAAGCCTGCCTCCAACCAGAGATCTCAGTAGATGCTGAAGGTGTGACCTGGAAGTTGTGATTCCCAGGGTGAGTTTTCTGACAGGTGCTGATTTTGTTTCATGTATCAGTGACACAGCAGTGACTCCAGAGCACCAAGTCTTTCGAGTTAAAGCACGCTCCTCCTACTGCTGGTCAGGTTCTGACCATGTTTATGTTCCTTAAAACGGCAGGTTTTTTATTTTGCATCTTATTTTAAAACAAATTTACCCCATAGGCATACCACTTTTCCCTACTGTATTATAGAATGGAACATTTGCAAAAGTCATTACAATTCTCACATTTGAATCAATTTCAGACTAATGTCCTATTATCCAAGGTTGTCTGTTTGGGGGGTTTTTTGCATTATCTTGGGTGGTTTTTAATTTGGTGCATTCTTCACTGTTACCATTAGAATTATACAAAACATCTTGTTGACAGAGCTGTGAAATCCTTTAAAAGCAGCAATTGTCTAAATTGAAATTTGTTTCATCCAAAACAATGTCCTGGACATCCAGGTGGTAATAAACATTTTTCAAATGCATACAAACTGTGAATTGTATTTGAAATTAAATCTCTGCATTAAAATCTGCATTGCTCAACCTCCCTCTGGCAGCCACTGCTCTTCTGAACAGTGACATCTTCCCTGGCACTGGTGGGGCTGGAGTTCTCACAGAGATGTTGCTGAATGGTTTCCTATCACTTTTCCATACTGGAACTTTATAGCCACAAATGCCAAAAAATACAAAGGATGCAAGGTGTGTGAAGAATACAGGAGGGGGCCACCTTGGATTTAGTAAGTATGGACGTTTTGTCCTGACAAACAAGGGTGGAAACCATTTTATAAACCTCTATTAAAGCAGCATATTGCTGATGTCACAAATTATGTCATTTTTCAGCAAGCTGTTAGGTAGCAGCAGGATACTTAGAGGTCCCAATCTGAGTTCACAGCTTGAGGCCTCATCATCCATTGAAGTCAAGGAAATACTCCAGTCCCCTGGCCCTCTGTTTACAAATAATATATCAAGAATCAGGATGCCCACAAATGAACTTTCTAGCACTGAGCTAAAGGAAATACATTTGTGACTGTATATTTCTTTACATATACACATACATAGTATGCATTAGTCTATTTGTGTATGTGCATGCCTGCATTTGTGTGTAATGCAACTGAAGTCTGCATTCTGACATTAGGTATTCTTTAAACCATCATTTTTCTTTATTCCTTGATATATAGAGTGGATTCTTCATGACCAATTTTGCACACAGAATCCCCACCAAAGTTAGAGATATCTACATCAAAAAGGTGTATACCAAGAACTCCTATTTTTTTCTCCTCTTTAAAATAGTGAGGGTATAAAAGACCCCTGATTTAACAAAATGCACATAGGAAGAGATTCATTTATAATGGAGTTGAGAGGATTGTGCAAAATAAAATAACAGAAATGTCTATATGCTTACACATACGTACAGCAGAACAGCTTGTTGGAAATATCCTCCTCTCCTGGATAAACCATATTTACTCAAATATGTGCTTTTCCCCCCACTAGAGTGGAATACACCATTGTGTTTTTCCAACAATTCATATGCACTTGGGAGACAACAGTCTACTTTAGAAGACATAAAATACATAGTATGTGGCCTGAGGTTGCCAAACAGCTGAAGAGAAGGAATTAAATTCAAAGCTAGCTGTGCCAAATTCATCAGTGGGTGCTTTTAGCCCCCCTACCCATGTACTAGTGGGATCCAAAGATGCAGTATCAAGGCACAGCTTTGAATTTCCTGACTTTTGCCAGAGTGTTAACATCACTCCCCTGGCAGAATGAGGGTCCTGGCAGGAAGATGGATTAGATGGCCAAACATGGCATTTCAATCCCCACACCCTCTCCCTCCACTGATTCCAGTATTTTGCTACTTATTTACCAATGTAGTTGGCTGTAACTTCCTCCACTGGAAATACTACAGGGTTGGATTAGCTTTTCCTCTGTTGCATATCCCTGATTTAATTACAGCTGCAGCTATCCCCCACTATCTGCACCATAAATGCTGTTGCTTACAGAAACATGATTACAGGATTAGAGTTATTGGGCCCTTGCCCAGACGAGTGCAGTGACACAGCATAGCACTGGCACCTCTGAAAGCTACGCTGACCTCAGGCATCTCTACATCAAAGGCCACGGCCACAATCTGAGCTTCATTAGCTTTCAAGGCTGAAGTTACAGGAGCACTACTTCCTCAGCCACTAATGGGAAACATTCTCCTCCATTTGCTGTTGAGGTGTTAAAAGTTCCTCTTAACGGCAGTTACTGAGCTACAGCTTCACTGGTATCCCAGTAAAATAAAAATGAGTTGTGGAGTGGGAGCTGAGTTCAAATTGAAAAGCTGTGTTGGACATCCCTTACTCAAGCAAAGGGCAGTCACCAGCACAGGGGTGCTTCATGAGCAAGGACTACAGGAGGAGGTGCACCCCAAATCCCAGACTGGGAGCTGTGGGGAAATTCCCACAGCTCCTGAAGGGTTTCATATGGTTGTAACCAACTGTTTAATGACTGAGGCATCTGAAGGATGCTCTGGTTTTCATTTGTAGGATGTGATGCAGATGATTATGCCACTAGCTGCAGCTCAGAGCACAAGCATGATCAGGTCCATATTCACCATGAGAAATCTGTGAACTGTGGTGATAACTCTTCCAGCCTTCCCTGGGTTGGTCTGAACCTGCAAAGAGCAAACTTGGGAGGTAACATTTAATTCCAGAGAGAAAAGCTAGTCAGAGAGAGAACCACTAGGTGACAAAGCACTTGTTTGGAGCAAACTGAATTTTTCCTCCTAGAATACATTTCCTATGGGGAAACGTCTCTGAAATGTCATTATACATCAGTTCCTCCTTACACAGCTGGAACATTAGTGTTTCCTTTGTCTTGTCTATTCAGATGATGCATTCTGGCATACAGGTCACCTCTTACTGTGTTTGCACAGTTCTAGCAAAGTAGTTTGGGGCTTGCAGTCTTTGCCCTAATTGAAGAAACCAGGTAAGTGTCTAGATGATGTGAAAGAAACCCAAAGGTTTCATGACTCTCTATCCAGAAGGGAGATGAAATATTTGTTCCATCCAAATACTTGAGAATGGTATCACATAGTCCACCACAGTAAGCACAGAAAAGCAGGAACTGGTTTTGTATTAGAATTAAAAGGCTGATATACATAATTTGTATTAAAAGATTTCAATAAGCATTATTTTAAAAAATATTAAAAAATAAAAAAAGAAAATGAGGAAAGTAGAATAGAGCTAGAGGATTTACAATTGAAGGGCTTGCTTTTCTTTCTTCAGTCCAGCTAGCCTTCTCTGGTGCTTTGCCTATGGGATTATAATTTCTACTTTTTGAGCTGGGTCTGAATAAAGTAGCTTGCCCATGAGCCTCCCAGCTGGGCCAGCTGGATAAGGTGGGCTGGTCAGGTGCTGCCAAGGATAAGGCAGTGGAATTACAGGCTGGCCTCTGCAGCTAAGCTGCTTCGTCTCTTCAGGAGGTAGGAGACTTCCCCAGGTCTGAGGAGCTTCTTGTGTCTGGAAGATTTTGTGGAAGATATTAGCAGGCTCACATGCCGGCTTCAGAGTTTTCTCCAGCTTGAATGTTTGATAAAGCTCAGAAGCCTTCTTCATCTGGCAAATTTAACTTAATCTCTTGGGTTTGTTCTGCCCTAAGCATTCTCTTCATGTTATCAGAGCTCATTTCGGTTTCCCAAGCTCAGGGCTGGGTTAGGAACTGAGGCATGTTTATAAAGTAGAGTAAGAAGAATTCAGCTGATTTTCAGCTAAGCACATTTTCACCACAGAGATTTACAAAATGGCATTTATTTCCTAGGAAGTTGTCACTGGATTTCTTTTTAAATTAAATTACTATCATTCAAAGAAATAGGAAATTCCTCCTTATGTGTACATTTTTCATGAATTACTGATTCTTTCCAGGCTTTCCCTTTTTCAGGGCAGTGACCCCCAGCTCAAACACTGCAACAGCTCTTTGACCAGTGACGGCTTAAGTATTGCAGCAGCAGCCACTGCTGTTACAGCAGAAATCCAAGCCCTGTGCTTTGCAAACTTGGCAAGTATGTGATGTTAATTAGAAGCACTCACTCCCTTTACTGAGTAAGATCAGGGGTGGTGTGGAGGCATAGGTTGACCCAGGGAGAGTAAAGAGGGCTCTTCTCCCTGTCAGCACCAGGACCTGCAGCCCTTATCATTGCACAACACACATAGAGCTCCACAGACATTTTCATTATTTGAATTACTTTCATTTATCATTTTTATAATTTTCATAGTTTTCTCACTTTGAGTCAAGGCAGTGTGTGAAGCATGGGACTGTTAAGTGGACACAAAAGGCTTAACAGTGGTAATGGGGTCCAGGTGAGAGTGTGGCTCTTTAGAGCTGGCACGATCTTTAGAGGTGATGTACACCAGTTTTTGGTGTGTCGCTAATGATTATTGCTGCAATGATTTTAAGGTGTTCAAGGCTCTGTGGAAAGTTCTAATCCAAAGCCTAGAAAGGTGGACAGGAATTTTGTATTGAGAGGAGCCCAAAAAATACCAAGTTTTAAAGACTCTGAAATAAATATTTCTAAGGTTGCCTTTAAATAAGAAAATAAAATGGGGGAAGAAAACAGCTTTTCTCTTCTCCTGGCTTGCCAGCATGCTTTGATAGAAAACAGAGAGGTGATCTCAAGAACACTTGCTCCAGCCTCCTGTTCATAAGTAGCAGGAAGGCCTGTCAAACCTGTCAAACTCCTTGAGCTCCTGGGGTTTACAGACTTCTCTAAGCTACCCCAAGCTAAACCACAATCCCATAAAGAAACCTTTTCAGTAAAACCTTCTGCCATTTGCCTGAAGCCAACAAATCACTCATTAAAAAAAAAAATATTTCTCATTTGGAAACATCCCTTCCCCCTGTGCTCTCTCTCTCCTGGTGAAGCCCCGAGCCATGGCCTTGCACCATCAGTTTTTTACAGAAACCTGCCACCACAGGGTATGTCAGAGCCCAAAATCTGCAGTCCATACAGAGACCAAAGTCTCACTGGTCCAAGGAGAGTCAGGCTTGGGTAAGAACTGCAGAAATGACCTGGTTTCAATCAGAGCTCAAGGTCAGCATAGGATGGCTCGAATTTGTTTCTGTCCCTTGCTTCTTGGTGGACTTCTCTGAGCTTCTTGTCTCCAGCTAGCTGCCAAGGTTCATGTCCCACAGTCTTTGCTAGAGAGGTAGAAGAGACATCCAGGCTGTCTGGTCTCAGCCCTTCTTTCATTCCCTGTATTGCCTCATCCTTTCCCTGACAAGTGTTGTGGAAACAAAACCTCTCAGATAATCGCCACCAGAACCAGCCTTTTTCTTCATGCTACACCAATGGCTGTGGCTCTCCAAACTCCCCTCTGTCACTAACCTGAGAGCACATGGAAACCTTCAGTGCCACAGATCCAAGACCCCAGCTGGCCATGAAAAAAATCTCTGCCATTGTCAGGACCACTGCTTTGTTACAGTGTCTAATCCAGTGATAGAAAAAAGTAGAAGCCTCAAAGAAGAGGGCAGACGTGAAGCAACCATCACTCTTGAAGGCACTGCTGGATTTATTTGAATGGAATTGCAGGGGCACATTCTGCCCTGAGTGACCATGGGTTTGTCAGCTATTTTTCAAAATCATTTTAGGCTTGTCCCAACTGGCATATGTCTTTAGCAATTATCTGTCTAGCTATATGTCAAATCATATGTTTTGATTTATAAGTGGCTGATCAGGGGACAAGACACCATGATTTTTTCACGTACTTGCTGAGAGTAACAGAATCACACTCAAAGTCCATCATGGCAGAACCATAGCAACACCATAATGAATAAAACAGTGATTCCTCAAAGGGAGCAAAATGTGGCAACTTCAAGCTGCAATTTATTCGCAGTATGGCAGACACGCTCTGGCAAGAGTTAAGCAGTCATCAGTACATGTATCATAAGGGCAGAAGTATAGCAGAAGCAAAGCTGTTGACAGCACAGTAAACAATGATAGCATAAAGACCAAAACAAAACTTAAAACATACCCCAAAATACAGGTTTTGAAGCCTGGCACTTAGTCTCTGCTATGAGCTGAAATCTTGTTTCATTTTATATCTACTATTACTTAGCATGCAAAAATCCACCCATGACCACTCAATTCATTGCTTGGAAAATTCATACCATATTAAAGGTCTGGTTCTAAAGAGATATTCGTGTGAAACAAAAAGGGATTTTTTCTACAACCTTTGAAACAGCTAAAAACTCTTCAGCAGAGCCTGCAATGCTCATACTGTGTGAAAGAAGGAGCAGTACACATGGACAATATTATAATTGTTGTCCAGAATACAAAATACAAAAACAAACTTAAAAGGAGAGAGAACCCATCTGACATACTTCCTTAGGACCTAGAGCTACTGACTACGTAATTAGGCCCCTTAATAGACACGAGCAAACCTATGACAGAAACATGAATTAATCTCCAGTTTGTTACCCAAGTTCCCATGGAATGGGACTTCTGCACAGCAAAGGAACACACATGTGTTTCAAGATAACTATCATCCATAACCATGGATTTTATCCAGAAGTGGTGCATAGCCCTATATATTAACAAACACATACAACTACTATAGTTGTTGATTTTACAAATGCACTTGAAGGAAAGAATACAAATATAAGAACAACGGACAGAAACATTTAAGATGCACTGACCAAAAAAACCCTGCCTGTCTTGAGGTTTTTTCCCTTATGCCCCATGCTTTTGTTACTTAAGAACAACCACTGTAGTTCAGGATGAATAATGGCCACCAAACCAGGAATCCTGTCTCCAAGGGGGTGTATGCTGGGTTCCCAAGGAAAAGGATGAGGGTATGCACTGACACTTCCAGTGCACTTCTACAGCCCACTCTCCTCTTCCACCTGTAAAGGACAACGAGGTACCCCAGCCCATTGCACTGTCTCAGACCCTGCACCAGCACTGATCTGTGCTTTGTAAGAGCCAGAGTCCTTACAAAAAGTTCACATAATGAGCAATTAGGACAAATGATCCATTTATCTGGGACCTGAGCAACTAAAAGGAGTAGTCACTCAGACCCAGTCCTTTGGCAGTCGGTGCTTTGGGTGTTAAGTCACATTTTTCAGCTTAGCCAGCTTGAAAAGGTACAGGAAAAAGTGGGAAAAGGTTTCATAGTTTTAATAAAACAAGCAATGTCCTCAAAATTTTATTTACAAGAAACAAATGTAGTCAGTATTTTGCCTTAGGTTTATGCATGATGTACTAAAACTGAGAGTTGACACACAAGTGGGTTAGGGGGATGCAGAACAGATCTCAGGACTGTTCACTTTGTCTGGCAAAGAGGTGACAGGATACACAAAACCAATGCATGCTGGAGGCAGCCATGTTGGCTTCTGCTCCACTGGAAAGAGAAATGCTTGCCACATGGAATCAGAAAACATTGCCAGGAAAATAATTTCCAAACCTGAAAAGCAGTATTGCAAGCAAAAAAAAAAAAAAAAAAAAAAAAAAGAAGAAGAGAGGAATAATGTTCACCTGGACTCTCAGATTTCACCTTTGACTCTGACCCTAGGATGGGTATGTTTGAAAGTTTGTGAAAGAGGGCTTAAATGTAATTCTGAATGAGAGATGGGGGAAAAGCATGTGTACCCATCAGCTCTGGGCTGGGATGAGGATGAAAAAATACTTCTTGGAAAAGGCAATGCATCTCTCCCATACCAGCACAGAGATGTGACTGACTTTATAGATGTGTATATGTAGTTAAATACATACGTATTGGAAAAGGCAGTGACAGAAGTCCCAGCTGTAACATGCACTCTGTAAACATTCATCCTTTACATTTCTCCTGATTTCCACCTTGTATCAGCCTAGGACTCAGGAGAAATACAAAATATTTCCAGCCAGTGTCATCAGACAGTGACAAAAACCTTATGAGACATTTTGTCTCACCTACAGCCTTCCATGCCTGTTGTCATTTGCCTCCTGAGCCTAATGGAAACCTGCTTTGGATGGTATGTTCTTTGTTATTCTTTCAATTTCCTTGTCTTTTATTTATTTCCCTTGCCTCTCAAGAGCCGTTCAGAGGTCCCATTGCTTCCTGCTGGCCGGGGAAGGCTATGAGAACAAATACTTATATTGGATTAAAATACACACACTATCACAAGAAAAACAGAGGGAAGGGGGCAAGGGACTTGCTTAGCAAATGGTGGTGGAAGTCGTGGGACAGAGAGCTGCCAGAAATATTGAAGCAGGGTTTTATGACAAGACTTGTTTTAGACATGATCTCTGTGAGGAACAGAGCATCTGAATTCTTACCCTGGTGGTGCTGCAATTTGAACCTGCATATATTGAATTAGTTCAATGTTTCCTTTGGATTTTAAATGTAAGTTTGTTTGAAATAATGCAAATTACAGTTCTTGGTAGTGTAGATTCCCCTTCCCATACTGGTGGATAGCTGGTTCTGTTACAGCAGGGAGAGGAGAGCTCACACACAGCATGCTCATGCACAGGGTGCTTCCCCTCTGCAGCAAAGGTGCTACACTGACCACCATCCTAGAGGAGCACAACATAATTGCTGAAACCATGGACATCATTAGCCCCCATCTCTAGGGCAAATGAACACTGTGGTCCATGCTTGACCCAGGCAATAACAGATTGTATCTGCTGCATTTGGAAATTTTCCTTTCTATCATCTGTTAAAAAAATTATTAGCAGGTGCTGAAAACTGTGGTCTCCAACCTAGAGACCTAGAGCCAAAATACCAGAGGGGAAAAAGACAGTTCTTGACAACCACCTGACTCCAGGGTTTGATGAGCCAGAGAGACAATCTGCTGCTATGGGAGATGCCACATCAGAGGAGGGAAGTGGTAGCACCTCATGCAATTAGACTTTTTTTTTTTTCTTTTTTTTTCTTTTTTTTTTGGAAGCTACAAGTGGCAGCGGCCAGTTCCTTGCCTCTGTGAAGTTATAAGCCTTGTGATCCTTTCTGGTGCTATAAAAGAGTTAGACCAAAAAAGGTTAGGCTACCTGTGCACCACCCAGAATAACCAACTAGTAATTTAACATTTGCTGTGTAAATGGCACACTGCTATGTATGCATATCCCAGTGAACACAGGAGAATAAATTCTTATGTGCCATGTAATTATACACACACTGGTGTAAAAATGGGCTGATATAAAATAAATATGCATATAGCTATGCCTTTTCATATTCCAGCCTCCGGGTTATAGCGTTGCCAATGTGTTGACATAAAAATGCAGTTTTATGGATCACATCTAAATAGGAATGTGTGAAAAGGGATTTTGTTTTGGCTACAGCCCAGTCTCTTAATATAATTATAATTACTATTTTTACTACTAGTACTACTACCACAGTGAATTGGGAGCCCTCCTGGTTCTACCTATGGTACAAACAACAAGAACAAGCCTGACCTAAAAAACAGGAGAGATGAAAGAGGGACAGACACAATGTGATTATCTCCAAGATGGAGAAACAGGACAGGAGGTGGATGTAGGATTCAGTTCTCTTTAATTCCAGTCCCTGGTGTGACCTGGGCCCTCTCTGCCACAACTTCATACGTGGCTTTCTCAGGGAAGAAAAGAGGAGGGAAAAGCACTTTATAGATGCACTGGGGAAAGTGTTTTTGTTACAATTGGTGTGGCCTTGCTCAGTGTTCTCAGTATTTTTGCAGCAGAGATGGAGTTAACCATTGGTGAGAGTTGTACTATGTGTCCAGGGCTGGTGGTTGGTGGTCTTGGTTGCCACCAGGACAGTTTCCCTGTGACACTGCAGGTCACTGTGGTGGCAGCTGTGCAGCAGAGGTAGCAGCTTGCTTGGGTCAGACACACTGACAAACATGTGAAGGCAAAAGCCGAGCCAGCATCTCTTTCCTCCTTTCTTTTTTTATCTGCCTGCCTTTATTAGGGCCATAGTGCAAGTCACCGTGCTCTATTTCAGTCTGAAAATCAGAAATATCTCTCCTTGACAGTTTGTCAATATAAAAGAGTTTTTAAAAAATCTCTCCAAGGACAAAAAATTCACTCTGAGGGCCATTTTGGCATTTCCCAGATCTCTTGTCGCTTCATGCTGTGGTCTGCTGGGTGCTTTATGAAAAACCCTCTAAAAGTGCCGCTTTCTTTCTGAGAGTGATCTTAATCACTGGGCACAGCCCATGCAGCTGGGAAGCATCCCCACCATGGCCATTGCTCTACACCAGCCACACTTGCTCTGAGGTAGCTGTTTTCTGCTAGCTCTGGGGCTCGAAAAATGAAGTAAAAGAAAATGAGAGCACACCCTCCCCTTCCTCCCCGCCCCAAAAGAAGCATGTTGAGAAAAAGGGGCAGAAAACGCAACGTGAGCCTACCCAGTAAATGGCAGTGGGCTCACGAGGACTAAGAAAGCTTTCTGCCAGGAGGCCAAATGGTTTGCCTGCAGCTCCAGGAAAAGAGATGTTATTTGGTGCTTGAAATCATTTAAAGAAAACAAAGGATGACTGCTACATGCCTGCCCATGACTGTCTGGAGCACTGTGCTGTTGTGGGATATTAATGCCAACCAAACGGCAGCAAGATGCCAGCATGTAGATCAGGGCTGTACACAGACATGCCTGCAGGACCAGTCCCAGACAGCTCAGCACACCACAGCTAATGCAAGGAACCCCATGGAAGGGAGGATGTCCTGCTCATTATCTCCATTTTACAGGTGTTGAAAGTGTCCTTTCAACACCTGTAAAATGGAGATTTGTCACCAAGGGGGTCTGTCAGAGCTGGGATTAGTGGTTATGGGTCCCAGCTCTCAGCCCTGTGCAAAGACCGTGTCTCTAGGAACAGATTTGGGGGAAGATTTTTATTTCTCTCACACAGGAGAGGAAAAAACCACCTTACAGCTTCCACTAAGGGAATTATTTCTTCCTGCCAGTGCCGGGTTGATTTGTCTTAAGGGCACTGTTAGTATTAGCTGAGCTAGAAATCCACGTTGTCAATTAAAACTTTACATCATCCCAGAGAGACCCTAAAGAAGATAGGCTTTCAGAAGCAAGAATAACCAAGTTTGCATAATGATGATCAGCAACAAGAACTATCATTTAGGAAAACTTGTAAATGATCCTGCTCTGCTTGCTGTCCATGTAGTCACACATATCAAATTATTTGCATGTAAACCACTAAAAAAAAGCTGCACTACCCCCAAGTACTTCTCCTGTTTTGGACTTTCTCTTTCCAGCCATCCAGCATCAATCCAGTTCTGAAACCCTTCCATGCCAAAAGGAGTGTGAAGATTTCCTACCTCATTACTGCCTTTCAAAGGCAACCACAACCACAAAAAAATAAGACCTCAGGGAAGGGGGAGAAAAAGTCTGCACGCTCAAACAGAGCCCCACCTGCCAGTTATCCCCTCTCCTTTGTGCTTTGAAGAAGTATCTCACCTCTTACAAGGGAAACAAGTTTGTCATGGAGGGAGATGTGGTTAGTAATTCTGTCTGTGCTTCCCTCGCCTCCTCTGAGCTGGCAATGCCGTGGGCCCAGCACTCCCTCCCGTGCTACAAAAAGAAAGAGTCAGTCTTGAACCAGACTTACTCCCTGGCACCCCTGGTTCCTCCCAAGTCATGCATTTCCCAAACTATCCTTTAAAAATGCAGTGCTGATGGCTGAAGAGATGGTTAGCCAGCAGCAAATGGACCGTGACAGAAATGCGAGTTTATAACCTGGCAACACAATTTTGGCTCTGAAATATAATAGATCCCATTATGATATCTGCACTCAAAGACTTGAGTTTTAAATAATCTTTCATTGAAAGATAATGTCCTGAGTGTATTTCAGCTTTAGTGAAGTTTAGTTTATGATCTGTTCCTGGCCCTTCTCAGCTATCAGAGATATTCTTCCAATGCCCCTCTCGCTGCTTTAATGCTGCCTCAGTTAATAATACCTGCTGGAGAGACAGCAGCATCTCTTGGCAAACTAAATGTGCACAGTCTCAGGAGTCAAAATCTGAATATGTATAGAGCACGTAACTAATCATTAATGCATAGCATGTACCCTCTGGTCATTGAAATAAATTATTGACATCAACATCAACAAAAAATAAAGCAGGTGCTACCCCGATGATTGAGACCACATAGGTAAGCATAAATTATCAGAGTGCTTCAAAATTTCTAAATCTTCTGAAAAAGAAAGAATAATCATGCAGTGCTGGTTGTAGAGATATGTGCATGCACATACATGTCTGTGTTTGTGCATGATGTTTGCACTCCACCTTAATGTTTGCACTCCATCATGTTGCAGCCTCAATAATTTGTTTTAAATGGCTGGCAATCCTATAGCATCTATATGTGCATAGCCAAGATTCACACTTGCCATGCCAATTCTTATTGCCACACATTCTACAAATTGCTTCTGGAAAAGTGTAATCCTGGTTTTACCTCTATATTTTAAAAATCATTTCCCCATGTATTATCTCTTCACAGCTTTATACATTTACGCTTTTACTCTCCAAATGCCTTGACTAGAATGCTATATCCCTGAACAGAAATATATTCCCCCCTGCTATTTTTCTGCAGGAGCCTGGTTCATTCAGAAACAAGGAAAAAAATACGAATGATTGTTTTTAAATTCCCCAACGTGCAGAGCTCAGACAAGCCACAGATGCAAATGTGGAAAGCAAATGTAGAGCTGGCATTAGGAAATGGCTGGGTTCACTGCGCTTGTAAGCAAGCACCTTTATTATTTAGCCATGGTTGTAAGCTGCCATTTTGATAAAATCCCTGGGTTTCTGGACTGGGTACACAGAAGCTGGCACGACACACCTACTGTAGCCCCATAATACCCAGCCATCAATCAAGCACCCTCTGCCAGCAGTGATCTACCTCATTCCCAGAGCTGGCAGCCACAGACAAGCCTGCACACCCGTGTCACCGGCAACTCACATATCCATCCCTTTTGTCACTGGGGAGCGTCAGGGCCTGTGCTAGCACAGCAAACAGTACTGCTGCCCTCCACGAGCCAGAAGTCCAGTGTTGCCATGGGCAATCCAGAGCTGGAAGGTGTTCTGTGGTGTCAGAGCATGGGCACTGCCCCTGAAGGGGCAGAGGTGAGGTCCTTTCCTGAGGAGGTGAAGGCTGCCCTCCTCAAAGGAGCAGAAAAGGGCAGTAGACAAAATGTGCACATCCTTCTCCCCTGGGGACCAGCATGGACTTTCTGCACATTCGTTTTAACATTATCCTTTCCAGTCTAATATCTGCCCAGCTGCCCAGGCAGAGGATGGGATACATGTCCCTCCTCACCCCTGTCCCTGCTGGCTTGTCAGACCCACAGGTGCTTTGGGGAGAGTGGAAATTGCAAGTGATGCTTCTGGTAGATTAGCAGGTAAAATGGACTTGACAATTATTCAGCCCCACGTTTTCTGGCACTCAGAACAATTATTTTAAATAAAATCCTCCACCTTGACATTTTTAATTTGCTTTAGATACAATAAATGGGTAAATTGTAAAATTCTTAGTTCTTCAACAGATGGGCAACTGAGAAAGGGAGAGAGCAATGCCTTAATCCTTAGGAAAGCTGGGACTCTGCTTCTTAAGTGGCAAAGTAATAAAAATAAATCAAACACTACTAAACAGGCCATTAATACAAGGCCACATCTGCCATTAAAGGGGACTTTGCTGTCACTCTGTGCCCCGTGCTCTGTGTGGTGGTAAGGGGTTGGCAGTGTCCTTGGAGAGCTCAGGGGAGAAGACGGGTGGATGCCAACAGCATCATCTTCCTTTCAAGGTTGTTTTTCTTTCTCCTATATCCTGGAAAAATCCCTGTGGATTTTGTTCTTCTAATGAACATGATCTGAGGGTATCGGGTGAGATCAGTGCCTGTGTGGAGGGGAGGACTGGGAACCAGGTGTGTGTACGTGCATGTGTGATCTCTGTCTAGGGTTTAGTTGTAATTGCAGACATTGTCTCTTTTTGGGTGAAACACAATGCAGAACTGGAGCAGCCAAGAGGCAGATAGACTTATGCTTTATGGTACCTGACAAAACATCGAATGTTGCTCCATTTACATGGCTATAAAATGTTACTAAATCCTTAACTTGCCAGCTCATTACCATCTGGGAGAACTGGGGCTACTGACCTCCCTGCTTCGCTACCCCGTTGGAAGCACTCAATGCCCACAGTCCATTTTTGTATAAGGGCTGAAGATCTTCCCATTTTCTCTGCTTTCTACTTAAGAGCAGCCTAGTGCAGGATTGCATGCACCCAGCTCAAAGTTTCCTCTCCAAGCACTGCCTGGCAGGCTCCTACCCCTGGAAAGATCCCAGGTGCCAGCTGCAAGCATCAAACCCCACAGGTATGCTCCCAGTGATCAGGGCAGGTTAATCTCATTCCCGGGTTATATTTCTCTAACCCTGGCAGGATGCACTAAATGGCAAATGCATCTGGCATATGAACATTGCCAAGTAGAGAATAGAAATCGAAGTACTGATGAAGTAAATGTTTATAAAATCCTGGGCAGATTGCCCTGGGTCGGGAGATAGCATGAAATAATCCAAGGTTTCCAGGCATTGCATGATGAAGAGTTTCAAGGGAGGCTTTTTTTTTTTCTGTGCTAAAGGACAGGGGGGAAAAAGGATCCAAGGGCTGTCCCCACCAGTTAGGCACACTTGGGCACTTGGGCACGGCTGTTGAAGCCAGCGCCTGGTGCGGCCCTGGCTCACCACCAGCAAACTTGGAATCTAAAAACCTGCTTTGGGCCAAGCCTGCTTCCCTGTCCTGCAAGAAATGAGAACAAAATGTCAAAGGAGGCTCCCCACCATGAGGGTATCTGAGCTAGGATAGAATGAAAGCAGCAGGTCTCATCTTTGGCCTGCTCTGGCCCTTGGCCCTTGGGATTGAGGCTGTGCCTAAGCTTTGTCTGAGCTGGGTTTGCTTGTATTTGGTTACAGTTTTAAAAGCAAAGTCTTATGTCACCGTGGAGAGTCTGCGTTTTTGTGGAATTCAAATATTCCTTAATTAGATGTTGTCTCTTAGTGAAATGAAAGAAGGGTTTTTATTTCTCTTTACTTTGCTGTTTTAATTTACTCCCACTTGTGTTTAATAACTGGATAGGGGAACATTAAACATCTGCTGTAAAATATTTGGTAGCATAGCCCCAACTTTCAAACACGATCTGCCATCCAGGTTGGTGATAGTGCGTGCTTGGGAAGCTGCTTCCAGGTTTGGGATAGGGGGAGAGATGAGTGGATTTGTCCTGTCGAACCTGCTCTCCTCAGGCATTTCCCACAGGAGGCAGCTTTCCTCCTCCTTATTACAGATGAAAGGGATGTACCCTGTGAGAGGGTACAGCCCCCAACAAGCAAATGTGAGCTCCCTGTCAGCGATGAACTGCACCAGGGTCAGAGGCTGAGGGTTGCTAGTCCAGGGGGTGCAGGCTGGGCAGGCAGGGACAGGCAGGAGAAGCAGGCCCAAGCAGGACAGGCAGGGAGAGCAGGCACAGGCAGGAGGGACAAGCACAGGCAGGCACGAGTGGGGCTGGGCAGGCATGAGCAGGAACACTCATGGCCAGCCAGGATGGGCCGTGGGGCAGCAGGGTCCGGAGCCAGAAGCTGAGGAGTGCTGATTCGCACCCCACGGACACTGCCCACGACTTCCCGAGGTTCCAAACGTGACAAACCTGCCCCGAGGGGCCTTGGCACAGTGGCAGCACCGCCAATCACCCAGACAGGGCTTAGACTATAAAATATGTCCGGGCTGGGAACCTGCTCTCGATTCCATAAAACTCACGGCCACGGGCAGGTGTCCATGGCCACAGGCCACCTCCACTCCTTGGAGCCACACACAGCAGGAGTGCACACCACGACGGCTGTCCGGGAAATTCAGGCTCTGGGTTGGAGGGGGAGGAGGGACGCCGTGAGGTCCTTCTTTCTTTCTCCCTCCACCCATGAGCAACTCCTGTCACCCACGGCTGACGTGCTGACTCTTCCGGTTGCAGCCAACGCTACCTTCCTCATCCGAACCTCTCTTGCCCTGGTAAACCTAGGGTTACCCCACCATTTCCAGCCCCACTCCCTAAAAATAGCACCCTACAACATGTACCAGTTCCCGCGACTCTGCGTGAGCACTCCCCGTGGACTAAGTTGCTCTGGGGATTTGTGGATTGGGGAGAAGGAGGCGGAGAGGACGGCACAGGTTTTCTCCTCACCACGATGGGGGAGAAAAACGCCTTTTTTCTTGTTAACGTTTAGGGTTTGGGCTCTGTCCCTGTCTCCTGCTCCGCAAGAACAGATCTTGCCGCGCTGGGAATGCTCCCGGCCGCTGCGCAATCTCCGCGTCCGCGCAGCCTCGCTCGCCGTCTCCTCGCTGCCATCGCGGCGGAACTCCCATCTATCCATCCCAGCCCCGGCCACAAACCCGCCCCGCTCGGCTGCTTGGACGGGCGCGTTCGGACAGAAGAGATTGGATGTGTTCGATGTACTCGTTTCAGAGTTTTAATACTAAAAATACATAGCAATTAAGATCACACCGCTTCCCGGCTGCTCCTCGCTAGTGAAGCGCCTCTCTCCCTTCCAACTCCCAGATGTTATTCAGCGGAGTTTTCCTTGCTCTTTGCTTGAATTTGGGAACCTCCGGCACTTGTACTAATCCCGGGAGGTGTTTTGGAGGGGGACGAGTGGAGAGAAGGGGGTTAACACCCCCCGGCGTGTTTTATCACCCCTAAGCGCCACGTTGCCCTGCGCAGCGGCCTCTGCCCTGCCAAAGTCAGCAGCCCCCCCGCTTCGACCCTTGCAGCTGGGGGCTCCGAGGCTCACTCCCCTACGGCCCGGGCCGGGGCCGACGGAGACCCAGCACGGCCGACGAGATGCCCGACGGCACGGTGAGGGGCGGCTCGGCAGCGGGTGACATCTGCACCCTGCCCTGCACTTGCCTGGCCTCGGACCCGGGCTCTCGCCGCGTGGAGGACGGAAATGAAGGATCGCCCCGTCCCCTCAGTCGGTAGGAGCCGACTCAGGCAAGTACCGGCGGGGCTGTTCTTCCCCTTCCCTTCGATGGGTTTCCATGGGGAACGACAGGGCCGGCAGCGGGAGGAGAGAGCCCTTCTGCAGGTGAGCTGCCGCAATGTGGGCAGCGCCTGAGGACCAAGAGTGGGGGGTGCCGACAGAGCCGAACGCGGTACTACTGCCATACAGGAGCACTGGGTGGGAGAAGGGGGCTGGGGCTGTCGCCTGGGGGCAGCCGTGGGGCGGCCCACGCGTGGAGCCCTCTCCCCGTGGGGGCCGCGATAGCAAGGCGGTGGCTGCGGGGAGAAGCGAGGAGGCCTGGAGGGTTACGTGGAGGAGTTTATGCTCCTCTCCTCCCGCCCCCAACGTTCACGTCCACCCCACGTCCGACGCGGCTTTCCCTGCCCCTACCCATCCCCTTTCCGGCCCCGCAGTCCCCCGAACGAAAGCTTCCTTGCTGCCGCCCCAGCGCTGAGCCCCGCTGCTTTCCCCCAACACGCACACCCACGCCCTGCCCGGCCGCGGGCAGCCCATTCGCAGCTGCAGCCCTTATTTCATGCCCTTCAAGGCACCGAGCCGCTCCCTTTTGTCCTGGCTGCGGATGACCCATTTCCTCCCTTCCCTCCCCCTTCGGCCCCGGCCTCCGTCCCACCCTCCGGTCCCTCCGCCCTCCTCCCCGCCGCACGCCCCGGGAGCCGCCGCACCGCGCCCGGCTGCGCGCAGCGGGGCCGGCGGCCCGAGGAGGGGGGGGGACACGGAGACGGGGAACCGGTGCTTCGTCCGCCCCGTGTTTGTTTTCCTTTCCCCCCTGAAAGCTAGATTAAGACGTGAAGATTACACTTTTATTGTGGCGGCCGAATAATACCACGAGTCAACACACACAGCAAACAAAAGTGCTTGTAGTACATGGCCAACCCCGCTGGGAACCGGGCTGCGGGCTGCTGCAAAAATCAAGCTCTTCAGTGCTAATTACAAATAAATGATGATGTGCTCACTAAGTAATTGATTTAATGAAGTTCCTATGAAACTATTAAAACCGGGTAGAGGTCAGGCTGGAGACGCCCCAGAGCGCCCATTGTGGGATGTTTAACTCCGCCAATCTCCTCGGAAAGACATCGGGGCTAATAGGTGAAGTCACAGCTGGGTCGGGCTGACTTTTGCAGCACCGGCACTGGCCTCCCCAGTCTCGCGTAGCGGCCCGCACCGCAAGTTTGGGGAAGCCAGACCCCTGGCACACCCCGGCCCACTGTTCCACCCTCATCCTCCCCTCTCGGGGGGCGGCTGCTCGCCTCCTCAGCCCGGAGCCCCCCGGCGCGGCTCCCCCCGGGAGCCCATCCCCGTCCCGTCGGGGCTGCGTTGGGTACTCACTCGCTCGGCCCGGCCGCCTCGCTTGCACCTCAACCAGGCGCCTCCGCGGCTCTCCCCAGCCTAATTAAAGAGGGGAGAAGTGGAGCTCTGAACTTGTGTCTACCACTACAGGACGGCTGTAATTCCACCCCCCCACCCTGGCCCCGAGCGCCCCCCATCACACCCTCCCCCCCGCATACTCAGGCACACACACACACTTCTTGAAGAAACTTAAGCTAGGATGCCAGGTAGGGTGCTTGGGAGATTTTGGCAAGGTGCCTGGAAGGGGATGTGTGCCCATTTTTCCTTGAAGGGTTTTCTTGTTTGAAAGGCCATTTGGAGCGCTTCAGACGGGCTTGCCGAGTGAAAGGAAGAGGAGGAGGAGAGGGGGAACACAGAGATTGGAAAAAAAAAAAAAAAAGTAGAAGACGAACAAAATCTAGCTATTGGGTTTCCCAGCCTCACGCTTCGCTTTCCCCTCCTCACCACTCGGGCAGTGCAGAACTGAGGTGAACCTTTCCCCCCATCCAATTAGGGGTGTCTCTAACCCGACCTCAGCTCTGAGTGCAGTTTGGGGCAGTGGATCCCCGCTGACCCCGGGGGGAGCAGGGGCACACACTCCCCCACACACCTGCAAAGGATCCCTCTGCGCCCCCTTGCTTTCAACACCCGGTGCCTTTGGCAGGTTGAAAAGGAGCCGTAGAGAAAAGCGGAGCCGCCCCCCAATTTGCGCCCCCGCTGTTGGTATTTGCTGAGCGCGGAGACCGTGCCCCACCACGGGCAAAGCCCCTCTCGGCCTCGAGCCTTTTCAGGGACGGAGGGACGAGGCGCCCCATCGGAGTTCGAGGAGACCCCACGACGGCCGGGGCAGGGGAGCAGGGAGGGGCCCGGGAACGGCTTCTCCCCGAAATGCGAGGTGCCTCGGTGCTCCCCGCGGAGGGGATCACGGCGAGCCCCTAAGTACGAGAAGATAAATGCTGGGTGAGGCGTCCAGACGGATATCCTCAAGCCTGTGTGTACCCCCCGCTCCCGTGGCTGCCGGGGGCTCTGCTCTCTCCCACCCCGCTGCCTGGTGCCCATTCGAGGCTGTCCTACACTGAGGGTCGGCCTCATTTACGGGGTCTGCAAAGGGCAGCGCCAGCAGCTGCCTGCATGCGGCAGGGGTATAGCCAGAAAGGTGCAAAGGCACACGCCACGGCTCCCCACGCAGCCACGCGTGGGCTCCCACACGGGGCTGCAGCGGGAGAGGAGGCGGCTCCTCTTGTCCTCTTGCAGGATTTCGGGGAGAGCTGTTTGATGCGTGTTTTTTCTTTCTTTCTTTTCTCGTGGAAAACGATTAATTTGAAACAAATTAAGCTCGCCAGACTCTTGTTTGCCAAACAGGCTGTTGGCAATGTGCAAACAGGCTTTCACCCCGGCGCCGTGCCCCAGCTCCGCTCCCTGCTGCCCTGCTCCAGCCTTGGCCGCACACCCTCCTCCGAGTCCTGCCCCTGCCCCGCCGCGCCACCCCCCATCCCTACAATACCGCTTGATTACTATCTCCCCGTTGCCCTTAATGCACGATCCGGGTTTCTCTTCAGCCTCGAAATAAGAAGTGACACATGCACCACTAAACCAACGTGTGGGGAAAGCCCGCGGTTGAGAGGGGCTATTGACGGGAGCTCTGCAAAGAGACAAAGCTGGGGGCTAGTGGAATCAGATGCAGCCCTTAATTAACACCATCTTAAATAGTCCAACAGGCACTGAAGACAAAGTTGAAGAAAGACTTTAAGGCTGAGTGCCCCTCGACAAGTTCTTTTTTTTCCTCGTGTCATTCAATATTTAATGCACTGTGCTTGTAATGCTACTACTGGTGCTCCTTTCTCAGCAAGTACATTATTTTTTCACGGTGCCCATGGCCAGGGAAAACCCTTTAGGCAAAGAAAATCAAAATGTTTGTTGTTTTGGATGACTTATAACTCTTGTTTAACACAAGCACTTTCAAGAAAGTATAACAGGCGCAGCCTCTAAAGCAAACAACGAAATCCTTGTGACAGAGTCGGACACAAAAAGCACATTGTGTTATGGACTATCCCTTTTCTCTCCTGCTAGATGGGTGCCTGTCTGTGGCTGAACACCACGATGCCATTTTACTTTTGAACTATTGTTTTTGAGTTATGCCATGTGGTCAAAAGGAGAAGAAGGGAGGTTGTTTCCAAGCTCATAAGACAAACGAGTTGCCTTTCATTGAACTACCCCAGAGCTCCTTTAAAACGCGGTTTAAATGTCACCTCCATGTTTTTAATGGACACAGGGCTTCAGGGGCGACCCTTCAAAGCGCCTTCGTAATAAACGACCCTTATTAAATATGTCTCTGCCTGGGAAAATCACTTGGCAGAGGAGAAAAAAGGGGGAGCGGGGGTGGGGGAAGGGGAGACACGGTGCTGCCGGAGGAGATCCGCCGCCCCCCTACTCCCGCCGGGGCCGGGACGGAGCGGAGGACAGTCCCGCTCCGGGTGCCTGCCGCCGGGCGGGGCGGGCCGGGGGGGCAGGGGGCTGGGGCTGGGGGGTGTTGCTACACGGATACACTCGTCTCCCTCCCTCGTCCCAAACCCCCTTCTCTCCCTCCGCCCCCCTTCACCCCCCAAAATAGGAGGCTGAGTGAAAGGTTGGGGTGTTTTCCTCCTGACTTCTTTTTGTCCTTAGAAGAGCGGCGTCTGCGAGTCTGAGCTGCGAAGTTACTGATTTGCAGGCTGCATGTTAAGGCAGCCCATGTAAGTAATTTCTGCGGGCATCCCGGCAAAGGAGAACAAATCGTTGACAAAGGCGAGCCCTTTCAATTCAGCAGCGTCGTTAGGGAAACCAAAAAGTATTCTTCCTATAATAAGTTCCACTTCAAAGGATTTCTCATTCAACGGTGACTGCTTCGCACTTTTATTAAGTCCGGGCTTTTTCACTTGGCGGAATCATCTGTTTGGTTATTTTTCATCGTGTTTATTTTTCACCATTCACACAGTACTTGTATTAAATAAACAAAGAACAATCGCTCTGCAAATAAAAGTGCTTAGGTGGGAAAGAAAAAAAAAAAGAGGGAAGCAGGAGAGGAGAAGAGCTGGAGATGGAGCTTCTTCCTCACTTATTTGTTTATCTGCTGAAGTTGAGGGGGTGTCCTAAAAAAAAGGGGAGGGGAAGGGTGGTTGGGAGAGAGGCCAAAAAATATGAGACGTTCTGATGAAGTGAAAATTGACTGCTCTAACACGGCATGAAACTAAAGGTCAATGCAACTGTATCTTAATAGAGTGTCTCGAATCGAGGTGGACTATTTTAAATGCAGCTTGCTTTTGCTGCTCTCATTGCCATAGCAATCCTAACGCTCCATGTTGATGTACCATAAAAGCAGTAGTTTGAATTTCAAAGAACCTGCCTTTGAACTTCTCCCTGCCTGATTAGGCACTTGCGTGGTGTGTGTGTGAATGCGGGAGCGTGGTTGTATGTGCTGGCGGTACGCGGGATGCGGGGGGGGGAGCGGTGGCAGCGCCCCGCCGGCGTTTGGGTGTCCGAGGCAGGGGGGAGAGAGTGTGTGCGTGTGTGAGTGTGAGTGTGTGTCCCAGCACACGCCCTGATCCATCCTGGTCCGCTCTACCTGGAAATATTTTTCCGGGGTGGCAGCGGGGGAAGGGGCGGGGGGGAGGGGGGGAGTGTGTGACAGTCCATCCTTCCCAGCACTTCACAAACTCCCTGGCCACATCTCTAGAAGCACGCGGAGAAAAACCCTGAAAATCCTTGGTTCTCTCCAGCACCCATCCTTTGAAAAACAAAGCATCAGCCTGTCCCGGCTGCCCCACATCCCACACCTGGCCATGGTGGGTGCTTTGCGGGGCGCAGCCCCGAGATTCTCCGCCGAGGACTCCCACCCTTATCCATATCCACAGCCCCCCTCCCCGCAATGCCATTTCCCACACTCCCGAAATTTCTTAGTCCCTTCAAACTTCGCCACCGCCGCTCTCGCCTTTAAAGGGCCGAGCGCCAGCAATAGTGTGTGGCGAGATGTCTCCCAGCCGCGACTACAAAGGTAGATGATTTAAACAGTGTTTGCTAGGACCACGTTTCGCCTAGGAAAAGATGAAGTCTTTGATGATGGCCAACTCGGTGTCAATAAGTGGCTTTCTTTGAGCCATATTCAGATGGGAACGTCTTGCTTGCCAATTGCCATAGAAATCCTAACACACCATGAAGATTGTCCAAGCGCCAAGCCTTCCGTTCTGGGCTAAATTACTTTGAAGTGGGGCAGGACGTGCACTGGTCAATGTTAACTCTATAGGGCGGGGAGGGAACACTAGGAGAGGGAGGTTGGAGGGGGGGAAGCAGAAAATAAGAAGGGGAAACTTGTTTTAGACACTCTATACAAGGTTCTGCTCATTGTCAGATATCTTTTATCTTTTATATTTCCCATGAATGATTCATGTCTCGGTGGCTTTGTGTCGCCCTCCTTTTCACAAGAAACTTCATTAGGGAGCTATAAGTTTTCCCATTGATTGGAGCCCTCATTTATGAGTGTTTTTCTGCTTCGTATGTTGGTTATTGTCATTCTGCTTGAAACAACTCTTTGCAACCTGTTTCACCTTTACCACATTTAACAAAACTGACTTAAAAAACACTCTAACCTTTTGGTGAAACTGTTCTTGACATTTTGACCAGTCATTTTCGAGCACTGGTAAATTACAGGGCGGGGGGGGGGCCGCAATCATTCCGGGCTAGTTTTATTTTATTTATTTTATTCAAAAACAAAATTAAAAGGGGAAATGATACTGGAATATGCTGACACACAATTCCGTCCGGATTTTTTTCACGGGTTTTACTCAGTTTTTCTCTCTCAAAACGAGAAATGTGTCCTTACTCAGCTCCTGAAAACTTCGGGGTTTTTCTTCTCCTTCATTCCAATGATCTCCTGGCATTGTTTCTTGTCTGACCTCACTCTGTGTTTCAGAATCATCATCTGGCATACGGTTTCGCTTCTATGGCTACTACCGAAGAGTAGTGCTATTTAACTCATGAGTATCCTCAAGAGAATACTGCCAGGAAGATCTCTTCCTTCCACCCAACCACCCACTCCACCCCCCAACAGGAATAAACATTTTAATTGATTTGATTTGATACTCTGATTAGCTGTCCTTGAGAGAGATGAAGAATGCCGTGTGTATAAATGTGTGACCTGTGCCTGTCTTCTGTCTCTGTCTGTCCCTCCCTCTCTTCCCCCTGCACACGGGATGCCAGCAGCAGAGCACCCAGCTGCTCCATCATGACCAGGCACCCCCCAACCCTCTGCCCGCCCCCGGCCCTTAGCTCGGCTCATGGGCAAACACCCCCAGGAGCAAAGCCTGCAGCCTCGGGGGAGGCAGGGGTGGCTCGGCCCAGAGCATTCCTCCTCTGCCCGGCTGCAAAAACAAACGTCAATCCGAAGGAGAACCCTATTTACTCACACTTTTCGCTGGGGAAAGCCGGAGTGTCTCAGCCACCCCCAAATCCTCACGGTGCTGCTTCTGTCGAGTGCGAGGCTACGGATGTATCTGAACCTACCTACTGACCCTCGTGGGGAAAAGGGGATGTTTTGGTCTGTCTCTGCCCCTCGTCTGTTAGTAAGGCACATGCAATACATAGGAATAATATTTTTATTCATTTGCATGATAACTTTTTTTTGTTTAGTTGGTTTGGGTTTGGGTTTTGTTGTTTTTTTCTTTTTTCTTTTTCTTTTTTTTTTCTTTTTATGGGGTTTACAGAGATGAAAAGTTTTAAATTAGCTTTTTTTTTTTTTTTATTTAGGAGGTATCATGTGTCATAAAACTGTTGGGCAAGTGTGTGACCCTAGGTGTAGCAAATACATAAAAATAGTGATATATCCCCCCGAGCCATAGTTTATAAACCCTGCCATGTCATAATGTATAGTGCAATCTGTTGTTGAAAAAATGCATAAATTAAAAAGTTCATTATAAATCAGCACCAATATATCTCTAATAAGATTACATTACATAAATTATTCTTTAAAAAGTCCATACCTTATTTTATTAATTTCTATTTAATCAAATGGGCTTTGAAAAACGAATAAAAAGCAAATTGGATGAACTTTAAAAAATTATTTTCTATTCAAGTTTTCTGTTTGTTTTTAAAGTAATGCCTGCTTCTTTATATCCAACACAACAATATGAAGACAACGTTTAAAGGCTTCCAGAGTGACAGCACCATGCACTGTACTAATAATATAATATCTCTATGAACTATACATATATATATATTATCAGCACCAACACACCGCACGGAGGACATGCAGGAAGAGTCTGTTTCACATTACATCGTTCATTCAAGTAAGCTGAAAAATATAATGATTTTTTTTTGTACAAACCACATCATCATAAACAACAATCTATCACCAAAATTAATAAGAGAATTCTTTGGTGTGCTCTGTACTGTTCCAGGGGAGTAAAAAAAAAAAAAGAAAAAGAAAAAGAAAAAAAAAGGGTGATGTCAGAAAATAAATTAATTCGACTGTACAAAATAATCGCGTTCACATACACGTTATTAACAATGACAAGACGACATCCACCATTCACGGCACACAAAACACATTTCCACAAGCCCTGGGGGAGGGGAGGGAGGCTGCTTCTTCTCTCAGGGTCTCTGAGGAGGAATTAGTGCTCTTTACTTCATTTGCGCCCCGCTCCTGGCGGACGGGCGCCAGGCCGGGGTGTCCCCCGTGCCCCACAGCCCCTCGGCTGCAGGGCTGGGCTGCTGGGGGGTTTGGGGAGGTTGGCACCCCGATCCCAGCCTGCGACCCCACCCCTCGCTTCCTTCCCAGCAGCTCCGGTCCCCAGCTCCCAGGTGACTCTGCCGGGCAACTTCAGGGGGATGGTGAAAAGCACGCAGGCATCAGCTCGGTTGGAGAGATGAAATAATATATATAAAAATAATAAGAAGAAGATAATCCCTCTATCCCTACCCCCTACTCCGGGACTCGTCATGTCCAGGGGGCCGCTTCCCCTCCCAGCCCCCGAAGGGGCTGGAGGGAGCATGAGGCAAAGTCTTCCTCTGCTAGACGAACTTTAAAAAAAATAATAATAATCAGAGTAATAACACCAACCCCAAGGAAAGCAAAATTCGCTGTCAGTTTTCGTGCGGGTTTTTTAGGAAAAAAAATCAAAAATGTATCACAGTATCACAGTTCTCAAATAGCAGCTTGTTTCTTTTATTTTCTGGCTGCGTTTTAGAAGCCATACATGTACAAACCGTGGAGGAGTGAAAAAGGAGTCCTGCATCTTTTGTCTTTCCTTTCATAAATGATTTGCGCAATGTTACAGCTAAAGGTGAAAGAAAAGCCGGAGAGAAAATGTCGGGTGCAGGTGGGTCTCCCCGACTCAGGAGAAAAAACATTCAATTACAGAGGAGCTGAACTGCAAGAGGGGTGGGGAAATGCATTTATTTAATTTTATTTTAAGGAATGTGTAACCTGTCCTTGACTGGTTGGAACTTCAGCAGGTGCTGCTGCTGACCTGGGGCTTTACCCAGGCAACAGAGGAGGTGCTGGGGTGGCAGCTAAGGTATGTAAGAGCTGCTGCAGAAGGCGGCTGGGCTCTGCCTGCTCGCAGCCTTCGCCAGCTAACTCTTGCTAAGAGCAATGGGAATGGGCAGACTGGGAGACGAACATCTCCTTTGGCACCGTCCCCCTGCAAAATTGTGGGGCTCGGGTGGCTGGGACAGCCCAGCCGGGCGTTATCAATGCTTTATCTTACCAAAAAACCAAAAAAAACCAAAAAAAAACCCAAAAAAAAAAAAAGAGAAAAAAGGTCCGAGTCTCTTTAATTAAATTAGTTACCGTACAAACACCATAGGGTTTCGTACATGGAATAAATAGCGCAAGTCAAACCTGATGGCACTTCCACGGCAGCCCCCCGTGCCAGGTGGCTGCCGCTGCAGCCCGGGCCAGTGCAGTGGGGCCGGGGCCACCAGCAGCTTGGCACGGCTCGGCACGGCCCTAGGGAGCAGTTCTGCCTCCCGAGGTCCTGTGGGGCTCGTCCTCCTCGGATGCCGGAGAGGCGTCGCGGCTGGAGGGGGTGCGGGGCCGGCGGGGAGCCCCCCCGGCCTGGCAGACGTACCACTCGCTGAGGTTGGTGACCGGCGGGGAGATGGCGGCGGCGCGGCCGCGGGGCGGCTCGGCGGCCGGGTCGGCCTCGGGGGGCAGCGGGCCGTCGGGGGGCCCCGCCGCCGCGTAGCCCTGTGAGCCCGGCGGCGGGGAGGGCGGCGGGGACTTGCAGTGGATCTTCATGTGCTTCCGCAGGGAGCTGGGGTGAGTGTAGGACTTGTCGCAGCCGCGGATCTTGCAGTAGTAGGGCTTGTCCGAGGTGTGGACGTGGGAATGCTTCTTGCGGTCGCTGCTGTTGGCGAACTTCCTCTCGCAGCCGTCGAACTCGCACTTGAAGGGCTTCTCCCCTGCCGGGACACAGCAACGACACCGTTACCGGCGGGAGGGGGCTCGGCCCTGCCCGCAGCCTGCCCGCCGCACCGCAGCCCTCCGCAGCGCTGCCTCCGGGGCCGAGCGGCAAGGGTAAAGCTTCCCCTTCCCTCCTTTTCCTCCCCTTTCCCTTTTTCCACCCTCGTTCACGACAGTCGTGACGCGCCCGAGGTTTCCGACTTTTTCCCGGTGTTTTACTGCCTGTCACGCGTCGCTGGCAGCCCTCAGGCCCGCAGTCCCGGGCTGGCGGCGGCAGGGCCCCCCCGGCCTTGTTTGCCCTCTGCGGCGCTCCCCTCGCACACGAGAAACCTTCATTACCGCTCTAATGACCGAGCCCAAACAAAACCTCTCAAAGCCTTTGCCTGCGAGGGCTGGCGTTTGCCGGCAGCCTGGCTCGCCTGGCACATCTCCTGCGTAATCCTTTCCCAATGGGCACTGCGCTGGGGGAATAATTAGTTTGGGGGAAATAAAAGTAACACCTGTTTAAGCATCCCGATACAAAGAGGGAGCACCCCGCAGCCCGGACTGGGAACCTGCAAGCTGGGGGGACCGACTCGGACACCGGAGATGAGGGCAGCAGACTGCTGTTAGCGTAGCTGGTTACCCTGGGCAAGTTTGGGTCTAAATAGGTCCGGATGATCTACTTTAAGAGTTTTACACATTGCTTAACAGTTAAAGGGGTGTGAAAATCAGCCCGGGGCGGTTTGCCTGGCGTACCTTTCACACACACCTTCACCTCCTGTAGTATACTTTGGAATACATATGTTCTGGTACATGCAGCCGTGTCCCGGACCGACCCTTCCCCAGAGTTCCGAATAGGGCTCGGTAAATGCCCATTGCTGAGAGACCAGAGGGAAAAGAAAAAAGTGCCACATCCCTGCACTGAAGCTTCTTACAGCAAGTTTTTCTTCCCCTACCGCGCTGCACGTGAGTCCAGCACAGATGGACCTGCACTGATGATCTTCGTCATGACTATTGCGACTCTTCAGTCGTTTCAGGCATGCCTGATGCGTATTTTCCGATGTTTTGCTCTGAGGGCTCAGAAATAACCCAGCAGCTCTCTCGGTGGGCATTTTCTTCTTATCACCAAGCGATTTTTACTGCTCCTCCCGTTTCTAAGATAGTATCCCGTTTATTTTTTATGAAAATAACAATGGAAATAAGAAAACTATTTTTATTTTTAGAAGCAATTTCTTGGCTGTTACTATAGAAACATACACCTCCACAGCCTATTTATGCATCAATTTGTTCAATTAAAATCGGCTCACCTACCACCGAAGTGGTAGCACTAGAAAGTGCAAGTTTATCTTTAAAAAAAAAAGAAAAAAGAAAAAAAAAGGTGGGGAGAAGAAAATGTAAAATCAAAATTGTGCTTCATGGATTTTAAGTGCATGCAAACCTCTGCACGCCCCCAAGACAAGTTTCCGGTCACTTCGTTTGTTCATTAATTACTATTATTTTTTTCTGGAAAAAACAAAGTGACTCTACCGGAGGATTTGGGCAGTTTCTATCTGTGTTACCCCAAGGATGAAGGCTAACACAATCTGCTGCTGGCCGTGGCCCGCAGAGCCCGAAGCGCAGCCCCCTGAGAAATGCTCCAACCACTTGGACCATACCGCGTCCACTCTGTCAGGGTTTTAGGGAAGTGTCTTTCCACTTGGGCTCATGCGTGGGCACCCTCGCCAGACTCCAGATCGCGTCGATCACATTCCCCATAAATCCAGGAGTGCGGAAGGTCCCGGTGTGTCCCCGATACGCTGACGAGGGCGTCACGTCAGAGTTTAACCATTTGTAGGTGGCTTCAACCCACGGAAGGGGGCGAGATGCCGGGTGCTGTCCCCTAACTCCTCCTGGCAGTACCACTGCCAGCGGCGGGGAGGGGCACAGATGGGGCTTGGGGTCACTTTTTTTGGAGGGTCTGGCAATCTTTGGAAGGAAGCCTGACCGTACGGAGCATCGTCTTTGGCGAGGGGACAACATAAATGCAGGAGGGACGGGGTCCCCATTCCCGTTCGAATGCTCCGGGTATGGAAACAGTGATTTGTCCTCAAAATGGAGCAGTAGCTGCAGAGCACGGTATGCAGCCCCCAGGGTGATGCTTTTGAGGGAAAAAAAAAAAAAAAAGGAAAAAAAAACCCCAAAACTAACAAAAAATAAACCCCTCCAGACTTACTGACATACTCTTCCTGCAGGATTACCAGAAACATGCAAAATCGCCCAGTGATATAATTATGGTGATATTATTTCCCATCCCCCAGCCAAATGCCCGTAATAAACGAATAGTTTGTAAATCTCTCTTGCTCCCAGGCTGTACACGACTAAATTAAAGCTAAGGTGGCAAAATTACAGTAATTAATCTGATAGGAACGCACAGAAGGTTGGGGATCCCTTGTCCACTCCCGGGCGTGGGGGGAAATGCGGGGGGAAAGTCTCCTGTCCCCTTTGCCTTCCCACGGTCCGAGCTGTCATTCGAGGGGGACTATTGCCCCCCACTCTGAGCCCCGAGGGCTCTTTTGTTGCAACGACCCCTTCTGCACGGATCCAGCCTTTCCCAGTTGGTTCACATATGGACACCCTCCTGAGGACTACGAGGAGCCCCAAGCTGAAAACTTCTCCAAATTTTCTCTGCGAGAAGCCATGTCCCACTCATTGCCTCGGGGCAATGTTCGACATCGTCTTAGAGCTGCAAACTGTGCCTGATACATATTCGAGTTTTGGAAGGGGGGTCTTTTTCCTGCTGAATCTCTCTGCCTCTTCCCAAGCCTCCCCCGGACTCTTTCCCACCTCCCCCCCCGCCTGCCCATTGGAGCTGAGACGCGTAAGGAGTTGAGGAGCCCAGAAAAGTCCGCGGTGAAGTTTTGTTTTTCAAATCAAGGCAGGTGGAGAAGGCTACAGATGACAAAACCACGGGCCTCCAGCTAACTCATTCCGCGTTGTCATTAACACAACAACAACAACAAAAAGTGTCAGGCCTTACCCCCCCTCCTCGGAGAAATCTCTTTCCGCCTTCCCCCCCCCCCCATACGCGGCTCGGGGTGTAGAGTACTGGGCACCCTCAGGGCTCTCCTGCTACATATGGGCTCATGCCTGACATATTCTGGAGATAAAAATCTATAATCCTTTCAGCCATGGGCCATTTGGTTTTACATCGGAACAACACGTTGTACGGTCGCCGCTTTTCTCTTCCCGAGCAGCACACAATAAATCAAGAAAGCAATTACGGCAACTCCACTTCCTTAAGTATCCTCCAAGGAATAATATTTGTCTGCCGCTATAAATTCCGGCTTCGTTCGTTTTCGGCAGAGTTTTACACCCAAATGGAAATACATATTTCAGGGGTGGCGAGGAATGAAGAGAAAGTGGGAGGGGGGGGGGGACCAAACCAAACAAAAAAATAAAAAAAAAACCAGAAATAAAGAAATAAAGAAAAAAAAAGAAAAAACGAGAAAGAGAAAATACTCAAGGGCTCAAACACCCCAAGCCCTTCCAGGGGCCCTGCCTGTCCCCCGGGGCATTGCCCGGGGGTGCCGCTACCGCCTCCCGTACCCCGCCGGGCAGTCTGGGCGACTTTGAAGTTTCCTTCTCAGATCCACAAAGGGAGGGAAGCGTCCTCCGGTGAGAGGTTTCCCGCGCCTCGCTCCCTGCTCCCCGGCTCCGCGAGTACTGCCGCAGTCGGGAGTAGCCCAGGCAGCACCAGCAGCCTCGGGACCGGCTTCAGTACGGTACCCCAGCGGCGCGGGCAGCGCCGGCAGTGCCCTCAGCATCCCCGGTAGTTCCGCAATATCGGTAGCCCAGGCGGGCTGGTACACCCGGCAGCATCGTTGGTCCCGGTAGTAGGGACAGTCTAGGAACGGGGGTAGCCCGAGGAGCGCTGGTCACAGGGCCAGCCCGGTAGTCCCGGCAGACCCGAGCACCGCCGCCACTGCCCGCAGCGCAGGGGAACTGCGCCCCCAAGAGCCCCCGTGCCCCATCTCCGTCGGGCCAAGCGTCACCCGCCCGGCTCCGTCCCCGCCGACAGAAGCGGCAGGAAAAGCAGAACCACCGTCCTTCGGCGTGGGGGGGGAAGTGGCAAAGCGCAGCGCTTCCCAGACGCGGGGTGAGCCCCTCAGGGTGCCCCGGACAAGGGCAGCGGGAGCAGGGACGGGCGGGCGCTCATCCTCTCCTCGCTCTTCCGCAGGCGCTGCTGCTCATCTTCCCCCGGCTCTGCGTTATTTATTAATAGGTGTATTTATCCGGTGGTGCCGGGGTGTGGGGAGGTGGGTGGCGGAGGGGGTGGGGGTGGGGACGGAGCTGCCCAAGGTGAAGGGGGGGTTGGAGGGGGGGGACGGGACACGTGTGTGCAGGGCAGAGGGGCCGGGTGCGTGTACGTAGCTGTGTGTGCGTGGCCCGTGTGCTGCCGAATTACTTATTCATGAAAAAGTCACATGTCCGGCCGTGCGTAGGAGAGGAGGAAAAGAGGAGGAAAGGGAAAAAAAAAAAAAAAAAAGGAAGGAAACCCTCTCGGGGGGAGAGGGGAGGGAAGAACAACCCACCTGTATGAGTCCGCTTGTGGATCTTTAGGTTTTCAGAGCGAGCGAAGACCTTCCCGCAGCCAGGGAAGGGGCAAGGGAAGGGTTTCTCTCCCGTGTGCACTCGAATGTGGTTGATGAGTTTGTATTTCGCTTTGAAGGGCTTGCCTTCGCGGGGACACTCCTCCCAGTAGCACACGTGGCTGCTCTGCTCGGGCCCACCGACGTGCTCCACGGTGACATGGCTTACCAGCTCCTGCATCGTGCTGAAAGTTTTGGAACAAGGCTTCCTACCGCCCGGTGGCGGCGGTGGAGGCGGAGGAGGCGGTTCCCGGTCGATCCACTTGCAGATCAGCTCTTGCTTGATGGGCTGTCGCATGTACCGCAGGAAGGCCCCGGCCGCCGCCGCCGCCGCGGCCCCGACGTGGGCATGATGGTGGTGGTGGTGATGGTGGTGATGATGGGGATGCGGGTGGTGCGGGTGTCCGTGGCCGGCTGTGGCCAGGTTGAGGTTGACGGAGCCGTAGCCTTGTAACGCCGAGGAGGAGGAGGCGGCGGCGGCCCCGTAGTGTGCCTCGGCGCGCCCGTAGAGCTCCCCGGCGGCGGCCGCCAGCCCCAGGCGCATCTGCCCGTTGAGCGGCGGGTGGCGGCCGGCGGGCGCGCCCTGCTCGCCGGGCGGCTGCGGCGGGAAGGCGGCGTGCGCCCCGTCGGCCGCGCCGTAGTTGCCGGCGGCCGAGATGAAGACGCCGTGCGGCGGCGGGTGCGGAAGGTGGGGGGAGCCGGCGGGAGGGTGCTGCTCGCCCAGCGCCCCGTGCACGGCGGCGGCGGCGGCGGGCAGCTCCCGCCGCAGGAGGAAGTCCCGGCCCGCCGCCCCCCACGACGGGTATCCCGGGAGGGCGGCGGCGGGCGGCGCGTAGGCAGCGGCGGTGGTGGCGGCGGTGGCGGCGGCGGCTGTGGCGGCGGCGGCGGCGGTGGTGGTGGCGGCGGGCGCGGCGAAGGCGGCGGCGGCGGCGGTGAGCGCCTCGGGCGTGAGCTTGAGGGCGGAGGGCTGCGCCATGTGCTCGGGTCCGAGCGGCGTGAGGGCGCCGCCGGGGTCGCCGCCCGAGTCCCCGGGGTGGAGGTGGGCCGCGTGGTGGGGGTGGACGTGGTGGTTCCCCAGCCCCGGGAAGCCTGTCATGTTCTGGTGAGGATGGGGCTGAGCCGCTGCCAAATCCGCTAATCTCAGTGTCGGGTTCCTCTTGCTCAAAGGGGGCTCCATAACGACACAGCCAAGCCCATCTACGCTCGCTGTTGTTATTTTTTTCCCTTTACCCGCCTTCAAAAACATGTATATATTAAGCGGCTCTTTAACTTCTTTTGTCTGCGCTCCGAGCCCCGCGCATCCCTGGCCCCGCTCTGCCCGCCCGCGATTGGCAGAGCCCTCACCACACTTCGGCGGCGCGCTGGGGAATACGGCTCGGACACCGCGCCGGAGGGATTGGACGGATGGCGATGATTGGCAGCGGCCGGGGCCGCGCGATTGGCTCCCTTTCAGGCCGCCGGCGCAGCAGGGATCCGCCCCCGCCGCCCCCCCGGGCCCCCCCGCGCCGCCCCCCGAAGTTGCACTTGCAAAACTTCGCGCGGGGCCCGACGGGGCGCACCCGGCGCCTCCCCCCGCCGCCCCCCGCCGGCGGCACCGGGCAGCACCAGGCGGCAGCTGCCTCTGCTCCCCAGGCACTGGACGGGGCTCCCTGCTCCGGTGCGCCGCCGTGTTTACGTTTGCTGGGCCGTGGGGTTTCTCTCCTCGCTTGGGAGCAGCCCACGCGCGGGGCTGCTGCCCAACTCTGCGCTCCGTTTCCTTTACCTTTTTGGTTTTTTTGGAGGGCCACGTTCATTCATGGATGAGGAGGGAAAGCACGCCCTCCTGCAACAATGTACGCAACCCCACACCCACGCGAGGCCGAGGCTGTGTGTACTCATGCCCAAGGCAACACTAGGGGAAGGCGGCCAAAGTTTTCCTAAAAAGAAGACGGCGGGGGTTGGGATTCCTCTCCTTTAGAAAATAAACGAGTAAGCGGGGAGGGGAGGAGGAGGGGGGAAAGTAGCACATGTTAGGGCGAAGTTTTGGGAGCCTGCGCTTGCTGCCGCTTTGGGACTTCCTCTCCCTTCAGCCTCTTCCTGGGGCATGCCATGGGGAGAGCCACCCCACTCCCCTCGGGGGTCCGCCAGCCGTACCCCAGGGAGCTGCCTCCTCCTCAGCCCTAAGTCAGCAACGGCGAAATAGAGACGAAACCGCTACAGTGATACCGGCCCCGAGCATAAACGCTTTAGGATGTCGGAACGGGAGGGAGGAGGGCGGTAGGCTGCGAAACGGAGGAGTCTCCGGCTGGTGGGTGTCATCCCTGAGCTGCTGCCCTAGAGGAAAAGGCAGGACAAGTGGGAGCTCTCCTAAAAGAGGGCAGAGGTAGGAGCCGGGCGGGGACAGCGATGGGACCGCCCCTGGGGTGCGGGGTGTGCTGGTCCTCGAAAGTGAAGCTCTTTGTGGAGCTCCGAAACTGGCCCTTCGGCACAAAGGATGCTGCCCTTCGAGGGGGATGACTAGGCAAGGCCGGGTTTTCCTTGCGAGCCAAAAGAGGGAAAGGAGTATTGTCGTGACTTTTCTGTGGCAGGAGAAGTAGCTTTTATTGATATGTCATCTGCTTTCTTTAGGCTGTTGGTCTCCCTGGGAATGTCTCCCGCGCTCCTGGAAAGCGCTGTCAGGCTGCGTGCCCTTCCCTGCCTTGTGGGGCAGCCAGGGACGCTTCTCCGCCTCTCCACGAGAGGAAACGGGGCGAGGGATGCCAGTGGACCCACACATACCTCCGGCTCTCCCCGGCCACTTAATCCCCTTGACGACACTACATCTATGTGTCTTGGCCGCTTCCCTGTGCCAAGCCACGTTCAAAGGAAGCCTCGTGCTGGTCCGGCATTTCCTGGACCAGGCTCCAGCCCCCCTTCCTCCGTCCCTCCCGCCGCTACTCACGCGGGGACAACTCGCAGGATTTGGCCCGCTGCTGCCAAAAGGGGGGTGAGAGGCTCCAGGGGGAGCTCAAGGGGGAGCGAGATCCACGGGTTCCCTCCCTTCTCGCTCCCCCGGAGACGAGCCAATGCTCCCGGCTCGCGCTGGCTGCGATGGGGGTTTCAGTGACGCTGCAAGGCAAGGAACGGGAATAAATGATCCCTGGGTTTTAAAAGCGGCTGCTCGATGGTTTTATTGCACAGTAAAAACTTTTCGCAAACTAGCCATACCCCTATACGGGCATTTAGATACGTATATTTTCTATACATCCATCCAAATAGTGTCCTCCCTCCTCCTCAAATTCTGGGCGCGTTGCTGGACAGAGGTCCAGAGATGGAATGGTTTGATGGGAGATGCTGCGGTGGTGAACAAGCATCACAGCTCCGCGGAACATTCTGCATGCCTCCTTGTCCCTCTCCTGTTGAACGCAGGTGATGTGTATCTGTCATCGATTTAATATGTCTTAATTCAAATACATCCCCTGATCAAATTCATTTTATGAGAGGCTATAAAACAATGGAAATATTTTATAGCTGGCTAATAGGCAGCTGACCTGTGACTATGGGGAGGGAGGGTTTGATGGAGACTCACGTGGAAATTCGCTTATTTTTAGGACTGGCTGCAAACGCCGGGAAGAGAAGGTAGTTGCCCAGGAAGGGTCAATTTTAGACCCTGCCAGCACCAAAAGAGCCATGAAGAATTTAAAGCCTATTAACTCACCTATACCAGCTCAGGCCCAGGCTGCTGCTGCCCTCTGGGGCTGCAGCAGAGGGAGGCGTGCTATGCTACCCCCACAGCCCCCCCAAAAGCCCGACAGCACCCGTCGGGGGTCGGAACGCGCCCCGTTCCCGCGGCGGAGCCGGCTGCAGAGCCCTCCCGCAGTGCTCCGCTCGCCAGCAAACCTGCCAAGGGACATCGGGGGAGGCTGCAGAGGCGGGGTGAAAGCCTGGAAGCCTTCAAATTTATTTCGTAAAGCTTCCTCTATAAACTGAGCTCCGGCTATCGGCTTTAGGAGGTGTTTGACTGTAAAACGCTGTGCTGTGAGCTGCATTATGTAAATGTATGCTAATGATCATGAACACCATTTACAAACAATCGTCTTTAATGCACGTCTTATTGATAGTTAGGGAGCGGGGAGCAATATTTTATAACGTGTAAAACATTCTTCTGGGGAGCAATTAGAAAGGGAGCAGGGTTGCCGCTTTCCTCAGCAAGACCTCCAAGTCTCCCCAAATATGCTAAAAAAGCCTACCCTCTTCCCGACCCGTCGCGGGTGGCTTTCTACGCTCGTGGGGCTCCTTTGCGGCACGGGAGAGCCTGTGGCTCAGTTCTCTCCTCGAGCATGGGGCCATCCGAGGTGGGTTCCGCCCGTAGCAGGAGGGAGAGCCCCGAGTCACAGCCTCGCGGGGACCCACAGGGGCAGGAAGCAACCACGGGACCTTCCTCACTGTCCCGTCGGGATGACAGCACGGAGGCGCCGGGACCCCGTGCGGGAGCGGGAGGCTGCCCAGGGGCACCAAAGGGAAAGAGAGTAGCGATACGGCACCCCTCCTTTCTGGAGGGGCTCAGCGGATGGGTGTTTTGTACCCTTAAAAATTAAATTTCTCCTGTGCCAAATGTCGCAGCTCTGTGCGTCCAAGTGGGAACCCGCGGGCTCACACAAGGATCCGACGTCGGGACTACGCGCTGTCGGGGCAGGGACCCACCACACCTTTGGGATAGAGATTTACGAGCATAAGTTTCGGAGCTGTTGTGTGCAGTGTGCGCCTCGCCAGGGAAAGAGGGGCCATCCCTTTTGGGGTTTGTTCAAATAGGGACAAAATAAGGAAAAAAAACCCATCTATCTATCTGTCAGTCTGTCTGTCTGTCTATCTATCTATCATCTATCTATCTATCTATCTATCTATCATCTATCTATCTACCTACCCATATATAGAAAGAGAGACAGAAAGAGATAAAGAGAGAGGCGGTCTCAGGAAACCCAGGCCAAATTTTGCTCTGCTCTCTCTCTCTCTTTCCCACTTCCCCTCTCTCTGAACGTCGCCGTTGGAAGAAGCTGTTGAGATAAATCAAATAGTGACACTTTGACGGCTTTACTTGTATAAGCAATATGGTTACCATATGGCATTGTTATTTATGAATGACAGCATAAATTGTATTACAAAGTCCATCGCGCTTTATTGGGACGCTTCTCCCCTGCCTCTAACGTTTATATGGGCATCTCCAGATGGAAAAAGGTGCATCTAATAAAAGCCGGCACTGCTGCAGCAGATCCCATTTTGGGCGCGTTGCGCCGGGTCTGTGCTGGCTGCAGAATGAGTGGCGCAGCGGGGCAGAGCGCGCAAAATACGCGGCGCTGCGAGTCCCTCAGCGGCAGCTGGGCAGGGCAGAGGCACCGGCTGCCGCTCGGCCGAGGTTCCCGTCCTGGAAAACAACGTTATCCTACTCCTTGTCCCCGCAGTCTCACGGCATTACCGACGAGAGAGAGGTTTTATACGTATATATAAGTGCCACTGAAGGAACAATAAATATTAATGGAACGAAATCGAGGTGCTCCTTCCTCCTGTACCTGCCCTGCCTAGCGGTTTTTTTTTTGTTTTTTTTTAAGAAGCATTTAAAAGTTACAATTTTGGCTGAGATTTTCATTATTTCCCCTTTTTCTTTTACATTGCTCTGCCGGTAGAGCCTGACAAAGAACTTTTGTCTCTAAGTGTGTGTTTTGCAGAGGGAGGCTACAGCACAACACATGTGGTCTTCATGGGTCATAGGTCGAACGGCCTAGAAGTGCCTCGGATCGGCACCATCAAAGGTAACCTGCAACTTAATATCCTGTTGATGAGCTTGTTGAATTTATGAGTGTCTGTGATACAGACAACGGTGCAAGTGATGCCGCTCAACCGGCCTCTTCTCCCCAGGCTACAGGCCGGCCACACTCCCCCTCCTTGCCCCGGACCTCGTCCCCTTACTCTCTGAAAAAGCTGAATTTTGGGGGAAATACATCCTCTTCCCCCTTTTCCACTCTCTCACACTCAAACACAGGCACACACCCGTCTCCGGTGTGTCCTTCTGCCTCTTTTTCCCGAAGAGGCCGTCGCCACCGCATCCTCCCATGGGCAAAGCCCCGGCCCCACCGCAGCCTGGGCCCCCACTGCGGCACCCACGGCTTCCAGGGAGGGGGGAATGGAAAAAGGGGGCGCGGAGCCTCCCCAGAGGGCGGTGACGCCTCTCGGGAAAAAGGGCTAGGAGGGGAAGACGGTACATACAGTCCAGGGGAAGCAAGAAATTGCGCTTCCCTCGTTCCGCCCCCCGCAACAGCTCCCTCCGCATCACCAGCCGGTAAAAACAAGAGCAGAACAATTTTATAGTGAATTTCGGAAAACTTACAAAGATGAGAAAGCTTTCTCTGGAAGGCTGACGTTTGCTTTGCAGGTCTGGCACCTCCAGAAACCTGTTGAAAAACTACTTTCAATAAACCAATTTAGCACCGACTTTGGGTGACCGCTTGCTTTCCTCCCTCTAAAGCTGCTGAGAGCCGCAGGCTGTGTTCGTGGCGGTGGCCCGAAGAGAGAGTGCGGGGCTGGCTGCCGGTGCCTCTGCCCCCCTCCCTCCTTCCCTTCCTCCCTCGCTCCTTTCCCTTGTTACCCTGTGACATGGGGGAAAAGGGTTTTGCGGTTCAGAGGCAAATAAAGCACTTCTTAGGAGGGACGGCGACGTGACTTTGAACTTGGATCAGCTCCTCTGTTTCCTGCAGAGAGAGTAGGGCTGGAGCCCTGAAAGAATAGCAGAGAGCGGCCAGCCTGCAGGGGCTCCGGCTGGAATTCACTGCATCCCCCCGAAAGAGCCCCGATGCCTGCACCGCTGAGCAGGGAGAGAGAGGGGCGAGGGGAGGGGAGGCAGGAAATGCAGAAAAAGAAGGTAAGGAAAAGAAAGAAAAGGAGAGAAAAAAACAAAGGAATAGAAAAAAAGGAATAACAGAGAAAGGAAAAGGAAGGAAGGAAGGAAGGAAGGAAGGAAGGAAGGAAGGAAGGAAGGAAGGAAGGAAGGAAGGAAGGAAGGAAGGAAGGAAGGAAGGAAGGAAGGAAGGAAGGAAGGAAGGAAGGAAGGAAGGAAGGATAAATGACAAGGGATAAAAGGAAGGAAGGAAGGGAAAAAAATAAAGGTGTAAAGAGAAAAAGTGAAAAAGGGAGAGAGGCAAAGAGGGTGAGAGAAGAAAGGAAAGGAGGAAAGGAGGGAAGGAGGAAAGAAGGACAGAGGGAAAGAAGGAAAGAAGGAAAAAAGAAAGAAAGAAAGAAAGAAAGAAAGAAAGAAAGAAAGACAGAAAGACAGAAAGAAAGAAAGAAAGAGAAGGAAAGAGAGAGAAAGAGAGAGAGAGAAAGAGAGAGAGAAAGAGAGAAAGAAAGAGAGAAAGAGAGAAAGAGAGAAAGAGAGAAAGAGAGAAAGAGAGAAAGAGAGAAAGAGAGAGAGAGAAAGTGAGAAAGAAAGAGAAATAGAGAAAGAGAGAGAGAAAGAAAGAAAGAGAGAGGGGGGGAAATCCAGAAGGTAGATATTTATATGAATATTCACCTTTGTTAGTATTTTTTTTTCCAAAACTGTTTTGAACCGCAATTTTTCTTGCACATATTTGTACTTTTTAAAAAAATTTGTTCTTTTTCTAATCTCAGATGTAACAACTTCTTTTAAATCGGGGGGGAGGGGGGGAGTGTACGCAAGCGTCTAGTTTTCTGTGTGATTTTTTTCACTAATCTGGAGTCAGACGATGCAGGAGACCAAGATTTACTCTTCAACTTGGGCTCTCGAAATCCCCAGCAACGGTGGAGGACTCTTCTCAGACCTCCGCCTCGGAATCCTTTCAGAGAAGGAAAATAGAATTTGTTCGCGGTCTGTTCCTGGGAGCCTGGGGGGTCAGGACAAGGACAGCATATGCTCCCAAGCTACAGCCTGGAAAGACAAGATCTGGGGAGCAGACACTCCTGCCTGCAAAGGCAGGACCGAGTGACAGCGAGCAAAGAGAAAGGGCTGTTGGCATCAGAGGTGCAGCTCTGCATTAATATTCGGTTTATCTCCTATTGCCCATTTCAGATTAGAAGGAATCCCACTTCTTCCCAATTTACATCCTCCCCTTTTTCAAAGACTAATGTCCGGTACTGGCACATTTCAAACACTTTCGGGCAGTCTTGGAAATATTTTAACCATTTAGTGACAGTGATGGGAAAGACCTTAGTTGGTGAGCGGTGTTACCTTTGCCTTCCTTCTTTCCTTCCTTCTGTCTGTCTATCATCTATCATCTATCTATCTATCTATCTATCTATCATCTACCTATCTATCAATCTATCATCTCTCCTTGTAAAATCGCTGCTTGGACTCTGTGGGTCCAGATTTGAGCCTGCCTGTGCCTGACGTGGGATTTAATGCCATGGGGAGTCACAGGAGGAATGTCGAAGTGAGAATTTCAAAAAGACTCCCCAAACCACATAAATCCCTACATTTTGGGTTGCTTCTCCGCCAAGCACAGAACTGATGGGTATCGAGACACGAGGTTTCGGGCAGAGTGGTTAAGACAGCTAATGTTACGCCGAGCTTTGATTTTTATAAAGCCTTATTTATTGGCGAGCTGCTGGCCCTGGGATGATAATTTTTCAGCCACTACAAAACAAACCGAATCAGGGGCCAGACGTGTATTTACTGGAGGGGGAGGGGAAGGGGACTTGTTTGCTCTGTGTGTGTGCGTGTGTGTGTGCCGGCTTTACGCTTTTTTATTCCTGCCATGTAAGAATCCGGTTTCCAAATAACAATGGCAGGGTGGGGTTTTGGGTAAGGATTTTTTTTCGGGTTTGTTTTTGTTTCTTTTTCAAGAGAGGGAAAAGACAAGGAAAACTCCTAAAGCATCTGCTCTTAGATACAAATTCACAACACATGCAGATCGCAGATCGACTTCCCTGCTCCCACATAAGTGGTTTCAAAGCCCAAACAGCCAGGGCGACCGTTCCCTCTTATATTTTAATTTTTATTTTATTTTATTTTTTTTTGTCCCAGCCACCGTCGCCCCGTCAACGTGACTTTTGTTTGATTCCCCCCTCGTTCCCTTTATCGATCATGAGCTTCATCTGCTTTAACCGAAATGAGGAAAGGGGCTGCAGGGGTTATATTTTAAGCCCCTCGCTTTGTTTGTTTGCCTCCCGAGGCAGGATCACATGCCAAAGCGTACATCGATATTTTCCGAGATCGGCGCGCCTCTCCCCGCGCCACCCCTTCCCCTCGCCGCAGGGGAGGCGGAGGGGGTGGGGTGGGGGTGACTCCCCAAAAAAATCAAGAAGCCCCCGGCAGTACGGGGCTGAAGGCGGCCACCGGCGCCGAGCGGGGCCGTGCGGTGCGGGGCCGTGCGGGGGCCGGGCGGCCGCGGGGCGATCGGCGGTGGCACGGCGGGGCGCGGGGCGGGCGGTGGGGCGGGCAGGGCTCGGGGCGGCCGCTCCGCCATTAGCCGGTGGCCGGGGACGCCCGGATGGACGGGGCGGCTCGGGCCAATGAGCGGGAGCCGGGAGAGCGGCCGGGCGGCGGGTGAAGGCGGCGTTGGGAGAGGAGCCGCCAGTGCGGGCGGGGAGAAGGAGAGAGGCCGGGGAGGGAGGGAAGAAAAAGAGGGGGAGGGGGGGGGAATAAAAAGCCGCCGCCTCAGCAGCGCCCACCGAAATAAACAGAAGAGCGAAAGGCAGCGAGGGCGCTGGCGGAACGGGGCTGCAACTCCGCCGCCCCGGCCGCGCCGCTCCGGCACTCCCGGCCCCTTCCCGCCCCTCGCCTCCCCTCCCCACCCCCACCGCCGCCCTTATTGTTTTTAATCCGCCTCCGGCACCCCCCTCCTCGCCCCCCTCCTCACGCCCCTCCGCCGCGGCGGGCGGGGGCGGCTCGGCGCGGGGCACCCCCCGGGTCCCTTCGCTCCGTGGGAACCCGCGGCTGCAAGTTTTTCTCCGTGAGAGACACCGCTAATGCCCGGCGGAGGATAAAACGAGAAGCGGGGGCTCGGGGCGGCGGGGGGCTCGGGGCGGCGGGGAGGGCCGCGGCCCACGCGGGGAGCGGCGCGGGGCCGGGCGGGTGGGGGTCGGCGGCGCTGACATCCCGGTGGCGGCGGAGGAAGCGGGGGGGCGGCGGCGGCGTGTGCGCGGGTCTGTGTGTGTGAGTGAGTGTGTGTGTGCGTGCGTGTGTGCCGCAGGGAACGGCGAGGCGAGCCTTGCCCCCCCCTCCCCAGCCCCGTCCCTCCCCTGCTCCCCCTCCCCTCCCCTGCCCGCCCCCGCCTCAGCTCCTTTAATACACTTTGGTTCTCCGCTCGCCTTTGGACTCTGCTCTGCCTGGCTCCGGATACGGCTCCGCCGGCGGCGGCAGCGGCGGCATCGGGCCGGTGCGGGCGCGGGCGGCGGCGGGGGGACGCGGCGGCTGCCTGGGGGAAGCGGAGCGGAGCGGCGGCGGCCCCGCGCCCGGGCGGGCGGGCGGCGGCAGCCCGGAGGCGGAGGCGGTAGCGGGGAGGCGGCAGCGGCGGCAGCGGCTGCGTCCCCGGAGCGGCGCGGACCATGCTGCTGGACGCCGGCCCGCAGTTCCCGGCCCTCGGAGTGGGCACCTTCGCCCGGCACCACCACTCGGCCGCGGCGGAGATGCAGGACCGGGAGCTGAGCCTGGCGGCGCAGAACAGCTTCGTGGACTCGGCGGCGGCGCACATGGGCGCCTTCAAGCTCAACGCCGGCGCCCACGACCTCTCCCCCGGGCAGAGCTCGGCGTTCACCTCGCAGGCGCCCGGTTATCCCGCCGCCGCCCTGGGGCCCCACGCCGCTCATGTCGGTTCCTATTCCGGGGCGCCCTTCAACTCCACCCGGGACTTCTTGTTTCGCAGCCGGGGCTTCGGAGATTCGTCGCCGGCCGGCGGACAGCACGGCATCTTCGGCCCTGCGGCCGGCAGCCTACACCACCCGCACACGGACGCTCAGAGCCACCTCCTCTTCCCGGGCATCCACGACCAGCACGGCCCCCACGCCTCCCAAAATGTCCTCAACGGGCAGATGCGACTGGGCTTGCCGGGGGAGGTCTTCGCCCGGTCGGATCAGTACCGCCAGGTTTCCAGCCCCAGGACTGACCCTTACTCGGCGGCTCAGCTGCACAACCAGTACGGCCCCATGAATATGAATATGGGCATGAACATGGCAGCCCACCACCACCATCACCCAGGTGCCTTTTTCCGCTACATGCGGCAGCAGTGCATCAAGCAAGAGCTCATCTGCAAGTGGATCGATCCCGAACAGCTGAACAACCCCAAAAAAAGTTGCAATAAAACTTTCAGCACCATGCACGAGTTGGTCACCCATGTCTCGGTGGAGCACGTTGGGGGACCCGAGCAGAGCAACCATGTCTGCTACTGGGAGGAGTGTCCCCGCGAAGGCAAACCCTTCAAAGCGAAATACAAACTGGTCAATCATATCCGAGTGCACACGGGAGAGAAACCCTTCCCCTGCCCCTTCCCTGGCTGCGGAAAAGTTTTCGCCAGATCAGAAAATCTCAAAATTCACAAAAGGACGCACACAGGTAATCCGGGTTTCTTTCGGCAGATTTCCCCCCTCTGCCCGTGCCTATATATGTGTATATATATGTATGTAAACTGATAGATACTCAGACAGAGCGATGTTAAATTAGGAGAGTGATAAAATCAGCTTCTAGTTTATTTTTTTAAAACCCTCTCCATCACACGGCTGCGTTTGTTTTGGTTCCTTCCCCAGCACCATACACACCCCTTCATCCCAGATTTCAAATGGATATTTTACTGATTTGTTTTAATTTGGGGGTGCGAGTTGTAGATTCGTGCTGAGGGTCAGTGAAGCCTTTCCGCAGAAACGCGGAATAGAGCACGGACCAAATTTTTCCGTCTTGCTAAAATATGGGAAGACATCTGTCCGTCGGTCCGTCCATCCATCCATCCATCCATCCATATGAAACGCCTTAGTCATTTGCTATATGTTGCAACGTATTTGCATACAACTTCAGCGCTTGTGAGCATGGTTTTTATGTATGGATACCGAGAGCGAGAAACTATATAAATACGTGCAAAATCCGTCATTAGTCCTAAATCCCTTTAGAAGTGGCAAAAAGTCCCTTTCTGGGAATGCTTTCCATTAAATTTAAATGGTGTGAGCAAGGCAATAAAATTTTCTCATTTAAAAAAATTGTTTTTAAAGTCTCACTCTATGTGATTTAAGGTGTTTTTGCAACAGTTTATTAAATTATGTAATAGGGAACAGAGGATTTGAGGTTCGGAAACTTCCACCCAAATCAGGTGGAAGAGGGTCGAGGGACCCCAGGCTTTCCCGATGGAAAATCGCCTGAGCCGAAGGGTAACAAAAATAAACGCATCCTCCCGCCTCATCTATTATTCATTTACTACTCCTGCCGGCTCAAACCGTGCCAGACTATTTCATAAAAGACGGCCAAATATTTTAGCAACTTCCACTCCAAATATTTACCCGGAGAAAGGCTAAAAATCTAGAGGCCTATTGTTTTCTCAAGTGCTAAGCCCAACGCGAGGTGCGAGACGAGCTTTAACAAGGTTTAAAATTTGAGAAATGTATTTGCATGAGATGTCCGCACTGAAGTCATTGTGTCTGAGCGGATGTCTTTAAGAAACAATTTAGGTGCTAATGGAATTTAATGTTAAATGCTTCCCACTCCAAAGGCGGGGGAATGTGGAGTTCTCACCTCCAAATTACACCCCGGCATTTGGAGTCCTGGCAGCCGGGCGAGAGGAATCCCTATGAAAATTAAATGAAGTATTTTACAGACGTTTAGTTTTCCCAGCGGATGTGCGTTTATCTCGAATATCCATACACGAAACAATATGCCCGGCCTTAAATCTGTCGGTAATGGTTTCCAGTTTAACAGGATAGCGGATTTGGTACCGAGACGAAACGACTCGATGATGCTTGCTTTTTTTTTTTTTTTTAATCGTCTTTCTTCTTCAATATCTTTCGGGGCTGGCTATGTGTGTCAGCACCAGTCGAAATAAAATCAGGCAAGATGCCGGGACGGGGATACCCCCGGGGTTTTGGTAGGAAAACCAGGTGGGGGACGGGGGTTGCTTCGCTTCAGGGTAACGCGGGAGCGATGCGGCCCTCCGGCGCTGCGGGTACCGGGACACTACCGACCCCTTGCTTTGGGAAAGTGCTGGACGAAGCGACTGGGAGAGGAGGGTGAGGGCGGGGAAACGAGGCGCGGGGCTGCGCGGGGTTTGCGCGGGGACGGCCGCGCTCACCCCGCTGCTGCGCCGCTCTCTTGCAGGGGAGAAGCCCTTCCAGTGCGAGTTCGAAGGCTGCGACCGGCGCTTCGCCAACAGCAGCGACCGCAAGAAGCACATGCACGTCCACACCTCGGATAAGCCCTACCTGTGCAAGATGTGCGACAAGTCCTACACCCACCCCAGCTCCCTGCGGAAACACATGAAGGTACCCGGCCCCGCAGCCGGCGGCGGGAGGCGGGAGGGCGGCCGTCCAGCGCCGGGCGCCCCGACGGGGCGGCGGGCGGCGGGCGCGGGGCCCAGGGGCGGCGGCGGGCCGGGCCGGCGGCGGGGGGCGCGCCCGGGGGGTGGCCGCGGCCTCCCCATCCCCCCTCCACCCGGCCGTGTTGCCTTTGCCCCCCAGGTGCACGAGTCGTCCCCGCAAGGCTCCGAATCCTCCCCGGCCGCCAGCTCCGGCTACGAGTCCTCCACCCCCCCGGGGCTGGTGTCCCCTAGCGCCGAGTCGCAGAGCACCAACAACCTCTCCCCTGCGGCGGCAGCGGCGGCGGCGGCAGCGGCGGCGGCCGTGTCCGCCGTGCACCGGGGAGGCGGCGGCGGCGGCAGTGGCGGCGGCGGCGGCGGCCACAGCGGCCTTTCCTCCAACTTCAACGAGTGGTACGTGTAGGGCCCCGCCGGACTGCTCTGCACGGCCCCGCCGCGCCCTCCCCGTCCCGGCGGCGGCGGCGGCGGTGGCGGCGGGCAGGAGGGACCGAGCGAGCCCGCCGGAGACGCGCCGGGAGATGCCGCCGCACCCGCCGGCAGCGAAATGACGGCCGAGCAGGATGGGGACAGGGGGCCTTCATCTCCCCACACCCTCCCGCCTTCGCGTCTTTTTTTTTTGGTTGGATTTTAAATTTCTTTTTCTTTTCGAGAACATTTTGAACCAGCAAAAAAATATTCCAAAAACTACGTGCTGAAAAAACATAAAAGAATGAGTAAATCGACGGAGGAACGGAAAGGAGAGAGAGAGAGAGGGAAAAAAACAGCCCCAAGCGCCACCAACACATCACCCAGCTTAAAGCTTCCCAAGCCGGCGGAAAGAAACTCTCCCTCCGGAGTCTACAGACAAAAGATCAGAGACTCAAACTCCTCTGGCCCCCGCGCCTCCCCGCCCGGAGCAGCCAGCGCCCTCCCGCCCCACGAACTGTGTATATAGCGGCCCTCTCCTTCCTCCGGCGAGGTGGGGAACGAGGTTTTCCTGGATTCTCGGTGTATAGAAGTTCGTCCCGTTTGTAATCCGCGGATTGGTCCCTTTCTTCTTCTTCTACTTCTTCTTTTTTCTTTTTTTCCCTTTATTTTTAAATTTTTTTTTGGTCTTTCTTTATTTTTTTCCCTCTTTCTCCCTCCCCGAGAAAGTGATGGAATTGTTTTCTTTTCTCCTGCTCTCCCTCCCCACTTCCTTCTCTTCTCCTTTTTTAGTTCATCCCTTTTAAAAAAGTAACGTGGAAGAAAAAAAATGGTTTCTTTTGTAATTGTGATATCTTGAATATTGTGTTCCTTTTTAAGAGGCAACTTGATTGTAAACTGCATTTCAACTATAGACTGGGGAAGAAATACCGTGCCAAAGTCTCCATTCTGTTACTCACAGACACACACACGAACAGCAACGCTTGTGAATGTATTTTTCTGTTAGCTGGGTTTACATGTGATGTTTTAGTGCTTTTGCAAGTTCAATTTGTTAGTTCCTGTTCGGAAGATTGTGAGGAAAAATAAACGTCGTGCCGTTAGCTTTTCTGTAATAACGCCCTTCCTCCTGTAAATACCTGTTACCATATTTATCCATTTGTAATTAAATTATGGTATTAACTTGCTACAGAGGAAACAGTATTTATAAAGAATGTTTCTTAACTATAAATATGTACAATTGTGAGCATAAACTGTTTCAGATTTTTTATTTGAAGGTTTAAGTGGTTTCATCATTTCTTGTGATATGTTTTGAGAGTAATGCATACAGAAATATAATAAAACGTGTTGAAACTGCATGAGCTGTTTCCTTTTTATACCAAAGGCTCTCTAAAACCTGCTGTAAGGTATGTGATGGGCTGAGGAGCGACTGCAAACCAAATGCTTTTAAAACATTCGCCGGTTACTGGAACAGGAGAATTCCTACCAGCTGGGCTCTCCCTTAAAAAAAAAAAGCCACAAAAGCCCCCAACACTTTGAGAGGGCTCTGGGCTGAAAGAGAAGGGCGAGGGTATGCATATTCTCCAAATTACTTGCAAGGCAGGATCTCCTTTAGTAAGACATTTACACGGCGAGAGCACAACTTCCTCCGCCTCCTGCCTTCCTCGGGCTCACCCTTTTCTCCCCGGTGCGTGTCTGGCTGGGGAACTCATTACCCCACAGGATGAGAAAGCAGGGTGTTTTGGGACGGAGATAGAGGCTCAATGACCAGACTCTGAGCTTAACTGCTTTGAGCCGTGGATCGTCCTTGCCTCCCGTCTTTCCATCTTTTTGGTAGCCTCCATCCAGCCCTGTAGAGGAGAAAGTTATGATGACTAAGAGTTCACATTTCCCCTTCGAGTTTTTTTCTCTCTCTTTCTCTCTCTCTCTCTTTTCTTTTTCTATTTTTTTTCTTTTTTTTTTTTTCTTTTTTTTCTTTCTTTTATTTTTTCTTTTCTTTTGGCCCAGAGAGCGGTTTGGGTTGTTAGATGTGTTCAGGGAGGGACGAAGAGCCGCCAGGCGATGGCTTTCCCGGGATGCTGGCTCGGCATTTGGCTCCACGTGCGCCGTCGGGGCCCGACCGGCGGATCCGTCCGCGTAGGGCCGCCGGACAGCAGCTCTCCGGGCACAGCCCACCACACCGGGACAGCCAAGGCGAGCGTGACAGCGGCCGGAAAATCGTGGAAAAAGTTCGGCCTTGCCAAGCCACCGAAATACGCCCTGCGAAGAGGCAGTGCTGTGAGCCGGGCTCCGAGCGCCCTGCGGTGGCTGCGCTGCCTTCAGCGGCAGCTTGTGCAGGCCGGGAGAGCCCGCTGCTCCTCACACCCTGCCGAGCCAATCGCTTACGCCCCCCCGGGCCAGTCGTCGCTTTGGGATTTTCGGGCTTTGTCCCGTGTGTTCAAATACCAACAGAGTTGATACCAGCCGGTGTGAGGGAGTTAGGTGGGGAGATGAGGGAACACGGGTCTCTGCTCGCTTCTGGGGTGAGGTGGGGGTTACCTACACCCAGGGGAAGGGGAGGAGGGAGACACCCTCCCCCCCTCCGTCCCACCGATGACAAGGAAGTTTAGATGGGGAGCGGATCTGGAGCTTCATCGGCGGCCGTGCTCCTCCCAGCGCGGCCATCCCCGCGCACACGGCAGCTCCCAGGGCAATCAAACGGCTATTAAAACCTAATTTATGTTCGGTAATAATATTACGTAAAAAAAATATTTATTAAAATCATTGGCATATGCCGCCTGCCCCTTGGAGACATCCGTGGGAAATGCAGCTGAAAGGATCCCTCCTTGTCCTGCCAGCCTCCCAGCAGCCGAAAAACCATGCGGGGTCCCGCTTCAGAGCCAGTTCCCGCCAGCCACCGGCTGGCCAAATCCCTTCCCGGGCCCAGGGGCGCACAAGCAGCCCTGCCCAAGGGCGACGAACCCCACTCTGCTGTCCCCCGCCCCGGTGGGCTCAGCTCCGGTCAAAGAGAAGCGCTTAGGAGCTGGGCTCCGCTTCGGCCTCCCCTCGGAGCCGTTCAGGATTTGGGGGAGCCCAGGGATGATCCTGGAGAGGGGCAAACGGCCCCCCTCTGCCCAAAGTGCAGGTCGTGTGGCAGCAAGGACAGCTCCAGTCCCTCGGGCAGGGATGCCTCTCCTTCGGCAGGCCCAGGGATGGGGCCGCGGCGGCCGTGGCAGTGAGTAAGCTCCCCCTCTTCCCTGTCCTACCCAGGCTGGCCTTGAACTTGACCCTGGCCTTGGCGCATCCAGCCCGCAGCCCCTCTCCACCCGCCTCCCTCGTGCCCTGACCCCGGCCCGGCCCTGCCACGCTTAAGGGAGAGCAGTAATTCATCGGGTTCAGGGGTTGGGGATTTTCAGTGGGGAGGGCAACCAAGATCCGCCTCGCAGCCTTGTGCGCGAGTGGCCCGGGCTCAGGGACCACTGGCCCTGAAGTTCTCCTTCGGGCCCCTCTCCTTTCTGCAGCTCGCCACCCGCACCCCCAAACCCCTCCCTCCCCCCACCTTTGTCTCACACGCTGAACCTGAGTTTGCCAAACCTCCCTGCCCTGGCCATGAAGACAACCTGGGAACTAATCTGGAGGGAGGCCTGGGGCTTCCCCGGCAGTCCCGACTGTCCCCTGGCACCCCACAATCCCCTCACGCCCAGTCCCAGCGGGCGGGTACCCCGGCCGGTGGCCCGCACCCCCGACGGCTCTGCCCCGACGGCTCCCGGGTCGCCCCGGCCCCACGGCCCCCGCCACCGGTGAGCAGCGGGAGGCACCCCGTGCCCAGCTGTGGCAGCCTCACTTGGCCGGCTCTCCTACGGCGGTGTGATTCTCCCTTTATACCGTGAAAAGAAGCACGGAGCGGTGGGTTTAATTTTTATTGTTGTTATTAATAATAAAATTCTCTCCTAACTCTTCCTGGGGATCCCCTGAAAAGACGAATTGATTTCCCTGGGAATTATGCACTCCTCATGCGCCCCTCTCAAGCCAAAAATTTCGAGGGTCCGTCCATAAAACAGGCTGTGCTTTGCCCTCTGCACCCGCAATTGGAGGGCAGCTCAGGGCTCTGCCTTCACCTGGTTTGGCTGCTCCAGCGGCTTTGGGTTGCAGCGGTCGTGGCAGAAAAATCCCGAACCCAAACTCAAAGGTAAACCAACCTCCCAGCAAATAAACAGACATGACAGCAGCCCAGACTGAAACAGACTCAAATGCAGGAGCTCTCGCCCGAGCCCGAGCGCGGAACGGCCGCTGAGGCTGGCGGTGCCGCTGACGCTGCCGGTGCCGGCGGGGCTCCGCAGCGGGCAAAGGGCTGCCCCTGCACGGCCAAACCCCCGCCTCCGGTGCCGGGGGGCAGCAGCCCGGGCTGCAGCCGCTCCGTTTGGCTCCGGCCAGACCTCCCCAAACCCGTATCAGCCTTTTAAGTTTCCCCTTTGTTTTCAGAAACTCGTACACGTTTCCTGCCCGCTATGAAGGCATAGCAGGCTCCCCCAAACCTCTCCCCAGCCACGAGTGCACGCTAGACGTGCTCCCGGGCACAGCGAGGTATGTATATTTTTCAATTTTTTATCTTCACGCATAGTTGTGAGGGTTTTTTGTTGGTGTTTTATAATTTCTTGGGTCTCTTTTTTTTCTTCCTCTCTCTTTCCCCCTTCCTTTTTTCCATTCCTCTTTCTTAGGCGCTTTCCCCCCCCCATTGTTTTTGGTTTTTTTTTCTCTTTTCCCCGAGCCAGATGACCGGGCAAAGAGCTGCATATTACCGGTAGAGCAAGCCAGAACTACTGTCCCACTCTGCAGGGCACGGTGCCCCCACTGTCCCAAAGTGCAAATCTTCCCCAGTGCTTGGGGTTTCCTCATTTTTCTTTCCTTCTTGTTTTTTTAAATTTATTTTCTGGAGGGTTTCTCTGTCTTTGATACTTGTTGGGGAAAGAAAAAAAAAGAAAAAAATTAAAGAGGAGAAGAAGAAGGAGAAGGACAAGACGACCGGGGGAAGAAGGACATTAGCCAGAGGTTTCATGTCTTTAATAAACACTTCAAAGTGGCTGCCTAACCGCGGTCCCGAGAAAAGGAAGCGCGGCACCGAACGGAGAGCGGATCCCACTTCCTCGCAGCGCAGGAAACACGAGCAGGTTGCCCCGCGTCCCTCGCCCGTGGTCCCAAGCGCTTTTCAATGTGGAGCGCGGGGGAAACTGGCAGAGACGAGCGGCGGGACTCGGAGTGGAGCGAGGTCTCCTCCAGCTGTCCCCTTGCCGCGCCGCGACCCCACTCGCTGGATCAGCTGCTGCGTTCCGGAGGGGGAAGGATGCACTTTTGGTGTTAAAAAGAAAATAATCGGCAACTAAAGCAGGGGAGGGGGGTGGGGAGTAACTCAGGCGCCAGTGAGTGATCGAGCGCGTGTTTTACACGCGCGGCATCGCACCTCGCAGGGGGCTGGGGGCGGCCGTGGGGCCCGCGGGGGGCACCCGGGGTGACCCGGCCCGAGGCGGGCTGCGCTGGTCGCCGTGGGACGAGATGTCCCCGACACCTGTCCGCGGGTGTCCGCCGGGCGCGGGTGTTTTGGGGGCCCCGCACGGCGTCCCGGGCGTGGCGGGTCCGTGGGTGGCCGCGGCCGGGGCGTCCCGGGGGTAGCAGGGCCGGCCCGGAGGAGCTGCGGGACTCGGCCCGACCCGCCGCCCGGCCGGTGCTGCTGGCCGCGGAGCCCCGCAGGAGACGGGGTCTGCCCGGGTGTGCGCGGGTTCGGGCTGGAGCTCGGCGTGCAGCGGTTTGAGGCGGAAAAAAAAAAAAAAAAAAAAAAAAGAGCAATTTTCATTCCAACTTTTTTTTTTTCTTCTTCTTCTTTCTAGACTGCTAATTCCTCTGTGTGGGCAAACACCCCTCTCCTTTGATTCCTAGTCACAGTGCCTAGATTAAATACCGTTTTTAATGAGAGCCGTGGCTGTGGCCGCATTAGGTGATGATAGTTATGAAGACGATCTGACCTGTTTTGATGAAGACGATCTGACCTGTAGGGAGAGAGGGAAAGGTCAGCCACATGCAGTGGCCAGATTTCTGCTTGTTCCCGGCACATGCTGCTACAATATTGATCCGCGGAGAAAGATAAACATAAAAGATAGATCGTATGTGCTGAATACTAATGAACGTGGCTTCCAGATTTTAATTGTTGTTGACTTCTTATTTCCACCCTAAACATTTGCAGACCTCCGTAGGGCATTTTCCCCAGGTTTATTTTGTTTTATTTTGTTTTATTTTCTTTTGTCTCATTTTTTCTTTTTTTTTTTTTTATTTTAATTTTCCCCCCAAATCTCTCAATGTGTCTCTCGATGGAAATCTTCTCAGCAAGTTACTTTCCCTATCAGACGAGGAGCAACCACCCGAAAGTCACGGCCAGCATCTCCTTTCCAGCGAAGGCAACCGCTCCTGGAAACGGAGAAAGCTCCTCTGAAAGGCAACATCTCGACTTGGGATGCTCCTTTCGGATCCCTGCTTAATTACTCACTCCATTCCTTTGCAGCAAAACTCTGCAGATGACACTGGAGTTGGGGGTTAATTTTTCCTCCCCTCCTCCTCTCCAGGACCGGACTTCTGCAAACCCAGCAGATACGCTGGAAGAAAGCACTCCTTTCAAAGTCTCCCCAGTTTCCCAACTGTTACCAGGCTAATACACCTACGGGAGGCAAAGAGATGGAAACATGCCGTGTCTCGGGGAGAGAAGCATGTCAGAGGCTCGTTCCCCTCGGTTGTGCAGACGGAGAAGGCTCTTTTCCGAGGGCTTTCGCTGCGGTACAAAATGGTTAATTCGCTGCCCTGACTGTCTCTTGAATTTTTTTTTTTTCCTCTTTGAGATGGTCAAAACTAGCTGTAAACCGGCTAAAGCAGTCAATGAAACAGCGATCTCCAAACACGCGCTTCAAGTTTCTGTTGCTTCGCGAACGACCGAGAGTAAGCACCATCGGCTATATACTGGCAATTAACTATATCAGCTTCACATTTAAGAAAATGAGGGAGATATTAAACTCCTAATTCCCATCATTACAAATAATTTTCATGAAGGGAACTTCTAAAAGATTTTTTTTTCCTCCCTCACACTTTCCAGTCTATTTTTTAACCCCTGAGTGATTTACTACGTAAGTAATTTTAGAGGATACAGTTTACAGCTTGAGTTATTAGACTGAACACCTCTGGCTGACACCACAACACCTTTTTTTTCTGCCTGCAGCTGTGAGTCACAACCCCATTTTCATACCAAACTGCTGCACATTCCTTTACAATATAGGCTTCCTTCTCGCAAAGATCAAACACTCTGTAGCCAACGTGTTTATTTTAAAATACAGGAAAATTAAAACTAAACATGGACTTAAAAGAAAAAAAACAAATGCATCATTTCTTTCCCTGCTGTCTCTCCTACTAAAATAAATTAAAATAAAATTAGGAGGCAACGGCGTAGACTGCTCCAATAAAATAATACAGTGACAGAGCCAAAACAGTTGTTCTTGACAGGAACAGAAACGGACCCTTCTGTTTGCTGTTATTTATTTATGTATTATTGTGGCTATGGTTTTAATTATATGTGGGAATATTAGGCCAAGATGCTGTAACCGTAGCCACCCTTTAACACACTTTTCTTATTTGTTTAGTGCCAGCGCTACAAGGCAAGAACAGGCACCATAAGGAAAATGGTTTCAATATTCTGTTTAAGAGCTTACAACAGGGAATCCCGGAATTACAGGAAAACCTGCAGGCCTGCTCCGTGGAGGTGCCCGGCAGGACCAGGCAGATTTCGTGCTCCTCGGCAGGTTTCGGGGTGCGCGGAGGGGAAGGAATTGCGGGAGGGAGAGGTGCCCGGAGTAATTTTTACCTAGTAAAGCGATGCTTTGAAAGCCTTCTTGCTGTTCAGCAGCACAGACACTAGGATGCTTCTTAATTTTGAGCAGGGTAAAGGTAGACTTAATCTCTGCTCCTCCAGGTAACCTAGTGCCTACTCCTCCCCCGGGGCGTCAGAGGGGGGTTTGGCTGCAAGTCTTTTTTCTTCCATCCCTTATTTATGGGTTGTGGTGTGTTTTTTTCGTGGAGGAGCGTACTCGGTGGAGTTAGCGTTGCCCATATTTTCCTCTTGCTCCTTTGCTAGTCTTTCCCCCGTCATCGGTGTGATGGGTGAGGCGGGGGGAGACGGGACATACCTGCCCACATTTATTTATATTTGATACTCATATCGAAAAAATGATTTCTTCAGAGAAGAAAAAAAAAATAAAGGAAATAAAAAGCAAAGCGAAGAATCATTCGCTTTAGGAAACAGATAAAATAACTTATACTCTCATCCCTACAAATTATCCCCTATCCAAATGGCTCCGAAGAGCTGAGAGAAGCAAGAGACGAGCCCGCACCGCGCCCCGGGCTGTCTGCGCAGCGAGGGGAAGCAGGACCAGCCCTTGCCAGGCGGGGCCACGGCAAGTCTCCCGCCACCTCAGGCTCGCTCCCCGGGCCGAGGGCTCTCCTGGCCGCTTGCCGTCGCGGCCCGACGTGCGCCCAACAGCAAAGAGGAGCGGCAGGGGCTTTCCCCGCTGAAGAGCCCTCCCGTGCCGCAGGTATCGCTGCTGCGTACCTGGAGCCTCGCCGTTCGCACTGTCCGCACCTGCCCGAGCGCTCTCCGACCTGCGCTCCCGTCGCCGCGACCGCTTTCCTGTCCCTACCTGCTCGCTCGCTGAAAGCACAGCGGGGGCGGCAGCGCCGGGGCGAGCGGCAGCGGCAGCGGGGGCTTTCCCGTCTTGGACAAACTACACCCGCTGAGACCGACGGCTGTGGCCACCACCAAGCCTCCTCCCCACCCTCTCACCATCCCCCCACCCCCCAAAAAATAAGAAAAAAATGAAAAGAGAGGGAAGCTAGGTTCTCGTTTTCAGCTCTTAAATGAAGTTCTGGGACTTGGCAAAGACACCGCGGATATCCACGGACGGCCCGTTCCGCCCGCGGAGGCTGCCGCAGCCTCACGGAGGCGTTTGCTAACGCGTTTCTGCCGGCGGAGTTTCCTCTCCACCCGCGTCCCCCAGCTCAGAGTGCAACGTCGCTGCGATCCCCGACGGGACTTGCATCGTAGTTGGCTGGGGCAGCGACCCACCTGGCCTCACACACCCCGGCCCCCCTGAGCCCCTCCCCTGCTCCCCCGTCAGGGATCGGCCCCTGCACTCCTCTCCGCGCTTTCTGCACAGCAGCCGCGCGGGTGCCCCGAGGTATTTGGGGTGTCTACAGCAGGTGGACTTTTGGTCCCAGAGTGGGGTCCAGATCCTGCTCCACCAGTCTTTCTTTTAATGCATTTGTAATAAACTGGCGCAACTCCCCCACCTCTCTCCTGTCAAGGTGCTTCGTGCCTACAGACCTGGCAGCGATGCGCTTAGCGACTGCCCCGCTCTGGTCGGAGAGTCTGATGCTCAGCGGCCAGCACACACCGTCTGCCTCCCGAAAAGTAGCAACCGAATCTTGCTCGGCGGAGTTTTAACAAAACGGGGCAGGTGCGTATAATTAAAAGCATCGGCGTTTCACCGAGGCCAGGGGAACGCGGGTTCAGGAGGTGCTCTCGAGGCTGAGAGGAATTTGACTGGCAAATCCTTCGGGGTGCTCCCGCCCTCCTGAAAGGTCCCCGTTTTCATGGCATTAGGGGGAACGAACGTAAAAGTCTGGGATGGCTCTTGCCCCAAAACCCCATGAATGTAATTTTGCAGCGGGACGAGAAGCTTCATTTTTTTTTCCCTCCAGTTTGTCCTCCCCCGGGAAGTACTGAAAGCGGTTCCCCTCGAGAGAATACAAAAGGCATGTGCGTCCTGGCACTGGCAGGCTTCGATCACCGAGCCCGCCGACACTCAGTCCCGCTCCCCCAGAGCTCCCAGGCTCTACGGCGGGACCGCCCGTCCTGTTCTCCCCTTCTCCCGCCGAGGTAATCAGCGGGATGCCTCCGCCTCGCTCGGGCCGTGCATCCTGCTGCCCTGTACCTCACTGCCGGGCAAAACGCCGTACTACCACCCGCGGGGCCACCGAGTGATGGGTCCCTGAGTCCTCTCTGGTACGCCGGAGGGATTTCGGGTGGCGTTTCCCGGTGCTTATAATTTTGGCTTTTCGGCTTTTCGTGGAGACCTTTAAACCTCAGCCTCACTAGGTACGTAAGGTGCTCTCAGGACTTTGGGGGGGCTGTCCCCGGCTCCGGGGACACTTGGACAACGAGGGGCGAAGTCTTTGTGGAATGCCCTAGCGTCAGCTGTCGGGACGTACACGCGGGGCACAGGCACATGCTGTGCCATCACTTGGTGAAATGTGCCTGTCAGGCTCTGGAGCCTCAGGGAAACCTCCCACAGTTAATCCCTCCAGCTCTTGCAGCTGGAGGGACATGAACAAACAGGGCTGTAGCTCTCTCCTGGTTCCTGGCATCTCCCAGGGCCCCCTCTGCAGTGCCCCCGGTGCTGGGAGCTCCTGGGGGCGTCTGGCTCTCCCCGCAGCGCCGGGTGGGATGCAGTACGCGCCTTCGGAAGAAGCAGCGGGCAAGAAACCTCAGGGAGGCTGGGGGGGCTCTGCAGGGCCGGAGCGGTCTCCCCCCCCCGGGAGGTGTGTGTGTATGTGGGGGGCGGCGTTTGCACACACCGCACCAAGAAGTGGAGAGCATGGGGAAAGACTGGCGGCTGTCGGGGCTCAGCCCCAGTCCCAGGCACCGGCAGGTCGAGGGGCCGTGCCGGTGCCTGGAGCCCGGGACCACGGAAACGAAACCGCTGATAGCGTGTCTGTGGAGAAGCGGGAGAAGGGAAGAAGCAGTCTTTGTTACAGTGGTTTTTTTTTGTTGGGATACCTAACATTCACGAGCCCTTTCGCACCAATGCCCTTTCTCTTACACTTTCAATGCTTTCTAAGGGCACCCACTCGGGACCATCCCACACAGCGTGCAGGCTCCTCCACTGCCAGCTCAGCAGATGCCGTGGCAGCCCAGCCCACTGGCTTGCTAGCCCTACCTGCCCCCAAACACCCATGGAAACCCACACCTGCTTGGAGACACCAATAAGATTGAAAAAGGTTGCTCTGCTGCACAATAGGTAATGTAAAATGTAATGGTAACCTGGTACTGGAACAGTTACCTCCACATTTCCTTTGTCTATACAGTGGCAGTGGTTTTTTTTCCAGCAAAGGGAATAACAAGCAGAAGGCACACATGGAGGTGCAGAAAAACAGCTTCAGGGTCAGGTTCCTGCTTCCCAAGCAAAACCAACCAACCACCACTACCAGTCAAAAGAAATCTCATATGTTTTATTTGCTTTCCATGGACTTGTATATTTAGCACATCTTTTATTGTCCCACTGTGCTTCCAGAAAGTTGCTATACTTCAGCCTGAAATCACAGTCTATGGCATGAGCTTTTGGCAACTCCTTCCTGCTACAGCTGTGAAAGGAGATTTAGCCTTCAGCAGCATTCATTCATCTCAGCACTCATGCCAGATATTAAGCAACTAAATCAGCTGTTGGGGTGGTTCATCGTGCAGCCAAAATTGTCAGCTCCCAAGTGCAGCACACTAGAGATATCACCACCTAAGCCAGAATGACACTAACCTATAATGTCCTCCCAACCAATTGCTGGGTTTTAAGAAGCAATGATTACATCATATACAGCTCATACCAGTTTTGCTATTACCAAAGAACAGCAGAAGCTATGTTAGAGAATGTAACAGCAAAAGTTCTCAGGTTAGCCCAAGCTGGGGGCTTGAACATTGAAATGAATGCGTATTTTAATATTTCATCTTAATTTCCACAGGAGATGAAGCAATAAGAAATCATGTAGGGATTTTTGTCTTTAAAATATGTTCTTTTAATACTCTCAAATAGTAATCCTTAAATGCATGACTTCTTACTTTCATGGGGTTTAAGTGGATTTTAAATAATTCCTAGACCTTGCACAGTCCCTTTATAGATAAATACCTTTTATCCTCTGTACCTGCGTGTATTTTGCTAAGCAAGTATCATGGTGGGGTGTATTAGAAATATCCAGATGGGCAATGCCATCATCTGTGGTACTATAAGGAGTTGCTGAAGAGATAATCAAGGTGTCAAGAGGCTGCAGTGGGTATTGAGCAACAAGAACTTCTGAACTTTAAGAGCAAACAGACTCTTTTTAATTCAATATTCTAGAATGGGAAAGACAAATAGAAGCACCCCAGCAGAACTGTTTTCAAAGAATATTTTCTATGAAATTTCAATGGTGTTATGGGCATATCCCATTTGCTTGAGAATATTTACTTTGCTGCTGGTTATTTGAGAGTCTTTGATGTTTACTCAGCTGACCCATCCTGATTTCTTGCCCTTTGCTGTCCGTAGGCACCTTTTGTCACTGCATGCCTACATGCTTTATATTCAGTTTCCATACGGATCAGAGTTGTCTCTTGGGCAAGCCAGACAAAATGAAACCTCCAGGTTTATTTCAGCTGATTTGAACTGCTGCCAAGGCAAGGGCCACACTCTGTCTCAGGGACTGAGTTTTAAATATCTAGTAAAGAACAGAACGCTCAATTACTATTTATTTCCAGGAGGTATTTCTGCATCTTCTTACAGCTGAATTTTATGAAGACTCACCCCACCAAATTCTAGCCCCAAGCTGTGGTTTGGTTTTACACATGTCAGCGAGGTAGTTTTCTTTCTACAAAAAAAAAAAAAAAAAAAAAAAAAAAAAAAAAAAAAAAAAAAAAAGCCCCCAATGATTTTTAAATCTAGCACGATTGAATGTTTGATTGTAATCATTGTGAAAGGGACCTGGAGTTTAACAAATAAGTAGACAATCAACCTCTCTTTTTCTTTTCAGGATATGTCTTAGTGAAGTGGAAATATTTCTATAAAGCAAGGACATTGGTACTCTATTTTAAAAATCTATATAAAAGATTGAATTTTATAAGACTCTGTGCAGAATTATTCTTTGAGACATATCCTAATTCCTAGTACGCTAAAGATAATTGAATTTTAGGCTTCTGTGTCTATAGAATAAACAGATTAGCAAAGAAAGAAATCTTCAACCAGTTCTTCTAAGCAGATGCCCAAATCACACTGAATACTCTGAGAACTGGTCTTGCTTGCTAGTTTTGTGAGCAGTCCTCAGTGAAGAAGCAGGTACCAGCAGGGGATGAAGAGTGACCATCCTTCTCTCCCCAGGAGGTGATTTCATCAGGTCAGGATTAAGGAAAATAGCAGGGCAGGTTGGAATATCTTGCAGGACTGTCAATCCAACATCTTCCAAGAACAGTACATTCCCAGGAAAATATAAGTAAGAAAAAAAATATGTGCTAACTGCAGCATATGAACAGAAAACCTATGAGCCTCTAGAAAAAAAAACATCATCTGTCTATTTGGGAAAAATAAAAAGCATATGCTTGAAGCTGTTGTCATATAAACACATGCCTAGAACATGAACTTTTCCAGCATGAAAATAAATTGACTTGTCACTAAATATAATTTCTATATACTGAAATTTAAAGTAATTATAGGAGAGTTGCTGGGCTCCATTCACAAATATTTTATTTTAATAACACTCAGTATATTTTCTGTATTTTCAGAGGCATTAGACTTCAGTTTTCTACAGTTAATGTAATAGAAAATTCTGTTGTCATTATTGACTGTAACTGCCAACATACAATTTGAGAATTAGAGTCCAATGTGGAGAACTTGTGATGCATATTGAAAGCAGTTTGTGCTCATACTCCACCTTATAACCAATGCTTAGAACTGAGTTGGTTTTCGAGGAGTTTTAAGGGGATGCACAAGCTGGTTTCAGAGAAAACCAGACATTCACAGACATGGTGCTGTGGTCTGCAATTAGTGGGCTGGTCTGTGGGTTCAGGCTGGTTTGGTCAGACAGGAACAGATAACTGGAATTTAAAGGTTATGACAATGGATTTGATAATATGTGATGATATTCAATACATCCTCCTGCATTAGCGTGACTGCTCATTTCTCATTAGGGTCAGAATGTTCTCATTAGTAAATTTGCCTGCATGATCCAGAAGTGCTCTTGCTTTCTCTGTGGGCTGAAATGAAGTGCTGCCCTGGGGAGAAGGAGCATGGAGGTAACTAAGTCCCAGCCCTCTCTGCTTGGGGCCCTTCAGTGCTGCACCAAGCATAGGCCGGTGAGATCTGAAGCACACCCCTGTCCCAGGGCCAGGCAGGGGTTTGGCCCTTCCACACAAAACAGCTTGATGCTCTCTTTGCAGTTCAATATCCCTATGATCTGTCTTTCTTTTATTTTCTGTAGAGATTCAGAGACTCAGGCTTACAACTCAAATTGTAGGGGACTCTAAAGAACTCCTGATGCAAGGGGAACCTGCCTGTTCCCATCATGGATGGCATCACCTGGTCATGGAGCATTAAAGGGATGCGTTAATGTTTGCTTTAACCAAACATCTGTGTTTCCAGTGACACCGTGACTTGATCCTTTTGTTCTTGTTTAAATTTTACCTGAAATTGTAATTGGGAAATCATTAAACTTTTTCTAGACATGGAGATGACCAGTGTCTGGCTGTGTCCTGCTGGTAGCCAGGACTCAGTACCTTCTTTGTGCAATCCCCTGGGACCTATTGAGTGACCTGGTTTGGGTGTTCCCTGACTAGCAGGGTATAATGAGCACTACTCAGCTGTCACCATTTCACTGCTCTGAGCCCACATAAATTACTGTGCTGGGACTGTTGATGGAACAATTGTGAGGCTTTGGAAATAGAGTCAGGGCTCCCAAGCATGTAGTGCCATGAGCTGTTTCGCTGTTTTGCTGTGTGGGGCTTCCCCCTAGAAACCCCAAACCATCTATACTGGAGAGGCACTCAGTCATCTCTTGGGAAGTGATCAGTCACTAAAAAGATGGAGATCCCCTGTAATGAAATAACACAGCCTTTCTCTTCTGACATCAGCAGATTATCCCTGTGAAGGCACTGGACCCATGGATTTGAGTTTAATCTCCTCCTTTCAAGGATACAGTTAACCTCAAAGGTATCATTATTTGGGAATATGTTTGAGCATTTTTTTCTTCCAACATTTGAAAGGATTTCCTTCCTGTTATCTTAAATTTGACTGACTTTAAGGTAAGCAAAATTCATTTTAGTTTATAAAAACTTATTTTAAAATGCTACTGTGCTACAGAACTGGTTGTACCTATGCTCAGGGGTATGAGCAGAGAGCAAAAGGAGCAGAGTCAGGCACACAAATGGCCTTTCTTCCTGCACTATAAGGGGTAAGCACTGCAGGTAATCCAGATGCCCGATTCAGGCAGAACAATTGTCAGCCTTTGACAGAATTGACAAATAACACTATCCCCCTGATTTATTGCAGTGTTATCTTCTCACTCTACTGTTTTGAGGTTGGATGAGAGACCCCTCTATGAAGTCTGGGCCCTCATGGCTGTATGACACTTCCCATAAGACATGAAATGCATAAATGGGAGAGAACTTACCTGCTTTATTGATGAAATATTTGATCTCGAAGGTCTGTAGTCTCAATTCAATAGTGTCCATATGCCACAGGTTTTTGGGAATATTGGTGAGAAAACCCCCATTCCTGGGACTCATAAGGCAATGAACACAGAACCTGGCTCACACCTGAAATCTGACATGTTGTATCTATTTAGCTTGTTCATGTGTAGCTTATACAGTAAACACATCAGCAAATTATTACGGTGTCTATTATACTTAAGGTTGCCAAATATTTTCAATTTAATCATCTCCTTTCCTGTTTTTATGTGATCAGTTTTCCTAAAAAAATATTCTGTGGCTTCGAATTTCCTCTCTGTGGCTTTTGCCCCTAAATTATTTTCCTAAGTCTCTTTTTTACAATGTTCTTTCATCCACGTTTGAAGTGGTGATGGTTTAAAAAAAAAAAAAAAAAGGAAAAAAAAGTGGTTTCCACATAGACTAAACCTCCCAAACTATGAGAGTCACAGCAAAGTTAACGTGGATATAACCTGCATTGAAGACCAGTGTCCTCCAGAGAGGTTTTGATTAATTTTCCACTAATTTTGACTGTTTTGTAGTAGCAACCTTTCATTTTGGGAAAGAAATTTAAGAGATTTGACTGGAAAGGCAGATACTTAACATAGGTTGTCCTCAGTCTGAAGCCTCCAGATATATTATGCTCATTAAGTGTCCCATTCGTCTGTCTGCATTTTTGTTTCTAAGAAGCAGAGCCTGTACCCTCTTTAGGATGAATAACTTGGAAAGAAAGAATTTACAAGCTCCACAAGTTTATTGGTTCCAGATTTCTTTCCTTTCTTTTTTTTCCCCCTCCACACATAATTTGAGATGCCTTCTCCTTAAAAGTTTAGATAAATATGTTGAAAACATTAATACATCATAAAGGTCAAAAGATTAACCATTCCAGAGTCAGCCAACCTCAAGAATTATTATAGTGAGATTTACATGATCTATATCCATCTCAAAAGACATAGTATCAAGGACAGTTACAAACTTGCTCCAGGATTTCAATCTGTTTTCTGAGCTGCCTGTAAATTCATATCCTGTTTAATTCTTTGCTCAAACATAAACTACAGAGAAAAGACTTTACCACATTACCAAAAATTAACATGAAACTCCTCTGATCTTGGTAGGCAAGATGTACATAACATCAAATAAAGAGTGCATTGTCACTGCAACACTGATATTTTTCAGGTATGCTCTCAGCCATCTAGAGACTGACCTCAGACAAAAAGTCTATTACTTTTCACAGTGGTATAAATAGTTCCAGGAAAATAAATAGAGTGCTCCATATACAGCAAACTAGATAAATTACACTTCAGGGGGAAAAACCCCAAACCAAACTAAACAAACCAACAGTGAAGTTACCTTATAATAATAGCTGCTAGGTATGTTAACTTCATCTCTACAGATTAGTTCTGTTAATTTGAAACTACACACCAGTTATACAGACCAAGACAAACTAGGAGGGACTTTGCCATGTCTTTCAATTTAGAAGGATAGCTACTGTGCCTTCTTCTCATTTTAGGGACTTCAGGATAACAACATTGGGCCAGCTGTGAGGAATTAATTAATTCTTCATACTGTACTGCAGCTGAGGAGTTGGGCTGCATGGTAGCTGTTTCAAAGTACAATTAAGATCCATCTTTTCTGTAATCCTTATTTTCTAAGGAAGTAATGGTCAGAACTGATAAATGCTAGGTGTGCCTGTGGCTAAACCCAGAACTAAAATAAACTTTGTTTTGGGATGAATCTGAAATGAAAATTGCTCCATGTTTTCTAATCCTTAGGACTAAATCTTGACTCCCAATCTGCCTGAGAAAGCTCTGATGAAGAGCAGCAACAGCAGCAGGAGCCAGAAGCAGACCAGCTGCTGAAAATCAGGAAGGGTGAAGAGTATTTCTTTCCATGACAGACATCACCTGGCAGTTGTCAAGGGTGGCAATATGAGAGATAGGTACTGGGATGTGAAGGTAAAAATCTTCCTTTCCCTCTAAAGAAATAGACTGAACTGCTATTTTACAGCTAAGGGAAAAGCCATTTATTTTTTTCCAAACACACCACAGAAGTTGATGTTACTGAACAAACTTGTCTCAGATCATCTGTAAGCCCATATGCCTATGAAACTTGCTTTAACCAACTCTGAGTATAAAAAATAGCTTTTTGTATTCCGTAGCACCTTTTGCTAGAATGTCTTGAACAAAGAGAAGCCAGGACAGCTTTTCAATAGCTTTTGTATTTGCCCATTCCACAGCTGCAGTGCTAAGATATTATTTAACTTCAGCTTTTCATTATTTCTAATGTCATCATTCAGATCTTCCAAGAACCACCAAACACTTTTCCCATATCTATTAGGAAAGCAACTGCAGACTGGGGAACATGGAAGCATTTGGCGGCATTTTCCCAGATATTCACATTATCTGTGAGTAAGGACTGAGAAAAAGGCATATATCTCTTCCTCAACTCTGTTTATACCTGAATGAAATTACATTTCCTATTTGACTGTATGTTTTATCTCTTAATCACTTTTCCTCCTTCTCAACAATTACAAAAGGATGAAGAAAAGGTGGAATTGCTTATGTGAAGCAAAAGCACTGTAGCCTCTGTAGGAAAAAGACACATCTTTATATGTAGCAGGTTTTAAAGACAAGTTAATTTAATGAAATAGTTTGCAAAATAATAATTGAAACATAATGCAGCTTGGGCTATAGTACTGTTAGAGAGGTCAACTATTTTCCCTTACAAATTTTATCAACATCTTAATGGTACCTTGAAAGTGTTGAAACCCTTACATTGCATCTGGAAAGTCTGCTGAAAGATGTAGTGAGGGGAAGCAAAAAAAAAAAAAAAAAAAATTGGTGAATAAAGAAAATCCACCGCTTGGGGCAGTTTCTAAGGAGGCAAGAGCTTCTCTCCTGCCAAGAACCAGTGTCTTCAAGGACCACACAGCACTCGGTGCCAAATGTTTTATGGCACCACACTCCAGCTGGCAATGGGTTTTGGACTACAGCACTGGCAGTGGGAGCAGGGTGAGCTGACTGCTGTGTTTCTGAATGCAGCATGGTTCTGACAACCCTGGTGTGATCCAGAAAAGCACCTTACTGCTTCCTGAGTAGGTTTTATAAGCAGATTAGGTGTCTGGTCACATGGGGTGAAATATTTAGAATTAAACATTTATATTCAGAAGACAATCTACCTGGTGCCCAATATTGGTCAGGGGGCTCCTCACAGCTGGGTAAAAAATGCTGTTCTTTAGCCCTCACCCCTTGTTAGGCTTCAGCAGCCTGATTTGCTCCGAACTGGCAGTCTGAATTTGTTTTCAGAGAGTCTGACTGTCTGATAAGGGAGAAGTTTCATGTGCGGTGGGCTGAGAGCTGCTGAAGGGTTGAGAGGTGCAGCACAACTTTCCTGGGGAACCTTGTTAAGTGGAGAGTGGCTGAGTAGGGGCCACATCCTCTACCCCTGGATTGTGGCAGAGACAGGAATGCAAGAGTTATGAGGCCAGGAGTAAGGCAGGCAAGAAGAAACATCAAATAAAAACCTAGGGGGTAGGGCAGCCAGCCAGAAGAGAGAAGACACCTAGCCAAATACATAAATAATCCTAGGAAGCCAGAGTAGAACTCAGAAATTCCCCAGTGCCTGCAAGCCTGTGGCTAAGGAGCTGAGACTGGATATTCTGAGACGAGGGACAGCCTCCAGCCACCCTGACCACCTTGCACAGGGATGTAGATGAAGAACAATTCTTTAATAAATCACATATTTGTGCCATTTTTATCCCCAGTGCACAGTGCACAGTAAACTCCAGTTTTGCCTGATTATGTGGCATACCTGACAAGCAGAGGCAAGGATATATTTGAAGGACCAGAGCCAAGAGAGTGCATTTAGTCTCCATACTGAGTGTCCCAGACTCAGCAAACTTGCTGTCTGTAGTTTAACATGGTGTTAAATACACGACCTACTCAGCTAAGAACCTGATACATTAACATCTGAGTAGCAGTAAACTGTAGATTGTATAGTTCTCAAAAAAAGCCTTTTCACAGACACACTGAAGTTTTTGGTAGGAGGGGAATGCTAACATAACACACTCAAAGTAATCATTCTGGAAATGTGGGGGAAGTTTATTCCTTTCTTTCTTTAGAGTAGTCTGGATAAATGCCAATATTTCATATTTACCTCTCATCTAAACAAAATTATTTCCAGAAAGTTTGAAAACTCAGTGGCTTGTAACTCCGAAGAGTCAGAGGCTGTGGTTGTCATACCTTAGCCAGGTGGATACTGAAAGACAATAAAATGTTTACTTTTATATATATTTCCAAATATGTCAAGTTTCCTATCTCTTTCTGTAATAATGTAACAAAACCCAAAGAATATCCATCTGAGGAAAAACATTAAATGGCTGAAGTGGCAATGAACAAGATTTATCTGCTGCAAGAGGGTGATATATGTCTGAATATCTGTCCCAAAAATGCAGTGGAGGGAAAAACATTAAAATGGCAAGCCAGTGCTCTATCATCAAAGGAAACTACTTTCTCACTGACTCTGACAAAGTTTGCAAAACTTTTTAAGACACCAAATGTGTGAAGATCTAAGAAAAATACATTGTAATTGAATTTTATGGAACAAAGATCTTATTGTCATAATGCCTCTAAAAACTGTAATACTATGGAAAAAGAAATGTTGTAGATGCATTAACTTAGACCTATAAGTTTTGAAATAAGTACAGGGACTTATGCAGACTACAAAAGGTCTGTAAAACATCAGTAATAAATGTATTGGGAAAATAAAAAGCAAGCAGTAATTTTCTGCAGTAATCCACTGTTTCATGTGGGACACACTCTCTGAAGTCAATGGGAATTAAGGTGGATTAACAGAAGGATGTGGCCTGAATTAGATCTACAAGAGGAAAAGGCCATTTGTAAAGGAATCAGGCTTGAGACACACCCATGTAAAATGCTGCATTGTATGTTCTTAAATTGATGCCTACTGAACGTGTTACAGCATAAAAGTCATGATGTAGTCCTGTGAGATGTGATAGAGATGTGGCCCTTCACTAATTTTCCATCTGAATGAGAGAGCTCAGTGTTTCAGAGAAGCTCTCAGCCCCCTTCAGGGCTGTACCTCAGGCACACATTCTGGTGAGGGGCAGGTGACACAGCACTGCCCATAGACCTCAGGCCCTCATCAACGTTGTCCTCCGGAGACACACACAATCCCCATGCAGGTGACATCTGTGCCAACCTGCTCTTTCTCAGTGCAGGTGAAGAACAGCAATTCCCTCTTCTGTGCATGGTACAATTTTCAAGGATTGGTGGGTCAGTCAAATCTCAACCAACACCCCTTGGGTTACTCACAGGTACTTTTCAATAACAAACTATTCTATCAAATGTTATCGCTTTAACTCCCAGCCCTTTATTCTGTAAAACAGGATAAAGACCAGTTTGTGATTTTTGTAAAGAGGAAAAAAAGACTATTTTGCACTGCCTTGAGACTCAAAGATTGCTGCATTGTCTTGATCACAGATCCCATAAAATTGCCTTTGAGGAGACAGCAAGAAAGCAGATCTTTGAGAGGAATAGATCAAGAAGCTGTGTGGAATAAAAGATGGTGATAACATGAACTACAGCTTTGCTACATCAGCTGTAATAACTTATTACTGACATTTGGTCTTTGAAAACATATTTTCTTCTCCACTGCAGGCTAGAAGAATGGATGACAAACAATGTTTAATCAAAACTGGGACACAATACTATTCCTTAAGTAAAAGAGGTAAGAACAGCTGAGGAAATAAAACATCCAGGTTTAGAGAAAACTGTGAACTCAATATTGTCTAAAATATGTCAAATTGATCTGTCAATTTCTCCAATAGAATCCCTCAAGCCATCAGAATCCATACAAAATTTAGGATTTAGGAACTGAAGCTAGAAGGAATGCAATGTTTGGCATTTGTGAGGGTTTGGTTCCCAGGTTATGAGCATCAGGGTTTCAGACCTAATGGGATGTTCATATCACACCAGTAGATGAAGTTTGAAGAACAGAGTGGAAAAAAAGGGTGGAAAAGAAAGCAGATATCAAAAGAAATTTCAGTTCCATGTGGCAGAAAACTATTTGGACACACAGAAATTGTATAGCCACATCTGTGAACATAAAAACAGTGAGAAGGACAAATTTTACTTCTTTTTCCCAGCCCCCTGAGCAGAAGGTACAGTCTGCTTGGGAAACCACAGTCGTTTTGGGTTTGTTATGTTCAGGTGAGACTGATGGCTGCTATCCCTGCTCCTCATTCTGGATTGTTGCCAAAACCAGGTGTTCTGTGGGGTGCAGCAGGAGCTGTCCCATGAGAGCTGTGGAGTGGGGTGCTGCATGGACCCCACGGCTGTCTGTGCCCCCTGAGGGATGGTGTCCCATGGGTGCCAAGAGTCCTTGACACTTTTGGTAAGCAGTGACCCCAGGAGAAAAGCTCCCCATGGTGGTGGGCCCAGCCCTGGCCAGAGGCGGTGCAGAGATGTGGCTGAGATGGGGCACGGCTGAGCCAAAAGAGAGTCCTGTGCCCTGCGTGGAGGTGGTGAGCATGGAGGTCACTGGGAAGATTGTTGAGGAGAGTAGGCCTTGAAGGTGCCCTCAGAGACCTGACACAGAAGTCACAAGTCAAACCAGAAGCATTAGTCTGCTCAGAAATTCGAAGCATTTTGGTAAAGACACTTTTTGGGGCAGTTACTTGAGCAGAAATGTGCCGTACTGTCGTCTTCTCCACTCAAGCACTTACTAGTGCAGCTCAGAAGGTTATTCCCCATTATTTATTATTTCCCATGATTAGGAAAGCAGGATCTCTTACATCATCACAAAGCAACAAATACACCGTGGCATTGCAGAAATAATGTAGGCAAATATTTCTTCACCAGCACAGCAGTGCAGGCAAGCTCCAGTTTTTGCCTGGTTGCTTCGGTTCCCAGTCAGGGGACAGTCCCCTGCAGCTGTGCAACCCAACACCCAATTCTGTGTGCAGATTCCCACTTTCCGCTTTTAAAAACTCAGTCCAGATTTCCTTTCACTCTGGTGCTTCATGAGCTCTGGATGTGTTTTCAAATACCAAACGCACTGACTGCATTTTGGACGGGTCTCACTGTAAACACTCAATGAGTTTTTCCTGCAAGCTTCATTGTTACAAAATTACAAATGACATGGAAATGAAAACAGGTCAAACCCAATTACAAACATGCATTTTCTGTTAAGAATCCATTTCTCAATGTATGAACTCATTTTTTGGGAAGTACGCCAAAGCATTGTTTTGAATTTATGTCCATCTCTACCAACATGGGTTTACAAATATGAAAAAGATGTCAGAGCTTATTGTAGGCAGAAGAATGCGGAAATAGGGATAAACTTTTGCTTAAGTCTCCTATGCCGTATTTTGTATCTGTGTCTGTTACTGGTTGTATGGACACTGGAAATTTTTAATTCAAATCACAATGGGGTGTGATAAAATGGCTAGTATTAAAAAATGCTAACAATCCAGGTAACACATGTCCAACAGGTAAGAAAGATACCATTTAATGGCACGGTCATTAGCAAGGAGCTCTCACTAAACGCTGGTAATGTCCTGCTCCTGGTAGGCACACACTCATTATCTGGTTCTGTGTTGTACCATATAACTGTGAAGACCATGGTCTGACTACTTCCCTTCCTACCTAGATTATTAAAAGTTACTACTCTTCCATCTTCCAAACTGGACACTTAATGTTTTTCAGTGGAGCAGAAGTCCTTCAGTGGCTCTGGGCTACTTGTGAGTTTTACTTCCTTGTTATACATACATACACTCACTTTTTCTGGAATATCTCTAACTCCTAAAAAAAAGAATCATTAAAATATTACCTGTTGCCAAAAAGACTAATATACCAAAAATATAATCTATTTTCGGAAGCTGAAAACTACAAAAATACCTGCTGACACATTTTTCCTGGGGATGCTTTAAGCAACTCAAGAGCAAGTTTAACTAGGGTGTTGTAAATTGGAATAACTCTATTGATAACAGCTGAGTTCTTGTTTCAGTGTAATTGGTATTAAAACTTTTTTTCTGCCTTCCAAATAATTTTTTGAAAGTGAAACCACGATGACTACAAAAACAAGTAGCAGAAGTAGTGGAGGAGGTGGAGCAATCAGACAGTGCAAACTGCACATTATAAACTCCTGTGGAAGAAGAGGTTAGACTGCAAGAAACTACTTGTATGATATTATTTGCAGAAGGCTGCTGTTGACACCATAACATTAAGCATGGCTGAAATACTCTTCTAATGCAAAAAGTTTCATTTCCCATGAGATCTGCTTCTATAAGGGTGGCACTACAGGACGCCTCAGGGACAATGTCACTATCACAGGATCAGTCTCACTAGCACCTTTCTCAGATAAAAAATGCCCATCCCTGTTGTTCAGAAAATGGATATGGGACCACCAAATAGTAAGTTCATTTAAGCAAAGCAACTGGTGCCGTGGTTTGAGATGTAAAAGGGTTGTAAGTTACATACCTGCCTCTTCCTACAATTATAAAAGGACTCTGTGCTGGACAGAAATCTCTCAGAAGGCAATGGACAGATGGATTTGAGCCAGAGACTCCTGCTGCAGAATGAAGGATGGAGCTGTGGAGGCTGTGGTGGCTGGGCCATCATGACACAGGGCTGTGTCCACTTCCAGGTTCACACCAAGGAGCTGTTCTGTCACCTGCCTCTGAGCTATTTCTGCAGTTTCCCTGTTGCTCAGGTCTTCTAGGTGTGTGGGATCCATCCTGTGTTCCTCAGCCCCAGGCAAGTCTGGGTGCAGGGCTCATAGTATCACAGCTCTTGGTCCTCTAAGAGGGGACATTTTAAGGAGGGAGTTGTTCTCTTGTGTTTTTTTAAATACAATTCTGCAGCATATATTACATAGCTGCATGCACTGTATCAAGCAAAAAAATGTAATAACTATTTTATGTAATACACAACAAGTAGCAATTTGGTATTTCCTACAGGCTTTCTTGTCAAAACCTCTAGCTGATTTCTACTTCATACTCTCTGTTCACAAAATAAAACCATGCTATTGGCCTGAGCTGTTTCTTGTAAGGATTAAACAGCTAGCATTTATATTATATTTAAAATGTTGCATGCTGTTTTGGTTAATAAGTCATGATCTCTATTTGTAAAGCATGATGAAAACCAGTCAGGTCTCTACTGTACAAGAGTACCGCACTGAACACCTGCTCAGCAAGCACCAAACACATTTTATGTACTTCACAAAAGGGTAATACTTTTCTTTTAGCAACAGTTTTTGCTTCGGCCACAGTGAGTTTTGCTTTATTATCCTGCTGGTATTTTGATATTCATAAACAAGTCTCAAAACAGTTTTAAAATCTGCTTTAAAAGAGTAGTTCAGCAGCAGAAAACAGCAGAGCCTCTGTCTACATATATCTTCCACAGCGTTCAGCCTCTTCCCTGAGGTGTTGGACTTCAGACATGTTTTATTAACATTCTGGAGTTGTACCCTCCTGACTAACCAGCCATTAGCTGGCTCACTGATCCTTAACTGCAGATCACTTTCTCTCTTATATAGGCTGCATTTCCCTTAGGTTCCAAAATAATTAGTCTCCCGGCTATGGATGTGATTTCTGTTTAAAGGAAAGCAGAAGAAGCACCTCCGCCACTGCTGGCAAGCATCTTTATTCATGCTAAGCTCCTTCTCTGGTTGATATTCACAGAGCACCATATTCTAATTCTACTTAATAATTAGACTAATACTTACATTTGCCTTCCAGAGCAATTTTCGGCACAGTAAGCAGGGAGTTGCACGCACAGAGCTCCCATAGCAACATGTTATTGTTAACCAAAGTTGTGTGCACAGCTCCATGTGCTAAAAATTCACCAAGGAGCAATTCAGCTGTCAGATACACGGGGGCAACTCCCATGGGATGTCAGTGGAAGCCTCAGAGGGCAGAAAAATATTATAAAAATGTAACAGTGTGTTATGATAATAATCACCCAAAGCTCTGCTAGGTCAATACTCTGAGCTGACCTGTTTGGAATCACAGAGATAAGCCCCCTTGCTCTCTCTTTTGCCAGAGCTGAACATAAGGGCATCATCATTAGAAAATATTTTAATATTATTCCTTAAAATGTGTTCTACTGTAAGGTGTGATATCTGTATACTAAGGAAGTGTTGGTGCATCCTGATGAATTGTGCGACTCCAGGCATCACTTTGGAGAACTGAAATGGAGAAAATCTGCTCTTTATCCCAGACTACTGAAAAAAAATATTGCAAGTGGTGTCAGAAGGAGACAAGACAAGCTCAATGCAAATATTCATCAAATAAAATAATCAAAATATTTTCTTGCATAGCATGTACTAACCTCTTCATTTAGGAAAGGGAAAAAAGGCAGCAAAAATGCAGTGCCTGAAGAGTCACTTTTGCATAAAGTCAGAGAAGTCCAGTGGACGTTCCATAAGCATTTCAGAGTGACCAATTGTTTTGATTGATATTATTATTTGATTAATAATATTTTGCCTTTTGTTTTGGCCTCCTAGTTATTGAACATATCAAAGGCAGCCAGAGTCGTAATAGACTAAAGAAATTTTACAAAAAGGATAGATACTAGTAAGTAACTTTTACTGCTCATACTTCCCACATCGTGTGATTTTAGCGAATCAAGGAATGTCGCTGTTGAGCAGCTAGCAGAGTAATGAATGCATCAGTTCTCAGTGGCAAGAAGGAATGACCTTTATTGTTTTGATTTCATCACATATATAGAGTTCTCAAAAGTCACCCAGATTGGTCAGTCAGAAGCCTTCCCCCAGGCCTGATTGGCCAGGCCTGCACTGCCCAAGTTCTGGGACACTGTTCCAACAACATCCAAACTTTATTTATAAAACACAAGAAAATTTCTCATGGGAAAAACCCGTGCTAGCCACAAAGGAATACATTTTAACTCAGGTTGCTGGACATCATGAGTCAATGAGAACAAGCACAGTAAGTGGTAGGTCTGCATAGAAAGTACTGAGTGAATTCAGCTCCCCTGCAGCCATATGGGATGAGAGGTATGAAGACTGTTTCTGTCCTCATGCCTCTGTTGGCATGCTTGTACCTTCCTAAGAGAGGCAGGACTGGACACCCTCTGCCCCCCTGCCGAGACTCCTGTGGGTGATGTGGCTCTGTGCTCTGGCAAGTCCAAGTCCATCTGCCATTTCTAGATGTCTTCTTGTATCACAGTCAATCATAGCTATAAATGCTGAGATTCAGACATCTTACCTTACTTGCAAATACAGCAATGAAATGCATAATAGCAGCATTACTTTTCAAAAGTAAGCTAGAAAACAGCATTTTCTTTTAGAGATGGAATCAGTCCTCTGTATTTCTCTGTACACGTGCATGTACCAGGTCTGATGTATTTATTTCATACAAGGATGACTGGGTTTTCAGTCAAGCACATGAAGCCAGGGAGGGAGTCTTCTTAACTCCCCGGGAGGGGAGTACTTGGGCAATCTGCATATTTTTCTTTCCCCCTTATTTTATTGGATTCCATCTTCCTTGATAAGTAATTTTAAAATGTACATTTCAGGCATTTACTTTGATCTCTTTTCCTGGTAATTAAATTGCCAGTCTTTAAATTGACATAATTTAAAATAATCCTAATTAAGACAACTTCCCCAAACTTCAAATACTGGTTTTGAATTCTAGTGTGAAGAGAATGAAAAATGATTCCCTGAGTATTCACTTTAACACTGTCTACTTCTCCCATACAAGGAAATTGATTTTCTCACCTGTCATGTTAACTAAGGGCACAATCCTGCAAATCCTTACTTCCGAAAGTTGGTCTTAGTCAGACACCAATTCACTGGAACTAATTACAAGATTTGCTCACGCGAATAAGGATGGCTTGGAAAAGATCATTTGGACAAATGTGCAAGTGTGTAAACACATAGAGTAAGAATGAGCCTGTGCGATAAGCACACTGTGCAATACACACTGATTGCTTTAGAAGATGTCCCTCGTGAAACAGTAACTGCAGTTCACATAGAAAGTGGAAATAAAAAATTTTACAGGGATATAAAAATAACTACATAGATATACAGATCTATGCTTTCAATATGTATCTGAGTAATTGATGATCAGATGATCTGATCGTAAAGCACATATAAATCCTGTGGTACTTTATTTTAACCAACTACAAACATAACTGCAAATTGTGATGTTATGACACACACAGATTGCTAAAACAGACAAGGGCTTATGAGCAACTGTGACAGTCAGGAGAATATGAAAAATATGTAATCTGAATGCCCAGCTATTAATAGTCTACAGAAGCTGTGAAACAATTATACATTACTATGTTTACCTTAGCCTTGCATATTTACATATCAGAATGTATGTTGGAGGGTTTAATTGTGGGGCTGTCAAAAGTAAAAGCACTTTTAGAAAACCAAACCATACAATATTACAGGGGGGAAAAAAGATTCAAAAGTCTTTTGTTCAAATGGAAATACAGAAAACAACATGTTGTTTAAGCAAGATTTTATTTTCTTCTACTCAAGTGATGAAGAGGCTTTTGAAAAGAAAGGCTTTCATCTTACACATGCAGTACTCCATCACAACATAATTACCCTAATTTGTATTCCACTGTAGAAATAGGCTTTTTCAGCTTAAACAAATTAAGCAACAGTCACTAAGCGTACATGACCGGCATTCTTTCGAGTAACCTGTTATCAGCTCTGGCTACAGCTTTATCTTGATGAAATGGGAATCCTTTTTTATTTTCCTAATTTCCCAGGCCTCCCAAGATTATGCCACTCAGATTGCCTAGAGAGGGACCATGATTCACTGGCTGGAGAAAGAGACAGTGCATCCAGAGATTATTTCCTACAGCCTCATTAAATTGTTATCTGGTCTGGGTCAAATCCTGACTGTCTTTGGGCCCCTCTTTAGGAGAAAGCCTAAGTACACACTTAACTCGGCACATGTGAATAACCCAGCCACACTCAGAAGGTTTTTTAAGCAGCTGCTTGTGCTCCCTGCTGAATAGAGGCTGTTCTGCTGCTCTTTTCCTCTGGCTTTGGTTGATGTTATATGTCCTGAAGGATGACAGGACAAGCTCCATCTGTATTTTCATTACTTGTCCTTTAGCTGTGTAACTATGGATATCCCTGCTGTTTGCACACATTCTTCTAAATATTAAGCTCACTCTGACCTGGTGGATCACTTCCAGTGAGGCTTTGCCTTCATCACCTTTTCCTCCTCAGTCCCTCTAGGTATGACCAGGGTATCTTCTCCATCTCCGGGTCTGGATGAGATAAAGTCTCACCGGTGCCCACTTTACAAGGTGCAGCTGTGGAAATGGCATCTGGCTCCATGTGGGCTTGTTAAGATACTTACACAAAAAACCTAAAAAAAAACCCCAGAAAACCAAACAACCCAAAAAAACCCCAACCCCAACCAAACCAAACCAAACCAAACCAAAAAAAAAAACCCCAAAACAACCTAACAAAGAACCAAAAAAGAGGAGAAATAAGACCATTCCAGAGGCATGGTAGAAAGAAAGAGGAAACCTGTCTGCTCATGAGGCAGAAGTTATCAGAATTTGGATATTTCCCCAGGGAATAAAAAGATACTGCCTTCAGATCTTCCTTCACCCCTAAAGGAGGCTGATCCACCACACAGATGTCTTTTCAAAGTGTGTAGCTCCTAGCAGGAATGAGGTGAATGGGAAGTGAATGTACCTATCTCCAAAGAGTGGGAACTCTTGCTGCTCCTCCTGAAGTGCTGGAGAAACAGCACAATTGTTGTGACCTCCTCTGACACAACTGAGATCAGCTGCCAAAAACATGAGGATAAGTGGTGGCAGCTGGGGAATGCCACCTTCCCCAGACTTCTGCAATCTCCTCCCTCTCTTTCCCAGCCATCCCTTGCAGACTTCCTTCCCCTACAGTTCCTACAGACTGTCAGAGAGGAGCAATCTCAAGGCTGATTTACAAGGTAAGGTGAGCTGAGGGTGACAACAGCACAGACAGGGTAGTGCCCTTGCTGTTAGGGCACAGTCCCAACTTGTCTGGGCAGGGTGAACAGAGCAACAGTTTTGATAGCAACAGGTGTCATCAACAGTCCAGCAAGCTGAAATAGGACTCCTGAGTGTGGGTAGAGGCTGTGGATTGAAGAGGCTTCAGGAGAGGAAGCATGAAAAATGGGGTGAGTTTTCAGGGATCATGTAAGCTCACAACCCAGGTGAGGCAATCCCACAGCAGCCCACTGGGGTCATGACACCAATAGGGCCTACAGACAGTCCAACCATCATCAAGCAGAGATGAGGTCATGAGTTGGGTCTAAGACTAACCCAGAAAATCTGAACGATAATTCAGGAACAGGCAGCCCAGAGCAGGCCTAATGGTCCAGACCTGAGCTGAAATGGGGTAATTGAGCTGGTAATATGGGTGCAGTGAGGCTGGCCAGGACAATTAGGGCCCCATCACAGCCTTCCCTGGTCACCAATCTGGATCATTAATTGAATGGAGAACTCTCTTTTTCTTAGAAAAAGCAGTAGAGCAAGTAGTGGTTGTAGTGCTCCTCCTCGGTGTTTAGCAACTTATTTGTGCTCAGGAGGTTCTGAAACTAATACTTCAAACTCTGTCTTTGTTAACTCCACCACCCTTTGAACTACCAAAATCCAGTGCTTCCTAGCACCATATGGTAAATACATTGTCCTCCCTTGTCATCACTAGATCCAAGGAGGAATATGAAACCATGGGCATTGGGAAATTCATACCAGAGCAAAGTTGTAAAGACTTAGGGGGCTTAAGTAGCGTTCACAGGCAAGTGAGGATCTGCCAGGAGTATCCTCATGCCTGATAGGAGGATTATCACCCATGTGTCATATGTTGTGCCATATACAGAAGATACTAATTGTTATGAGGAAAATGGGATGGGAAAATCCATACCATAGAGACCCCTTTGTGTCATGAATGAACATGCTTCCTGACCTTAAGATTCAGTCTTCTTAAACTCCTTTTTACAAGTTTGAAATTTCAAGTATATCCATCAGAAATTAGAGGAGATGGGTAAGAACATATGTCTTCGCTGCAACAGCAAGACATGACCCACTGGAGATTGTTTCAATTGCCAGTTCTGGCTGCCACTATGAGAAACAGAGCACAGCAAATACTTTCTCTTATGCCTGTTCTCCTTTCCTCCCTCGGTGTTTCATTTCAATCTCTGTAGTCAGGGGTATGGTTGCACTATGCACCCAAGAAAAAAGCTTCTTTTCCTTTCGATCAAAACCAACCCGCCTCTCTTGCTGCAAGCTTTCACGCCATGGCTGGAATCCAAACAAATTATTTAGCCCTGTTGAATTTATTGCCTCTTTTAAGGAATTCCATCAATCTCCTTTAACCTGTCCATGCCCAGGAGTAGCAAATTCTAAAAGCAATCTTAAATTTAAATGTACCATTCTGTTTACTGAGCAATGAACCTTCAGGCAATAAATACTACAGCAGGAATTCACAAGGACTCTGTTAGGGCTTGACAGCCCCGACAGCCATTGCGCAAGTCTTTGTTAGTCCTGACAACATGGGTTTTTTTTTCAACCAAATGAATTACAAATTTGTTTTTAATCTTTGAGGTTACTCCTAATGCCTTAGAAAAGATCCAAAGCTGTTTAAGACTGTATTCACGTTACAAGCAGGCAGTGAATTGCAGACTATTAGGCAAGCCCGTTGTCACTCAATGTGAACAACACCATAGACAAGCGACTCGGCAAAACTTTTGTCCATGTACTAGAGTTCTTTAATGCATTGCATACACAGCAGCTGCTCTGGACTTCTCTGGTTTTAAAAGTCACTTCCCTGGTTCCTGGACAGATAACCTGCCCATCGTGCAGAACCTCTAGATGCATTATGCTAAACAGCAATCCTAGCAATTGTGTGACTGCGTTAACTTCTCCTTGGTCCTACAAGAGTGACAGCTACAGGAGTTGTTAAGCAAGGTTCCAAGCCAAAGCTAATGTCTGTTCAATGGGGTGGATAACACTGTGAGTTCTTATTTGCTCAGACTTGCAGGCTACACTGGAATATATTTTTTGATTATTTTTGCCTTCTCTCTGGGAATTTCAGATTTTCATCCTTTTCCTCCTTAAAGAGCTCTCTGGATCTCTGCCACTTTGATGGGGTCTTGCAGAACCCTCTAGTCCATGAAATCACGGGAAAAACGCAATTCCCACAGAGACATCACTTCTCGGTGACAAAGCAATTGTGATTCCTGTGCTAATCTTGTAAGAAATTTCATTAAGCAGTATCACTTCGTCACATCCAAGTGCGATATCCTCACAAAATGTGCCATCTAGGGCTGCACCTCATGAGCTGCTTGGAATGGTTTGCTAGGTGCTCTGCTTCTCAGCCTTTGCCTGCCCTCCCTGCTGCAGGCTCTGTGCAGACTCCAGCTAGGTCTGAGGCAGGCAGTGCTTAACAACTCCTAGTTTCTACATCATGCTTCTGTCAATGGGCTTTTAACATCCTGAGGACGTGAAAAAGTTAAAAGTTGTGTTTGATCCAATTCATCAGAGTGGAGGAAGCTAGACATGGTCCCCAAGACAGAGGAACTCTCACTCTGCTAATGTGGGAGCTCCTTTCTGCATCTTTCCACATCTGGCCCTGTGTTGCAGTGAGCAACCTTGACAGGGTGTTGGGTCATTGAATGCTTCAACAGCCTTTAATGCCCCTGATCAGCCTCACATGGGGTCTTCACCCACATCCTCTGCCCATATCCTGGGATGTCCATTTAAGCTCTGGCCCGAGCCTTCAGCCTTGCTTCAAGCTATATTGTTGGAGGCATATTTGCCTTCAGGGTCTAGTGGTGTCTCTTTGCTGGACCTTGGTCTACTGTCACAGCTTTCTCTTCTGCCCTGCCCCTTGCTGCTCCACCTGATAGGTGTTCCAGGATAGACCTCCACCCAAGTCATCACCCTGCCTTCATCAGTCTGGGACTGTTGATGGACCTTGATACCAGCTCCCAGGCCTGCCCACCCTGTCCAGATCCCACAGGACAGTGCCCTGTAGGTGAGAGCTCCCTGAGTCAACCCTGCCTAGGATTTGAGGCTCCTGTGGGGTGGCTGGGGCCAATTCATGCTGCCTCCAAAGGGTTGTAGGGACTGAATGGCTGGTATGGGTGGAATGGATGTGGGTGTGTGTGACCAGCAGCAGGAAGCTGGGATGCTGAAGCTGTCAGTGGGGTTGAGCAAGGGTGGGACAATCCAACTTTCCCTGAAATCGCCTCTTAAACTATGTAGTTGCAGAGGGTCAGGTTGTCCCTAGGGGCCAAGAGGATCGCAGAACAAGGCAACATGGCTTGGGGATTAAGCCACCCCTGAAGCCAGGCAGAGGATGAGGCCAAGCCCCTCTAAGAATGAACTAACTAGTGATGCTTGAGTTGCCTCTGAGAAACTTCTGAGGCCAGGGAGGTTCAGGACTTTCCTGAGGAGACCTGATGGTTGGGGAAGTTGAATGATGACGACTAGGAGGTTCATGTTCCTAGAGAAAGAGAGGCCATGTGGCATGCAAGGGCTTCAAGCCACCCTTGAGGTCAGGAGGCCAATTTAAGGATCAAATCATCTCTGAAGTGTATGGTTATGTGGTCGGGTCAACCTGGAGGAGCCTTAGAAGGGGAAGGGTGTTCCTGCCACCGCTGAAGAGCCACAACATACTCCAAAGCCTGGGCAGCTGAGAACAGGGTTGAAATTAAGGTGCCCCAGATGGGTAGGGAGCTGATAGCTGGACCCTCTCCTGGGTTCCCAGTGTCTGTGGCTGGGCTTTGCGGTTTCTCTGGGGTGCCTGATAACTCTTCCAACCCTTGACTCTCTTTAGGTGAGTCTGATGTGAGCGATCTTTCCTCACAGTCAAGGTTTTTCTGTAGGTACATAGCAGAGAGATGTAGGGAGATATTGACTTGTCTGACTCTAAGGCTGAATTTTTGTCTCTTGCAGCGTGTTGAGCAGAATGCTGATAGAAGACAAGGCTGTTTACAGAATATATAACAGATACTTCAAAGACTTCTTCTAGCTTTGAGTTCTTCAGGCATAGGCTTTTGTGCATAAGGCATTTCATGTTCGGTAAACCTGATACAATATATTCCCTATTAGATGAAGGATTGCAATTACTCCAGTTTTCTCCCTGGGTTAGAGTTTAAATTTTAAGTGATGATACAACAACTTATGATTCCTGTCTGAATTTGGGGTTATGTTAGAAGATGAAGGTAACTCTCTGCTCTAAAGAAAGGATCAAGGAAATTCTTAGAATTGAAAGCTGCAGTTCTCTAGGACCCCCTCCAAATGATGAGAGAATAAGTTGCACAGTGTTCCAGTGTCTTATAAACCTGCTTAACTATATGCATGTTAATAGCTTTAGTAAGTGAGACAGGAGTGTATATTGAGAGTTATGGCATTACAAATGTGCTTATAGGCATGCAGAGCTAAGGTCTTTGTTTTCATCCAAACTCGGATATCCTTTAATTATTCTAGATATTTTAGTTTTGCAATTTAATTTTTGAATAGCTACAATTTCTTTAGCAGTGGTGAAGTATGTTCTCTTTTTTTTTTGAATGTTCAATAGTAATAGCGTGTAATTTTGATCCATTAGATGTCTTCCTTTTCTTACTGAAACAAAATGTTATATTTTGTGTACAGTAGCCATTTCAAAATAGAATAGGCAAAAAGACTGCTAGTAGAAATCTGTCAGTCAGAATCAAGTCATACTGAAAGGAGAAAACTTCATGTGCAGAGAGAAGAAGATTAGCATTTTTGAGGCTTTTTTTTCCCCAGTCCATTCCATTCACGAGGAGCCTTAGCTTCACTTGGGAACAGGCTTGCATTAGGCCATTTCTCATCAAGGTCTTTATGCACCCAGCTGGCGGTGTCTGTGTGTAATCCCAGACAGTTTCCCTTTGCAGCTGTGGGGGGCCTCCTTTGATGCGCCTCTGTAGGTGGCTGCCGATCCCTCGACTGGGGCTGGCAAACAGAATCTCCTCTGTAGAGGAAAAGAAAACACCCCAGTGATGCCATGTGACTGTTTGCTTTATGCATGCAGGAGGAACTGACGTCAAGGGCCTCAGGGTATTGTTCTAATGCAATAACATGATGTTGTGGTGTGTATCTCTGTGCATCTTATATATCTAATGCAGTGCCTGTGGTGAATGTGGTCAATATACGTTCCTTCTGCTCTTGATCTCTTTTACTTTCAAGGCTCCCCACTTGTACGGAAAAAAAATCTGCAGTGTCTGCTTGTGACTATCAATTGAAAATACGGTGGCCTCCTCTATACATACTAAGAACAGTTTTCTTGCATTGTTCCTAACAATGCAGTTGTAGGCATTGTTAACACAGCAGAGCAAACACCTAAGCGTGCAACAGAGGAGAACCAATGCTGATTTTATTTTTAGTACTTGCTTGGGAGGAAAGGGAGAGAAGCTATTTCACAAATCTTTGGTATGCAGCAGAGTTCATGTAATGGTTGAGGTTAAAAGGGACCACTGGATGTCTTCTAGTCCAACCTCCTTGCTCAAGCACAGACCCCTACATCATGTTACTCAGGATTGTTTCCAGATGGCTTTTGAGTAACTCCAGGGAAGGAGACTCTGCAACCTCTCTGGGGATTCTCTTCCAGTGCTCAGTCACCCTCACAGTAAAGATGTTCCTCATGTTCACATGGAACTTGCTGTGTTTCAGCTTCTCCTTTTGCCTCTCATCTAATTGGCCAGTACCACTGAGAAGATCCTGGCTCCATCCTCTTGACACCCTCTCTTCCTGTACTAGTGTTCTCTTTTTTTTTTTTTTTTTGTCACAGGTTTCATCTCTTTCAGTTTGAACATAAATACTGATACAAGAGGTTTAAAAAGTGAAGTCAAACAATAAAACTAGGCCAAAATTTTCAATATTATGTGTAAATGCAAGTAGGAACTTGTGTTTTGCTGAGGGGACTGTGCAGCTAGTGTCCTATGAAAATATCTACATTTAGGTGAACCCAGTTGCCCCTGCAGCATGGGGATATGTAGAATGTGATTGTACATGTAGTATGCATAGCCTGAGAGCATTTACTGAGGACTGTCAAACCACAGGATAAAAATCTAAGAGTTGATGTAATAAGGTGTAAATTGGGGTGGTGATGTAATCTGGTAAAACCTCCACTTATACAATCATCTGGCTTTATAGGCAGCACCCTCTTACCTGCTCAAGGACCCAGCCTGTTCTAAAGTCTGAGGGGCTTCTTCCTAATGTAACTGTGTGTATTGATCATATACATTTTCCTTATGAATGTAATTATTTTGCTGTCTTCTAACCCTATTGGAAGCTTGTTGTAAAACATGTCTTGGGTGAACTGCAAACCATTACCTACTCCCTTTCCCTAACTGAGAATAATTGTCTTTCAGCCTCAGAAAATGTGGTCTTGATCTGCTTCTGTAGTGAGGATGAGGCTCAGGTCTACCCTCATTTCCCACATCACCATAGTAGGGAAAAAATGGCAGAAATAATGCTATTTGAAGAAAAAACCTGTTATTCCTATGCTTTGTGAACACTCGTTTGGACATTTTGGATCGTGTCTTTTCTGTGCTTCAGTGTTGTAGACAGTTTATGCCTCTTGTATTTTAACAGAGGTCTGAAATGGTTACAGTGATGTTTCTTATGCACTCTCATGGTAAAACCCTTGAAGCATTTCGTGGGATGACAATTTACTTGGGGTTCGGCACTACTCTGCCATGTCCATCAGCTGAGATCTAGGACACCCGCAGCAGAGAACCCGGACTGAACCGCACAGGTAATTTCAGAAGGGGCTGACTCGGAGTACTGCGTGCTAGGGAGCCACGCAGCAAGTAGTTTCTGCAGGTGGTGCGAGGTGGAGGATGATAGGCATCCCTCTCATGCCGACCGTGCTTGTGCTTCACAGGGCAGGAGCTTGGATCAGGCACGCTGGCACACTTGGGCTTTTCACCTTCTCCCGAGGGCAGCCCGGGGAGGCGTGGATCTTCTCCCTGTGCTGCTGAGGCTCCTGGCGGGTGCACAGGAGCAGGCAGCCCCATCTGCCGAGGGTAAAGGCACGAAGTTGTATCAGGGGAGGTTTAGGCTGGACACTACGAAAAGGTTTTTGTCATCCAGAGGGTGTTTGGGCACTAGAACAGGCTCTGGAACGGGCTCCCCAGGGAAGTGGTCACAGCGCCGGCCTGACAGAATTCAGGAAGCGTTTGGACAATGCCCTCAGGCACATGGTGCGACTCGGGGGCTGTCCTGAGCAGGGCCAGGAGTGGATGCTGCTGGCGGTCCCTTCCGGCCGGGGACGTTCTGTGGCTCCGAGCGCGCGCACGGGGCTCGGCCGCGCCCCGGGGCAGCTCCACGCGCCGGGCGCGCAGCTCGAGTGCGCGCGCGCAGCCGCCACAGCCGCGCCTCCGGCGGCACGCGCAAGCGCGGCCCCGAGGCGCACGTGCCGCGCGCGCCGGGCCCCTCGCGCCCCTCCCCGCCCCCGGCGGGCGGGCACGCGCCGGGATTGGCTGCGCGCGGCTCGGCCCCGCCGGCGCGGGTGAAAGGGCGGCCGGGCAGCGGTGGCCGCGGACATGGCGGCGTCGGTGGCTCCGCTCCTGCGCTGGGGCGGCCGGCGGACACGGCTGCCGCGGGTGAGCGTCGCCTCGGGGGCCGGCCCGAGAGGGGTGGCGGCCTGGGGGCTCCGAGCCGCGGCGCCGCGATCCGGGCGGCGGAGGCTCCCCGTGGATGGGGTCGTCGGGCGGAGGCTGCTCCCTGCGGGGGTGGGTGGTGTCTCCTCCGAGGAGCGTCCCCGTGTGACCGGCGGGGGGCCCCCGGCTGGCTCAGGGATTCTGGGGAGCTCTGTGTGCGCTGGGCCGCGGCGGGGACGGGCGGCGGGAGCGGCCGTGCGGCCGGGGATGGTCTGCCAGTGGCGGCCGGGAGCAGACGGCAGCCGGGAGGCTGGAGAAGCTGAGTCCTGGCGCCTGTGCCTCAGGCCTCGCAGCATCCAAGAGGCCGGTCCTTGATGAATCCCAGCGGCGTGTTGCCGGGAGACCGTGATTTTGTGTGTGTTTGTTTTGGGTTTTTTAAATTAATTATCTGCTTCTGAACAGGGTTATGCGGTACTGTAGGATGGCGGATTCAGCGTCCCTGGTGGCGTTTAAGGAAAGACTGGACGTGTCACTTAGTGCCGTGGTCTAGTTGATAGGATGGTATTTGGTCATAGGTTGAACTCGATGATTTCTGAGGTCTTTTTTGACCTGATTGATTCTGAAGTTCTGTGATTTCCTTCTGCCCGACACAAGCTTTTCAAAGCTCTGGGGTAGAGGGTAATTTTGTGCTATTTTTAGTTGTAAAACGTTAGCTAACAGAGAAAGGAGTTGTCTCTTCCCCCCCACCTCCCCCTTTACCCCAGATACTTAAGGTGCTTTCAGCTGTTACTTAAAGCTTTACTGTGGTTTTCTATTCTTGCTTTTCATGGAAATGCAATAAACTTGTTGCAGAACCATACCAGTGTTTTTGATGAAGACCTGAAATTATCGAGAAAACCTTATTCCTTAGACTGTGGAGTAACTTCCCTGAGGCACCTGCTGTGTTTTCATCTCTTTTACTTCTACAGATTGCGAATAAAAAAAAAAGATGATTTTCGGTAAGAACAGACAGCATTTGAACATCAGGCTGTGTAACAATTGACTGACGCTGCAAATAGTTTATGGGAAAAGTAGTGCAAAATACATCTAATTGTTTACAGTAGGAAGAATTCACAGGTTTTTTTTTTTTTTTTTTTCCCAAGAAGGAAAACTAGTTTGGAGGTCTGCAAGTTTCAGTGGAGAAGAGAGAAGTAACTTACAGGAAATGTTTTGCCCAGTGCAACCCTGAGGGTGTGGGATGGATTTCTCTCTAGGAATGTTGCCTCACTGCAATACTGTGAAGAACTCCTCACCTGTTTCTAGTAATGTAAAAGAGGTGATTTATGTGGGCAGTGAATTCTGAGAAGGGATTAAAGAGGAAAATGGCGTGTGCTTTAACCAAGTATTTTTCCTTAAGCAATATGTATAGTAAACCTATTTTCTTGTGACGGTGTACACAAGAGAAGCTTTTTGAAAAGCAGAGTTATCTAATTGGAGATGACTTGAAATTAACCAAGGGCTCATCCTGTTTGAAGACTTCATTTTTGATAGCCATGAGTATGTGTGTACAGATGTGGAAGGCTTCTGTTCTTCCTACTAAGTAGTTCTAAGACTTTGATGTCAGTCCTTTGGAGCCTGTAAAAGGCCTACTTTGTCTTCTTTCTCGAGCGTGTTATCTGACTGCACCAGTGTAAGCAGTATGGAAATGTGGCACCTTTGTAAAACAAAATGTTTTTATTGCTACTTAATAGCGCTCATGAGTTATGTCACTGAAGTGATTTCTAGCCTTCATACATATCTATGTATGAAGGTCACCATCAAGACAGCAGTATATTGGGACACTTTTAATAAAACAAATTTGCATGGAAAATGCTTTCATAGATTCTTTTATGTTTTCCTAACATAGGCAAATTATGAAATTGATGTTTTCAAACTTTAGTGTGCTTGGAACTTCTACAATTTTTGCGAGGGCTAGTAGCTACTGAGATGTCCTTAGCTTCTTCTGCTGCTTTCATGTGGGAATCAATAAAGGACCTGAGAAAGGTGCAGAAACAGTGAGCTGGGGATTTGACTCTTTGCTGTGTTTCTAATTTAGTGCCTTCTGTTTAGGTTTTATGCGGAACTAGTTCTGCATAGATTATAACCAAAATTTCATTTTGAATGCTTTGTACTTCTGGAGCTTGGAGGAAATCTGATGTTGAAAGGAGACTGTGATCACAGAATGAGGGTGAGACATAGCTTTTGATATATCAGTCATAATACCCTTTTGAGAGAACTGTTAGAATAATGTAGAACAAAGTGATAAATACTATGCATCATGACTTCAAGAGTTAAACTGCTGACATAGATATTATCAGTGTAGGTAAGTTTTCTAATCATTGAACTAAATGTATGGAAAGTTTCTCTGCCATCTATGCACCCAGCACTTTTAAGTCATGGAAGTTATCTGTACAGTGGGAGCCCCTTGCACTCTTCTCTGATGTTATTTTTAGCATGCTGTTATTCCTGGGAAATATTTTCACCCGTGTTCATGAGCACAGAAGTATCAGGCTGATGGGATAGCAAGGTTGGGTATCATTTGCCATTAAGGGAGGGAGTTCAAATGATTGTCAATCTGTGGAAATGAATGTAGCCATAGACTTCAGGAGTTCAGTGATTGTTTCTAGTATGTAAACTACAGATTTTAGTACTGACAAGCAGTCTTAAAGCATAATTCAGGTAGAGATTTCTGGTTCCAGGAGTAGCCTTTTGGAATTTGTAGGGAAAGTATGCTGTGTCATGTACTGTGGGCAAAAAGTAGTTTTGACAGAGAAAAAATTGAGAATTCATTGAAGTCTACATTGAGTAAAAAATGTCACTCTTGTTCTGAAACACTTTGTGTTTCAATTTATTTTGTCTGTCCCAAACTTGCATTGATTGTTGCAGTACTGTGATTATTTCACAGGTGCCAGCTAGCCTTACTGGACCTCTTAAGGCTGCTGCCATTAGAAACTGTTCCAGCTTTCTGCAGCTGCTAGATCTTGATCACAGGCTGCGCCTTTTGAGCTCCTATCTCCCTCCAACTTGTGCCAGCAGTGCTGCATGCATATCTCGGATAAGCTGCACTGAAATCTGGCTGAGAACACATTTTTCCCACTCCTTGTGAGTAGCTTCTCAGCTGGTTGTATTCCCGTGTCTGGTTCACTATACAAGCTTTAGGGACTGGCACAGAGGAGAAGCTACCTAGATATATGAATGACTGAGCTTAAAAAAATAGCTTTAGGTGGATGACGGTTTCCTTGTTTGTAGTTTGTGTGCTGTGTTGGCAAATAAGGGATTTTCTGTTACAGTCATGAGTGTTTCATAGTCTGGTCAGAGGGAAGGAACTGTGAAGTGCAGTGTACTTGCAGAGAACCTTGTACTACAGCTGTGTTTGCAGTTGGCTTCAGGAGAATCTACTCTCAGTTATAAGGGCTTGGCTGTTCAGCACTCTGAGCATACAAAGGCAGGGAAAAGTGCTTCCATAAAGAAAAGAAATACAGAAGTGTTGTTTCCTTTCTCGTTTATGAGATTTGTACAATACTGTATTACGGAGCTACATTTTCAGCATTGTAGATTAAAAGTCTTGCAGTCACCTGAAGGTGTCTGCTTCCTTTGTGCTTTACACGTACTCCATCAGTGGAGCTCCATAGGTAGGGAATTATGATGTCAAATGAGTTGAAATAAATATTTGGGAACACTTGTTGTGTAATCAAAATATGAAAAAAAATTATTCATGTTTTTAACTACTCAGGACTGCTGATGGCCAATACCAGATACACCACAAAGACAAAGGGGTTTTTCTCACGGCATCTTAAACCTGTATCCCTGAAAGTGTAGGGGCTCTCCTCTACCTTAGGAGAGGTAGAATTTGTCTAGTGAAAAGAAATATGCTAATCTGGCTGTTACTGTTGTTTACTGTATTTTCTACTAATGCTCACATACACATTCCTTCCCATACTAGGCTTCTTAGAGCAAATATTGATACACTATGCTTTTCCTGCCTGAAATCTGGAGCTCTGCATCTCCGTTTCAACACTGAGACCTTTTTCTTCCTGTAAAGCTCAGTATCAATGAGTTATTTAGAAGCTGACCAGTATGGCAGGGAAATCTCCTTCCTCTGTGAGGGCATGTAAACTTGTAAAAACACACATATAAGCCATATCTAAATAGCAAGTTAATTTTCTGTTTTGCTGTTGTATGCTGTGTCCTTAAACCACCTGAAGAAATTTCCTAGGGCTCGGTCCCTGACAGGAGGGAGGTTCTGTGTGAGGTCTCAAAGTGTTCTACAAGGTACTCTGTAGTTTGGTTTTTTATTTATTTAATTATTTTTTAATATGGAGTTATAACTGTCATAGCTATTTAGGTTTGAGCTAAGTTTGGCTATTTTGCAATTAATAGTAGATAAAGCAGGATGCTTTTCCAAAATACACCACTAGTACTGTTTTTCAAAGATTGACTAGATGTGGGAAACTCCCAAGTCAAATGCAGAAGTCCAGAGTTGAGTTCTCATAAATGAATAGCCGGCATTCTTGGGCTTTCAAGAGCCAAAAGCTTTATCAAATGGAAGTTACAGATCATGACAAAAATAGGTTACACCAGATGATACTGCCCTCTTCTAGTTTTGCAAGGTACAAGGTAGTCTCTAGGTCAAGCTGAGCTCTCTAGGCTGTGCCCTGAGGAGATGTCTATGTAAGGTATAATAACTAGGGTGTGTGTGGTTTGGGGGAGGCAGCCAATTAAGGACATAGTTTGAGAGTTAGATTGGCTTTGCTGGGTTGTTGGTTTGAGAGGTCTTTGGGGATTTGGTGTAACTCTTAATAAACCTACCTATGGCAGGAGCTTGGGAGCCCAGGGGTGTGTGATGACACCTGCATAGCTGTAGACCTGGAGATGGCAATTTAGCAGTGTTCTTTTGTGGCCTTAGATGTACATTGCTTACAGAATGCTTGTTTGTTTTTAAGTAGTTATTCAATTGCTCACAGGGGCTAGGAGCAGACCTCTAAAGAGATTTTTATTGAAGTGGATACTAGATTAAGCAAGCTCTTAAACCTTAGTGTATATTGGTCCAGATACATACAGAACCCCTTCTTTTCAAAGCTGTGAATTAAAGTTGGAATTTCACATATGTGTGAGCAATATGCTTGATTTGTTTTAGGAAATTACAAGTATTCAATTCAGGGCTGAATCTGGCTTTCTAAGTGATTTGCTTGTGTGTGTAAGAGGAGGCAGTTAAGTTTTTAAACATAGGTGCATAATTAGGTTAGGCTCTTATGAGATTTCTATGTGAAATCTGTCCAATTCTGTAGCGTAAAACCTGAGCTGAGTGTGGTTTAAAGGTTTTCCAAGTTTTTTTTGCTTGGTAATTTTATTCTTTCTGCATAAAAAGTTTTAATAGGGCTTTTGTTTCGAGATGGCTAGGATCTACAACTTAATGCTAACTGATTTTCCCCATCATAGCCTTTCCTTCCCATCTCCTGTGCATAGCTTTTTTGTCTTCTTATAGGCATTTAAAACTAGTTTTATATGAAAGCTATTTACAAGAAAGTTCAGAAGCTTTTCCTTCCTTGCCTGGTTGTCCCCTTCTCCCTGCTAACTGCAAGTATTTAGATTAGCCCCACTGACCCTTAATAAGCACTTTCTCCAATGAATAATATTAACTTGGTGGAGAGTTTTTGTGTGTGTCCTCTGTGACCTTCTTTAGACTATGTGTGGCCCCTCAAGCACTTCTGTCAATAGTGTTTCAGAGGAGAGAGACTCAATCTGCTTAACCATGTGTATTCTGGAGCAGGAGAGTGTACTCTGCTGCTTTTCCAGCTGCCCTTCCTCTTCCCTCTGACAAGATCTAGATCACACTACAGTCACTGAAGGTGTAACAGTTGTGCTGTAAACTTGGGATAATGACCAGCTAGCAAGTGTGATTGCAGAATTCTGTCCTTAACTGCATTCCTTTTTATGCCTGAAACGGCTTGTACTGTCACACCCTCAGATGAAGAGTAATATACCCCTGCAAAAAAACCAACCAAACAAAAAACCTCCAGTGGTTTTGATTCTAGCATATCAAACGATTAATGTTTCAGATTGATTTGCATTTTATTTTCAGGGAATGAAGTGAAAAAAATAAAAGAAGCAAAAACCTCCTCCAAAATGAACAAAACTCAGTGGGAAAGAACTCAGCATATGAAACAGGGTGGAACAGTTGATTTCCACTAACTTTTTTTAGTTTCAGAAAAATTAAACTTATATGAATTGTTCAGAAGAATTAAGTGTAGCTGGATTATCTGGGAACAGTGTATGCTATGTCTGCTTCTAGTGATTGGCAACTAAATAGTAGCTTTCTGCTCATGTGGCTTGGTTGGAGTTGGCAAGAGATGGTATAGCTCTAAGGCTTCTTTTACTTGTGTTGACATATATTGTTTTTCCTTTATAACTTTGTAAGATCAGCTGCTTTATAAATGTGATGGCCTTCTCAGTCGTGGGCTGGTTTCTGCTTTCTGTGATGCAACATGGGAAGTATTTTCAAACTTGATCAGGCTAGAGGGCTGGATAGGGAGTGTTCATGTTCCAGTTACTGGCAGCCACTGGTACTTCAAAATCAATATGAGCTTACAGTATACTTCAAATTTTATCAAATTTTCAATTATTTTAAGTTCACTACTCTTGTGGAAGATGCAAATGAACTCTTTAATTGACCTATTTATATGAACATATGCTTCCCTATTTTTTGATCTTCTTTCTAATGTAGTCCATATTCATACCTTTTTTCCCTGACTTTTCAAGGGAGAACCTTTACTTTCTGCTACTTACACAGACTTCTGCAACTTTTGAAAACAGTTCTTTCAGACAGAATTGACAGATTCTGAGTTCTGGCAGTTGCCCGTCACTGCTGTTTCGTGTTTCCTACGAGACAATATTTATTATTAAGGCTTTTTACAGTCTTTTTGATTCCAAGTGGGTGATCAAGTGTGCCTTTGCCAGAGCTGTCTATATTGATGAGTCTTTGGTGTGGTATAATTTTATCTGCATGATTATTTTTGTTTGTGGCTAATTGTAACTGCCATTATGTTTTAAAATGACTTGCTTAAGAAATACCTATATGAATCTTTTTTATTTACTTGCAAATCTGTAATATCTATTGTGTTTTCTTTGAAACAGTATGTGTATACTTTTTCCTATGTCATGGAAAAATGTTAAACTATAGGAGCTGTCTTTGTAGAAGTTGGTTCAGAGCAGAAGTCTCAGAGAAAAAGGGCTCTTTTCTCAGACCACTGTCAGGTTGTAGGGAAGAGTGGGAGCTTAGCTAGCATCTAAAGTCAGTTCTACTTTTCCTCTCTGTATGGGCCCAGTCTGCTATCTGCTGCATGCCCAACAGTTGCCTAGCAGTGAAGGCCTCTCCCCATCACCACTGTATACAGACATATGCTTGCATGCTCTTTTGAGAATTTCTTGGTAGGTATTCCTTGAAATAAGAAGGAAAGAAGATGGTGTAGTAAAAAGTTTACTACAAAAGACATTATACCAAAGCTAATGACTTCATATCTAGAGCTTCTAAATTGTTTCTGGTTACTTTTTTTGGGTGTTTGCTTGGGAAAGGGCAGTTCTCTATGAACTTTAATCCACTTGGTGAGGGAATGAAAAGCTATGGAAATGTCCTCAAAATGTCAGTGTATTAAATGTTTTTAATTTAATGGCACAGTGTAACAGGAGTAAAAGGCTTAACTCCCTCTTTCTTCTGCAGTGGGAAGCACTGTGTTCAAGATGGTGCCTTATAACTTCACATAGACTGTATTCATCTGTGTATGACCCAAATGAAAAGGTAAGTAGTAAGGCATGTGTTTTCTTTTTGACATCTTACTGTACTGCTAACATTTTTAAGCTGCCTTCTTCCTTGTGCTGCTGGTAATAATGGTAGTTCTCTTGGTATGACCCATCCCTGGCTTAATAGTGTGTTTTTCTTTCTAAACCAAAAAGGAAGTTGCTTTTGCAGGATATATATCAAGATTGGATACTACTATGAATGTATACCAAAAGGCTGAATAAGTGATTGTGAGCTTGGTAAAGTTACATATTGGCTTGAACATGTTATAATTATGAAACAACTGTTAATGTTTTTCATGGTGTGGATGGTAATGGGCCTGTTAAAACATCTGGAAGCTAGACTAGCCAAAAGCTATTTGTGGAAACAAAGGCATGTAATAGTGGCAGCATGATTGTTAGATGATCTGGCATGGGGGTGAGAACTTGGGAGCTTGAAAAAAGATCGGCCTTTAAGGCCTACAGAGAATAGCAAATCCTGATCTCAGGGCTCGTGCAGTAACAATCTCAATTTACAGTTATGAGCTGTAAACTCAAACTGAGTTTAAAGTAAAACTTCCATTGTGTAAGATTGTCTTGGCATGGCCTCTGAAGTAACACACTTGGAAAAATAATGTGACAAAAGGTACACTAATATTCAAGGGCAAGGATGCCAATAATTCAGGACTGATAGGCTTGTCCTTATGTACCAGTGTAGAAGCAATTAACCAGAAGTAAAACAGTACTAGGAAACAGGCAAAACTGGTGTGGACCTAGAAATATGGCGTTACAGAGTTTTTCCAGAAGATTCTTTTTCCTTGCTTAATTAAGGTCCCTTTGCTTTTCTAAATGCATAGTTATGTTTAGGCAATATAGTTGTGTATTTGGTCTCTCTCAGCTAGGAGCTGTGTCATTTCAACCAGTGACTACTATAGCTAGTTTAAGATCTTTTCTGCTTTTTTCATTCACTGCCCCTTCTACTGTCTTTGTAATGACAAGACTTTCATGTGACAGCTTTTCAGCCTAATTAGTGGAAATGACATAAAAAATGTTACTTCAAAGCAGTATGTGATTTTAAATTTTTTTTGTTGTGCTGGACTGGAGTCTAGTCTCAGTGTCTTTACTGCAGAATTGAAAAATTTAAGCAAGTGTCAAGTATTCTTATCTTGATACTGAAAGTCTTGTTTTGCTCTGTGACCACAGCTGATTAATAAAACAGTTTTATATACCAAGAACTAAGTTGGAGTGTTTGAGTCATGACACTTTCCAATACCAAGTATTTGGGAGTATTTTTTTAATTCCCCCTCAAGTCTGAATGCCTAAAAATCTTTAGGTACTTAGAATGCTGAAATTTAGATTCAGAAACAGTTTGTGTGAATACATTGGTAACCATTTTAGACCAGATCCCCAGCTAAAAAAAGCTCTTCAAAAAAATTGCTTGCCCCTGTGGTATTCTTCAAGTATTTGTACCTCTGATAATTGAGCTTGCTTGAGGATGTTTAAGATTTGTTTTCTGAGTCAGGTGTGCCTGAGTACTAGGCAGTGGTATTCAGCAGATCTGGCTGAATTTACTGTATAAGCTTGCTGCAGCTCTCACCTGGAGGGGTTTCTTATCACTTAATTTCTGTATGGTGTTATCACGTGGTAGTATTTTTAAACTGGTCATATGATGACAGCTCAGCCCTGACTTTGAAAAAGTAAATTTGGTCAAGGGCACCTTGAATTTGCCTGTTTGGAGTATAGAGTAAACAATGTGTTCTAGTCTGTCATTAGTTCCTGTTGGCATTTTGCAGTGTTCCTTCCTCTCCTCTGTCACCTGTCTTTCACTCCCCAAATTAACTAATGACTGTGAGGCTAATGAACAGTTTGGTTGTTGCAGTGGCAATACCTTCTCTTCCCCCGGTCCATATGAAAACCAGCTGTTTGGTGTAGGGGCTGGAGAATCTCTTTGGGTGTCCTTTGAAAAACCTGATGTGGTATGACTGCAGGCTGCCCCTGAAGGGGAGAGAGTCCTGCTGGTTCCCTATACTATGGTTTTTATTTGGAGCATGGCAGTAAGACTGCTCAATTACTGTATTAAACTGGTGATGTGTCCTGGAGCTGCATCGCTGTGGTCTGGGGTGTGGAAAGCAGTGGGGGTAAGTGTGTCAAGCAGGACTGTCCCTTTCAGTGGCAGTCTGTATTTACACTGAGCAGGTGCAGTTCCAAAGTGCATCTGTGTGTTCAGTAGCAAAGCCCATGACAGCAATAACCCTCACTCGTATCGATGAGATTTTTGTGCTGAGCAACTGTGCTGCTCCCCCACTCTTTTCTGAGTGGGAAAAGGTGTAAGGCTTATTGCCTTCCGACACCTTGTTATCCCCTTCTTACAGGCATCATATAGTAGTGTTGAAGATGCATTTGCAGTATTAGGTGCATTCCAGTATGAAAGGGGACAATGAATTTCAATGAGTAATAAGTTTGATTTGCTATTCTGTTGCATTGTGGTTGCTACTTAGTATTGAGTGTATAACAGTGTCGTGATGGCCATGCAGGATTTTGCCAGGTTCCTCAGGGGAGGCTCAGATAGAGGAGGAGGGAGAAGGCTGGTGCAACTCAGCAGGTATGCCTCTACAGGGTCAAACTGCTGGTCTTTTACTCTCCATAACCTAGCAATTGTGGAGCCTCTTCCGTATGATTGGAATGTCTTTTAAAGGGCTCCCATAACAGATGAGTGTTATGTTCCGGGTCATCTATACTGGTTAGGGGCAATGACCATTGTACCTGTATACTACTGGTATGTACCTGTGCCTCTTCCCTGGGCTTGACTGACTTCTAGAGTTGCTGTAGGGTTCTAGCTGGCAAGGAGATGCAAGGAATGCTGGTGTGAATAGTCAAAACCTTTTTCTTCTGAACCTCTGTATGTGCTAGGTAGATCTAGTATGGCATAGTTTGTTATATCATCACTTAAACCAGGAAAACTCTTTTACAAGTAGGTGATCTCAGAATTGCAAGCTCATGGATAAACCATGGTTTTAGTGCAAGTGGAAGAGAAAAGAATGCATGTTTCTGCGGGGAGAAAAACTTGTTCTGTTCATCTCTTGAGATTCTTATTGTTCTTTTCTCTTTAGACTTTTGAAAAAATCCTTATTGCCAACAGAGGTGAAATTGCATGCCGAGTAAGTATGTAACACTTTAACTTTTTTATAGTTAATTCTTAAAATATTTGTATTCTAAGTTTTGGTAATTGTCACTTCTTATATGGTAGGTCATCAAAACATGTAAGAAGATGGGGATCAAAACGGTTGCCATACACAGTGATGTTGACGCCAATGCTGTAAGTACTACTTGAATTCAAGTGGCAGATGAAGTTTTAGTAATTCAGCAAGAGTTGCAGCTGTTATGCAGGCTTTTTGATTATTGTGGTAGGCATGTTGGCAATTCTGAACTATCTTTGTATGTGTCCTTTTCCTCTATGTGCTTGAAGTGAGTGGTGATACCAAGGTGGGGGAAGGATTGGGCAAGTATTTAGCATGTTTTTTCTGTGAACTGTTCTGTATTTTGCTTGTGTAAATGTTACCTTCCCCTTTGTGCGGATTAAGCTAGATAAACTTGCGCTTAGGTAGATGTGTGCACGAAGTGTGAGAATGGCAGTGAAACCTAAATTTCGTTTTGCTAATGTATACAAAAGGGCAATGGAAAGTGGATCCTAGAAAAAGGTATAGAGCTTAATATAAATTTTTCCTATGCTTGGTAAATGTTTTTCATTGCTTCCTTCTTTCCGGAGAAATGTCCTCTCCTACCAGGTGTGCTAAACAGGCTTAATGGAGCTGTTACATTTGATGAGATTGATGTGTCTTCAATTTTCAGCAGCATGGCAGGAAGGTGGTAAAATGGCTTTCTAGACAAGTAAGGCACCTGTCTTGTCCATTTTCAGGTTTTGTAGTCTCTTCATTAGTTTAAAAATATTTCAAATCATTCATGGCAACAATAGGATAATATCTTGTTTGATGTAACAGCACCTGTGGTCATACTTGCGTATCCTTGTTGACTCAGGAGAACACAGTATTATTCCTTGCTTGTAAGAACTGCTACAGGAGAAATGATAGGGGTACTACCATGTCCCAGGGAAGTTTGTTGAAGTCTGGAGGGGACTTAAAAACCCTGTATTAGTATTTAATAAAAGTCAGTCAGAGAAGCTATGAGACAAAAAAAAAGTGTATTTTATGCAGTACAGGACTTGTGAGTATAGGTGGTGAGTTACTCAACACTGGAAAAACTGAGACATGGCTGATGAAATCTGAAAGTAGTTAGAGCTTAGGTGTTTTCAGAGTTAAGTGGAAGGTGAGAACTTTTGGGAGTTTCGGACTTTGACACAGTGTTTGTCTGAGTCCCTTTGAAGTTCTGTTACTACATGACCAGCTCAGTTCATATGAACAGACTGTAGATAGAGCGAGGGACTGAAATGGGATTTTCTGAAATGCTCTACTGATGGATTTTTATGCCAAGTAATTCTTTCTTTGAGGTGAATGGAAAGTACACTTGGCCTGGCTTTCAACTGGTAGCCATAACTAGTAATGTAGTAGCTTGTAGGTGCTCAGTGGACTGTGAAATGAATTCTTAATGGGTGGATGTCAGACATCATGATAGATTCTGGTTCTTTTGGAAGCCAAGGGTTATGTGAATATGAATACAAACTTCTCCGTATGATCTATGAGTCCTCTAGTAAAACTGAAGTATGCTGATGGGTACTTGAATTCCATCTTATGTGTATGGTATCTGCTGTTAGGGTAAGTGGATTCACTGTTTAGCAGCACTGCATAGCCTTGTTCACTGGCATGAATTCATCCTGAAAATAGACCTAAAAAGCTGTTTAAAAAAGCCCTACATGTTCTTTCACTAGTCCATAGTAGACTTGAGAAAATGAATTGGTCTTCTCTCCAGTGTGTCTGTTTATTGTGTGGATTTTGCTATGAACTGGAGACTGAAAAAATCTGAAAGCAGTAAGTAAAAACCAAGATTGAAGAACATAATGAGATGGTAAGAATGACATGAAGAAGTACAACTCATGACCTTAGAGAAGAGAGTACAAATAGTGCATTACAAAAAGGAAATTGAAAATATGTCTATGCTGCTTTGATCTACAGAGCTGTCTTAGCTTTAAAATACAAATAGGGTCTTTAATTTGTAATAGTTCCCAAGAGTAAAGAAATCTAAGCTGGTATCTCAGAAATGTGTTAATATATTCATGGCAGTTCATAAAGATAACATTGTGTTAAACGGGATGCTTACATTTTGAGTTTATGGACAAGAGATGAGGCTCTAAAAAATGTTGTAAGGGTCATGTAGTGTCTGCTTAGCTCTTTGGATCCTTACATAAAGACTGAACAAACCTTTTTGTACAAGGTTAAGCGTCAGCTGTGTGCATTGAAGAAACTCCAGGTATTTAACGGAAAATGAAAGGAAGGCTACTTGAAAAACTATTCTGTGTACTTAAGGTAGTGGTATTAAGTCTAAACTAATTTTTTGGGTCTAATTACATATGATGTTCATGTCTACCATAAATTCTTCAGTCACTACCTTGTGTTCTTGCCAGTTTGGATGACCTTGGTAGATGAATCCAGAGGCCAAACTTTTTGCCTCTGTTACTTACCATAAAGTAACCTACCCTAGTTGTCCGTAACTGTATTCAGGTTTAATCGACAACATCCTTCTTGGTTGTGCCAGTCATAGCAAAATCTCAAACTCTCTGAAGTCAAACTTGAGAGCTCCCAGCCTTGAAACCTCAGTCCTCGTGGAGCTAGGAAAAACCTGTTTGTTTAATGATGGGACGCTTCAAGAGAGTAGTTTATATTCTTTGATTTCGTGCTTGACAGGCCATCCCTCACTCCTTCATAACTTGTGTTGCAAAAACAATGAGTATGATAAGCAGCTACCCTGATGATGATGGTCATTGAACCAAAGGCAAAAATACATGTAGAGGCACACAGTTGAACTAGTTGTCCATCCTAATGCTGCTTATCTTTACTAAAATAGCGGGACCTGGTTTTAAGTGACCAGGGTAGGTAGGTGTGGCTTCCAAAAATAATTTTTATTAATGTATTTAGAAGTAGCACTAACTGCAATAGATAAATATTCTGTTTAGAACTGGGAGTACTATTTAGAACTTGGAGTAACATCTGAGATGTAGTAAGAGCACTTGATTACATTAACTGTCATCTGTATAGCTACTTACTGAAAGGCAGGTAGTCTGATACTCTTAATATGAATTAATTGTTACAAATATAACTGTAAAAGGAGGGCAATCCAGTTGGTCTGTTACATCTCTCTGGCTTTGTCATACTGGTTGAAAACACAACTGAAATTGAACAGAAATTCCTTCAGCATGCTCACTAAATATTTAAGAAGAGAAAGAAAACAGGTGTCACAAGGTATTTAGTAATTCAGTCTCTTCAGTGATAGCTTCTAATTTATTCCTTGTCTAGTGATATGAATAAATGATTCAAGCAGGCATTTTCACTAATGTTTGTATAGGAATTGTATACATAGTCTTAAAGTAATGGCCTTTGAATAAAGGTACTGTAAGACTTGCAAGTGAGTCATCTTATCCTAGAGCTTTAGTTTGGATTTTTTGGGTTGAATATTCAACTTTTCATTGTTTCTTTTTTTTAATTTTTTTTTTAATTACCTGAAATCCTTGTGGAATTTACAGTGCTGAATAGAGGTGGTGGGAATAGATAAAATATATATAAAATTCCCATAAAACAACTTTCTCTTGTTCTTCACGCTTAGTTTCTGTGGAGCACTGTGGCAAATGTCTTGAGTATGCTGTTAGAGCAATATCAATCTTGACATACTTATCATTAATAGATAAAACTAGTAACTAGACTATAAGAACACAAAGGAATTTTCATTTCAAGGAATTAAAAATTTGCTGTTATGAGGAGGAAGCAGTAGAGAGGACTGTTATAAACTGGAAATGTGGCAAAATGGAAAAACCTGCTGAGAACCAAATAAAACTTACCTGAAGAAGGAAAATGCAAAGAACAAAATATGTTTTGTGTGATTAATTAAAAAAATGACGAAAGATCTGAAACATTTTTATAGGTGAAAATTGTTACAGTGATAGGGAAGAGGACATTAACAAAACTTCAAAGGAGATGGGTGACTTCAGACTCTTGGATGCTTCTGTATTAATGCAAAGTTACAGATTGAATTGCATTCACTTTTGTGGATGTTGGAGGGTGTGTGAACTGGTGAAAAAGGGTTGTCTGAAGTTATTTGTGCTGTGGAAGAGAAGCTGCTGCTTTAACAACTGCCCTGAAATAAAAGTAACTGTGGTGGTTGGGAAAAACAGCCTGACAAAATGGCTGCTGAGAACCCCATAGAAGATTACAATTGCTCATGTGGTACTGCATATTTTGAAAAAAATAGGTCATAATAGATGCTTTCAGATTCTTGAAAATAGCGGCTAATACACTTTTATTGCATCTGTTATTTTGGGGAAAGCAGAGAAAAAGTTGATACTGTTCAAAATGCTGAGTTTTGTTGGTAGTTTTTAGCTTTAATGTTCAACTTTCAAAACACTTATTCTTTACACTTGAGTAGGTAAAGTGGGGAAGGACCAGTAAAATTCAGGGCTTTTTTTTTTTAATTAAAACATCTGGTGGAATTATTTTTGTTAAGAGAAAACAAGCAAGGAAATTTCATCTGAACAAGAGTAATCGTATGTGCTTTTGCCTCTGAACTGATTGGAATAGAGGGTTAAGATGAAAGAGCCTCCTCAACCATAAATGTAACACTGGTGGTGCAAACATTGTCAAGGAAAGCTAGAGAACTATTGTAATGCCTAATGTAATCAGCTAAAAGTATGATAAATGAAGAACAAGCTTTCACTAATTGGATCTGAACAAAAGAAGGTATAGCATAAAGCAGTGAATGAGATATAATTTTACTTGGCATTTTTTAACACAGCAGGGATTCTATAGGCATATGAAGCAATGAACTATAAATGACTGAAAAAAATCCCATGGGAAAGTAATGTAAACTACTAAAACTTAACAGAGTAGCAGGCAGTTAGTTATACTTTCATATAAGGTTTTTCCTATCAGTCACTTAAGACTTCAGGTGTTATTTTATTAAATTGCCTGTTCTAAATCTTGTTCTGGTACATAATATAAAATGAAAAATAATGCAAATGCTTTTATTGATGTAAAAGTAATTACACAGAGTTGAGTTGCTCTCTAGAAACTGAAAAAATAAATTACCTAGAAATAGATCTATAATCCTCTCCTAACTTTTTCTTTTTTTTAAGCTTGGAGTCTGAGGCAGCATTTCAGAAGGACGTTGGAGAAAAATCTGGTTTAGGGAAACTGATTAGAGTTTCTGAACTGAAAGCTGATTAGGGTCATACGTTTCTATACCAAGTATGTATTGAACTGAATGAATTTGAGTAAGATGATTTTTTCCTGAAACCATAAAAACTTAAAATTTTGCTGAAGACTTCTCTACAGCTTAATAGCATGCTGTCAGGTTCTTTTGTTCTTAAGAAATCTAAGTGGCAAAAATAAGTGTTGGAGGAGATTTTGACATTTAAGTTTGAATCTAAAAAATGTAATTAGTTTGAAAAGTGGGAATTTATCTAAAACTGAGGAGTTTTATTTACTTGTAACTAACTTTAAGAGATTTTAACATTTGTCTAAACTCTCATTTGATTTTTTTTGTTTTTGCTGTTTTGTCTTTTAAAATGTGCAAAGCCTTCTTCCATCATCTGCTACAAAACTAGAAATTCAGCCCTTTTGGCAGCTCATTGTCTCCCAATGGCATTTCAGGGATTTGTGCTCAGAAAACTTGGAGAAATCTGTTTTGAGTACCTGTATGAAAATGAAAGTAATATTTTAATGCCTGTTTGAAATATGCGTTTCCTGGGCTGTTGTTTGGGGTGTATAGAATGGGCTCTGCCTCCATGTACTGTCTGGAGAAATTCACTCTTCATAAATGGTGTGTTTGCAAGGTGTGCAGAGCAGGAGTGGGCCAGATCATACCAAGGAAGTGTTAGGGTCAGGTTTCTGTTGCTATTCTGCTCTTTCTTCAATGTATTTGCCTTTTGTTTCAAAACCAAGACAGCATGTTGCTCATCTCTTCATGAGAGGGGATGGAGATGATGTTGCTATCCTTGAGTGAACTATTTATTGAGTGAACTACTGAACAGTTTTGTAAAGCATGAGAAATGCAGGTGCTGGTTATCCCATGAAGGGATCCCATGAAGGGAGATACCTCTGTGGAAGGAACATGCTTTTGCTCAGAATTGTATCTTGCCTGTCAAGTAACCTGCTTTTTCTTCTTAGAAATTTTATCGTTGCTTTGAAACTGAGTGGGTTGCTAGAGGAAGTAATTAGCTTTTTGGTGGCTGTAAAGACAAATGCTAGCTTGATCTGCAATTTTAAAAGTTGGGGGGCACATCAGATCTCTAGAATGCTAAAGTGTCAGCCTTTCAGTGTGTTTTCATCAGTGATAGGATGATGTGAAATGCATATATGACCTTTGGAATGAATCAGACTCCTGTTGCATTGTTTAAGTGGAAATGTCACTTTTGTTGGGTTCTTGTTGAAACTCTACCATTGAGTAGGAGAGGAAGGATGTAGAATAGAATGCTTTAAGCATCACACTGCAGCCCTTTTGGGGACACTTCCTTGGAGGTGGAAAGTATATTTTGGAAAGAAGGAAGTAATACCAGACCTTTTAACCTTTGTGGAGATGGTTATTCAATTACCGAATTGATTTATTTGAAGTCTCAATGCATGGATTAAAAATAATTTCCTGTCACAAAGTTAACTTAGGGAAAGGGGCTGTTAGAAGTACTGAATTACCCTTGGGAGAGGAAAATGTGGAAGCCCAGTCAGCAAAGTTAGTTGCAATATAAAGGTGGAGGTCCTCAGTGCTGTGGAGAGTCAGGTGGTGGTTCTCTGGGTGCTGATGACTGTCTACATCAGTAGGTAGTGTGGAGTAATTGTGTCTGTGGAGTGAAATGGTTCATGCTGAAGCCATGGTGTTCTTCCCTTTTTCCTTTGAGTGTCTCTTTGTGCTTGGTTCTAGTCTGGTGTTGTGGCCTTGGTGTCTGCTCCTGGTGGTTTGATGTGCCCAGCAGGTATCTGGTTCCTGTGCTTTGGGACAGTTGTGCGTTGGAGACAAACGTGTTTTAAGTGGGGATGACTGAGAGATTTACTAAAAAAAAAAAAAGGAAGAAAAAAGAGTCCTGATTTTAACATAAGTACTTACGTGCACTGAAGTCACTCTAATTGCTTTCATGGGACTGCACTTTCCTGATCTTGTGCTGAATTGTTTCCATGCTCTGAACACACTGGACACTCTATTGGTCAAGTTAGTTAACACTCTTTGCTACTGTTTATTTATGTTAAAATATTTCATTGGAATGTGTGACAGATGCTGTTGCCATGTATGGAAGCAAATTGAGTTGGGGATAGGTCAGTAAAATGACTTTTGTTGCCTTGGTTGTCTGCAGGGCTCTCAGGCTGTACACAGAGCTGTGGGGTTTGGGGAGATGTACAGGCACCTCAGAGATCAGTTCTATGCTTTAGGCTGAGCAGGGCTGAAGTCATTAGGCTTCACTTGTTCTGGAGATTTGCCTTTCTTGGGCAGCAGGGGCAGAGGGCAGGCAGCTCCTTCCTTTGAAGTCACAGGTATGTGCTGAGGGCACTGCTTGTGAAATACTGTCATTGGCAATTCTGCATCAATGGCTCCTGCTGCCATAATTCTGACTCAAACTTACTGTCCTTATTACAGTGGGTTTCCCCAGGACACCAAGTGGGTGTGCATCTGTTGTAGCTTGTTTGGCTTCTGCTGATCTCTAGACCTTTCCAGAGGCGGTGGGAAGTGCTGTATGTAGTAATCTTAATGCAACTGAACATTGTCAGTGTGACCAAAAAAAGATAGTTTTACTGTCTTTATCTGTAAGTGAGGGGCTGCAGTAGCATGATTTCCTGATGCCTCACCCCCTTGGAGCCAGAACAGAAGGTCTCTTGGATTCCTCCTTTGAGGCTTTGAAAGTGTCCTCTTTTGCCTGGCTTCATCCTTCACCCATGTCTTTAGCAGTGACTGTTTCATTGTGCAGATTCATTACTTCTGGGCCCATATTGTCCTAGTTCTATTTGTCATCAGCCGTGGTTGTGGCTGTTGTCGTCATCAGCCGTGGTTGTGGCTGTTGTCGTCATCAGCCGTGGTTGTGGTGTTTTTGGTGGTTGGGGCGGTTGTCGTCATCAGCCGTGGTTGTGGCTGTTGTCGTCATCAGCCGTGGTTGTGGCTGTTGTCGTCATCAGCCGTGGTTGTGGCTGTTGTCGTCATCAGCCGTGGTTGTGGCTGTTGTCGTCATCAGCCGTGGTTGTGGCTGTTGTCGTCATCAGCCGTGGTTGTGGCTGTTGTCGTCATCAGCCGTGGTTGTGGCTGTTGTCGTCATCAGCCGTGGTTGTGGCTGTTGTCGTCATCAGCCGTGGTTGTGGCTGTTGTCGTCATCAGCCGTGGTTGTGGCTGTTGTCGTCATCAGCCGTGGTTGTGGCTGTTGTCGTCATCAGCCGTGGTTGTGGCTGTTGTCGTCATCAGCCGTGGTTGTGGCGGTTATCATCATCAGCCGTGGTTGTGGCGGTTATCATCATCAGCCGTGGTTGTGGCGGTTATCATCATCAGCCGTGGTTGTGGCGGTTATCATCATCAGCCGTGGTTGTGGCGGTTATTGTGGTGGGGGGGGTGGGTTGGGTGGTGTTGTGGTGTGTGTGGTTGTTGTTGTGGGGTTTTGTTGGTGGGGTTGTGGTGTGTGTTGTGGTTGTGGTGTGGGTGGTGTTGTGTTGCCGTGGTTGTGGCTGTTGTCGTCATCAGCCGTGGTTGTGGCTGTTGTCGTCATCAGCCGTGGTTGTGGCTGTTGTCGTCATCAGCCGTGGTTGTGGCTGTTGTCGTCATCAGCCGTGGTTGTGGCTGTTGTCGTCATCAGCCGTGGTTGTGGCTGTTGTCGTCATCAGCCGTGGTTGTGGCTGTTGTCGTCATCAGCCGTGGTTGTGGCTGTTGTCGTCATCAGCCGTGGTTGTGGCTGTTGTCGTCATCAGCCGTGGTTGTGGCTGTTGTCGTCATCAGCCGTGGTTGTGGCTGTTGTCGTCATCAGCCGTGGTTGTGGCTGTTGTCGTCATCAGCCGTGGTTGTGGCTGTTGTCGTCATCAGCCGTGGTTGTGGCTGTTGTCGTCATCAGCCGTGGTTGTGGCTGTTGTCGTCATCAGCCGTGGTTGTGGCTGTTGTCGTCATCAGCCGTGGTTGTGGCTGTTGTCGTCATCAGCCGTGGTTGTGGCTGTTGTCGTCATCAGCCGTGGTTGTGGCTGTTGTCGTCATCAGCCGTGGTTGTGGCTGTTGTCGTCATCAGCCGTGGTTGTGGCTGTTGTCAGGCACTATTAATGAACAATACTATTTGGTAATACTATCTCTAATTTCTTGTCTGTGTGGGTGTAAATGCTGGTGAGCAGGCTGTGGGCTGAATTTCTTTTTACTATTAGGATGAGCTCTAGACAGAGAGGGACCAAATGCAGGTTTTCTGTGACTAATGTTCAGAAATACTTAGAAAATTACTTTTACAACTGATGTAAGACTGTGTTGTCTACTCAGAGTAGTTTTCTCCCCTTCCTCCTTTCCATCTTTTGTGTATCTACTACATGTGCAGCCTTTTGTTAAATGGATCCAGGCTGCGTATCTGTATGAGAACAGTAGGGAAAAGAAAGAAATGTAGATCAGCAAGTTGATGTGACTCTTTGCATAGGTTAATGAATGCTGGAGCTGATGGCATCAGGACACATGGTTAGGGGGGACAAGGAGAATGAATACCTGATAAACCTTTTGAGAGGCTTTGTAGATTCAGTGTCTTGAATTAGTGCCATCACACATCCTGCTAGTGGGGGATGTGGGGAAATGGGAACAGGGAAAGAAATGGATATTAGAGATACAGGTTCACACTACATGAAGAGCTGGATTGCTGAGCAGAGTCATCTTAAAAGATCCTTGTAAGAAATGGTGTATTTAAAACCAGGTACTATCCTTGGTTGTTGGCTGTATAGCTCAACAAACAGCTGCCAAGCAATTGTAGAGTCTGGAGTTCCACAGATTAGATCTTGATGCCATTTTTCTAGGGAGGAGTGTTAAACAAGAAACTGAATTGCTTATGAGGTGTCTGAAAGGTTGAAAAACTCAAGATTGGAGACTGGAAATGAAGATGCAATTTGTGAGGTATAAGGTATAGATGCATATGTCACTTTTACAGATGTTGTGGTTTTAGGTTATATTCTTTTCCATGTTCACAAAAAGCATCTATCACTTGTTTGCTTCCACAAGGAAGCACTATATGAAGGATGAGTCTGAGATACTGTTTTACTTATTACCGCTGAATTGTCTGTAGGCAGCAACCAGAATCTTTTAATAACTGTTTGAAACCAACCATCCCCCCAAACCCTTCATGAATCTTGTTTATTATAGAGGAAGAATGGTAATCAGTGTTTGACTTATTGGTGTGAGATAATATCTGTACTGAATTGGGACTTGGATTTATAGAAATGCATGTATTCTTTATAGATACAGTACCTCCTGGTTTCTGCCTCTGTCTTGCTGTGTTAACTGGGTAATGCTTCAAGTTTCATTCCTGGACTTCAATTGGATATACAGCACTGCATGAATTCTCGCAGTCCCTTTGTAGCTGGTGTTTAATGTCAGCTCACCTGTTGATCTGTAATGTTACTGGCCTTGTAAAGTAGGGTGCTGACAGTTCTGAAAGTGAAATAGTTTTTAACATGGGCTTAGCTGTTGACCAGTTTGTGACAGCATGCCATTTCCCTTGTCTCCTTTTTGTAGCAAAGGACCATCCCTGTCCAGGAAGTGCATCTCCAAGATTGATCTCTTAGTAATTTTGTTCTCATGTGTTTTATTCCATGTGTAGCTTCCTGAAGCTTTGTAAATGGATCTGAGAAGCAGCTGTAGATTCAGCATGGCACTGATGGTACCTGTCTGGTGCTGTAGAAGAGGGGAGTAGGGAAAAAAAAATGGGGGGACACAGCTCTTTATGTCCTTTCTTCCACATTAGTAGTCTGAGCTCCCTGACTAAAGTTCTGATGTTCTCTTCCTTCTCCATCTTCAAAGACCATTTTCTTGAGTAATACAGAAATCTTAGTCTAGACTAATGCCTGTCCTAGAAAGCCTGTTGAAAAATCATAAATTTTTATACCCTTTTCCTCTGCAATTTCTTTGTAATTTTAGGTTTCAGTTGGGTGTCTCATAGCTCTCTTGCTGCATACAGCTGTTAGTGCAGTGAAGTGCAGTTTGTTTGTCTTGTTGCATCAAAACAAGTGTGACCAGGTGATCTTCCAGCTCTTGCTAGTTGGCACTTTTAGACAGATTCTTATCTAAATAGATTACAGACATTTTCTCAAGAGTCAGGTGACCTGCCTTAGTACAGATATTACAGAGTATTTCTTTATTTACCTTGGCAGTGGTTGTCTCTTGAGAATAACAGCAACAAATAGGCAGTTTTAAATTTCGCCTGTTGAATGTCTTTTTTATGGGGTCCCACATAAAGTATTACTTTTCCAGATGTGTGAAACTGAATGCTTGTTGTTTGGATTACTCCTTTCTAATGCTCTGTCACTGTGCTGAATGGAGGACATCCTGAAGAATGTTAAAGGGCTTTTATTAAGTTTTGTTCATGTGAATGTCTAGTGGTTAGCTAATGAAAATCTGTGTGCCTTGCTATTGACTTGGGAATGCTTTTGGTTTTGTCTTTTTTCCCCACTAATATAGATATATAAAAATGTGTGGGTAGCTCAGGTCCTGTTTCTCTGCATGTATGGTTGTAAGGGGCAAAAATTAGTGGAAGGAGCAGGGCTGTGGTCTTTCATGTCTTGGAGTCTAGCAATTGCCTGGTACTTCTCCCTGAGACTGAGAGTAGGAGCTAGGGGCCCTTATAAATACGAGCTGTGCTCTGGTCTAGGCACTGAGCTGCTGGGAGGAGATGGGCTGACTAGAAGGGTCAGGAAGGACAAACAGACTGACAGGCCCTTTGCAGAGAAGCTGCAGAGCCAAGAGATTTGTATGAGACTATGTTTGAGTAAGTGGAGGGTAGAGAACTTCTTCAGTCCAGGAAAGGCTGTGACTCCTGCCACTAAGCCATGTGGTGATGGATGCCATAGACCTGGTAATGAATGAGAAGCAGATAAAGCCAGCTCTATAAAACCAGAGGAAATATCATCATTCCAAGACACTAGTGCTGTCATGGGACAGATTAGGGAATCTTCTTAAATATGTGGAGAATGATTTCTAGGCACAAATGATTGAGTTAACTAGACACAATACTGTGCTGGACCTCTTAGGGAAGACGTAATCAGGGATGTGAAGCCTGGGACTACTCTGAAATGGTGAGATTCAGGTTTCCAAGAGGAGTAAGACAGACAAACAGCAGAACTGTAACCATGAACTTCAGAAGTGCTTTTTTTTCCTGAGCCCAGGATTTGCTTGTCAGGGTGTCGTGAAAGGCTGCTTTGGAAGTCAAAGTGGCCCAGGAGAGCTTGTTTACGCTCAATATAGCCTTTTCCAAGCACAGTAACTTGTGCAGAGTTCAGATGTATAGAGCAGATGAAGGTAGGGATAGGTTTACTGGAGATGGAGTGTGCAGGTGATAGCATAGGGTTAAAATGTTTCTAAAATCGTGGTACCTAAAGTAGGCCTTAGGAATGGGAGTGGGCATTGTATTTACTGTAATCGGTAAATCATGTGAAACTGCGCTTGCTGGTACAAGTAGATGATGAGATTGAATACGATGATTGTTTAGTAAAGATTGAGAATTGTCTTAGCAAAATCATGTGGACTTGCACCTGTGTACCCACTGGTATAATAAATCAGAAATATTGTGGGAAGAGGGGGCTTAAAGTCATGCTTGGGGGAAAACAATAGAAAAATATCAAGTTGAGATTAACATATGATTATACAACAGTTATGTAAGGAAAGCGTATAAAATGTGTCCATTTCAAATCCATGTTGGAGTCAGATTTGGGTTCGTCTGTACCTTTCTCTTCACTCTAGAATGAAGAGTGTTTAGCTGATTTTCCTGCTTTCCATATCCCAAAGCAATATCACTCCCAACTAGTAACATAAATATCCATAAAATGAGCATTAGCACAGGTACTAAGATCATTTTAAACAGTCAAACTCGTCTTACCTGCAGTTTCGTTTGTCCCTGGAGTTGTACAGTCCACAGTCTTGGATGGACCTTCTTCACTCGTGTGTAATGTTTCCAAGGATCTACTCTAGCCACCTTGACTGCTGTAAAAGTGGTCAGCAGCACCTGGTGGAGTCCACTCCACCTCTCCTTTAAAGGTTCTTTATTCCAGGTTTTAATGTACACTTCATCTCTATGCATCATTAAGGAAAGCAGAGCTCTGCTGGTGTTGACTATAGATTGAAGGATGTGATGGGGCAGGAGTAAGATTTTGCATAGTAGCTGAATTTGTGAGGTAGTCAACTTAGGTAAGTTACTACATGATTGAAAAGTTTGATCAGCTCTGAGCGGTCTTGTCCAGCTGTAATTCTTGTTCAATTTTGGCTATTGCCTTTTTAAAAAGCTCACAGAGTGGGAGGAGAACTCACAAAGTGAAACAGACTAATTTGTATTATGTTGGTAAATGGGCAAATACATGAATAATCAACAGTCCTTGGTTATGCAATGTGAAAGAAAGAAACTGTCTCACTGACCATTTATTACATCATATTTGATGAGAAAAGGAAGCCTCTTCACAGATAACTTAAAAGCTTATTATGGATGTATGACCTGTGGTATTTATTTATTTAATTAATTATTTTACTTGGGGGATGTTTTTTAAAATGGCTTGTCATCCATGGCAGAGCTGTCATGTTCAGTTTTGGGGAAGCTTTTCTCAGTGAAGATTTTCATTGGCATGTAAAATTATCAAAATACTGATGTGATTCTGAGAAGGTATAAAAAGGTAATAATGAAAGTACATATAAGCCTCTACTTGTCTCTTAATTTTAATAAAAGTTGAGTGTAACATTTCAAGACTAATGTCCAAGTAAGATTAATAATAGCTCATATTTATGACAATTTTGTATATAATTTTGCTGCTGTTAATGTTTTTCAATTTTGTTTATGGTGCTTTAGCTGTTTGAAAGCTCTTCAGTTCAACCTTTGGATGATGGTTTTGTTCCAACACGCACAGCTGTTGTGCTTAACTAGCACTTCTGGATGCTGTTGCTGGTTTTTGTATTGGAACTGTCAGTCCCCTAGAAATGCTCCTGAACCCAAGAAAAAGTTAATTTGTTGACCCTGCTTCAGATTTTTTTTTCCTTAAAGTCCTTTCCTGAATATAACAAGGGTGGCTGTATTGCCTGGCTAATGTTTGTGCTCTGTGGAGGTGAAAAACTGTACTTGGAATGTGTTGGAGACTAACACGGGTGGGGGAACAGCTTAAAAAAACTGAGGGAGGGAGCAGGCAGCAAAAAGAAAAAAAGCTGTGATAACAAGTTTTAGGTACTGTGACACTTCTATTGCATTAGGGCTTTAGGAGGTCTGCTGTCTGGTGCAGTGAAGGCTTCGTGCTGGAAGCCTGCCTGGCTTGGCCTGCCTGTTGACATCTTCCTAGGTCACTCACTTGTGCTGTGAGAAAGGATCCCAAGTGCCTTTGAGTGTGGATGACTTAGTACTGCTTGTGTGTATGCATTTAGCAGCTAAAAACGTTGTGTATGTGGGAGGGAAGGGACTGTGGCTGAGGGGTTGCCTTTGAGCGCTATTGCCTGATAGAATCAGACCCTGGGTTTCATGAACCTTCTTTTTTGTAAAAGAGTGAAATGTGGAATGATCAGGCTTGGGCAACCACACTGCCTGCCACAATGACTGGCTGTGGGGGTTTGAAAACCCATTGCTGTGCTTTTGTTTTTCTCTTATGCTGTCATCAAGATACTGCTTTACTTGCTCCTAAATTGTAGGTAGATTGAAACTCAGCTATATGTTTGCTTGTATTGCTTACCTTGTTAAGCATAGCAAAATTTTTGAGAACTGTGGAAACCACTGTAACATCTCTTGTACTTTTAGTTTGGGAAGCTATTTTGTAATGTTGGCTGTAATACTTGATAAATTCAGTAGTTGACAATTCTCTATGCAGTAAATAAATGATGAATTCAAAGCTTTATTTTTACTGGACTGCAGTGCTAGTAAGGATTTTGCTATTGGGTCTTGTAATTTTAATGCTCTTCCATGTTTTTTAGATGCTAGCTTTTATTTGATAAGAGTATGTATAGGGTTAGTAGCAACCTTAAATAGTAATAACAGTAATCTGTTATCTATAAGTACAAAGTTATGACTAATATGGGAGAGATTTTAGATAAATGATTAATACGGGTTTTTTTGATAATCTGTATTTGAATAGCAAATGTAACTTTTATTTTTCTTGTGATAGTTAAAGTGTAATTTGTATTTGATTTCTACTTGTTGAATATTTTGAAGAAATGTTAGTATCATTCTTGAATATGGGTTGAACTGAGCCTGCAGTTTTGTCATGTGCTTCTTGTTCAGTATCTATGGAGCTCAGAATTGGCAGATAGACTGTGAACTCTGCAGTGCTGACACTTGTTGACAGCAATTTCCCATTTACGCTTTTTTTTCCTTTAGAGGAAATACTGTAACTCTACTGCAAGTTAACTTCAATGACTTAAGAGAAAGGTGTAGGTTTTTTTTGTCTTAATGTGTCTAACTCAGTATTTGTCTGATAATAAAGTTTGTTTCTGTGCCAGTTTTTTTTTCTTTTTTGTGCAGAGAATTTTCTTTTCCAATTTAACTAACAAAACCAAAAATCTGTTTTCTGTCAATTAGTTCCGAAAGCTAATTTTTTAAATTAGGTTGCTGAGATTCAAGAAGTGACACTGCTGTGTTAAGATTTTTTTTTTTTTTTTTTTTTTGGTAAAGCCCTAACATAAAGAAGCCCATCAGCTGAACTGAAGTGTAGAATTACTATTGCAATTTCCTGCCCTCAAATCTCTGTGAGTAAAGCTAACAAATTACTTTTGGAAATTCATTTTGCAGGCAGGCATGCATGCATGCATCCGTATTTTCTGCACCAATATTTTTTCTGTAGAAGAAATTTCTCTTGTATGCCTTCAAGCAGTTAAGCCAAAAGTAGCCTTCTCACAGCACAAGTAGATCACATACTCTTTAAGAAACAGAGGTGTGGTAAGTCTGGGATGAAGGTGGCTGTTTGCTTTCAAGTTAAAATGAAAATTTAATGCACTTACATATGAATTTCTTAATGAAATGACACTTCTAAAATTTTTTAACTTTTAACCTTGTTTGTAGTGATACTTTCAATTTTGTTGATATTATATTTGTTCCCTCCGTAGCAGCCCTTCTCTAAAGCTAGGAAGGAAAGCATTGACGTTGCATTCAGTGGAAAAAGGTTCTGTTTTTGCTCATAATTTTGCCCTGCTTCATGCACTAGAGTGAATGGGTTATGTTTTATCTTCAGGCTCTCTGGTTCTTTAGGGGAAAATGCTTCAAATTCCATTGTCCAAGCACGTGCTGGTTAACATTTCTGGAACAAGTTACTATAGACTCTATCGTAGTTAGCATGATTGGTAGGCTTGGTAAGGTGCATTTGATAAGCCAAAGAAGTGAGGGGTGTGGGTCGTAGATTTAAAAGTGAGAAATCTGTGTGCATATGTGGACTAGGAAGGGTGTTTTGAAAGGAAGCTTGTCAAGAGCTCTTGGATTTTGAACTTTGTTAGTGATCCATAGTTGCTTTGAATAGTGCATGTCTCAGGTATGTAGTGCATCCACACCTAAATAACTCCATTCATGGTTTTTATGGAGCTTTGCATTTCTGTTATATTTGCATTTACATATATTTTAGAACACTTAGAACATTTGAAGGAGTAACCTCTGAGTTTCTCCTTGAAAAGTGTTATGTTAACATTATCTGAACAGGAGCCTGTAAGTTGCTGCCTGTCCTCTGTAGCCCCACAGGGGGAGAGTACTTTGAAATGGGACAAGGGTTTCATTGTGAGCCTGTGATCGTATTTCAAACAGTCTGGGGCAGCGGAGGTGCAAGGAAGTGTGTGTCAGGGTTCCTGCCAAGTTCAGGCACAGTCGTGGGGGCAGTCACTGGATGCAGGAGCAGCAGTACTGTCCATACCTGCAAGAGAGCTCCATGCTGCTCTGCCTTACACTGAGGGTTCAAAGTGTCTTCACCCAGAAGAATACTGTAGGATGGTAAAATGTGCATCTTGGTACTTTTTTTCTTCTGTTGTCCGCTCTTTGCTTCTATAGTGTTCGCAATTTTTGGTCCTTAGTTTGGACTAGGTTTTTTTTTTTTTCCCCCTTGCAATACCTAGCACAACCACACATGGTTGTGGACTTTCCTCACACTTTCCCCCATGTTCTTTCAGTATTATTTTCTTCTTTATCTGTTGTATAAGTGATGCACCATACATTGAAGAATATGATCAGACATTGTGCAAGTTTAGTGATGGTGTGCCATTATCTTGAGCAAGAATATGGAGTGTTACACTCTTAGGAGAGACCTAGGAGATGGTGGTGTTTGTACTCTCCCTACTCCTTAGCATTAAGAGCAATTCTTAGATTCTGTGTTACATAGCAAGGCCTGGGCTTTACTGTTGGAGATTGCTTTAGTTATATATGTAATTGGACTGATAGAGATGGAAGGATACTATTTTGGAAGCAGGGAAAGATGTAATATTTTCTGAGAAAGCAGCTACTACTAATATCTTACTTTGCTTCTTCACTGATCACCCCCCACCCCCATCAGCTGGTTATTTAAGCAAGAACGTTGTCTTGTATCTGCTTTCTGTCATAGAAAGTGAACTTTGCATGTGTCAATGAGTTTCAAAGCTGGCTTTACTTCTTTCTGAGGTCTGTATACATTTATATTGTTTCAGCAGGAAGGATGCCTTAATTGTGAAACTGAACTTTGAAACTTAGGTACGTTGATTAATTTTGTTCTTAAATTAAGGAAATTTACCTGTCCTCCTCTCCTCCAAAGAACCTAGACTTTTTTTTTCTCACTTGAACCTTTGAGATGAATTGCCTTGCTTTCAGCATGTCCTTTTCTGCCAGCCTATATACACATGGTAAAATAGATGAATATTTGACATTTACCATGTTAAAACAAAAAGCCAACAAAATTCATGAAAATCTCTGAGAGCTGCATCTTATCCAGGTGGCCTGCTGTTTGAAATATGACTCCTGGTGTGTATTGTACTCTTAGCCCTAGGATTCAGTAATGAGATTGAGTGGTATCTTGCGTGAGCACTTCTGGATGATTGACAGTGAGGTGATGTGAATCATCATTTATCAGGATATTATCATGCCTACCCTTGATAATTTCTCCCTGCTGTCTGGGGAGGTGGTGAAGACAGATAGGACTTTGTGATGTCAAAGTAATTAGTGTGTGTTGGTTTCCAGCTGAACAAACTGGAAACTAATGATCAGGTAAATGAAGATGAAGTGCATTAGTGTAAGGATGAAGGTGCAAGGACCTTGGGGAAGAGCTTATCAAAATTTCAAGGGGGTTATTTGAATATCTTACAATTTGTGCAGTAGCAAGCAATATTTTTAAACTACTAAAGGATACTTCTGCAACAGTCTATTTACATGTCCTTTGTTGATATCTCTTCTACTGAGAGGGTCAGTGCTGAGGTTAAGGACATTAGACTCTCTTCTGTAAGGACTGGGAACTCCTTATGATTTTCATAAAATCTCAATAGTCATTTTCCAGCTAATGGCAGCAATTTTGAGTTAAATGTTAAGGAATTTCAGTGTACACTGAAAAGGATTAAGTTTTCCAGTGATTCTTCCCATTTTCAAGTGGGGAGATAACTATAATTTGGCTTTTTATATTTGACCCATGGTTGGATCTGTTATGTTAAATTATTTTAACATTGCTTGATAGCATCTGTAAATATCTTAATGTGGACTTCACTACATAATTTGTGGTACTGCAACAGGCTTTTAACAGGCATGATAGTTTCTTGGTACAAGTTCTGAAAATTTTATCATTAGTGAGATATTTCTATAACCTGAAAAAACCTTGTGTAGGTGTGTACAGCTATGCCAATATTTCAAATAATGCCTAATGCACAAGACTGACTGAATATAATTGCTGTACCAGCAGCAAGTGATCTGAGTTAATTTTATCATATGTGATTAGATATTGCTAATTGTAATTAACTGATTGAAATTACATGCTTGCTTTTCAATTATTAAAATGGTAATTTACTCATTGCCATTTATCAGCAAAGTTGTATTAATATGCCAGTTTCCCAGATACCTCCAAGAATAACATAACTGTGACAGCAAACTTTTGTAATTAAAGCCTCATGGCAAAATTATTCTTTTGGCTAATTTTTATATACACAGCTTTCTTTTTATTTTACTTGCTTCTTTGGTGCAAGTGAGTGGGCTAGAATCTCTGGCAGGAATTTGTCCGTATTAATATGGCTCATCAGAGACATTATATTTAATTGGAGAGCCTGCGGTATAGTCGCAGGAGGCTGAAGGGAATTATTTAGCATTAGCAATGGCTCGTCTGGGAGTTGTGCACTAATCAAGGAGCTTGTGTGTTAACTGTAGGGATGATGGGAGTTATGACGATTATGACATGTGAGCACATGTCTGAATGAGAACTGGACAGGCAATGAGTTAATCAAGAAATATATTAAATGGCTCCCATGCTGCTTCATTATTACTATGTAGTGTGTCTGTCAGATTGTGTACTTTAACAAAAAATAAAATTAAATCCAACAAATTGATGTTTTTGCAGATAAAGTTAATACCAAATTTTTAACCAAGAACCTATTTCCCCCCCTATTTTTGAAGTGAATGTGTGCTTTAAAGTGCTGTGTTGAAAAAGAGTAAGTGAATGTTTGGCCTGCAAAAGGCATTTACATGTGTGCCACTCCAATCTGCGGGCTTTTATATTTTGTCAAATATACTTGTTTTCAGTAAATATGAATTTACTGAAATATGCATTTACTTGTTTTCAGTAAATATGAATTATTTCCCACATTCAGCTAGATGTTTTTACATTTTAAGCTTTTACGTAGTTAATAGCTTGCCAAAATATAAAACTTACTGTTAGCAACTTAGCTTCAAGGAAATAAAAATGCTAATGTTTTCCATTATCAGGATGCTCCAAACCTTGTGAAGTAAAGAAACCAAACACAGCACCCTTTAGCTGAAGTGCATGGACTGTTTATATGCCAGGTAGACACATTCTGTGCTCAGCATGATGGGAGGCATCCATTTCCAATCCATAATGAAATTTTCAGTTATGCTGGAAAAATTCATGTTTAGAGGAAATGGAATTAATAAACTGAGCCCACCTTAAAAAAAGTTAAACCAACTGAATTATGTTGGTCGGCAAATTTATCTCAGAGCTACTGGACAGGTGAACATGTGCACTTTTCCTGCTATTGTAAGCACTGCCTAATTTAATACAACTTTCTACCAAACTGTAACCTTCATGTATTAGCTTAATTAAAGCAGTATCATGGCTACTACCCAAAGTGTTAACCTGTAGGAGATTGTTATTGAAATCCATTATCTGTGGAGTCAGTATTAGTGGTCAGCAGCAGCAGAAGTAAAACTGTGAGTAAGACCCTCCCTTGGGTGCTGTGAGCTCAGCAGGTTAAACTGTCAAAGCTTCTTAAAGGATGGATAGTTAAACCCCCTGGAGTTAAAGGTAAACCAATCATTTGCTGTCAGCAGGAAATATGACTTTATTTAGCAGGTTGGAGGGGGAAAAACCCAAACCTAAAAGCTAACAGGAAAGAGGATTTAGAAGGAACTATTCTGTAAGAGTGTGTGTTGCTGTGCTGTGTAGATTCCATGTAACTTGGAAAGATTTTTTAAAAATTCTGGGCTTTTTTGAAATAGGAATTTATATAGATGTTTACTCCAATAGCTTATAAAACTATACACAAAGTTGAGTTAAATTATTAAACCTGTGAATATTATCTATATGTTGTGAGGTATGCAATAGTTTGTGCCACTCTTAAATGGAAACAGTTGTCACCTTGCAGAAATAGGTTTTCTTTCCTTTGGTGTTATGCAGTTGTTGCCTGTATAGAGTGTAATTATCTCCTTTTACCATATGAAATATATTTAGCATTGACTAAGTGTGCCATATTGAAAATCTAAATATGTATTTGTAGAATTTGTATGTATAGGCTATATGTATTTATGGTACTGTAATTAACCTATTCTGATAGTGGTATTTCTCATCTTGTGTAGTTTTTCCTTAATCTTCAAGGGTGAAGGTCTGGATAGCACTTCTTAAATTCTTGCCTCAAAAAAAAAAGTGATAGCTTGTTGTAGAAGTGTGGGAATTAGGTGTGGGGGGAGCGCTTTGCTATCATTTTGCTCATTGGAACAAGATGTGTGGTTGGGTGGGGAGAACTTTGTAGTGTTCTGCAAAGAATGGCCTTTTATATACCAAGACCCATTTCCTCAATATATGCACTGTTTTAGACTAAATCTGCTTGATGTGCTGAAATGATATTGTCTGAGATTAATGGGATGCAGTGGAGACTAAGATTCTGCTCACTATCCTTGAGGTAACTTAAGATGGAAAAGTGCATATCATAGGAAATAAGCTAGGAGGTGGAAACATTGTTAGGGAAAATACTCAATAACCTAAAACCCCTCAAGCAAATAAAAGATTTTTCTGAAGTCATGCTAAAATAATTTTTTTACAATTTGTGTTGTAGCAATGGCAGAACTCTGAGGGCTGTAAGGGAGAAAAATGGTTGAAAATATTTTTGTCAGATGATCTGGAAGAGAATGGGACCACAAAAAGTCTGTCATCTGCATCCATGAATGAATTGTCCAGTGTTGGTTGTAACTGTGTGAAAATTGTATTTGGACAGTGCAGGTTTTGTTGTCTATTCCTACCTGTTTGTTAGACTGTACACAGTCCTTACAGACTTGGTGAGCAGGCTGCTTGTCTGTGCAGTCATTTTCAGGGGTGCTTGGTGCTTTTTCTCCATTGCACTGTTTTTATAGTCTTCATCTGGACACCTGCATCTTGAAATGTCAAAGCTGACTTGTCTTTCAAAAGAAGACTTTTGAAGGTGGAAAGCTTAGGATGGGTTTTATACAGAGAACTATCTTTTTTTGAGGCTTTGCTATAATGAATAATTATAATACACTGGCTGAGAAGTAATTTCCTTGCAAAACTAACAATTTTATTTAAGAACTAAGCAAAGAATAATTTTAAAGAAATCTGAATATTCACATTAGTGGAATTTTGAAGGAAAAATGCTCTACTTTTGTAAATGTTATGTAATAACATATTAAGTATGAATATTTTGTAAGGCATTTTTAAGTATTTCATTCCTTGTAAAAGCATAAAATTATGCTGGTCATGATGGTAATGTTGAGGTTTTGTGATGCAATTTTTGTTTATTATATGTAGTGCTTTAGTGCTTAGTCTTAGTGGAAAAAGCCCTCTCACTGAGTACCTAGAAATGGTAAAAGGGTGTGTGCATGTGCATGCATATTTTCTATTTAGCATATATATATTGCATAGATGTGAGGAAAATCTGTGTTTTAGAAAACCTAACCTGGAATTTTGTCATCCTTAAGATACTCTGCATTCACTCACAAACTGTTTTTTCTGGTATTTTCTTTGCATTATTTGACATTGAAGAATTTGCTTCATATTATGTCTAAGTTTCTCTAAGTCTAAACTACTTTTGAAAGGAGTGTCTGTGTTTTCCTGCCCCCTCTCATTCATGCACTGTATGGGATCTGATGGTCATGTGGCTGGGAGATGGTTTAACTTGCTGATCTGACAGAAGGTTAATTTCCCCTCCCCTCAGATTACTTTTCCACTGTGTCTGTTCAGTTCATTGATCTGTCTCAGCAGCACTGTAATTGCTAAAGCTTCGTGTGGAGGAGAGTTTAGGGGTGGGCTCATCCTGAGTGACATCTTGTATATGCCTAAAGTAAAGCTTATTGTGAAACTTAATGTAAGTCTCAATATATCGTTCATTTTGGGCCTGAAGTTAGTCCACACTGGGAAGAATATAATTCACTGTAGGGTCTGCTTCTTGCATTTCTGATTTTTTTAAAAAAAACTTAATCTTCCAACTACTGATCCGGAAAGCTGCATTTAGCTGATGTCCGCGTTTCTGTTTTCACCTGTTTTAAATACTGTTTTCACCTCTTTTAAACAGCTGAAATGTCAGGTAGCGCTGAATTCATATTGCTGCTGTTGTGACCTACTCTCCCAACACTAGAACTGGTTTTAGGAATCACTGGTCTTTGGATGCTGGAAGTAACTTCTGCAGTCCGTCCATTTGTAGACATCTGAATGACTGTACTGTGTTCATCCATCTGAAAGGCTAACTCCATCCAAATTAGAGCTGAAAATGGTGGATAGGAGATGTTACCATTGCATACTATGTGTTACTTTATACTGTGGCTGAGTTTAACTTACTTTTTCTGAATCACAAGTGTCTTCTGGCATATCTAGCTTAATTAAACACTAAATCTCTACTGTATGAGGTTCTGTAGTTAACTGCCCTTTCTACCGTCTGTTTCCTAGACCTGCGTAACTACCAGCTTTCTCATCTCCTATATGTCTTGCCCCTTTAGAAAGCAAAACAAAGAAGCATGCATCAGATGCATTCCTTGGTGAGCTTGTTTTTGGGAGAGGCAGGAAAAAGAAACAGCGTGAGAAAGATCTGTCCTATTGCTTTGCTAATGTGCTTGGAAGCTGAGATTCCATTAGGGAAAGGCTGACATGTGGGTGCAGATCTGTTTGAAATGCAGGGAGGCTACTAAAAACACTGTAGGGTATCACTATTTTGTTAACATCACAAAACACTTAATTCTTTTCCTCAAACATTTAAAGTGCAGAATCACATGTACTGCAAAGATGAAACTCAAGCATCCTCACAGAGCATAGTGGACTGCTCTAAATAAATATGATGAATTGCTCAATTCCTGCAACAAATGGAAACACTTTCTTTGGTAAATACATTAAGTGTCTTCCCAAATTCTTAGTGTATGCTCTGAACTAAAATTCTTCTGTTTGTCCTGGAGACTTGGTCTAGATTAATGTATTCCAAAGTAATAATAGTCTGCAGATGTATGAGTGCAGATGCAAGCTTGCAGACATTCTTCACAGCAACCCCAGACATCAGCAAAGCTTCTGTTGAGTGGCTGTGCTGCCTCTAATCTTGACTTGAGCAAAGGAGCTTGGTAGCTGCATCACCAAGGGAGACATGAGTGGAAGGAGGCAATGGGAATGCTTTTCCCTTAAGATTGTGTGTTTTGCTACTGATGCAATGGCTTGGAATCAAAAAATGGGACATTCTGGTTTTCCCATCCTAATTGCTCTACCTCTGTTAATTCTTCAGTTCATCCAAAGGTAGATTAGTGAACAAGGTGACTGTTGACCTCCTTTTGCAGTTACTGTACCAGAGACAGGCTGTTCCTTACTGATGTTGAGTAAAACACATTGGAAGTTGTGATACACACTATTTCATTCCACTAAATTTTCAATAGCAAACTTGTGTACTAGTTCCTGGTCTTTACTGCTTTGGAGGGTTCAACACAGTAAGCACTTGCAGTAAAATTCTGATGGGGAAACCTTATTTTCCACCATTGCTCTGGAAGGTGCTTCACTGAAGCTGTCTGTCAAAGAATAAGCATGTAGGAAAAGGCTTATAAGAGCCAAGGTCATTCTAGAGCTCTTCGCCAGAGTCTTACCTGGAATGTCTTCAGGACTCAGAAAGCATTTTCTTGCAAAACCCAGTTTGAGAGTATCGCTCTGACAGCTTTAGCATGGTCTGGTTTTCACAGTAGGAGTGATCAGGCCTCAAGGTACAATGGGGAGTCCTTTCCTCTTCATGAGGCAATTAAAATTGTGTGTCTTTTTAGCAGCAAACAATGTTCTAGAGCTTCGTCCATGGAAGAGAGAATTTTGAGATTTACTTTTGCATTTTTTAAGGTTACAAAAATAAGTTCATGTGTATAAGTGAGAATGCAAACAGATTGAAATCTTGATACATGTTGAAATGTGCTTTCTCTTAGTCTTGGTAAGAAATGCAGTCTTCCCTTGCCTGGTTCATGTTGCTCATCTTTTAGAGATTGCTCAGTTCAACCTGGATCCATTAATTTTAATTGTAGTTGAAATGGATTTTTGAGGCCACTAGTTAGTGGGGTTATTTACTGTCTTGATTTTTTTGACCAGTTGGCAAACTTGAAGGGCAAAACAGGGAAGTAAAGGAAAGGGTGTTTTTTAAAAAAAATTTATTTTTCTCAGCTGGTGTCTATGAACCAGGGATCTAATCCTGCAGATGCTAATGAATGGACTGCTTTGAGGGTCATTGTAGGCTTGGAGGGGATTGTAAGTAAATACCCTTTACCAAAACATGTTTGAAGACCACTGAAGAATTGTTTTACATAGTCCTTGCAAAACTGTTTGTGGACCATCAAACTAAAATAGTTTCAAATATGCTTGCAGAGAAATCTATTTATGTTGACACTGCAGGTTGACCTGTTTATTTGCATAAATTTTTATTTAGCTTTTTGAAACGCCAAGCAAAAATCAATGTGGGAAATATAGGATAGTTGTGCTATTTTATGTCTTTCAGTTTTGTTTTTCATGTTCTTTAGACATGTTTCCATTATTTCATTTTAGGGTTAAATGCTGTAATTGTGTGGCAGTATTTCTTTGCAGATAGCACTTTAAAGGCTGTATGAATACTGCACACTGTGTGCTCATACTTATTATATTACTGGTGCATGTATTTTAGTGTCAAGCTGCTAAAGACACTTAGGTCAGATGAAAGATGTGTTTTTGGCAAAGCAGTAAATTTGAACCTCTTTTGCATCCATTTGATTTTTTTTTTTTTTTTTAAACTCAAGACTGTTTAATGCCGCAGGCTTTTCGTTCTGTTTTGTCTGTCTTGTTTGGCAATGGCGCTGGCAAGATTTGAGGTGGTTGGGTTTTTTTACCTACCTTACAAAGGATTTACTCATTAGCCCTATTTTATGGGTTGAGCTAATTGTGATTTGTCTTGCTGAGCGGTATTATGCAGTTTGGGCCAATTAAGTGAATCCACTTACACCAACGGATGTTGTTCCAATGTGTAATATTGATTTGAGCTATAAAAGGAGAATGACTTGTTTGATTAGATTTCTGTGTCTAAACAATGTTCAATCTTATCTAGTGTACTAAACAAAAGTGTTCTCCTCACTGAGGTTTTTTTAATTGCTTTTTAGGTTTGATTAGCACTGTATATGCAGCTATAACAGTTTCCCTATAATATAAATTCTGGAACAGCACAGAAGAATTAGGGGGAAAATGCAGCCTGCAACTCAGTGTAACTGTCTCTGCTGCATGAATGTCAACTTGTGTTGAGACCTGGCGATGTGTAGGCTGACCTACTCTGAAAAACTGGGACACTGGGGAATCCCAGACATTTACCTCCTTGGAGATGGAGGAAAAGGGCAGTGTGTGTGTGTGTGTGTGTGTGTGTATGTGTTAATTAGGCATTTACGCTGAAGTAAATTACATCTGTCACATGGTAAGCCTCAGAAGCTGCTGAAGTACGTAAAATCATCTGTGGAAATGATGCGGGGGATATTAAACACTCTAGTACGAAGTGCGTGTAGATATATTTTTCTTAGTTGACAGAGTCAGCCTTTACTTTTTGGAGTTAGTAAATGAGAGTCATTGTGAAACAGAGGGGGAGAAAAGCACTTTTTGTCATGAGCCAGATCCATAAGAAGGTAACAAACTTGAGCTGCTGAATAATTATAATGCTAGGGATGTGTAAATTTTCCTGTTATTGTTGATTGTTTTATGGATTGTATATGCACTGAAAGTAAGTGGTTTAGTTCTTTGCCTTAAAATATTTAATACGTTCTATATCCATACTGAGAACTTTTCTATGCTTAAATGTTGAGACATATGCATATTTAAATGTAACTTTTTTATAATATAGATTCCAACTAGCAACCTGCAGCAGATGAGTGTCTTCTGGAGAAAGTTACTTTGATAAGGTTACTGCTGTGTTAAACAGAACATCTCTAGGAGACCTATGTGTATTTTAGATAGTTATTTTGATTCTCAAAATGATGATTATTTGAGATACATGATTAATTATGGAGATAATTCAGTAAATTCAGGGTGTATTGCTAGGCAAGAAAACATGCTGCTATCAAATGAATACATGTGCTGCTCTCCGGGATAAAGGAGAGCTAACGTAATCTAGGTAATTTGAGTGTGTAGTAGCTTTGATTCAAAGAAGTCCTTTGAATTTGGGTTATCTGCAAGGCAGATATTGACTACTTCTGTGGTGTTCATATGCAAAACTTTGGGTTATGGACCTAGTTGTTTTATGGAGTATGATGCCAAGCCCTGACACCAAACCTTATTTAAAAATCCTCCTGATATACTGAAATATAATGTAGAAGGATCTCCAAAACTAGTTGCTGGTAGTGTTATTACCTCTTACTGCACTCCACACCCTGAGAGCTGCTGCAGCCTGGAGTGGTGCTTGGAGCCAGTCCAGGCCAAAAATGACTGGCAAGTCATCCCTCATGGAGTCCTTGCTTTACTTGCCTATTTGCTGGAAGGGTGGTGAAGAAACATGAAGCTGCTCCTGTGTAAAGATCTGGCAGAGTTTGCTAATTTGGGTGCCTTGCCATGAAGATGTCTCCTGGACCTAAACTAGCTTGGGAACCAATGGGCACTTCTGTGCTGTTTGTTTCTGAATGAATAAGCTTGTTGGACTTGAGCTAGTTCTTGTGTCTGTATGTGGTCAGGAAGACTTTTGTAATAAAATAATTGTTGTACTTCAGATTATTTCCAGATGATTTTGTATCTTAATCCAAAAGTGACATCACTTAATAGTATTCATTCTGATGTTGTTCTAGGACTCCTTGTTAAATCCAGAGTATTATTAGTAGTAGTAGTTTATTTCTCATAGATAAAGGAGTCTGCAATGATCTCGTTGGCTGTTTGTGATTAGTTCAGGTTTGGATTTCCAGTGGTGACTGTATTTAGTCTCTAGTTTTTGAATTAAGTTGAGGTTCTATAAAATGAAAAATCATTAGGCTTTGGTGAAGATCTTTCTGTTGTTTTTGAAATATAATTAGTGTTTATGAAACAGACTACTTAAAATATAAAACTTTTACAGAAATTAAACTGCTTTTACAGACAAGATGTCTTTCCATGATTTCTAGTTGTTTATATTCTTTAATGTAACAAGCCCTTGGTAGCTGCTTGAGATTTATCTCTTGAGGCCCAGGTAGCCCAGTATGATTAAAACCTGCAGTATAAACCATTAAGCACTTAGTTTCCTCTGTTTTTCCAGCTTTTGTTGTTATCCATTCATGCTTGAGATTGCAGGGTCAATTCAGATATTTATGAAGGAATTGCATTTCTTCAACGACCTCCTGGGACTCACTTCTTTGTTTTTTGTTGACATTGGGGTTTTTTTGGTTTTTTGTGAACTAAAACAGAAAAGGGAGAAATTATACCTCTGAGGTTTTAGCTGTTAGGGACAGGTTTTGAATACCTAGGATTGTGTGATTTAAGTTGAGCACTTAAGCAATCCTTGAATTTGAAAATCAATATATTTGAAATTTGTTGTGGTTGAGGAAGGGGAGTTGCTGGATTCTTTGGACTGTCTAGAAATATTGCATTAAAAGTCAGCTTCAGCAGAAGTAAATATTTAGTGAATTACTGTGTGAACTAGGCAGCACTTGGTAGTAAGCTAAAAGTTTCAGTTGTCATGTAGACTCAAATAATGGCTTTTGTTATAATGTTTGGTAGCAATTGCATTTGTATTATACTAAAAAAATCTATGTGTTTGTGTAACTGTATTTGGGGTATTCTTCTTGAACTACAGTTGAAATTGACATTGAAATCTAAATGCTAAGGGGAATTATTATGAATTACTAAGTAGCAGATTTCCTGTTTACATGTGTGCTGGTTTACTCATAATAAAAATAGGTATGAGAAGCCCTCTAGATGGTAGAGCTTTCGCTTGAAAATCTGGAGGGTTTGGGCTTGTGGGCGAAGAATAGAGACCTAATTTTTGGAGAGATTTGCCGAGGAGGTGTATCAAGTAATGTGAATGTGATATGGTTACTGATTTACTGTTGTGTTATACCTGTGTGAGTTATATTGGGACGTATGCAAGGCTGAACTGGCACCGAACTAGAGAAGGCACCAACAACTTGCAGTAAGGTGAACAAGGAGAAATGGATTTACCAGGTTACAGGGGAATGTAGGAAAGGAAGAGTTGAAACTCCAAAGAGTTGAATAGCAATGAAACATTTCAGAAAGGAGCCGTGGAGTGTTGGGGAAAAGTGCACAAGACTGTTTGTGTTAAATCAATAGGTTTGCAATATCTTCTGTGGCTGCTTTTGGTACTAGTTGGGACTGTGTTGGTGTCTTAGTGTGAGAAGTGTGTGGGTGTGGGGTTTTCCTCTTGATACCTAGAAACAGCTAATGATATTTAGTCCTCTTCTAAAAGGAAGCTTTTGGTTTTGTGAAACACACATAATTAAGCTTAAGCTTGAATGACTGTTTATAAATGTAAACCACCTTGGGATTCAGAACAACTTTAAGCATATAAACTGATCATGTAGATAAAGGGGCACATGCTGTTTCTTCAACGTAGTGCTGCAGGAAGGATGACACAGGCTAATCTCGGTAGCATTTGATCAAAATAGATTACTTAGTTGCTGAGGTGTATGTACTAGGAAGCACTAAAACCTGCTGCATGATTGTCTGTGCTAGTGTGTAGGATTTTTTTTTTTTCTTGCTCTGTTTATATTGTGAGACCAATGCTGTACTGGTAAAACAAAATAGTTGTGAATATATATTGTTTTATAGAAGCAATAGCTGAAATGTGACGTGTGGCAATTCCAGGAGGTTATGTGAACCCTCATATACTTGAGAATATAGCAAATTCAGGAGCTATTGAAGAGATGCCTCCAGAAGGAAACATGGAATTAGGTGGCAAGTTAGTATGCTTTTTGTTGGTAGGATTAACTTTTGCAAAGTTCTGAAAAAGTTGATAAAACTGAAGAAAAAATTAAAATGTTTAATAAATTACTCTCCCCCTTGTGATACATGTTTATTATATTTACCTGCTACGTATTTCTCATTGTATTGTTCAAAATACTGTCTGACTGCTGCTTGTCTGTGTTTGCAGATGTGTTTTTGGTTTTTTCTGGTCTTGTTTCTTCTGAATGGGTGAATAGTATATGCAGACTACATTACTTCTAACTAGTTTGACACACTTGACAGCCTTCATTCTACTTACAAATAAAATTCCTTTTCACAAAGAATAAAATTTCATGTTAATAAAACAAAAATATTATGCAGAATCACAGAATATTCTGAGTTGGAAGGGACCCACAAGGATCATAAGAGTCCAGCTCTTAAGTGAATGAACCATCAAACCCACAACCTTGGTGTTATTTGCACCATGTGCTGGCCAGCTGAGCTCATCTCAGGCTCTTATATTTCTCATATGTTAATACTAATTTTCTAAAAGAATACAATTTTTAAACAATGTGTTTTCAGTTTCAAATGATGAAGAGGATCTAAAATAGTTCATAAAAATAGCTTTAAAAATCGGTAAGCATTGGAAATAGCAAATTGTCGTTCTAAACAACTCTTACTGACAGCTAACAATCTTACACAGTTTAAATAATGGCATGCTTTCTTAAATACATACTGAAAGGGAGCATACAAAAAGCAGAATGAGGAAAAGCTGGTTGTTTGGTTTCACGGTTGTATGTGTATCTTACTTCAAAGAAAAGTAGTCTGAACTCTGAAAACATGTTAAAGACTAATCTAATTAAACTTTTTAAAGTAAAAGATAAGCATTCGTGTGAGATGTAAGCACACTTCTAACTTCAAACCTAGCTATTTTATTATTCGTGGTAAAATGTTGGTGATGTTTGTCCCTTTTGTGTTTGACTAAAAAATATTTGGCAAATGCATATAAATGAGGATACAATGGATTAGAAATCAAACACGAGCCTGCTTAAATAATTCTCAAGATTTTCTGGTTCATGTGTAGTGATATTGAACTCTTTAGTCATAGGCTTTAATTTGTGCATGGTGCTGACCTGATGCTGTGCAGGGACACTCATTGCATCCCTTCATTCAATTCACTCTAATTATCCCCAACTTCCTGGGGAGCCTGCTTAGAACTGGTCATGAATGTTTGTTATTAAGTATTAAGATATTAGACTACCCTGGTTACATGTAACAAAGTAGTTTTTAGTCTGAATTTACATATAGATTATCAGTATAGGAAGCTGAAATTATATTTGTCATGATTTTATTTAATCAAATTCAAAATAATGTATTAGAATAATAAAACATTTTGACAGTGACTTAAGCTCAGAGTTAAATGAAATGAGATTTATTGTGCAAGTACTTGTACGCCAGTGTTGGTAATTTCAGTGTGTATTTTAGAGTAGTTATGGTATGTAAATTATCTTTGACACAATCAGATTTGTGTGCATGTAACTGGGTGATGGTAATTATTTTTGCTGGGAGCATCTGTTAATTTCGAATATTGCCTCTTCAGGTTCACGTGAAAATGGCGGATGAATCTGTCTGTGTTGGCCCAGCTCCCACCAGCAAAAGCTACCTCAACATGGATGCCATCATGGAAGTCATTAGGAAAACCAGGGCCCAAGCTGTGAGTCTGAATGTGTCTATCTGCTGCAGCTGTTTCATATATAGAAAGCAGAAAAGCCAGAGTTTGTATTTTTTTTTTTCTAAAGGTGTGGGGGGGAAGTGATTGAATATGCTATTCCAGTTAGTTCATGTCACATGAGTTAAATGTGTCTGAAATCGCTACTGGAAATCAAAGGCTTTGTAGCATCTGGCAGCACTGGTCGCTGATCCTGCAGGTGGCTGCTGGATTCAGCTTTCACACCAGGGAGCAGCTTCAGTTCATTTCCAAATTTGCTGGGGGGAAAAAAAAATCCCAATTAGTTTTGAGCGCTAACCCTTTATATGCCATAATGGCTTTTTTCAATGTTTTATGAAGGGTGTCCAGGAAGGCTTTAGGTTAAACTTAGTTTGAATCCCTTTCAATGTTATGTAAGCGTTACTTGCAGGAAGATAAGGTAAATGGTGCATCCCATAATTGTTTTTGTTTCAGAATGTTTACAAAATGCACATTAGCTTATTTGTGTGTTTGTGGGCAAGTCTGCCTTTCTCCCTCCAAATTGGCCAGAGATTCAAAGCTTAACAGAAATCAGTAGGAAAACTAATATGTAGTCATGTTCACATTCCTAATGTTCTTTGTTCTGTCACTGAAATGTATTATTTAGAGGTACTGTACTCAGAGCATTTATTAAAAGAAAATTTGATGTGTATATATCGGCAACGCTACTCTTGAACAGTCGGATTAGCACTATAATTTCTTTTAAATATGATGTTTTGGTATGGTGCCTTCAAGGGGCCAAAAACATTCCTATGAAGAAAACTAGTATTTTCTTCTCTTAGAGTTTTTGAATGTGAACTGAGTTACTGGCTTTTTAAAAGATGTGGATAAAATGGCTTATACTCTGTCTATCAGAGTATATTAGATCAAGAATCTTATGTGAATTGCAAAAAGTAAAACGAAAACTCTTTCTAATGTTCCTCTCAAGTAATTAGGCTGAATGTATATTGGGGTGTGAGTAGCAAATGAGGCACATAGAATACTTTACTTAGAGTAATGAAGAGAGTATACTGTGCTCTCCAGCCAGGGTCGTTAGAGGTAGGGGGTTATGACTATGGACCTATGCACCATTTTGTTGTGGTTAGTGCTGGAAATATTTTGTGATGAGGAGTACTTGATAGTGGTTTCTGAGAAGAGTGTGGATGAGCATATATGTAGAAGTCTGCAGTGGAGCTAAAAAGAGCAAAAGGCAAATCACTAAAGGGTGTGTCCATTTGCTCTGCAAACAGCCCCTTTCTCCTGAGTTAAGTAAGGAAAATGTGTTTCAGAAATGGTAGCTCAACAGCTTGACTTAGGATGGAAAAATCATTGTGTTCAGAGAGCTTCTTAAGGTATTCAACCTATTTAAATGCTTAATGATCTATTTCACTCTCCCCAGTATCTGAAAAGGCGCTAGCAATTTTGGTGTCTGGTTTCAGAAAACAATCAGCTTGAATTTTGTCTTCCCAGGTACACCCAGGATATGGATTTCTTTCAGAAAATAAAGAATTTGCTAGACGTTTGGTAAGTTATTTTTATTTGCTTGTCTGGGACTTATGCACTAGGTGACAGATTTGTTTCAAGGTATCTGAGGAATCAAGATACCAACTCAAGGGAGATCTAAAAGATACTTTAATATAGGAGATTTCATTTGAGGATGTAATTGCAGCCTGTGTTTTCTTTTGGGTATAGGGGAGAAGTCTATTTGTAAGAACGTTACGCAGGATGTAAAAACCTTTAGGCATTTTTGCTTATGCCTGGACCATTTATGAGGCAGCTCTGCAAAACTGGGTCACTGAAATGATCTAGGTTAAAAGTATCTGGTTTTAAGTGATCATTTTGGTGATTTGTAGCACAGCTGGTGAACAGCTGTATCAGCAGCCCTGAGATGGTGCTGAACTGCACTTCAGGATGGGAATAGAAAGCTGTTTAAAAACTGGCTTCTCTGCTGGTAGTTTTGTATCATGGAGCTGCATTCTCTGAAAGGACTGAAGAGTCAAGAGGGTACTGTTTTCACTTTGTCTAAATTCATAAAAATTATTGTTCAAAACCACTTCAGTAGGGTTTTTGTATATCATGAACTGATATATGGCCTGATTTTTTGCAAAAAGCTTTCACGCAGCTGCTTAAAAGTGTGAGCAATGCTAGGAGGAAGTTACACTCACAGTGTTTCAACAAAGTCCTGAGTGTATGCTGTGTGTGTAGTCACTGCAGATCACATGTTGTTGTCTACTGGGTTTGGTCAGAATAAGGACAAGCACATACTACATGGAAGTTCAAAGTAAAAAGCCATTGCAGCTACCGACTTTGTTATGGAGTAAATGAACCATGTAGCTGAAGAAATACCTTGTTTTCCAGGCAGCAAGATAAATTTGTTTCTGCTTTTGAGAATAATTGGCACCTTTTTGATTCAGGGTAAAAAACTTAGATGAAGAATGTGATTCTAAAATGATAGTTCTTTTGTCCTTAGCATTTGTGGAACAGGTTTTGCACAAATATTCCTTGACTATGTGCCTTTAGGCTTGAGTTCTAGTTGTAATACAGACCCTTACAATTTTGTTGATTATTTGGTGTTAGAGAATACCATCTGCTCGTTAAGGAGACTATTTGAGAATGAAATCTAAAACTTTCATACTTCACAGTTGCTGTAATTCTTTTTTTTTTTTTTTTTAAGCCCCTAGACAAAAACAAGTGCAGGTTCTATAGGATGCTGACTACACCCTGCTGGGTGCTGGTGATGTTAAAGTTGAAAAGATTTCTAAACACTTGGTGTTTGCCAGGATTTACCAAATCTGGGGTAATCTCTTACGTGTTATTTTCATGCAGTTTAGTAGCTTTCTTTTATCACTGTTCTGCTTTATATACCAGAGGCTTTTTTTACAGGGAAGATTCCTGGCTTAATTTATAACAAACTCTGTTTTCACTGGATTAGACCAGCAGGATAACTGGCTTTAGTTGGCAGTTCCTGTTTTTTTAATGAAATGGAAGTGCTGGCTCATGCTATTTTGCTTTATATTTTGCTGCTAAACTTGAACATTTGGTTGTTATTATTCTGAACTGGGCACATTTCACAGTATTATAGTTGTTATTTGGTGATGTTAGTTACAATATTGGTGATGTGACAGTCTGGTTCACTTTTTTTATAGCAGGATTAAGCAGAAATGGAGTAAGTACAAACATTCCAGTAGATCCTCTTCCTCCTCCTATTTCTCATTTTTCACTCAGATCCTATAACAGTTTCTGAACAATTTTCTGAAATAAGCTGGTGACTACAGACATGTTAGAGGTTTTGGTTGGTGCTACAGTCTCAAAATAGCTTTAATTATAGTCAAGAAACCTGGTGTGTTCCGTTGTCTAAAAATGGAATAAAATAAGGTAATGTTATTTTGCTTTCTGAGTACACAATTTAAAGTCTCAATTAAGACACAATCATGTGTCCCTTAATGTCAGTGGCTCTGGAAGATCAAACCCCTAGTGAGAACTGGTGAAATAATCTATCTTTTTACCACTAGGGCTGCTTATAGTTTTCCAAGACATCTGTATTATTACAGTTAAGAGGAAAACTTGCCTGCTGTTTCTTTTCTTTATTGAAGATTGTAACTATTCTGTTAAACTGTTATGAAGTTGCTGGGGATGTTTTTGTTCTGTTGTCTTTCTCTTCTCTTCTTTGCATATACGCTGTTTTGTTCTTTTGCACTGAAAGTAGTGATGGAATTTACAAAACTTGGGCTTGTTTCCTGGTGTTCATTCTACTTTTAAAACAAACTTCTTAAGCTGGGAAACTGAGAAGGACCCTAAAAACTTTTTGAATTTGACAATCTATCTGTAAGAGCAGTAATGAGTTCAAAGCAAAGCTTTGTCTTCACGTAAGACATGGAGGGTCAGTTCACATGTAATCCTACCATGTGTGATTTGAACAAAAACATGTTTTTTTTGTTCTTTATTGTCTGAATGATTCATGGAATAGCATACAGCTATAGACAGTACTTTTGAAGAATTTGGTAGATCCTTAGAGTATTGAAACTTGCTGTTCTTTATTTTTTTCTTCTTTAGAAACTTAATTTTGTTCTCTCTTAGGATAGACAAGGGAGACACAAATAAATATGTCTTTTGATCACAAATAAATGATCCTTTGTTCTCAAAACAAAATTTCCAAAACACAGTCAGTGGGTGAATATCTGGCATGTTGTTCATTGTGATCCAATAAACAAATTGGTGCATTCAGTCCTGTCTTTGTGTATCTATTGTGATTGCTGTTGATGGCTGACACAGAAAAGATCCATGGCATGTATACTGAGTGAAACTGTCAAAGATTTCATAAATATTAAGGTCAATTTCTTAAAGATGGGTATTTGAACATGGAATCTTTTGATAAACTTACAATAATGCTGATAACATTATTTTGTAGAATAACAAAATATGGGTTATGCAAGTGAATGTATTTCCTTAGACTCAGCAAGTAAGTTGGTACCTGCAAATATATTTACATGTAAGTAATTACCCTTCTTCAAGGAATAATTGCATAATATTCAGTATTGTCATAAATGTTAAGGTGGAGTTAAAATATATTGCTGCATTAAAAAAAAAAATCACTAGTATCCTTTGCCAGATGCTATGCAGAATTGCAAGAGCAGTTTGTTCCTTTCCTGCTTCAGAAGAGTTTGCTAGTGACCTATGTATCTAGGTTAGCTTGCTTAATGTTTACCACTTTTTAAAATTAATGCAGACCTTTTCTGAGAAGTTCTGTCACCTCTGTTATTTTCAGCCCGGGTTTGGAATTTGGGAATGAGAAAGGCCTGAGACTAGCATGAGCCGTTTGGTTGACCTGTAATTGAAAGATATACTTCTCTGAAATTGCCATTTTCTTTTCCTTGCTTGCAAACCTCCAGGGCAGCTGTTTTGGTGGGGGGATGGGAGTGCTGAGTCAGGTCTCTTCACATGTTGAATAGTTTGGGAGGATTGGCCCATGGTCCCAGTGACTCTGTTTCCTCTTGGTTTTTTTCCCCAATCTGTGTGAGGGAGGGAATGGGGGCGAAAAGAGTGAGAAAAAGCAAAGGACTGTGACTGGGTTGCACAGTCATTATTCCAGAGTCAGTGCTGATGCTTGTCTAGCTGATGTTAGCAGCAAGTAGGAGTCTTACTCTTGCAGTTGAGGTTATATATGCTCTTGCTTCCTGGTAATAATAAACTTAAACCTTGATGCATGGTGACTCTGTGTTGCAGTTAGTCATAATGGGATCAGTTTTCTTTTTAATTAAAAGAAATACAAATGAACTTCCACTTTACTGACTGCCATGAAAGTCCCTCGGGATGCTATTGTTAAAAACAAAACAAACAAAAATCAGCTAAATTTATTCCTTTGTAAGCCTAGTATGGAAAATACCAGTTTGCAAGATTATAAATCTTCCAAGTATTTTGTTGTCTTGTATGTATATGATAGAGTTTGTGCTTTCATAGAAGGTGGTGCATTGTGGTGTATTTTCTCAAAAATGAAAAGATTTAATATGTGCATAAAATAATCTCAAAATGATAGCAGTTAAAGTTACAAATGCAACCTTTTTCTGGAATATTCTTTTCTGAATGCAGCCTTGACAATATTCTGATGCTCTGTTCCTTGATGCAAAAATAGACAACCATTACCCCCTGCCAAAATCCACTCTTTGCAGTAGAAGCCCTAAACATGATGAGACAAAAGTATTCAATTTTGGAATAAAATATGAACCTTTTTGGCGTTCCTAGTGGAACCTGTTTTTATATATCTTCTGTGCCTTTTTAGTAGCCGCTGTTTGACGTGACTAGGGGGACAACAAAGCAGCCAGTGCTATTTCTCTTCACCTTTAAAGCTAGATTAACATTCTTGGTGGAATTAAAAATCCCAACAATGTATTGTCTGAAATAAATGGGCAAACAATGTATATGGAAATGGTTGATCACATGTTTGTAAATGGCTGCTAAGTTTGAGAAGGAAAAGGTAAACCAAAGAACAACTTGTGTCATCTTCTGTAAGGGGACACGTCTGATCTGTGAAGGGCTTTGTGCAGGTGGATATATGGACTTATGCACAGCTAATCATGTGATTCTCACCATTTCAAATGTAAACTCTTACTGGCAGGAGTGTTTCTTTACCATTGTTGTGCGTGGCTTTGTTGTTTGTAAGCAAATTGTGAAGTTCCTTTATCATGGTTTAATGGATGTTACATTTTTGTATGATGTAGGATTTGTATGATTTTCATGCTGTTCCCACATGTATTAGCTTTTTACCTGACAACTCATGTGACTGGTTAGCATTTGTGCTTCCCAAATTGTGAATAGGTGGTCAAAAAAAGGCAGTGTGGAAGCGTGGTAGCAAGAAGCTGCTTATGGCAGAGATTGGATCCTTCATGGAGTGAAGAAGACAGAGCTTTTCATGTGTTTCATGTGCTATGCCTTGCAGGTCATAGTTTCATTGCCTACCAAAGACAGCAATGTCTCTGCTGTGACTGTTTGTGGTGGTGTAAGGTGCTTTGTCTGTTGGAGACTGGAGGTTTTGTCTGTCCAGGGTAATAAAGGTTAGGCAGTGTACTGGTCTAGGTAAACATGTCACCACTTTGCCACCCAGAAGAGCCCTGCCTGTGAGCCTATAATATTGATACTTATTGTCTTCTGAGGCAGAATGCTTGAGTGTGTCTTGTATTCTTGTATTTAATTTGGAGTAAACCCTTTCTCATAGAAAAAGAATCTAAATCTGCTCTATCAGGTTGGGTGAAATCCATGGGAGAGACAAATAGTGTGTGTATTAAATCATGGGCTCTATTTGTCAGACATTTCTGGTCCATATGAGCTAGAATAATGAAATTTAGTCATCTGAACTATCTGCTTAGCACTTACGAGTGTGGAAGTAGGAAGACTGTATTACTCCTTTTCTGTAGAAAGCTTCAAATACCCTTGCAAAAAGCCTTTGGCTTATGTTGTGTCATCAGTGTCTTGTTTAAGATAGCTATGCTACAGAACAAATTGATGCCAATTCTACTCTTTCAAATTTCAAATAGCTATCTTGAGAACTGCTTTAAATGGCTAGAGCATTTCTTTCAAGGGCAGGCTTATGCCTAAACTTAAGTCTCATAATGCGTATCTACAGGTCTTGTGGATATACATGTGTATAGCCTATATGTGTGTATTTAAAGATACAGGGTAGTGTTTTGTCAAAGATTCATGTAATTTGACAAAAGAACTCTCCCTCATTTTTATTCTTTTGCCTAAACTTCATAATCTTAGTATGTTTTTTTCTTTTGATCTCCTTTGTGATTAGGCAACTTCCTGTGATGTGGCAGTCTTGACCTATTTGTATTTGTTTTTCACTTAGAGTAAGTCTTTATTTTTAACTTGCTTTTTTTAAGCTATGTCTTTTCTTAAAGCTTTCAAACTAAGCTTCTGTAACACGTACAACTGTCCTTAGGAAAAATGCTAACACAAAGCTTCCCAACTTGCATAGCAGTGTCTGGTGACTTGGAACTCTTGGTGGATGAGCTGTGGGCTTGCATAACTTCTGGAGGAATGATTTAATGCTGTGCATGTGATTAAGAAAGGCAAAAATATATCTGTCTGGGCTATCATAAGTCATTTAATGTTTCCAATGAGATGCATTTCAACAGCAGGACTTTGGCACGCTTATTAGGGTGTGTGGTTCTGCAGATGAATGGATTTTTGGACTCTTGAGTTGTAAAAACTCATTTCTTGATGTGCAGTGTCACTGCAATTGTACTTACTTCCAGGCTTGCAGGAATCCTTCCTGTTTCTTCTGCAATACTTTGTTCTGTCCTCTTTTTTTCACTGTTGCTGTGTCTGGTTGTGAGAATGAAAGTGTACTGCTCTGTTTCCACAATTGCAATTATATTAACTGTGTGTACATGTGTTTTTCCTCATTGCAATAACAGAAGTTACTGCAACTAAAATGCTATATAATTTTCTTTTTACATAGGTAATATTTCCTTTCACTTTCTGCCTCTTTATTCTACTGTTGATTTGCAATGATGCAGACAAGCTTGTCTGGTTATGGTAAACTGTCAGTTCTGAGCTATGGTGATTTTTTAATTTGTCCTATTCTTTATAACAGTTGTAAGCTTGAGTGGTAACTTTGCAAATGTGATGTCCTTTTCTGCTTCTAAAATCAGTTTAAAATGTCCCATTAATAACAGTGGAGTTGGATTTAACCCAAATAATTAAGAGATTATATGTCTTTGAAATAGGAACTTCTGTTGCTCTGTGGGTTTTAATTTAGTTTTGTGGCAAGGCATATGAAGCTTCAGCTTAGAATTCAACAATGTTTCCTTAATAATCACTTCTGTTTTCTGCATACATTTTAAGGAGTGATGTATTTTATAGTGATCAATGATCCGTGTTTAGTAGATTTGCATTACAGATTGAATACTTAAAGGTTTATATGTGTTCTTCATAAAATATGCATATAAAGAAAATTAATTCTGACTTTAAAGATGAATGCAAGTTAGTAATGGGGTCTTTTTTGTGCACCCTTACAGTTGAATTATACATATATAAACAATAATGTGTGTGATAGGGAAAATGGTTCTTTCACAATTCTGACTATTTTCTGTTCTCTCCTGTAGCTGAAAACCAAATGCAACAGGACCAAAATCAATCTACTGAATACACATTTTGCTAGCCAAGATGTCTTCTTACAACGTGCTGTATTTTCATACACAAGGGCTTTTGTTATTGGTGTGTTACATGAGGAGGGATGTGAACATGCTGAAGCCTGTTTAGTTTGGGTTGACCTGCTGAAAAGCAGCTCTGAGAAGGAGGACCTGGGGGTCCTGGTGGACAGCAAGCTGTCTATAAGCCAGCGGTGCCCTTGTGGCCAGGAAGGCCAATGGTGTCCTGGGGTGCATCAGGAACAATGTTGACAGCAGGTTGAGGAAAGTGATTCTGCCCCTCTGCTCAGCCCTGGTGAGGCCACATCTGGAGTGCTATGTCCAGTTCTGGGTATCTCAAAACAAGAGAGACAAGGAGCTCCTGGAGCAGGTCCAGTGGAGAGCAACAAAGATGATGAGGGGTACTGGAGCATCTCTCTGGGAGCTGAACCTGTTTGGCCTCAGGAAGAAATGGTTGAGAGGGAACTTCAAAAATATCTATAAGTATCTGAAGGGAGGGTGCTAAGCTCTTGGTGGTGCAAGAAATAGGACAAGAGGTGATGGCAGACAGTGATGGATAAGAAGTTCTCAGTGAACATGAGGAAGATAATCTTTGCTGTGAGGGTGACTGAGCACTGGTGTTGGTTACTCAGAGAAGTAGTGTTTGCTTTCCTGGAGATACTAAAAAACTGTCTGGAAGTAATCTTGAGTAATGTGCTCTACGGGTCCCTTACTGAGCAAGAATGTTGGACGAAGACATTTGATGGTCCCTTTCTACTTCAGCCTTCTGTGATCATTGTGATAATTGATACAATGTATTTGTGTCTGCTTTTGGTTTAGTGACTTAAGAATGAAGATGCCCTGCTGAGTCTTCATTCCTAATTCACACCCTGTAGTTGGCTTTTTCTGGTTTGAATTTCAGTGGAGTCTTTGAAATCTAGTGATTTCTACATTAGCTGTGGAAAAGGATGTTAGCTGAAAGGTTTTTGATTAACATGTTTCTAAAGATGACCTGTTACCCTGGACTGGGCAAAATTTTTTTGGGGGGGGCTTTGTTTTTATGGTACATATTGACTGTAATCTTATTTCAGGAAATATTTTCATGAAGTTAGCACTTCACATCATGTTGAATTATTAGAACTTAGTTTTATAAATATAAGAATTTATTTTATGTGTCTGTTTGATTCCTTTTATATTGCTGTATTTTTCTTGATTTACATTTTGTATGGGTGTTGTTTAATATCTGTACAGTATGTAATGTTGGTACTGTACTGTAAAATTTTCAAAAATTTTCAAATTTTGAATAGTTTCTGCAGAAACAAGACTTAACCTATTTGTTAACCTACCTAAATCCTACCGTAGGATTCCCTTGTGGATTCCCTTGTTTCAGTATTGCTTCCTGGACAGGAGACTGTCATGTAACCTCTCTGGGGTGATTGTTCTCTGTGCTGTGAGAACTAGTCCAGTTACCTCTGTGTGTTGAGAGAATCACTGTTAATATGCCAGGTACAGTTGGTTACTGCAAGTGAATTGAGACACTGTATTCAGGCATGTCTGGGTTAAATGAGGTTTTTTGGTTTTTAACCTGTTTAATGACACTTTAACTTCTTAGCCATTCAGTTACTATCTTCTAGATTGTTACAATATCTTCTAGCTAGTTGCACATTTTTATTGTATGGCTGTAGAATGCATAATTTAGTTGGACCTGGTTTCTATTTTGCCTATCAAATACAGTCCTTATTTCACAGAATGGTTGGGATTGGAAGGTAACTTTGGGGATTGTCTGGTCTAACCCCTCTGCTCAAGCAGGGATACTCAGAGCCGGTAGCTAGAACCATGTCTGGTGGGTTTTTGTCTGTCCAAGGATGGACACTCTACCACCTCCCTGAGCAACCTGTGCCAGTGTTTGACCACCCTCGCAGTCAAGAAAATGGTTCCAGATAGTCAGAGGGAACTTCCAGTGTTTCAGCTTGTGCTTCTTGCTTCTGATCCTGTCACTGGACACCACTAAGCAGAGCCTGGCTCTGTCCTCTGACACTCTCCCTTCAGGTGTTTATATATATTGATGAGCTCCCCCTGAGTCGTCTTCAGGATGAACAGTCCCAGCTCCCTCAGCCTTTCCTCACAGGAGATTTGCTCAAACAAAAAATCTATGAACACATATCAACATAAGCTTTACTTAATAGTAACTTACCTGGTTTGTCAGATTTTGTCAATGAAAGCTTTTACTGAGTGCAACAGGAATCATGACCCCCAGGTAAATGTAAGAATTTAATAGAATGCTTGCAGCTACCTTCTTGTGTTTAGTGGCTCATTTTATTCATTTTGCAAATATTTTAAAGAATTCCCTGGAATTCTTTGAAGTTCCTTTAAAATACTTCCTGCTCATAATTATGAATGTATCTGCCTTTTCACTTCAATTCTATTTGGAGATGTACTTACAAATGAGTTTTGTCTGTTTTCACAGCATATTTCATTCATTTCTATTTCAGACTGAATGATAGTGATCAATAAGATTGGTAGCTTAAAGTCCTGCATCTGCAGAACAATTCTGCTAGAGTTGTTATGCATGTTATGGGGAAAGTTGTTAAAATACTTGGCAGTTGGAGTGTTTTCAGCAATGAAGTTTTGAATTAACACAGATGTAAAAGTTGATTTCCTAACGTTAGGTGATGTGTTTTGTGTAAAACCTATCAAGTGCTTCTTACTTGCGCCTTGAAAGCCAACTCATGTGTTCAGCTCCTGAGGAGTAGGTTACTAAGCCCGTGGTCAGACTGCTGTTCTGACTGTGACCAAGAGATAAACAGCAACAAGCTACTGGGAGCAGTTGTCCCCATGAGGGGTTGGCCTCCTTGGATATGCTGGAATGACAGTGGCACCATGTCACTTTGTTTAAACAAACCTTATATTCACTGCCCCTAACTCCCTTATTAAATTCTTAAAGCTAGTACAGCTGATTCTAGCAGAAACAAGTTAACAAGTTTCTGCCTTACTCAGAATGAAGGCAGACTTAAAGGGATGGTAGCTTGGGATTGGAGTAAAGGGTATGGGGGGGGAAAAAGCAACTGAATGATAAACATTTAACTTATTTATAGCTGAATTAGTATTTGACAGAAACCTTACTAAGAGGGATATAGGTACTTAATTTAGGCTGATTCGGGTACCTAATTTAGCTTTTGAAAGTCAGTTCTGAGTGCCATCTGTTTGTGATGTGTCCTTATCAAAAATGTTATTTAGTAAAGCATTTGAAGAACTTGATTTACCAAATAATCTTTAAATAATTTCCTTCATCCCCAAATTATGAAGACCCCCTTTGTATGGGTGTGATTTTTCACCAAACATTCTCTCCCCCTTCTCTAGCATATGTTTATAGTAGCTTCTTGCAAAATTGATAGTATGAATTACAAGCTTTGAAACTTGGAGTGACTGTATACTTGGTACGGCTTTTATTGCACTGTGGAGTGCACTGTTAGATGCTGTGGTGGCAAAGGTGTTGTCTTCTGTGACTCTACAGGCCATTACTGTTTGGAGAAGATTATTTTCAGGGTCTTCACCTCCCTGTGAGCATAATAGGAAGGGAAAAGCCACTACAAGTTGACGTCCTAACCCTGGGGCTTATTGGTAGCTAATCCTGTTTTATTTGATCACCCAAGATTTGACTTGGTTAATGTTGTAAACCTGGCAATTTATGTATGTTGTCATGTTTGTGATTTTTTTTTTTTTTTACTGATCTCTTGAAAAGTTTAATGGCAGATTAAAAATAATGCGGTTATCTGTGTGCACACATTTGTCCATCATCATGATTTTTGTGTCAGAACTGTGTAGGAGGCATACACCTGCTGAACAGTGTCTCACTGTTTAGAGATGGGGCCTTTAATTGATACTCAGTTATGGCTTTCAGTACACACAGGGTTAAGTGAAAAGGTTGCAGTAATATCTAGTGAGCTTTTTTCCTTTAATGTGCTCATTAGCAGTGGCAAGTGCAGGTTTTAGCACATGTCGGTAATTTACATTTCATTGCTGAGTGGCTGCCCTTGTTCAAGAGTTGTTTTTAAGCCTGATGAATATACTTGTGTTGGGAATAAACTGAGTAGAAGAATTGAAAGCCAAATACCCTGCCAGGCTTTTCAATTGGTGCTGAAGTTTCTAGTGGGTCACTGATTAGTAATGCATGAAGCAGCAGGAAAATGCAAAGATGATGTCTAGAAAGGTTACTTCAGGTAGGTTTGCCCTCAAACCCCTCTTCCTTTGTAACTACCTTTTCCTCAAAATTTCTCTTAGCAGGTCTTCTTTTAATATGAGAATGTGGTACATTAGATGGACATTCCAACTAGGTTACTAATTTAGAGGTGGTACAGAAAAGTAATACTTGTGCAGTGACTCCTATAAACAGATGATCTTACAGGCTGTGCAGTTTCCTGCTCTCAGATCACGATGAAAGGATCTCAGTGAATATCCACTCTTGTACTTTTTTCTTTCCTCTGCCTCTTCTCCTACTGACTTGGCCTGAAGATGTGTGGTTCACTGCAGTAATGGCCAATATATGTGTGCTGGGATGCAGTAGCATTGTGGTTGGCAATTGAGATGCAAGACAACGGTTGCCTTTGGGGGAAAATTGATGTTTTCATGTATCAACAGCTTAGTTTGGTAATAAAATCATATGATTAGCTGAATGTATTCTTGGAGTGATATTCTTGCTATTTTCCAAGCTCCTCTCTTTTCAGCATATGGTGTGGAAACTTATACTGTGAAATGACACTTTCCTTTTTAGAGAGGTCTGCATATATTTTCTGTCCGAAAGGATAGATATTGCTGAATTTACATATATACACAGAAAACAAAGTATTTTCATTCCAGATGTCTATTAGGATCATACTGACATGTTCTTCAGAGCTCTAGCAAAAGAGTACTGGTGCTTACTTTTTCCCACTTTTACTCTAAGGTATTGTGGACACAGTTTATAGTCAAGCTACTTATACAGTTTGAGGATGGGGAATGCATTAAACATTTAGAATGGAGGGAAAACCAGCAAAAGATATTCCAGAACATTCTTGTGAATAAGACCTGCCAGTTTATTGTGTAAGAATTTGTGAACTCTTTTATTAGACTATCTTAACATTAGGTGCACCTATTTAAATGAAAATGTTTGCAGAAAGTGGAGCTGTTGGAATATTTTTCACATGCTGAAAATATTTTCATAGCTGCCTTGGTCAGATTTGTAATTCCTGTTGTTAATTTGCAAAACAGCTTTTTTGGGTTGTCTGGGAAGGCTGAATCCTTAAGCTCTGTGCTAACACAGAAAAGGTATCTGCAGTGATAATTCTGAACCTCAAATGATTGAGGTTGTGATTAGACAGCAAATACTTGTTTGAGTTAGGGAGTAGCAAAATATCTATGGATGTTAATGGAAAGACATTTTTGGCTATGAACCACAACATTTTTCATGGCTTATTATTAAAAAAACCTGAGGAAAATAATGATTTTTTTCATGAAAAAACTTGTGAGTGAGATACTTTGCCTTGTGCTTAGGACACCTGTATATTCTTTACTCTCTCAGAAATCTGGAGATGCTTGTGTGGCAAAGTCATTGAGACTAGCAAACAGCTGAGGTTGCCTGAGTAGAGCTTGCCAAAACCAGGGAGAACATTTTATCCTTTAAACTTAGAATGGTTTTAATTTCTTTTTCAGTAGCAACTGAAGTTGTAAAAAATTTGCAGAGTTATGTCTTAGAATTGGACTGTGGTTCTGAATGGATCAAATGGAGAGGGGGCTAAGACTGCTTTCAATTAAGATTTCCTCTTGCAGGTTTATGGTAGGGCAGGCTTCTGGGATGGAGCCTCAGTCTCTACCGAATAGGTCCTCTAGCTCTGACCTAGCCCTGCCTGGCTGAATGTGCTTTGTGATAGCACATTCTGTGGCTGTTTTGGGTGCCACTGCCATCCCATTTCATTTCAGGTTACATGAAGTTGTGCCCTAAGGTATTGTCTACTGTGTATATTTGTGTGCAGGGCTGTGCAGTTGTTAAAGGCAGGTGAACTGTTTGCTTTCTGGATCTTATGACTTTCTGGAGCATTGATCCTCTTCTTGACTGAGCAGCTTATACCTTCCTATATGTGATCTGGTAGGAATAGATTATAACTGTGGGACAGAGCTTTTACCACACTGAAGGTTGCTCTAAGTAGATGAATGATTCTTTGGTCTTTGGAACAGGATGTGATCTCAAAATGTAAGATGTTCCTACAGGTTGGTCATTTGGCTATTTTTTGGAAGGGAGTTGTTTGTTCTCATAGCTTAAATTTAGAATTGGCTTTCTATGAAGTGAGAGGCAGTCTCTGGCTAGTCAAATTGGTGTAGCCCATAATCATATTTGTCTTCAAGGAGACTTTTGGTAGATGGCATCTAGGGAATTCAACACCCATGCAGCCCAATACTGCAATGTTCAAAGGATACTTTTCAAGTTTCTCAATTTAAGTGGTAGGTATTGTGATATGAGATACTTCAGGCATTAATTATTGTTCCCCAGAATTATTAAAAAATTAGTCTTTGGGAAGACAGTAAGCATACATAGGTTAGGAATGATTTTGAAAGCCAGAGAATAATATATATAAGGCATACTGCAATCTCTTATTTTCAGTGTATTTTTTTATTCTGCTTGCAGAAAGAACATGTTATTTTAAGGTGGTACCAAATAGAAACACTTGAATTTTGTAAGACTGTTACTTTTATTCATGGGTTCTGTTTTCATAATGTAGATAAATAAATCCCATAGCAGCCATCTTATAAAGCTGTGACTTTTGGTACATGACTGTAGTGGGCTACCCAAATACTGTGTGAGCTGTTGCGTGTACAAAAGCTGGAAGTGCATTATGGCTGTATATGGAGAACATGCCTCTTAGCACAAAAAGGCTGCTCAAGAATCCTATGTATAACTTTGCTTTTCAAAGGCAGGCAGCAGGTGTGCTGCAGAGTAGTGCTTCTGCCTATCGCACCAAGAGAAGTTCAATTTAATTTGCTCAGGCTGGAATTTAGAAAGAGTAAGTTTCCTGCCCAGACTTTTGGGCAAGGCATCTTGCTGGCAAGCTGCGCTTAACCTTATGATGTAAAATTCAAAGCCACCATACTAAAATAACATCAGGCTATTTAGAAACAGGTAAAAGGTAAAAAAATGCCTGAATGAAGACTGCTTTCATTTGGGTCTTGTGTGTGTGTAGGCATTGACACAGTTTTGAATTACATAGTTGCTTGCTTGTTTACATGGGACTCTCCTCTTCTTGGAGGCTGAGTATTTCTTTGTGTTCATTCTTCAGTGTTTGTCTTCAGACTGTATTCAAACCTTGCACTGGGCACTTGTGTATTTAATTTATCTGGGAAACTTCATCCATTTCTATAATATTTATGAATTTTATACATGTTAATGGATTTGTTCTCAAAATATTTTGTTGCTTGGAGCTGAGTGGGAGAGGATCCTGTCCTGCTTCTTCCTTGCACGTTTCCTTCATCTTTCTGTGTTCAAGAATGTTGAGGCTTTTCATCTAGAAGGCGCAGGGAGCTTAGGAGATAAGTGGCCTTATTTTCAGTTATTTCCAACTGCAAAGAGCAATTTCAGATATTCTGGGTGTCTAGTGGGTAGAGTGTGCTCTGATTGTAATAAATTTTCATAGTACCTGACAGCTAGACTCTCCTTAGAAGGTAATGCAAGTTGAAGGTTTAGGTGGCTTATAAACTGAAATATGGATAACTTTTTCATGAGAATAGTAAAGGCATTATTTGTGATATACCATGCTTAGCATGGTACAGTATGGCTTCCATTCTGATTTCAGACTTGTTAATTGAAGCCTCCCAGCTTTCTGTATGGAACTTTTCACCTTATTGTGATTAACAATTTAGACAGTGTTACCACTGTTCTTTCTGCACTGATCTTACTGAAAGTTTTAGCCTTTTGCAGATGCTGAGAGAAATTCTTGTGCAAGAAATCTTTGGAGTGGAAGCCTTGAGTCCAGTAAGATTTAGAATTTGACAAATGTATATTCAAGTAAGAGTTTCCAAAGAGTGAATAAAGGACACTGTGGGTTGTGCTCTTACATAGACTGTCTCTGTCTCCCTACTGTACCTTATACCAAAATGTCTGTATGATAAAGAAATGGTTTACCTACAAGATTTTGTTTCAGATATGTTAGGTTGTGTAGTAGATTATAAGTGTATCTTCTTCTGTTTTACAACAGGGTTTTGTTTAAGTTTAGTTACTTCCACCTATACAAAACACTTTTTCCAGTCATTTCAGTGCTTGATAACTTTAGGGTTCACTGCCCCTGTGCATTTTTCAAATTATTAGTTTCCTAATGCATACTGCTTTAATTTACCCCCTAGTGGGATCCTTAAATGGATTTTCAAGAATTTTGAAAGTAGGCTACTATAGTCGTATTTCAGTATTGGTCCTGACTGACATAAAATTTTAGGTAGCCTCTACAATTAAAGGGATGGGAGGTTCAAAGATTCCAAAGATGGGAGGAACAAGCCAAAGATTCTCTTAATTTGTATCTGCTTTCTTAGAATACTTTTGCTTTGATTATTTCTGATAATTTGCCCGTTGCTTTTGCAAGTGTTTTTCTCTTCGATGTAACTTAAATATGTTCATTTCAGTATCTGTTCTTCTAATGTAATATATTTAACGTTAAAACATTTGCTTTGTTTAAAAAAAAAAACCAAACAGATACAAATCTGACACACTGTATACCTCACAGCACCAAAATATCCATAAAGGATGGCTTAAAGAATTTGGTGCATGTATTGTATCCATGGAAGAGTGTATTAATGTGTGTTTACATGTTATGTTCTGAATATAACTCAGGCTATTGTTTTAGCTCCAAGTGCCAGAAAACTACAGAACTATTTTTCTTTGAACTTGCAGTTTGAATTTTCCATAACAGCCTAAAATTGAAGTAGTGATAAAGTATCTGCAGTATTTGCATGCATGAACTGAAGTATATATGTAACTTTGAGTCCTTTAATATTCTGCCACATTTCTGTGGAAAAAGTAGCATTCATGGGGACTTCTTCTTGCAGTTAAACCCCAGTGTTATATTTCCCTCTTCCTCTTGAATCTGTTTTTCGGTAGATTTTTGTTTTTCCAGTTCTAACTAGTGTATGATTTAGGGGAAATACACAAATCTGTCTTCATATTTGATGTTCCACAGTATGGGAGACTAAGAAATTTGTGACCAAAGTTTAAAACTGGATAAACAGCAGCAGAAGAATAGAGGATGGAAAAACCCTGTCAATCCAACCTCTCAAAAGTTCTTGTCTGTATATTAAGATTCCAGTCCAGCTAATTTTTAGAAAGCCTGCATTATCATTCAGGGCAGGAAGAGCTTTCTGAATGTGTGACTCCATGAATGAAATATCTATATTGCCATGTATTCTCAGTGTCATGTATCTTGATTGACAGTACTATAAAAATGCAACCATTTCAACTGCCTTTGAAAAGCAGCGAAAGAAAACAGATCCTTTAGGAATAACACAAGGTTATTCCCTTTTAAGGAGTTTCTAGTGTAGCATGTTTATACCTTGCTCTGATAGAGTGAAATAAAATCTGATGATTGGATTCCATTCTAGGAATGGCAAATCTTCTTAAGATATTTGGACTGAAAAGCTACTTTAGGGCTAAGTTAGAGTTGAAATGGCGATGGAACCTCCCTAATGGGAAACCTAGGTAATGATTAGGTTTCAGCATGGATAAATAAAACTTTGTAGCCTGTGTTCCTGTGATAGTTGAATGCCAGTGATAAAATGAGTGATGTAAAATAATTAGTGTTACTATTAAGCGATGTAAAATAATTAGTGTTGCTACTAAGAGTTTATATTTAAACTTCTGGTTGCTTACTTTCCTATATATTCCATGAGACTCATGGTTTGAGCTTGTGTTTCCATATATAAGATATCTGGAGTTTGGCCTTTGTTACTGTCTTGTAACAAAAGTATATGCCTGAAGTTTCTCATTCACACTGGACCATGTTTTGAGGATTCCAGTGAAAGCTACAGGTATCACTGTAATGTAGTAACTTATGCTAATTGTGCCAAAACAGAGATTGGTCAGGATGCTGTACTGTTGCAAAGTACAAAAACTTGAACCTCACTCTTAAAATTGTCACAAAGCTCTTGCCTTATGACTTTGAGATTAGCTTTTGAGCAGTAATTTTTAATTATTTTTTTTAAAGAATAGAAAACAATTGAGATGCATTGGTGGGCAGGAAAGGAAAAGTTAGTAGGCATCTAGAAGCTGGTATGTCTTTCTGCTTTTTTGAGTTGTATGCTTTAAAGAAATTTAGCATTCAGCTACATTATCTTCATATTAATAGCTGATAATGGAGATATTCCTTAAAACAAGGATCCAGTGTGATCTTTCAGGGAGTTTTGAAACTGCTGAAATATGTCCCAGTGATTTGAAAAAACCAGTCTGAACTGTTTATATACTATAACTTTCCATTACTAAGGCAGCTGACATTTGCTGGATAATAGTGTTTGTGTACAATAGTTAAGGGTCTTAATTCTCCATGCCTTTCTAAAAATTAAACTGGCTATAAGACAATGTATTGTGCAGTGATGTATGTACTCCCTTATGGATTACAAAAGCATATAATAATATGAACAAGTGGTATGGGCATTTGGACCAAGAGAAGAATATTTAAAATATTGTGATTAAAATAATGGGTTACAAATTTGTCGTGGAATTAGAGCTCTGTATGACTGGGTAAAACAGAAACTGTCCTTTCACCAGTGTATTCAGCCTGTTCATGAAAAGATGAAGTAAATGGATCAGTGAGAGAATCATTATTAGACAGCAGCACTGTAAAATACCTTTAAAAACATAAACTAGTTGAGAGATAATACATTGAAAGAAGACCTTGGGATTATAGAATGAATGTAGTTTTGATTTTGTGAGCAGCAAGAAATCTTGTATGAGCTGTTCATATATCTGCAATGAAGAGATTTGCTATTTGCACAAAGGTTGCTCTATATGTTTTCTGATCTAAAGTTGAAGAATAAATAGCAGTGAAGATGTAGTCCTGGAGCTGAAGAAAAATTTGCTTGAAAGATCAAAGATTAGAAACAGCTTCAATCACATTTTTAACTGTTTAACACTTAACTAACACTCCATTTTTTAAGTGTAATGGTGGATATTGCACATTATAATAAAGATTATTACTTTACCGTATCACTAGTGTCTGTTCTTGACTTCATCTGTATTAGAGCAAAATCCAAAGAACTTAATTATACTCACTACATTCCTGTTGTGCTTGATGTCATGTGCACATATGTAATGAAAAGCTGGTTTATGCTTTTTTCCCTTTCCTCCAGTTCTGTTAACATCTAAAGAAAAATAAAAAGGAGTAAGCTAAAAAAATAAATGGAGAAGAAAACCCTGGGGCTTTAAACAGAAAACCTTAATGCCTGCAACCACAAAAAGGTCTCAATCCCCACCATTCTTTAAAAAATGGAGAAATGGAAGCAGTCCTTGTGGCTGGGTAAAGCAGTATATGAAAGTATTGTCTCTCCTCTTTTCACTTAACTCTCAAGCTTCTGTAGTGGGAAGAGTCTCGTACTCCCCATTAATAGCAACTTTTTCAACATTAAATTTGTTTAAAATGTGACCAGCAAAGGCCAAGAATTTTCTAACCTTGCAATACAATGGTTATGATGCAATAAAAGCTTAAGAGACTACTTAATCTAAATTTTGTTTTGTTTTCTTAAAGAATAAGCTCTTTATATAAATTCATAAAACCTCACAGAATTAGGGGTCTGGTATCTGTATTGTAGACCTTAAAATTAGAGGGCATAGTTGCCTGGAAAAGAGTGTCAGGATTGGTCTTGGTTTCTATATTTTTGGAACTTTCCCTTCCTATACATAATATTTTTGAATTCTTTTGGAATGTATTTATATTCAGAGTGGAAAACATTATTTATTCCAGACATGAGTTAATGAGTTCCTTATTTTCACATTTCTTTCCTGTGTTGAAAATCTTGGGAGCCAGGATCTTTATTTGTTTGTTCTTCCAAAAGAAGTCAGTCTCAAGCACAAGCTCTAGTTCATAATGTGAGTATCTTCCGTCAGATTAGCTCTTTTTTTTTTTTTTTTTTTTTTATGGCTAGCTCCCTTGTCAGTTCTCATTTAGTTTTGGTTTTTTATTTTTGAATTTCTGGTTTGTTGGAGAGATGATAATTTTACACGTAGAGACTAATAAATACACTCTTCAGATTGTTTTTGTTTAAAAATATACACAGACTGAAATTTTGATAATAGAGAAGGAATAAATTTCACTTGTGTCCAAGCAGTTAATGAAATCCTTTATTATAATAATGTAGAGAGATCATTGTGACACTGTATTTAAAATAATGAAATATTTCTTACTGAAAGTGGTAATTCTTATTTTAAAACTTTGCCAAGCTAGTCCTTTACCTTCGTGCTTACTTTGTATCCCCTTGAGATTGATTGTGACGGTTCAGGTAGTGCGTGAGGCTTGGGAAAGGAGTTCTGCTAATGCAGAACTGGTTTTCAGCAATAGCTCTGCAGCTTGTCAAAATTTCTAATTTGGACCATGTCCTTCCTATCTTTCTGCTGATTCAAGGCATACTTGTTGGGAAAGATAGTTCTTTTAACAAGTGCTTAGCAGGCAGTGTTAATTATACTAGATATTTCAATGTTGGGACCAGTTACTTTTTAGCAAGATGATACAGAGTTTGCATGGTAAATTCCTTTCTGTCCTAGCCTTTCCTCTTCCAGGAGCTCCAGAGTGAATGTTTCAAGTCCTGCTCTAGTTTCTGCTGCTAGTTGTACTTGAGTTGCTGCTACAAAGCAAGGAATGGGAGCCATAATACCATCTTATATCTTGTGCACATTTGTGCAAAAACGTAGTTTCATAATCTTTATAAACTAAAGTTTTCCTGCTGTTGTAAGGAGGTGTTGGCCCTGATGACATGTTCGTGCCATCTCCCTTGTGCTGGGACTACCATTTATGTAATCTAGAGCAAACTTAAAAGTAACCTGGGAAGAGAGTTAGCAAAATGCAATGGACGAGGGGTGAAAAATGACAAGGCTGGAGATCAAGACCGTGCTTTTTATTTTTGAGGCAGAATGGCACTACATTCTGACTTTGTTACTATGATAGAGCACTTATCACTGTTGACATTTAAATTTCCTGTTTGTTCCCTCTTGGGCTGAGCCCATCAGAGCAAGCCTCTTGCTGCTACCTGATGTATTGTTAGCAGGTGACCACAAGGATGATGAAGGGACTTTGAGACTGTAAATTGGGCTTTCAAGAGTTAGAGCATGTTGGGATTAGAGTTGCTCCGTGAGGCTGTGTTCATTCTCTGGGTACATTTGTGCTGTGATGCGGTTATGGTCTATCCTTGTCTCTGCCTCTGTTCATTGGTGCAGGAGATAAAATGTAGCCTTTTGTATATACTTATGGATGCTTTTTTTATTGCTAGAATCTCAGAGTATATTCTACCTTTAAGGATTTTTTTCTCTAGCTTTGAGGAACATGCACATACTTTACAGCATTCTGTTTGCAAGTGAAAATCCAGTTTACTAAGAGTTTTGAGGTAATCCTAGCCCAGTAGATAAACTGGAGGTTGGACCTCTGGAACTTTTTGCATTTCACCATTTTTATATAACTTAGCTGAAGTACTAAAGTGGAAAAAATTTTCCAGGGTACTGTGGTCTTATTTACTGTCTTACGCACTTCTCAGATGTGTGTAATGAATCAGTTTGCATTAAAGTGAAACACATTAAAAATGTGATAGTTTTCTAGTCTCTGCTTACCCAAGTTTCGCTCCCTTCTTGCCTTTGAAAAGAAGTAAATATCCACTTTTTAGAAAGACTGCCATAATTTAATAGGCTGATTCCCTCTGCAGGCTAAAATTTTGAAATTTAAAGCCTGCAACGGTTTAAGCATGCTTAATTTCAAGCACATGCTTATTTACAGGATCCAGATTTGTTTGTCTAATTACTTTATAGCATGAGTGAAGCCAGACTGTCCAACTCTCAGGCCCATCTGTTGGGAAGGGGAAGGAGGAACTCAATTGTGTCTGTTCCAAAAAGCTGTTTCACCCGTAGCCACCAGATAAAATTTGTTTCAGATTCGGAGTTGGTGGTATTCGGGAATACATGGTAGATACTTTTGTCATAATATATTATTTTGAGCTCAGAATGATTGTGGTTCATAGGAACAGGACAAGGGGATCTCATGGTTTGCTTCATTTTAAGCACCTGTAAATTCTCTGCACTACATATTGATACAATGTATTGACTTGTTTTATTTATGACAATAAAATAGTGAGAGGTTGTTATCCCAAAGCTGTAGCATTTTGCATAATGTAATGCTGCCTGTCCATCACATTTTGTTCCACAGTTTAAATGTGCCAAATTCCACTGTTATTGCCTCATGCTAGCCAAGAAGTATAACTTACACATACTTTGAAAAATCATTTGAAACTTTTGTAATATTCAGTGATGTTTGTTATCACATGTAATTCTTTGCCTTCAGTGTAAAAATAAAATTAAACAGCCAACTCTGCATGTTTCATTCATGTAAGAACACGTGTGAGTAAAAACAGGGCTTGGTGGAAAACTCCAAATTTGTATATATCAGTCCTATTACTTAAAAGAAAAATATTATTCCTAATTTTATTATCTCTAAGTTTGGCTACACAAGTAACTGAACCTTTTTTCTTAATTTTATTTGAACCTCCACATTTAAGAGGGCAACATAATCACACACATCTCTGCCCATAATATCTAATATAAACTTTATATAAGTAAAGCAAAAATAGAAATTGGATGGAGAGCTATCTGCATTGACTTATAAAATGTATAGGGGAAAAGAAATGAATATTTTATTAGAACAATTTCCAAAGAAAAAAAGTCAATGAATTTTTCATTTACTTAAATGTGGTGTATTGAGCCTCTCTTTGTGGGCAGCTGTGAGAGCTAGTTATCTTTCATTACAGGTAATTAGTCCACAGTTTTCTCCAAGGAACTGTGTGTAAGAGTTAAATGAGAACATCTTCTATTAGTAATAATACTCCATGCATCCTTTTGCAAAGAAGCAGTGAAGGAGATAAGACAGAGTGTGCTTAGCGGAATTCTGTGAAATGGTATCTTTGCTGTGATCGTTTGTCTGATGTTATCCCATGTGTACACCCATCCTAACTGATGAGAGGGCAGCACAGAAGTGCTACCTTACCGTCCTCCCTTTAGACTGTAGCTGCTTCTTCCATTTTTTTCCATGCTAGTGCTAATGTAGGGAATTCTCTTTTGCCCCTTTTTGCCTCCCAGCTATGTCTTCCTAGCACTGTGCTGTGTCCTGTGTTGACCTAAGACAATTGGATAAGCTTGCCTTTCAGAGATGGGAATCTTTGGATCTTTTAAAAACAATTATTTCATTGGTCTAATGGTTTTCACTTGTCTGCAAAGCTAAAGGAACAGCATACTTGAGTACAGATGTAGAAATAAATGTCTAGAGACATCAGTACCACTAGTTATTGGAGAATTATGACCAGGCTCTGCTTTCTCATAAAGAAATGGACATTGTGGGATTCAGTAGGAAGATGCATATCCCTTTATCTCAGACAACCTACAAGGATTTTGTCTGTTTTGTGAAAAGGATTGTGCCAGGCTCTCTCTCCTGTTGGTTGCTGTAACCCTCCTCCACTGACCAGATATTTTAATCTTCCTGATATTTTTCCCCTAGCTCTGTGAAGTAAATGAGTTTAGAAGGGAACTCTGGAGAACTGGTCCTTTCCTTGAAGTGGCAGCAACTGGAACAGGTTGCTGAGGGTCATATCCAGTCGAGTTTAGCATATCTTTAAGGATGGAGACTTCATAGCTTCTCTTGCCTACCCATTCCTGTGTTTGACCACCATCTTCCAGTATTCCATGCTTTTCTAGATTGCAGCTGCCTCATGGGCCACTTGTCTCATCACCATTGCCATGACAGTACCTGTGTAACTCCCAGTTTTTGCCTGCTAGTGACTACCACAGGCATCTTTGGTCACAAATGTAGTTTTCAGTCAGTGTCTCCATACCTTTCCAGAGTGCTTTCCGCCATGTACCCTGTGATATGTCTGGTAACAGTGTATCTGTTGACATTCATCACTACTGCTGTTAGCCCTTTTAGGGACTGTGCCTCCAAATCCTCTAAGCACCGCCTGCCCCTGTAGCTATTTTTGGCTCATATGGTTCTCAAACTCATGGCTGCACAGCTGCTGCGTGGGGTGTGAGAGTCAGGAGGAATTGGACCCTGGGATGGGGGTACTGACTTTTTGGGTCACTACTCTGTGACAATTTACTATGACCTATGAGACAGCATCCTGTCCTTGGGTTTTATAATGGCTTTATGCTTGATCAGCTGTTGCCCCAGTCCTATCCCTCCCTTACTTGTGTGGTGGTTTGTGTGTTTTAGTAATTGAAGGGTCAATATATCTTGGCTTTGATGGAAGACTATGTGAGTGAATTAAACCTGGTTTGGTGTGGTGGTAGGAAACAAACAAAACCACAAACAAATGTGTGCACATGCACATTTTGTTGCTGATATTTACTGTTTCTGTAGTTCTTAAATAATTGTTATTAATGGAACTGACAAAGTGATATTTAATATCAAAAATGTCTGTTAATCATTTAATGTTGTTTTTTGAGTGTCAGAAATTAAATTTAATGCAGTTTAATGGCTCTCTTGTCGGAAAAAACCTCTAGTTTACTAAAAAGATGTAGATGCATCCACTTTTCTGAAATGAACTTGATGGTATGCTCTGCATCTTTTAGTGTAGTTTTGGGCATCTTTATAAACCCTCTGAAAGTCTTCAAAACAATCTTTATCAAACGTTTGATGATGACTACTTCTACTGAAGCAATAACACTTGTCTAAATATCAGCTATTTGCAGCTATTTGACAGGAAGTAAATTAGTAACCTTGTGAGGACAGTGGAGAGGATTTTAAAGTCCACAGACCAGTGAAAAAAATGGCACTGTAGGTCAGTAGAGTGGCATTACCCATGTTAGAATTTGGTCAGGGCAGTGGACTTTTAGTAGTCTTGTTTTCATCAAGAATGTTGCTTATTCAGTGTCTTTGTTACAATGTTTGAGAAATGGCACTTTTTCAATGTAGTTATTAGAGAAGATGATTATTAGGAAGGTAATTCTAGGGTCACTTACCTTCCTTACTGTCAACACCAGGGTTGCTTAGGCTTAAATCATCAGTAAATTCAGGGCTGTGTGAGCTTGGGCAGTCACCGTAAGTTTTCATTTGGTTTCTGATTGTGCAGTATAAGTACAGGCATAGTCACCTAACTTTGAAAGCATGGTAGATTGTCTACAATATACCGTGATTTTTTTTTCAACACACAGGCATACAATTAATATCCTTTGGCTGCAATCTCAGTGTAACATCTCAATAACACAGTTCTAATTTTTCATTACTTGTTCACTCCTAAATATGTTCTCATGTTTTTTTTTTTTTGTTTTTTTGTTTTGTCTGGCCTCCCCTATGAAAAACACAAGCTAAGGTATTGCAAAGTGCACTTACCAAGCAAGCTATATACTTGTGTTCTCTAATTTGCAAAGCTTCACGTGCAGCTTTAGGACAGTAGAAGTAGTATGGCTGTATTAAGATAAGGTCTTGTGTCCATGGATTTTCTTCATCTGCTCCAACTCTGGAGTTTTTGAACTGTTTGCTATTCTACTTGCCTTCCCTACTGAACTTTCAGTTTGATACAGAAAATTTTGTATATTTCATAAACTTGGGTCCTTGGTAATGTGCGGTATTGTTTTGGCTAGAATGGTGCTCCCCTGTTTTTCCCTCTCATTGTTCTGTCCTGTTTTTTCTCCATGACTGCCTGGTTTTCGTTTAGACTAATGTATATTTTGTGCTAAACATCTCATTGAGCATTCTCTGCCAAGCTGAAGACCTTTTCCAGACTGAAAGCCAAATGGCCTAGAAAATACAGTGTTCCTAACTTTGTCTGCTTAATTCAATCTGGTAATTCTAAGTGCTCACCCCCCCCAAACAAATTGAAAATATGCAGCTTGAATCCGAATTAAAAAAAAAACGTAGAGAGAGCTAATACTCTTCAAGAGTAAATAGTACTTGTTTGTGTTTTGAAGTGAAGTAGTTCATTGATTTGGCAATTTGTGGCTAAAAATTATTCTTTAATTGATAAAGTGGAGTACTTATTGATAAGCAAGGAATCTTTCTTACCTTACTGACATATTCGGGCTTGCTTTGTGCAACACTGGCATATTACATTTTAAACTAAGTTTGAATTAATGATTAAACAAATGCTGCTTTTTACATCAGGCAAAATCTTATGTGGTCATGTAACTGGTAGAACTATTTTGTGTTGCATGAAAAATGAAATGGTCTTCATGAGGCTGGATGATCGGGAAGACTAAGATTACACTTGTTAATGTTTGCCATTTCCTCTGTGCATACCTGATTTCTTCTCTTTATCTTCGTGTAATCAGCAGTTATATCCATTGCCAGGATCTAACTGAACTTAATGAAGAAAGAGGTTCTGCTGTTAAGCTTCTGCATTTTCTGCTCTTTGTGCTGCTCAGGGTGCTAAAAAGAGATGAGTTAACATAAACCTGAGTAGGCTGTTTAACCTTCTTTCTCTTCTGGAAATGTAGATGCAATAACATTTGCAGCTGAAAAGGCTCATTCGCAGTTTCTAATGTTTAAGGATGCAAATGAAGCATTTTGTCTTTTCTGTCGCCTGGAGGTGTTAAGCAAGGAAACAGAAAGAGGTTTCTAGGATTAGTTCCACAGATTTCTTTTATCATGTAAAAATCAAGGGTGGTTTCAATGCCATGAAGTGAAGAAAAGCAATATGGAAACCATCCAGGAAAAATTCTTAAGTTTAGTTTGTTTCTCCCTGAACTTTCTGGGTATTCCTTACTACTGATATATGCAAATATTCAAACTTCCTGTGCCTTGGGTGGTGTCTGTGTAGTATTTCATAGATAGTGAAGTAATTAATCATTTACAGTGGCATGTCATGCAAACTACTGTATGTTCAAATTTTATATTTGAGAAATGCTTCTGAACTCAGTTAATTCAATATTACATTTACGTTCCAGACAAGCATAAAACATATAGACCATCTAAAGCCTTAAATTGTTTCAAAGGAAATTATAAAGTAAAACTTCAGCTTGCTGATCAGATCCAAAGTGAAAACTTGCAAATTTAGAGCCACTGAGGTGGTACTTATTCTCAGTGTCTTGTGCTTTTTGAGCCCTGGGAAAAAGCTTCCTTTCATTTGCAAAGATATGACAGGGAACCATGTCTTGCATTTTTAAGTTACAATATACACCATGAAATTTTTGGTCAAGGAGAGTTTTTAATTTCAAAATTAAGTTAAATTACAGAATTAAATCAATGCAAGCACATTTACCCTTTGTACATATAATTTGTGATAATAATAGTTCACAACTTGTATCTTATTAAGGAAGTCGTCTACAGATAGTTTGGGTCTTAGTTTTTACTTTGTAAATTTACAAGCTCTGTGGAATTAAATAGGAGATGACTTTAAAGTTTATTTAAAAAACTATTTTCCATGCAGCATTGGTGCTTAAGGTGGTGCTGACCATTTAGATTTATTCTGGCCACTCCCTGATGTTTATGCAGAAGGTTGTGTACTTTTTCTGTAGTGTGCACTTTTTTTGGACAGTGGAATTAAGTAGCTTTATATTGTTTATACTGGCTTGGCCACTGTGCTTTTTGTTTAAGCTGAGCTGTAGAGTAGTCTAACAAATTGAATTTTCTCTCCCCATCCCCAGTATTTGCATACACTTACACTACATAAAAAAAAACCAATTATGCCTATCTCTCTATCTATTATATATATCTGTATGCTCTTCCTGCATTCTGTTCCTACCCTGCTTTAAAGAAGGCATGTTTGAGGCCTGGATAAGACCTGTTTTCAGTTGGTCCTGCAGAAGTTTGTGTGGCCCTGCTGGTAACTGATTAATGGATTCTCATGCCTCTGCATAGTTTAAACTTTACTTTGGAGACAGATATTAACAGATTCATACCAGGGTTAAGTAAATCACTTCATATTTCTTAGAATGATCATTTAAAGGGAGTATATTAACACATCTCCCTCCCTGTGGCAAAGGTTAAACATGGAAACTGGTATCTGTATAGGCTTGTTTTGAAGTAAATTAGTGTATTCTAGTTGTCATTTTTTTGGGTATTGCTGCCTGGCAGTTATCTTCTTTTCTTAAGGTAGTGGTTTGAAAATCGTTAAGTGTTCTTTAAATTCAGTTTTAAGAAGTGGGACAAACTTCTTGCAGCTGCGTTCATTTTTAGGTAAAGCTTTTTCATTCTGCTAGCTTTTTCTTTTCAAAGGAAACACTTCCAATTATTACTTTCTCTTACAGTATGTGCTCCCATTTGAGACAGTACTGAGTACTGATATTTAAAATGGCACAGTGTAGTGCCACAAGTAGTGGGCATAGCTTGTGTGGTGAGTTCTGACCTGTACTTTGCAGTGTGTCTTGGAGCCAAGTAACAGTTTTGATTTTGAAATAGAATTTGGAAGAAACCGTGAGGTCTGATAGGCTGGGCAGCACAGCTCGTTATTACCACCTTTTTCCTCTGCAAGTTGCATCAGTCACCATCACTTTTCCAGCTGCTGATTTACATTTTGCTTTTGAGGCTACTTGCTGTCACAGTCTACCTGCCTTGTGCTTCTGCAGCTCAAGGTGATCGTAGTTATCCATCTTGTTCCAAAACACTCAAACAAAAGCTGAACCTCCAGAAATAACTGCAGTAGCCAAAGGCAGGTGTGGTCAGAGAACAGTAGGATGTTACAGACCTTCCCTCTCTTGCATACCTATCCTTTTGCTTACATCACTTACTGTCTTCACTCTGCCATGAGCCTGTACAGAAGGCTTTAATTTACTTTTCTTCAGCATGGCTCATTTTGTAAAAATAATTGGTCTAGTAGAGGATGCTACTTGTAAGCCTTTTCTCTCATGCGTGTTTGTGTAAATGTGCATGCATTGTAAAGATCCTTTGTCTTCAGAAATTCTGCTTATTGTAAAGAAGATTGGAGGCACTTTTCTTCACCAAACTGCTGGAGAGTTACTACTCTTGGTGATTCATGAAAATACCTAGGTTTTCTATGGATTCAAGCCTTTTCCAGCTTAAAATTAATCTGCAGATAATGAAACTTTCTATTTATTGGTACTAAATTTGCAAGCTTATGCCTGGACAAATCATTGGCCACTCATATGTTCTTAATTCTGAGCCTTCAAGATAGCAGCAACAGGGCCCAAGTGTTTGAGCTGATAGTTCGTTTCTGTGCATCTAGCAGAGATCTTCAGGATGTTTTTTTCATGTCCACCACATTCTATTGTAGGGCATTTTACCAGTTCAGTATTTCCTAGGTTATTGAATAGATGCTTCTTTTTATATATTCTTATAGTAGATTTCTTTGAGGGATTCTTTCCCAATGTTGAATGGACAGTTCCTGTATTCTGGGGCGTTTTATATCCCTACTTTTTTCAACAGATGTCAGTGGGCTTGTGTTGGTGGTGTTTTTTGTGGTTTTTTGTTGTCTTTTTTTTTTCCTTATTTTTCTTCTTTCCTTTATTTTTTTCCTTTTCCCCAGTAGTATTCCTGTATGTTGTCTGTCTTTGGATGTTTCATCTGGGTTTTTCTGTTCTGCTTGGTTTTTCTGTAGATTGTTCATACCTCTGTTGGATCTTCCTTTTGCTGCCATCTCAGCCTTTCAGCCCTGCATTTAGCCCATATAACTTAGAGGCTTTCAAGCCCAGCTGTCTATTCCAGTCATTCCTGAGGTGTGCTGCTTATCTGCTCTGCTTTGTATGTGGCTGCAGGCAGCTGCACGTACAGGTTTGTGTCCTTCTGATGAGCTATGAACTATACGTGGGAGATTGTATCTGTGGATGATCCCAACTTTTCTGGAACTCTGTGATTACCAGACTGCTTTTGCCTATTCCCTTCTTCCTTGGGTCTGCCTCCTTGACTGGTTGTGTCAAGAGGGCAGTACAATGGTGAAAGAATTAATCAGCTTCATGTAAGCATTTAATGGAAACCTTTTCCAGTTTTTCATGTGAAGAAAACTTGAGAGTTAAGACAAAACTCCTTTGAAAATGAGACCTATGACGAAGTTTCTGCTGGAGTTCTTATCTGTGGAGCTTCCTTCATAATCTTATTCACAAATAAATTCTTCAGTAAAAACTTGCTGATCTTGCTGTTACCTCGCTGCCATAGAATCTTGCTTCTGCTTCTCTTCTCCCCAAAGTTGTTGGAATACTTGACTCCACATGTCAGAGCTGGTTTAAGCAGTGGCTTTGATGCTTCAAACTTTAGCTGCTCTGTGGTTCAAACAGTGCATCATGTTTGATTTTTAGAACAAACTTGTAAACAGTAATGCAGACTTGACAAGAACAGGTCAATATGGCAGCATGCAGCTCCCCTCCAGCACACCTCAGAGTTTAAAGATGTGCCATCATCCCAAAGAAGGTAATTGTTCCCAATTGCATGCACCAGCAGCTCATGTGGGCCTTCCTTCAGTGACCATTAAGCTTTTCTGTTTAGCTCATTTTAACTCATGAAAGTGATGAAAAACACTTCTCACAAAAAAAGAAAAGCCATTGTCTGCCGTGTTGGTCAGCTAAGTCAGCTGAGGAGTGTTAAAGCCTGCCTTTAGAGAAGGGGGATGGGACTGTGAGCAGGTGTGTACAGGAGAGGAAGGAGAGAGAATGAGGGAAAAGGAGCTAGGTTGTTTCAGTCACTTAAGGGCTGTTACTGTCTTCCACAAATATCACCCTGAGTTTGGGTAATCTTAAAAATGTCATGTGTAAATCTGAATTTGAGAGCCTATGGTTCAGTGGCAGTGTGCAACAGATTGTTTGGGTTGTAAATTTCATGAACTTGTTTAAAACCAGCTCTGTGTTTACGCAGAAAAGAGCATTTTCAGTAAAGTTGTGTGGCTACAATTGCTTCTGAGATCTCTCTATCCTCTCAGCCATTTCTTCCTCAGAGATGGGAAATATTTTCCTACAACTGATTGTTTCAGTTACTAGGGAATGAACAAGCACAAAGCCTGCATTATTGTCACTGCTTCTGTGTGGTAAGATAACTATAGGGGCTCTTACACCTGGAAGCAGCTGGGCACTTGGAGTGTGTTTTTCCACATCAGCATGCTGTGAATAGAAAAATCTCCTCACCAGATGATCCTGAAAGAGAAAACACGAGATTCTTGATAGCAGTGTTTTTGTACCTGGCATATGTCCTTGCTGGTTGAAGCTGCTTCTCTTAAGCTGATGTTACTTGCAGATTCAAGTATCTTGGCTCAAATGAGGACACCAAAAACTGTGTTTAATTGCCCATAACTAACATAGTAAAAGACAGAGGATAAGTTTTAGTATCACTTGTTTTGTCTAAAGCTGGGTTGGAACTGTTCAATCATTTCCTGCAGCTCCAGGAGGCCTGGCAGTGAGTTGGCTGGTTTACCAGAGATTCATAAACCCACAGAAGAGTATATGTTGCCAAGTATACGTGTGTAGAAGTCTTTTATGCAGTTTCCCCTCCTTCATTCTTTCTATCTTTAATTCTGCTTAGGCTGTCACTGAGGCTGAATACACTACTGACTGTATAATACAGTAATTGTAAATGTTTGCATTCACAATTTCCAGGAGGAGGTGCAAAGGAATCTCCTCTTCTAGACTGGATCTCTTCAATTACTTCAGGTCCACTAGAGTTTGTCAGATGGGCAGGTCTTTTCCATACGTTGAGAGAATGGTGAATGCTGATAAATCTTTGTGGGAGCTGAAGATGTTGCCAACACATTCATTCTTATGGTCTGGTTTTGGCATTTTCAATAGTGGGCAGTAGATTTGTGAACTGATCGTTTAGTGCATTGTGTTGCCAGTGAAGAAGCTGGGTCACTTTTCTGGTGATGAACTGAGAAGCTTTGGCAGAGGGCTTGAGTAAGCATCTTTGAGTGATGGGATATTAAATTACTGCAGCAAGATTTGCAAGACTTTGTTTAGTAGTGCCTTAAGCTGACAAAGGTTTTTTTTTGGTTTTTTTTGGTTTTTTTTTGGTGTGTGTGTTCTTAACTAAAGTTAGTTGTGAGTAGTGTCAGATATTGCACCCCTTTCCTGTGTAAGAGGTGGTTAGACACACTAGCAGAACCTTCTAGGTTTGTTACCTTGTGGTTTATGGATGCTGCAGCATGCAGAGTCCTGTGCTTTTAGACATCCTTTGATATCACATTGAGTTTGATGTAGCAAAACTGATGCTCTGCATTTGGTTTGGGTGTCCTTGCACTAAACTTCCTTGTGTGACTGTAATGCTTACCTGATCCTTTCTCCATGATCTCTAGCACCCTGTTAGCTAGGATGGCAGGAAATCATCTACACAGAGCTTCTGCTGTTACTCTTCCTGCTAGGGAGCTGCTGATAGTACAAACAGTGACTCCCAAGCATGTTGAGATCTCTCAGCTCTTACAAGATCATGAATAGGAGGATGCATCCCAACTTAAACGTATTTTTCCTATGTTCTGGGATTGGATCATCATCACATAAATACACAAAGCTTCAACAAATAACATTTTATTGTTAGTGATTGTAACTATATGGTATGTGCAGCATGTGTCAGAAAGACAGTATAGACATAAATTGTGATATAAGAAATTGCTGTTTGCCATTTTGGTAGTATTGGTATTAAGTAAAATGCCCATTTGCTAGAAACAAGTTGTTTTTAGGCATTGTACAGGTGTCTTAGAATTGGGAGAAGAAAATAAATGTAACTTGGGAAAATTGTGCAAAGCTTGATTTTCTTTTTTTATTTAAAAAAAAAAAGTTTTATTCTTGCCCCTTTTTCACCCTCTTTCCGACTCCAGCACAAAAGATGTAAAGTTGCCTGAAAGACGTGTACTTGATATTGCACCAGTAAATTTTTAGGGAATAATTCTAATAGAACTGCCTTTGACTTACTGTAGTAAGGACCTGAAGAGGTTTGAAAAAATGCGTCTATCTGAATCACCTTGCTGAAGTCTGTTGCCATAGAGAAACAGGAGGAAGAAACATGCAGCTCAGTGTTTTGCCTACATATTAATGTTGAAGTATTAAAATATTTTGTTTTAGCCACTTTCTACATTATTATTGGAAAAAAGTTGCCTGAAAGAATCAGGAAATGTTATTTCACTTATTCCTTTATTTTCAAGGTCTTAAATATGTTGAGTAAAAGATGGCATTTTCATTGTGATGTTTCATTGGGGTTTGGTTGCATACTAAATAGAATTTTAAACTGTGTTATCATTTGGAAGTGCACCTTAGTAAATAACTTTTGGTTATTTCAATGGTGAATTAACAAGCCTCTGTTTTCTGAAGGGATATTTCTAACTTTCAGGCTGGAGTATTTCCACTTGCAGCTATTTTTCTCTGGCCAGGCTTTTGATTTATACAAATGCTAATTATAGGGCTTTGAATCTGTGTGTATACATACTTTCACAAGGTCATACACATTTTTAATGAACTGTATGAAATGCTTATATATTATGTTGTTACATAAACAGTTCACTGTCATAAGTCTTGTTGCATTAGTCAGCTCAAAAAGAGAAAAAAGTTAATAGTAATATCTGTGTATAGAAGAGCTGATTTTTATTTTTTGTCTCTAGAAGTTTTATCATCATTGTCTTTGCAGGCATCAGAAGGTGTCACCTTCATTGGACCTGACACACATGCTATTCAAGCTATGGGAGACAAGATTGAAAGCAAATTGTTAGCCAAGAATGCAAAGGTCAACACGATCCCTGGCTTTGATGGAGTAGTCAAGGTGAGAAATCATTTAATTACTGTCTGCCCACTGTAGGAACAGTGTTTAAATCAAAGTACACCTATTGAAGGTCTGATGCAGAATCTAATTATAATTTCATCTTCTTTTTCAATAAGATGTAATTAAAAATGGAGTACAGATTTTTACTAGCAAGAGAGCTTTGGAGAGGAGGACAAAGTCCTTGAAAATAAATGATGTATTAGGAGTTCTTCAATGGAGTCTCTAAAAATACTTGGCTTTAAATTTAACATGAAGGCAGGTAGATGTGTTAAATGTCAGGTGTAGATTCAACTATTTGCACATCTTTACATTTCTCAGGTATTGTTGGCCAAGATCTTGGCAGTTCTGAGTTAAGTGACGTTTGTTAAACTCTGTGAAGTTTCCATTTTATGGTCTGTGCTGATACTGCAGATTTCCATGTGTTGCAAAACTCAGGGTGAGGATGGGGGAATGTTGGTGGCTCTTTATCAGAATCTACAGCTTATGTTCTTCCTGTGGTTTAGAAAGAATGACTTCCAACAGTTTTCCAATTTTTTTTGTTGTTGCTTTATAGTTTGTAAGGGTAAATAAAGTATATCTTTGTTTTTGTTTATTTTCTGCTATAGTAATTAAGTGTTGGGCTCTTAAAAGCTTTCCTGTGTGTCTTAAAATACTGCCTATGTTGATGTAGTTAAATAAGCTTTTCTCTTTTGAAACCTGCATTAGATACACCTAAAACTTGGTGTATTATGAAATGTTGACCTTCTGGGTTGAAATTTTTTATGCTTGAGATGTCAAATCAGATTTTTTTCAAATAACGTTTGAGTACAACTTCAAGTTGCATGAAAAACCATGTAGTAGCTAAGCTGGATTTTAAACTTTGTTAAGAGACAAAAAACCCTGACTAAAAGAGAAAGGTAAATAGAGTGTAAAGGGGCTAAGCCTCCACAAAATTATCTGGTCCAATGAGGCTGCCTGGAGAACTTAACTAGTGAGAGAGAATGAGAAAATCACGAAACAGCTGAGGTCAAAATGCCTAAGAGAATTTTTCAGTACTTGTGATGGAAATGTGTGATGTATGTAATGACTGGTAGCAGGAAAATGCTGCAACAGGCAAAAGTGCAGACCTTTTTCTTTTCTGGAGGGCTCCATTTGAATGTTGTGCTGGCACTTGTGGCCATGCTGAAGTCTGGCAGTGGCAAATGGGCAAATTTCAGATTTTTGTTGCATATTTTAGCAGTCCCTTGTGTATGTGGTCCTTTAGCACTTGTAAGATTTAACAGCAGCCAAGCTGTTGTGCATAACATTCTCTGTTCTATATCCTGTATATTCCTCTAGAAATCCTGAAAATAGCTTTTCGAAAAGCATCTAGCTAGGAGATAACTTTGAATTAATCATTTAAAGACCACAAAACATGCTCTAATGGACAATTTGATAGTCAAAATTTGATAGTAAAAATGCTGGTTTTGTCATTGTATCAAATTAAAACCTATGTAAGGGTCTGTTATTCTGCTAGTAAGAAGAAACAAACCTGGCGAAGTAGATAATGGTTAATGAACAGAGAGAGCTATAACCAGTGCAACTGAGCTGCTTGCTCGTATGCACTTGTTTTGTAGACCTTCAATTGTGCTGGTTTTGACAGCTATCTGAAGTTCCTGACACAAAAAGGAAACTAAAGTGATGTGGTTGGCAATGGGCTATATGCAGCAATACCCTTAGAACCAAATGAACTGGAATGCAGGAGTGAGTTGACAACTCTAGTCCTCTGCTATTGAAGGGAACTGTGTGGTAGTCGCTTAATCCCAAAGTGTCCAATATCATATCAGTTTCACATACCTCAGCCCTGCACCAGTTCTGGTTATCTGAAGGGTGTTGATGAAAAAGAGTGCATAACTGGAAAAAACCCCAAACCTGCATGTACTCACCAAGTAGGAAAAATGAAAGTGCACAGATAGTACCAGCATTACTGTCAAAGAGTAGAGTTGCAAATTTTAGGCTAACTAGTGCTTTGATTACCAATTACAGGAAATAAATCTTCTGATAATTGATAGTGTCATACTTGCTATGGATCTAAATATGTCCCTGAGTTTGTGCTCTGATTTCCTTCCTGTGACAATGTCTCTTGGTCAAATGAATACCCAAGTAATTAGGTCATACAGGATGACTGATCTTTGGTTAGAGCTTGATACACTATTTTGCAAATTCAGACTAAGATAGGAAGGGCAGAGCTGTATGATAGCAGCTCCAATCAGCACACAAGGAACTGGAGACTGTTTAGGATTTCTGCCATTATATGGGAGAACTATTTTGGTCACAGTTATGAAGCTTTCAAAATCTTTGTGGGCTCTTTTTATTGAGAAATGAAAAATTTAAAGTTTGTAGGAAAGGGTTAAATGTCTGCTTGAGGCTTGAATTGATTAGAGGTGGCTTCAACTTTAAAGTGGAGTCTAGTAAAGCTGGAAGAAAACTTCATTCATGCCTCTGACAATGCCAGAAATTAAGACAGATCTGTTGCATGTATTCGTTATGGATGAATAGTTCAAGCAAACACAGAGTAACAACTTCTAGTGCTTCATTATTCAACTCAGGACTGTGCTGGAAATCTTTGGTACTAGAAGAGTTGTCTTTATATCCTTGTTAAATAGCACAGCAGATACGTAGATACTTCATGAATGAAGGCTATTTTTTCTTTCTTGTTTATGTTGCTTAGCACTTACACATAGGAGACACTGTAGTTGCTAAGATTTTGTAATAGCATCTTGAAGTTGCATGCAGAAAAATTCCCAGTGAGCAGAAATTAAATTAGAAATTTAAAAGAAGGAAGCCCTTCAATAGTATACTTAAAGCTGGAAGGACTGAAGGAGGATGCTTGGCGTAACACACACAACTAACTATTCTTGTGCTGGCAAATGTTCTAGCAAATATGAAACAGAGAATGGAAGGACGTGGAATGAGAGTAGAGAGGGCAGTTTGACAAAGAGTAATTTTCTTCTCATTCCTGGTTCAGTTTCTCAGTTGGCTGGGGCAAGGGTTATCCAGTCTGCACATGTAAGGAACTGGAGTCTTGTGTTGTCAGCTAGAGAGCCAACAAAAACATTCAAAGGTAATTAATTTCAAAATCTGTAACTACAATTAGTTTTATAAAACCGAGTGGGAGAGGAAGTGGCAAACTGGTTTAATCAAAAGAATTAGAATTAATCCATGTGAGCAATGGTTATATACTAAAATTAGGGCTGAGATGATGTATTGACTGTACACAATAAAGGGGAGTAAGGGACAAGAAGAAAGTGGAGGCCAAGTAATGAGCATAAGGATATGCTGTGGTGAAAAACTGGAAAAGGAGTGGCAAGGGAAGAATGGTTTTTGTATTGTTTCACCACATACAGCCAGTGTGGTTTTATGGCTGGTGGAACACAGCTGGATGTAGACCCAGAAGAATAATGTCACTGTGTCTACTCAGTTTCACTGATGTCAGTAAACACATTAGAGGTCTTCAGCAAGGCTCTGAATTTGCTGTAGTTAAGTTTTGGGCACCTGTTTTAGCTGAATTCTTGCATTAGGGTATTGACATTAGGATTGCATGATGACTTCATTGCTGGAGTGTTTGTTAGAGATAAGACTTGGAGGCTCTAAGGCTAGCACCCCTAGCCATGAAAAATGTTATGCTGTTCTTCATAATTAATACAATGTTTCACAGTTCTAGGAATCTCTTAAACAGCTTTATCCTGGCATTCCCCTCCGTCAAGACAGTTTTGTGTTTCTGTCTCCACCTGCTGGTACCTGGCTGAGAGGCATGTACATGAAATTAGGAGGTTAGGAATTTTTATGCTAAAGGAGTATTTTATGTCTCTTTAACTTAATGGAATCACCTATTTGTGAAAACACTATGACATAATTTTATAACTCTTAGGATTTTTATTAACTTCTACCATTACTTGAACATTTTTATTTGTACAATAAAAGGTGGTGCTAAAATTATATAATTCTTTACAGTCTCCAGTTTATTTTGGGAAAATGGTAGTGTAGCTAATGTGTTGTTGGAGGAAACAGCAGTAAATCATCGAGGACTTTTGCTTTTAAAAATAATTTAAAATGCTTTTAGTAGCTGTCGTTTTGTGTATTTTGTACATATGGACATGCATATTAGGCAGTATCACAGCATTCAGTTTTTTGCCCCTCTTGTGCAAATATTGTGAATCTGTTAGAAGTTCTGTGTACCAAAAATCTAAAATAACTGTCCTAACTTTTACTGATTACTCAAACTTCTTCTGTATTTATATAATCAGCAAGTGAAATTCATGATACTTTAAACATATGTTCAGCATACTTTTTAATGCAACATGATCAAAAGACTTACCAGAGATTTCAATATATCAATTTCTTATTTTTTATTAGATTTTCCTCTTTAAAGCACCGCATATTTTTGTTTTCTGGTTCAGAAATGCTCTTCGAGAGCAAAAATTTGATTATTCATTGATTTTTTTTTTTTTAAATTTTTTTTTTCTCGTATCATAGAGTTTGGGCTCTAATATGTTAAAGCTGCAAAAGAAACTGATGTTGAAGCAGTGTAAATTAATAACTGTGCTGGGCAGATAACTTCAGTCTTTTCAAGCCAGAACTGAGACAATTAGTGCTGCTGATATGAATCAGCTTGTTGCTTAAAGTTGGTGTATGCATGTGTAAAAATACAGTGGCAGTGAGAAGTTCCTTTATAATGATTGCAGCTTGTCTTCCTGTGGACTGCAGTGTATCAGTTAGCCACTTGTTTGCAGGTAACTAAGTGAAAAAAGATTACCCTGTTTGCTTCCTCCCCTTAATTCTATTTTGCAAATATATGGGTGAATTTGCAAGAGAAAAGAAATGTAAAAGTTTCCTTCTCGACTATAATCGTGGCTCTTCATCAGTCATCACTCTTCCTGCATTTTGTTCAAGAGGCTCTAATTGTCTGCATTTGGCAGGTTTAACACTTCCTGACAGAGAGGCTATTAAGGGGAAGTATTCTCGCATAACTGTCACAGGCAGGAACAAAGAACCTTCAAACTCAATGTGTGGAAACCACTAACATTCTTAAATGACCCTTTTCATGCATTTTATCCCTTTAAGCTAAAATTTGGAGGGTGCAGGGTCATGGAAAGCAGCAAGGTGTAATAAAACAGTAAACTCTTGAGGTTTTTTTTGGGGGGGGTGGGTGTGAGGGGCAGCTTTTTTTTTTTTTTGCTAGATTTATCTCTCAAGTTAAAAACAATTGTTATTTGGAAAAATCTCATTAACAGATGTGACTGGAGTAAAAAGACTTAAAACTGATGTTGCTTTCAGGACTGCTTTGAACTTAACAAGCACCGATTTGTGGAGCAGACTAGCTAATGAAAGGAAATTAAATTTTCTGACAACTTCCCCTGCCAGCCCCCTTATTCTTCATGGGGCTGTTACTAGGTACTGAAGACTTTTAAAGAGGATTTTGTTTTATTATCGGACATAAATGAACCAGGTATGAACATTTCTTATGTATTTTTTTTAAAGTTCTGACCTGGGTGCTTTTAAAATGGATTGCCTTGAAAGCTTTAAAAATATCAGGTTTCAGTTTAATGTTCATAAGTCAGCCCCCATAGTTTCAGACACACTTAGCAGCTGGTGGTTTCCAGACATTACTGCCTTCTATACAAATTTTTTAATGCATGTCATGGGATAGTATAAATATTAGCAAATTTGGATGGAATTTTCAACTTAACCTGTACCACTATAATTTAACCCTTTTTCTTTCGAATTTTTTATAATGGAAATATACTGTTATCAGTAGAATTAACCAGAATTAACTACTGCAGGAGAAGTGATTTGGTTATTGAAAAGTAAGCAATTCAAATATTTTGGTTTTTATTCTCTGAATTTCCCAGTACCTTTTTCTGTACCAGGCTATAATAGTGTGATGCAGCTGAAGCAATAGGTGGCATCAACAGAAACATTCTTAAAATTGTCATAATGTTAGCAATGTGCCAACTCTTAAATAAGAACAATTATGTGAATCTTCTCCTTTCAGATGCAGTTTAAAATTATACATTTAAGGTTTATTTTGTCTTCAGAATTCAAAGCTTTCAAAACGGAAATGCTTGGTGTTTTTCTTGAGTAAACAAAACCCATTTGTCTTTAAAGTTCTGCAAGATTTTTTTTTCTGAACTTGAATTACTCCCAAACAATAGAGAATCAACTCCCCCTACTGACAGCAACCAGGAAAACACAAGGAATACCTGTGAGGACAGAAACAAGCTGGTAGTGGACAAACTTTAACGATCTGATTTATGGTCCATTATTGATTGTAAACCTCTAAATTCTAGCATTAAATTCCTACAACTGCAGAAAATCATTTTGCGATCCTGGTTGTGTTTCCTGTCAGCTGATTCCTGGTTGCTTTGAGTTTCTCAGTGCACTAATGATGAGGTAGAATTTACATTCCTCTTATGGTATTAATTTTACATTCCTCTGGCTGAAAAGGGTCAGAAGGTTGTAAAATCAAACATTAAATGAATCGGAGGAGACAGTAGTGCAATATATGACTGCCCTCAGGACATAGTGCAATGGCTGATGGGATTAACGTTGGCTCTCATTTCCTGCTTTTACAGGATGCAGATGAAGCTGTCAGAATTGCAAGGGAAATTGGTAAGTTCTTAAATTAGCTATGGTGGGATTTGTGTGCCTCTCAGCAGACATGGTTGACTAAATTGAATGTGTAATAAGTAATCCCTATAGAACAAATAATGTTTTAATAGTTCCCTATTGCCTATAGGGCTGGAAGAATCTCGGCATTAACGCCCTGTCTCTTAAATCATCACATTTGAGCTTTTCAAACTGGACTTTGCAGAACAAGTGCAGCCATGATTTGTGAAATTAATGTAATATGTAGTAATGGGTACCTCACTAAAGGAGTTCTTTTAAACATGATAGTCAGAAGTTAGGCACGGTACATTTCTCTTTATATGGAGACAGACACTGGTGGTGTGATGATATTCATTCTTCATCACTGTGTGGACAGGTAGCTTGAATATGATCTACAGCGCCAGCTTCTGTGCTCACTGGAATAAAGTCGTTATTCAGCTTCTGAATATCTTATAGAATGGTTAAAAGAGCAACCAGTAAATGAGTCTGGGACTCGATGAAGGTTAAGTGTAATATGTATTTAATGAGTTTTGGCTTTTATTTACTAAAGCTTGATATAAGTGAAAATACTAAACCATATGCTTGAAATTACACGGTTTTAAATGCTTTCTAGAAGAAGAATCAAATGCAGTAAGATATCTGATTTTTCTTGGGATTTTTCTATAATTTTTGCTTTGAGACTAACCGTGAGAAGACGTTTAGGTTTATCACAGGTAGATAAGCAGCTTTTCACCTGTGTCAAAAGATATTTGGCTGTGCCTTATGTGCCAAATAGAAAATGGGACTTGCACTTGAGCAGATAACTTCTAAGCAGTGTAAGATCTTCCTGCTTTGAGTTTAAGTTGGGGCTTTTACCCTGCGCTGGTTAACTCCCCTGAAACCCCTCCTAGGCTCATCTGACTTCTAGGCTGATGCAATTAAGTCAGCGTTTCTGTGGGTCAGGCTTTGTGTCCTTGTTGTGAAATCCAGTGTCAACTCATCTCAGTCATGGAAGCATTAACAAAAGAAAGAGATTATTAGCAAACTGGAACATACAGAAGAGAACGGTAAATAAAATTTGGTTTAGTCCTGAATAAAGACATAGTATTGTGACTTTATTTCAGTTCAGTTTCTCTTCAATAATCTTTCTTGCTCTTGTGTTTAAAGATTTCCTGCAAGTATTTTTTAAAACAGTTTTGATGAATGTAAGTCAGAAGGCATGCAGTGGCTTTCTAGACGCTCTTTAAAATGCATTCTTTTTTAAATTTTCTTCTAAGTTCTTCTGGTGTTCTGTTGACTGGTTCCTGTCTTTGGTATCAGTAGCACTTTGGAGGTCATTATATCAAGGCAGTCTCAAATCTGTGATAATAAAGTCAATTACAGACAGCTGGGTGGTGCTTTATTTAGATGGAAAATTCTTAAACTGTTTTGATACAAGAAGGGTTTGTTCTATGATGCCATGGGGTGAAAGAAAAATGTCCTTTCTAGCTTTTTCCCCACCCATGTTTTGATGAGCTGATCAGTTTGGTTAAGCTTCTAATTGTGACCACTGATCAAAATAAAACATAATGAGTTTAATTTCGAAGGATTTACAATAGAATGAAATTATACTCTCTTGTGTATATATATATATATATGTATAATGTATTGGTCCTTGTGTATAAAGTAGTTGATATGCAATAGAATAGTTTCAGATTGTTTTTAATTTCACTAATCCAGAGTTTGTCTTCTAAGAAAACTTAAGTAATTATTAAAAAAATAACAACTGAGGGTCAGCACTTAAAATGGTGAAAACACTGTGTAATGCTCTTTTGTTACCTGTGTTTTTTTGCTGCTTCTCCTTGCTGTATTCTGACCAAAGATCCAGTAGTAGTGGATAGTATGTCAGGGTTGAGAAGACAGCCTTTACCTGTTTCAGTGACTCTCATCTATGAATACACATTTTCTTGGTGTGGGAGTGAAACCTTCTTTTTGGCCCAGATTTGAGATGTTTTCCTGAGTTGTCAAGAGAGAATGTGACAGAGATACTAGGCTAAATCAGGAACTGGAAGAAGTTCAGGCACAAATTGCTGTATAGGCTCCTTTCTACAATCTCTCTTCTCTATTTGTTGGTGTGGGCTGTTCTGCTCTTGTGATCCTTTCTGTAGTGCTTAATTACATTGGCTCTTTTCCCATGCTGCTTTTAGGCCTGTTTGTAAAGCTGTACATCAAGAACTGTTGGCTTCTTGATTCTGAAGCATCAATGAAACTCTAGAGTGTTTGTCTCCTCTATTGAAACGATTCAACAGCTATGAAGTGCAGCCAGTTAAAACTAAATGAAAGTCTGTACAAAACTGAAGAGGTGAAAAAGATGGTTTTTTGCCATGTTTCATTTGACATGGGTTTAGTTAGATTTTGCCACATGCAGTATTGCTCAAACTGATATTGCACAATGTGTTCTGTGGTCTACTATCTGCAACTTTATAAAAATGGTCAAATGACATCTAAAACCATGGTGGTAAAGGGTGGGAGCTATCAGCTGTGGGACATAAGTTTGTTTTCTCTTTTTGCCATTCAGATTCTCAGAACAGTAACTGTCCTGGAAACAAAGCAGTCCTAACTTAATACTATCTATTTAACAGCAAAAGTAGGCTCAGTGATTTTCAAGTCTGACAGCTTTTTACCTTTTTGCCTCCTAAGATCTTTAGACCCATCCTTAAGAGGCATCACAAGAATGTAAAACTGTAAAACAAGAGTGTGTTTTAATCTCACATGCAATTTTAATTTCACATAAATTGGCATCTAATTTGAGGGAAGGATTGAAAACCTAACACCTACTCAAAAATGTGTCTGCTGGTGTTGTGAGTACTTATAAATGGTGTTGGAAATTGCATGCCCATCTCTTCCCACAACTAACCCAGCCAATCCATGTGAACATACTTCAGCAATTTTGATTGCTGCTGGATAGTACAAAAGTGGAGAGTGTTGAGTAATGCATTCTGATCCCAGTATCCTATACCCAATATGTAAGCAAAACTTAAATTTTACAAAGCCTTCCTTTCAATCTTTGGTATTGAATAAAGAGCTGCTCTTATAGCTTAGTTCAGTGCCCCCAAGAACCAGGAGTGTGTAACCTCATACTTGAGCAAAAGCTCAAGTACCCTTATTTTCAGGGCACTGGCTAATTTACATGCTAACGTGTAGAGGTCTGTTGCAATTTTTCCTTTTCAACCTAAAAAGCTGTATGTATTTTTTCAAAACAGGCCTTACTTTATTTTTTTAAAGCTTATTTTATTTTTAATTATGTAGTGGCTCTTGGAAATCTTTAACTGCCTTGCCTATAAGTGTGGTTGACATACAATCACTGTACATAAAAGGTGGGAAGGGGGGGAAGCAAAGTGGTCCTACACTTGGTGAATGATACTAGTAACCTGTGTATGCTCTGATAATTTAACCATGTGAGTTGTGATATATGAATTGCATTTTGTAGAACATAAAGACTCACCAAGGCTCACTTTCAACATGTCTATTTTGCTTTTGAAACTAAAGAACAGTAAATTAGGACTAGGCTCTGCTTACAGAATTAAAATCAGCAAACCATTCAAGAAACTGAGACTGGAACTGTTAGCATAATTGATGATGATGTTTTCAAGTACACGTAACACTGAATAAAATAGATTAGGTGGTGGAAATTGCCTTAGTGTGTCTGCCATAATAAGGCTTAAAACACTGCTTTGTTTCAAAATTCATCTTGCAGCTTTTTGGGTTGGATAGAGTCTCCAGATGGTGAGAGTATTGCAAGAAGTTTCTTTGCTAGTGTTATCCAGTAAAATCTCATTTCTTGTGTGAAAGGTTATACAAGATGTGCTTTTTGCCTTATTTCAAGATACCCAGTGACTTGTGTAGGAGCCTCGCAGCTGCCAGGGATCTGGAAATGCAGCTACAGCATCAATAAAATGCACTTGTGTAGATATTGTATACACTGCATTTCGTGAAAATTGGTTGAACTTCGCTGTTGCTGTATGCAATCTAGAGTTATTTTGCCTTTACCCTTTAATCTTGGGGATTGTAGAGGCCTGGATCAAACTCGTTATTCTGTGACTTATCCCATACTCTTCTATGGGCAACATCAGATATTTCTTAAGAAAATGTGTGAGAGACTCTGGAAAGGTTATTTGCATGGCTCTTAACCTTATATGTTGTAACAAGAGACTACTTTTGACTCCAAGGCATAAAGATTTATAGCCTTTTGGTAATCCATGCCTATAGGAGCTTGGTTTGTGCTCTACACATGTTTAACTATTATGTCTCTACAGCTTTCAGCTGCATGACTGCTTTACAGCCTGGGGTTTCACAGTCTAATGATGTGTTAAGTTGAAAACTACTTTTTTTTAAAACAATTTTCATTGTTAATTTAATGTTTTCTTGTACCATTGCTGCTTTCCTGCCTTCCAATCAACACTACTGTTTCTTATGCTTGTCTCATGTCTTTTCTTTGGTATCCATTTCAGACTTTTTAACAAAAACAAGGTTTTCCACATCTTGCTGGTTTTAATTATCTTCTCCTGAACCTCTTACAGTTAGATCACTATGAGGAGGAGGTGGGCATATTGTATTGCTGCCACTTGACAGAGCAAGGGTAGATCTACATTCCAAAACGAAACTGTAAATATAAGTAACACGTATGATAGTAGATGGGACCACTTCTAGGAGCCATATTCAAATGTTTCTTTCTGTCTCCACATCAAAGCCTTTTATACAATGTATCTTCAATTTGCAAGGACTGATAGACTCTTCTTTCCAGATGATGATAGCTGGTCTGATATTTGCTTTAATGTTGTGATTTTCATTAAACATATTGGAGACCAAAGGCATGAAGAATTTTCTGCCATCCTAGAAATGGCAAAAGCATTTTAACAACATCCTTGATTTTTAGTTTTCTGTATGTTTGTGTAGAGAAAGGTAAAGTTCTCTGGTATTAAGAGATAGTTTCAGGAAGTTGCTTTGAATGAAAAGACTGTATTAAAAGCTAATCATTACTAAATCTGCATTTAAACTGTGTATTTTGTTACTGTAATTTTCTAGTTTTCTGAAAAAGGTCCTGCCTCATATCCATATTACAGTACCTCATTCTACAAGTAAAATATTGCCAGTTATGTACAATGCTGTCAGATTTATGCTGTTCTCTTTTTCTTACTACTTGTCAGTTTGGAAAGAATACTTTCTTTATTGTAAAAAAAAATGTAATCTGTTTTCTGATACTATTACATATTATCTAAGCAGCACAGCTCTTGAGCTGCTCTGTTATTTAAAATGTACTGCATTAGAAGTGTTGGTAAGATGCATATTTGTTTACGCAATCTTTGGACTTAAATTATGAAGATCCACTAATTTTTGCTATTTTTAAAAAAAATATTATAGCAGCGACAAAGGAAAAAAATTATTCCTGAAGAAATGTGAGCTTAAAAAGGTCAAATGTCTTATTCATAAATCACTTCATTATTTGGGAATAATTAATTCACTGGTTTTTGGGTATAAATGAATTGGAGAAGACAGCCTTTCTTGGCTGTAGAAATTACTGCACTGACAGCTAAGTTTTGAAAAGAAAATTTCTCCTCTGTTCTCCCTCAAAACAAAGTGTTTTAATAAACGAAGTTATTGTCTACTGGCTTTATTGGACATGTGGTCAGTTGTCATGTTCCTCTGACCAACTGAACAAAGTTTGAACTTCTGTCTAATTGTTCCCCGCTGTTAGGCTACCCTGTCATGATCAAGGCCTCAGCAGGTGGTGGTGGGAAAGGCATGAGAATCGCTTGGGATGATGAAGAGACCAGGTGAGATGCTGTCCAAAAGCTTGCCTTGATGAATGCTGCAGTTACTGAAGTCCCATTAAGCCATTGTGAGCTGACAGTTGAGCAGATATGAAACGTTAGACAGAGAAATTGGATATTATTTGGTTTTCTCCCTTTAGCATGGTGAGCAGTATACTTTGGAAGTTTGCATGTGCCTATTTCTAATTAATTCTTGCATAAACCTTATAAAACGTGGTCCATTAATTTGAGTAAAAAACCAGTACTTAAAACTGTTGTTAGTCCAGTGTTAGAGCATAAATTTAGAGAATAAATTACATTTTGCTTATATGCCTTTCAGAATGCTGATTTATTAATTCTCTGTATCAGGTAGAAGAATATTTATTGGCCTTGATTCACAAACATTAATGCATGCTATTAGTTCTGTTAAAGTTGATAAGACTGATAATTCATACATGGAAAAACATACGGTGTTACCAGAATGTGCTCTAATAGATTGCATACTTCTTTGTTTAAAGTATTTGTATCAGCAAACTATTGTACTTTTGTCTGTTTTGAAACAACACTTGTTTCAACACACAGATGTTTTCATGTCTCTTACTGGTTGTTTGAATCCTGAACATTTCATAATGCTTTGTTGTTTACTGGGAATTTTACAATCTATTCTCTGCTGATATTTTGGCAGCGAGGAGCCTGATTTGAACTCCATTTGCTACTGATCTTACAGAAAAATGTATTTGCTGATTTTTCAAAGACTTGTAATGAAAAGCCTATTTGATTCAGAATACCCTGAATGTTTCCCTTTCTGCATGGAGAGAGCAGCACATGTGCTGGAGTCAACTCAAAGTACAACCGAAATGTTAATTCATTTAATTTAGTTGCCTGCAAGACTTCCCTGTCATTTTTCTGTCCCCTATTAGTTTGTCAAAACTGAAAAACTGGATGAAAGAACAAGTTAAAGAACGAGAACAGTTAAATTTTTGATTTAAAGAAAACATGGTGAGTTTATTTATACCTTGCTCTGTCTAGTCCATTTGTATTCAAATCTAAATAGGAAAAGAAGGTTTTGTGCATTAGAAGGAAGATCTAGAATAACCTGCTTTCTTAAAAGGATATTTTGTTCCTGCTGCTTTAGAATCCAAAATTACTGCCTTGATCTTGTTCAGGCAACAGTTTCATCTGTTAGACTTGAAAGGAAGGTATTAATTCCTTGTTTTGTTCTGAAAGAAGTAAAGAAGCTTGATTAAAGTAGTTGTTTTAAAGTAAAAGTGGATCTAAAGTCATGACTGCCAGCTTATTTTGGAGAAAAGATGTGCTTATAGTTTAGAAAGTCATTTGGTAGAGCTAATTGGTGCCAGTCGAAGCTAGCTAGGGATATTCTTTTATGTACATCTGCATATCACTAAATTAATTTAGTGATGTTACTTCGGCTCAGTTCTGTTTAAGGATAATTTGAGTTGCTTACCTTGTTTATGGAAAGCCTTTGAATGACAGAATATCCTGAGTTGGGTGAGATCCATAAGGATCATTGACTCCAATTCTATTCTGAAGTATCATTTAGCTCCTCGTTATTTGGAGTGGAGTCCTTATAAAATCTTCTTGGTTAGTTACGCAAGCATTGTCTTTATAGTGCAATATTGAAGTAGTATCTAAAAGGTGCTAAGAGGAAGAACACCCAGTCACAGATCAACACTATTTATTGAACTTGCATCCAGGAGAAATGCTTATTTTAACATTTGTAAATAGGCAAAACTGAGTTGACAAAATACTTGTTGCAGGAAGATGTAAATGAGTTTCTTAAAACTTGAAGACAAACATTTACTTTGCATTTAAGTACGAAGTAGAAGTCTGTCTTTAAGAATACCTATGAGGTTGTAGAAGATGTGTTGCACATGTCCATTAGTTGTGCTGTGGATCTAAGATTGTTCCTTTTTATGTGTCCAGAGAACATTTGGCTTGAGTGTTTTGAAGGTGACTCAACCTGTTGCTGACAAAACAATCTATATGATAGAATTAATACTGAATAAAAAGGTGTTGATCTTGTGTATAGTTCTGCTGCATTCAGATGCATGTAATACTGAAAATAAATTATCAGCTATGGGCAGACTCTGGAAGCCAAATCTGAATGGCCTTTGCATTTCAGGGTTTATAACTGTAAGGTGAGTGTGAAGAATGGTTGGTAATATTTTGATCTGTAAACTTGTTTTGGCTTTGTCTCATGGGATTAATTTAAAATACGATTTGAAAACAAAAGTCTTTATATAGAAACATACAATAGCCTGATTTGGAAGAGATCCACAAGGATCATGGAGTCCAACTCCTGGCTTTGCACAGGACCATCCCCAAGAGTCACACCATATGTCTGAGAGCATTGTCCAAATACTTCTTTAGCTCTGTCAGGCTGGTGCTGTGACCACTTCCCTGGGGAGCCTGTTCCAGTGCTCAACAACCCTCTGGGTGAAGAACCTTTTCCTTGTTTGAAACATACTTTTGGATTTTCAGGATAGTTGAAAACCTTTCTTGTTTCAACTGGCTATGTGTATGATGAGAAAATGTATGTGTGGTGTGACATGGAAATAGCCACTGAAAGTGTGAAAGACTGATCTCAAGGATTAATTGCTACTATCACAGAATTATTCACTGGGCTAACTTACTGCTGCTTCATCTTTCATGTCCCTTAAGCATGTCAAGTGATGACAATTGTTTTAGATCCTCTGTTATTATTATATTATTCTAGCTATTGCGAAGATTTCTGTTATCTTTCAGTTAGTATTTCTAGTAGAAATACTGACTGCCTCCAAAGAAAGTTGTTTTAATTAAAGCAGCACTGCTGATCTTGGAGCTGGAGGCAGAAAGTTGGCATGACTGTTTCAGTTCAGACAGCCACAGGAAGGCTGGTGGCAACATCAGTAATGCTTCTGCTCAACTTCAGTGTGAGTAAATGTACTGTAGGGAGAGAGGGGAATCTTAGAGAATCTTGTTTTTCCCCTTTATAATCATGCATGTTTGAAGGGATCTAGGGACAGCATCTCGTCCAGCTTCATCCTCTGAATAGCATCAGCAATCAGTTTAAAGGTGGTTGCTTAGAGCTTTGCCTGGTTGGGTCTTGCATTGAGATTACACAGCCTCCCTAAACAGCCTGCTCTGCTTCTCCATTCTTTCCAGTAATTTTTTCCCTCTCATCCAGTTGGAAGTAATTTGTATCACTGGACAAATGCAACTGCACAGTTTTGTGAGATAAAACAAGGTCAGTATATCTGAGATAGTCATTCCTATAATTTAAAAAGATTTACAGATGTATGGATGAGATCATTAGACATCTGTCTTTTTTTAACAAGTATTGCAATTTAGATTTCTAATTAACACATACTTCAGTGAAAGAAAAAGTCAATTGTGAATAATTGTGCATAAAATTGTGTGACACAAAAATGTTTACAAAATGAAACAGAGCCTTTGATGTAGGAGTTAAAATAGCTGTAAATCTGTTTCAGTAAGAAACACTGTATGGCTGTCTGTTACAGCACTTTGGTTTTTTGACAGATCAGGTAGTGCACAGAATCCCTTTTTTCTCTTTACTTAATAATTAAATATACTGAAGTTAAATATGAATTTAGGAAAGTTGGACATTGAGGATAATCTCTCAAAATTGCAACATGTATTATCCTACAGTGTTGAAAGAAGGTCAAGATATGCTTTTAAATATACACATTTCTCTACTGTAAATTTACCTATCTTGTGATTCTATGGTTTGGGTCTTGTTTATGGAATTCAGCTGCATCCAAAAGGTGGGAAGTATGAAAACTTCAACTCTGTTGTGCTGTAGTTCTTATTTTGGGCACAAATGTCAGGGATGCTATGTTTCAGTGGTCAATCACACAGAAAATTGACTAAGCTTTCCATATGTGTCAACATGAATGGGACTAATGTGCCAGTTACAGAGCCTGTAGATAATTTCAGTGAAGCCTTTGGGTCCCTGCATTATGCTCTGTCTCACCCTGAGAAAGCTGTTCATGAAATTGTTTGTCAGAGGTTATGACCCAGGGAGTATTCTTTCTGCTATTCAGAGAAAAAATAAAGTTAATAAATGAAGTATCTTGCTATCTTTGTTTAACTTCATATGTAAAAAAGGAAACAGAGGGAAGCATACAGAATGCTTGGTATAACAGTCACTTATACCCTAAGGCAGGGAAAAACTCCTAGTACAGCTGGTGTGGTCTGTGAAGTCAAGTATCTTGCATCTTTAGGGTGTGTTCAGTGGTGGAATTTCCCATGTCTGTAGTATTACATTTGCAGTTCTTTAATGCACAACTAACCAACCTCTGCTTTTGAGTATTAAGAGGGCTGTGTGCTGTAAGTAATGGAGAGCTTTGCCTTTACTTCTATATAACAAGTACTTTGTAGTTACTGGGTCTTAAAATTCTATTACATTACTACTTTTGCAGAAGAAAATGCCAACAAAGAAAATGAATACAAATAATTGTTTTAAACAGGCTTTTAAAAACAATTAAAAAAGCTCAGGCTTTTTAAACATACTGAAATTTTCTGTGTTTTAAGAATGGTTTGGTTTGTGCTTGGGTGTGGGTTTTTTTTCTTTTTTTGTGCGTGGTTTTTTTTTTTTTGTCTTTGTAAGAAAAGTACAAAAAGGGCTACTCATTACAGAATCAAATGCAAATGGGATAACTTGGATTTTGGATGTGTGTGTTGATTAATGAAGATTGACTGTTTACTGAAATGAGTATGTGTTCCTTCTTGTATAGTTTAGGACTTAATTTTTTCAATACAGATTATTCTTTTTGTTTTCATTATTTAAGGGAAGGTTTTAGGTTTTCATCTCAAGAAGCTGCTTCAAGTTTTGGTGATGATCGCTTACTGATAGAAAAGTTCATTGATAACCCTCGTCACATAGAAATCCAGGTTTGTACTATTATTACTATTGTTGCTATTAATTATTCTGTAATTTTTTAATAAAGTTTGAACTCATAAATTAATAAAAGTTCAACATGTTTCAAACATTCCACTAAAGAAGGCCTAGAGTCTTGTGTTTTCCGGTGTCTTGGGTCATTGCTCAAACTATGTGGCTATCATGTACAATACAGCCTTCCTGTTTTTATTCTCTAGCCTTTCTTTAGCAGGAAGACTGTGAACCGTGTCTCAGTTTGTTGGGGGAGAAAAAAAAATGTTATAGGCATCTGTCTGGAGGGCTGGACATATGAACTCTGGATCCTCTTGGAGTGCTTGAGGGCAGCAGAGGATGTAGGAGTTCAAGAACTGCCATGTGTAACAATTTCTTGCAAGGTCTAGGTGGTTTTGTCATTATTTTGGATTCTGTTCTGAAGTGTCCAATGCTTCGTGGGAACTCAGGAGGATTTGTGTCCCATTTTGGGCAGTTTGTGGTTCAAAATCTGGTGTATTCTTCTTGACTTCTGCATTACAACCATTTGTCATTTATTGGATCTAATGTTGAGTCAGATCTGCCAGTGTGGAACACAAGTTGTTTCTTTTAGGCAATTGTTAACAGAATTATGATTTCAAAATTTGTGATGTTTGATGTTATGTAGGTAACTGAATTGTGTTTGTCAATATCCTCGATGTATTTCCTGACAAGAAATCTATATGGAACATATTAATGTTTCTTTTTACATAGAAATTTAATTTCTTTTTGTCCAGAATCTAAACCCTTTCTTCATTGTGGCATGAGGTTGTTGGATTTTTTTTTTTTCCTTTTAGTGAGATCTGGAGTAGCTCAATAGCTGAGTGAAACAACAGTGAATTTGGTAGTGTGGAAAGATTTCTAAGAGATAGTTATTTCACACTTTTTGCTCTGCTAGATGTGTGCCCACATCCTGATGCTTCCTATGGGGCTAAGTTGCGTATCATAGACTCCTATAATGGTTTGGGTTGGGAGGGACCTTGAAAGGCGATCTAGTCCAACCCCCTGCAATGAGCAGGGACATCTTCAACTTGATCAGGCTGCTGAGAGTCTCATCCAGCTTGATCTTGAATATTTTCAGGGGAGGGGCACCCACCACCTCTCTGGGCAAGCTGTTCCAGTGTTTCACCACTCACAGTGAAAGATTTCTCCCTTATATCTAGTCTAAATCTATTATCTTGTAGTTTAAAGTCATTACCCCTTGCTCTGTTGCTATAGGCCCTGCTAAAGAGTTTGTTTCAGTCTTTCTTATTACCCCCAACTCGACTGAAAAGCTGCTGCAATTGGGTCTCCCCAGAGCCTTCTTTTCTCCAGGGTAAACAACCCCAGCAACTCTCAGCCTTTCCTCACAGGAGAGGTGTTCCCTAATCAGAGTCCCTTTGGTCATTTTTGTGGCCCTTCCACATCTTTCCCATACTGAGGACTCCTGAGCTGGATGTAGTACTCCAGGTAGTCTCAGCAGAGAGGGATAGAAGAGAAGTGAAGATGGAAGAGTGAAATGAAGAAATGTCTGTAAACAGTAGAACAGCAAGATGAAGAAATGATGTAAAAATGAAATTTAAACCCCACCTTATTCTCTTTAGAAGGGTCATGGAAAGGTATATAGTGAACTCTGTTTCAGCATTGATCTTACGGTTTGAAAGAGGTCAGATTGCTAGAGCATCTCTCTGTATTCTCTTAGCTATGGCTAATAATTTTTGGCTACCTGTGTCCTTTTTTTCTTTTTGTGTGTGTGGATCAGTACACCTTAAAGGTCCCTTTATTTCAGTGCTTGCAGATTTGGGAGCTTCAGCAGATTCCTACTGATTCTTCAACAACAAAAGTTAGATGAGATTGATTCCTCCATACTGCCTTCCATGAGTTGGGGGCAGATTTTACATTTTCTTGATTTCTTTGGGCTTAAAAATGTTATTACAAAAAATTAAGTAGTATGTTATATAAGAACTGTTGAATAATTTCAACAAAATGGCTTTGCTATTAATAAATTATAGTTTTATTTATAATGGGTATACAGTGAATGTGTTTTTCCTTATACAAACACTTTGATGGTACCTTTTAACAATGTCATAGCATATCATTTTAACTTCATGTTCTAATCAGCTTTAAGACGTTGACCTTGGTTCATTTTCAAACTGCTGAATATACAAACAATTTGAGACCAGATGCCAAATATTTATTAATTCAACAGTAACTTTTAAATAGAGCTTTTTTTTAGCTTTTTTATATTTCTCCAAAGCATTGGTACTTAAAATCGTTAAATAAGAAGTTTCCTGTGTCTAGCTATAAAACAATCACTTTGTAAAACATGAGAAAAGACTAAAACAATTAACAGGAAAATAGCATCCAAATACACTTTATGCTTGAACTGATTTGAAGTCTTGTTCTCCTGAAGTATCTGATAAAAAGTTTAATGTAGGAAAATGTGGAATGACTACTACTTGGCTAAATATCAAACCTATCACTGGAAATAGAATTTAGCTGAATCATGTAAGAGGGATTCTGCTACATAATATTTAATTGTTTTGGCATGTAGATGTACATAGCATGTACTAATGTCATATTCATCTAATCCCACAAAACAGGGCATTTTCTGTTAGGAGTATTTAGATAATAGAAACAAAACCTGTAGCTGTGTCATGCATTTCTAGGTGAGATGTGCACTGGAATCTCACATCATCTCAGAGATAATGATTTCAGTGTTCTGCAAATGTCTTCAGAAATACAGTTGTTTTGAGATTAGAGTCTTATATTGAAAACAGTGGAGCCAGAATAAAAGTAAAAGCCTAATGCTAGATGTTGTTGGCTTATTCTATTTATAATTACCTTCTCATAGTATATGTTCTTCATGTATGTTTCTTTTTTTCCATTAACTAATAATGGAAAAACATTTCTTTTAAGGTCCAGGTTGCTGAAATTTAGTAGGATATGAGAAATGTCCTGAAGTGAAAGAAAATATTTACTACTTGCATTGAAAAGAATGTATTATCCTCCTCAGAAAAACAAAGAGAGAGGGGAGAGAAGCACAATGACTAATTTTTATTGTAATATTTCAGGATTTTTTGTTTGTTTTGATGAGACAGAATTCTTTGGAAAGTTGAAGTCTTTCTAACAGAGAAACAGAAGTGCTTACAAGCAGTCATTCTACGTACAGGACAGAGATCTTTCCATTGAGTACCAAGCTCTAGAGGTATTGTTTTAATATTAAAAAAAAACAAACCAAAAACACAGTCAAAAAAGTCTTTGGACTTCCCAAATGATTTCTTGTAGGGCTGCATGAGTCTGTAGAGTTCCACTTAGCTGGATTGGATGGATTAGTACTCAGGTAGGAAGTACCTGGGTATATATATATTTTTTCCCTTCCCTTTTTCTTTACTTTGTAGTGAGTCCCTTGCTAGGCAATCTAGCAGTTGGCTAGAGCATCTTGGTGCTGCTGCTGCTAAACCTCCCCCTGGGCAGCGGAGAAGGTTCTGAGACACGCTGTAGTTTAGGAAATCCCAAGGTCATCAATCTTCTAGATCCCTTTTTTCACTAGAAAGCTCCATCAATTTGTGGGAGCACAACAGAATTGCTTAGGGGGATCTGATCCTACAGGGCTCAGTGCTCCCTGGATCTGATGCTGCACTGTGCATGTGAGTTGTCTTCATGAGTTCACTGCCTCGTTTTCAGTCACATCTACCCAGATTTTTCACGCCTCAGCAACCATTGGTGTCATAGATGCGGGAATTCATCTCGCCTAGTGCCATACTTGCTCTGTGGTGCTAGAAGGAATAATAAATAATACAGATTCGTTGTCATAAATGTGAGCAGATATGGTTGAGTTAACACAGTTTGAGGAAGATTGTCTCCTTGTTCTATCTTGTCGGTTTTCAGTGTAGAACTGTAGTATTAAAGAATGAAGCATGAATATTGGCATGAGTTCCCGCAGATCAGAGCAGGAAGATAGATGGAAAAAAAATGGGTTTTTTAGAAGAAAAAATTTATAAGGAAGAAAGGGAGCAGGTGTGGTCTGTATTAAAAGAAATTGTTCCAAAAATAAGTGTAAAGTTATGATGATAAGATGGGAAGAAGTTTACTTGAATCTTCAAATCCAGTATTTGGTGTTGGAAATGACTGCATCATAGCTTCAATTTCATAAAGGGACAGAGTTCCTTTTCTTACTTTCACCTCTAGCTTGAAGTTGAACAATCTTTTAAGAGTTCTGCTATGCTGAACTTGTGGGCTTTTTTCTAGTGTGTAATTTATGTAGTTGGATCTAGATACTTGATTTTATGTTGCCTCTTCTGTGAACTGAAGCTGCAGCCAAGAACTGTAGTTCTTGATTTTTAAAAAATGTCTGGAAACTACTACTTTAATTTCCTTTGAAAGTGCTGAGGAAGTTGCAAATTTTATTCTCCTTAATGAAGGATAACAAAGTTTCTGAAGACTTTTATTTTCTTCTTCATTGAAGACAGGGCACTGTGGTTTGCCTACTAAGAAAGCTCCATTAGACATTTTTTCTGAAAGCTTTTGTGTGTAATTAAAGAGCAAAATTTGGCATCTTTGGAGATGTTTTTGTTGATGCAAGATTTTGCTGGACAATATGCTTTTGTGTAATTTCATAATGCAGTGCAATTTGAAATGCTTGAAAATGTAGTTTTAGTCTTATTTCAGCCTTTTGTAATAAGATCCCAAAAATTCAGTAATCAAATTTTGGAGAGGGTTTTTTGCTATGTACAGACACTACATAGAGGCTTTAGAATAGTTCTATTCAGAATTTGAAGCACTATTCAGTAAGTATTTAATATATAATGAATCTTCTACAAGACCTTTTTTTCCAAGCTTTATGTTTAGATTGCAAAAAACCCCAAACCCTAAATGTTGCATAATAGTATTATGTCAAAAGACCATATGTTTACATCTGTTTGTTAACAGCAGTGTGTTATTGTTTCAGGTTTTGGCGGATAAACATGGCAATGCCTTGTGGTTGAATGAAAGAGAATGCTCCATTCAAAGGAGAAACCAGAAGGTTGTGGAGGAAGCACCAAGGTGTGTATACTAGATTCTTGATGCAGCTTCATATAAACTGAAAGCATTTTTGGAAGGCTGCTGTTTCTATTTATTGTATAAATGCAAGCAAATACTATTCTATTAAAAAGCACAAAGAAAATAAATGTTTGTTACCATCATTTGACTGTAATGCAATTTTAATATTGTTCTTGAGGGTGTTTTGATTTTGCTTTACAATGTCTTTCTGTAAGAAAACAGGTGTTGTGTAGTTAATTTTTTATGATCTTGTATAAAATGGATATGGATCTTACTAATCAAATATATGTGGTATGAGGTGGCTTTGTTAATATATGAGATTGTTTCTTTGATATTCACTTTTGGATGTAAAACTCAAATAAAATATTAAATAAGTATGAATTTTACCACCGATACAGGTATTTGGCTATGCTAGAGTAATTGTGTAAAGGCCACATAATACTGTATATTTCCATTTGAATTGAAATATGAAGTACAAAATACTCTGCACCACTTCTGGTACTGGTTGTGATAGTGAACTAATCATCTAGGTTACGTCTTGTAACTCAAAAGTACAAAATTACCTTAATTTCACTGGATTAATGTGAAGCTGCAATACCTTACTGCTATGCAAGATAGGCCCTTGCTGTGTTTTCTGTTGCATAGCAGTCATCAGAGAATATAAAAAGGTATAAGAAGTGCTGATTTCAGAAAGCCAATCATAGGTGTATCACTGCCTGTGGGAATTCCCAGTGTAATATGTTCTTCAGCTGGAGTGATTTTGCTGTGTTTTGTTATAACACAGAGCTATGTGACACAACAATTTGGGATGTGAGGAAAAGCAAATGATGTTTCTTAAGAGGTGCCTTATTAGTTAATGTTGAATCATAATTGCAGGACTGCCACTGTTTGACCTATATCTTAAATAAAAACCCCAAAGTTTAAATCTAAAGATACAAATCCACTAATAAGTGCTTGCTGGTAGTGCTTGTGGATTTCTTGGAAGCCTTATACTGCTTATGCCATAAGATCTTACTATGTTATTGTGGAAAGTGAGTACTTCAGGTCCTGATATAATGCCTGTGCATGTTTGTGTACCTAGGCACTTAAATGAGGAGTGCCTTCTGCCTCACGAGTGTATGTAAGGTGATGCCTGTCACTCCTGCCTGCTCATTTTCCATGCCTGTGGTCAATTAAAGTGGCGTGATAAGTCTTTCTCTCACCAGCTAGTGTGATCAGAGTGTTTTCTTTCATCAGAAATACCAGCCTTTTAACTTTCTTGGGCTTCTCTGTTGGAGTTGCCACTAAGTTTTCTCATCCCCTCCTATGACTCTACAAGAGTGTGTGCAAGTCAATAGCTTCCAAAATTTGCTGTGAAAACTTTTCTTTTTTGTTGAATGTTTTAGACTGACAGACTTGTACTGACAGCTTTGGAAGCGTTACCTGCCTTACAGCCACTTGCATTTGGTTGCAGAATCTATTAATTTTCAAAGGGTTAAAAGACTTGCAGATAAGCAGGGCACTAACTTCTGTGAGACACCATAGAAGACCTAAATTCTCAAGTTCACCCTTCCTGTGAATGCTGTTTCAGTTTGATTACTTAGGGACTCCTGGACACACCTCTGCTTGTATGGCTGGATGGAGGAAATAGATTGTCCTCTTTTATCCTGCTTTAAATGGTAGCTTCTATCAAGAGCTCTGAAATGGGTTAAACCATTTTATTTCCTTTCATGAAGGCCAGGAGATAGGGATGCTATGAGCTAAATTTTTTTTTTTTTTTGGTCTTTTGTACAATTTAGAGCTTTTGACATTGGCCTCTTCTCATGCCTTTTCTGATACACTCTGTTCTTATGATGGCATTTTCCTAAATATCTAATTTAAGAGACTGATATTTCCTAAATATCTAATTTAAGAGACTTTTGGCTTGGAGACTAACCTATGATTTTCTTAAAGATAACTCTATAGCTGCTGAACTTATCCTTATGGGATCATTTTGTGTTTTTATCTCCAGTTTTCCTAGGGAAGTTTAGTCTTCTGTTAAACACAAACAAGAAGCAAAAAACATCTCTCTTTTGTGGAGAGAAATCCCTTCAGTTCACACACACTAATGAGGTTACAGTATTGAAGGGACACCTGTTGTTCATGGTAGTCAATCTTCCAGATTCAAAGAGAAGACTAACAAACTTCGCTTATACCCATTTCACATGGTGTGTTGTCCTACTCTGTTTTGGGAAGCACAGACAATAAGACACGTCCAGTGATCGCTAGTTTTTTAGTTTGTGCTGGGCAAAGTTAGTGATGCACAAAGCTTCCAGTGGTGTACCATAATTTTATTTGCTTCTACTTTTACACATTTTGGATATGCTGTTGTCTTCTCATTTCACCACAGAGGCTGACGTTTAAAGAGATGAGTGACATGAGTGACATTTAATAGTCTGTTGCTCCTTAGTTGAGTTTCTGTTCCTCCACTGCGCAAGGTCTTCTCTGTTCATTTTCAGAGGCAGTTGCTATGAGGCACTGTGCTTTGGCAAGGAAAGAATCTAAGGGTGTGGCTGTATTTTGCTGTCTGCTGGAGTGATTCATAAGAGATTGTTTCCCATGTGGAGAAACAAGGCCTGTAAATTTATCAGAAAATCCACTGATCCTTTAGGATCCATCAAAATTAAATGCACAAGAGTATTAACTGACATACTATTCCATAATTGGAGGAGTAACTCAGAGGAGTGATCTAAAACTTTACTTTGGTGAGAACATGTATCCTATCTAACAATTTCTGAACTTGTTAGAAGCTTCTTAAAGCATTTCAAATTTGCCTCATCACTTGTGTGAAAGAATGGCCATCTGTTGAAAAGCACTTGGCTATCTGTACTATTTGATGCCCACAGTTAAGATTTTGGAATGTTATGGAGAAGTGCCATGCAAAGGCTCTTTAACTCACCATGCTATCCTTGCGTGTAGCAGTTGAAGAGATGAAACAGTTGATCCTCCGTGAAATACCACTTAGAAGCACAGAACCACATAGGTTGGAATAGTTCCCTAAGGTTGTTGAGTCCAACCCTAAATGTCGCACTGCCAAATCTACCACATAAAACAAGTTCCTAAGCACAACATTTATGCATCTTTTAATTACCTCCGGGGACGGCACCTCCACCAGTTCACTGTTTAGCCTGTTCCAAGGCTTGACAACCTTTTCGTTGGACAAGTTTTTCCTACTAGACAATTCAAATCTCCCCTGGCAAAACTTGAGGCCATTTCCTTTAGTCCTGTCTCAGTTCTTGCCTGGCAGAAGAGGCCAACCTCAACCTTGCTCTACAGGCTCTTCTCAAGCAGTTTTAGAGTGTGACAAGGTCACCCCTGAGCCTCTTTTTCTCCAGGCTAAACAAGCCCAGTTCCCTCAACCACTCCTCATAAGACTTATTCTCTAGACCAGTATTGACCATCGTTGTTGCCCTTCTCTGGGCACGCTCCAGCACCAAAACATCCTTCTTGAAGTCAGGGGCCCAACACTGAGCAGAATATTTGAGGTATGATCTAATAACCATCATATCTCAAAATGCCAACTCTAAGGCTCTCCTTAGAGCTGTTATGCATGTATGTGTGTACATTTCCTCTTGCTGTCTAGAAATCCTTGAACAATTTTGGGTTAAGAGAAATGTGAGCCTGTTCTGTTTGTGATGTGTATGTGCTCTGTGCATGTGATTCATAGGTGGGCACCATTTAGATGTGGGGGCAGAACTGTGTTCTCAAATCCTTTAGCATATTTGTGCCCATGGTCTGGTAGCACATAATAAATATCCCAAAGTATAGTGTTTTGTGTAGGTAAGTCATTTTTTCAAAGAAGCAATATGCTTGGAGCAGGGAAGCTGACCTTGACATTTAGAAAATTCAAGTTCACTCCCCCACTGTGGTAGAATCTTAAGAGGAAGGGTAAATATTATTGATAATTTACTTTTTGTCTAAACAGAACAGTAAATTTCCACTGATGGTGTAACTCTTTGTATTTTTTAAACCTTGTCTGTAAGTGAAAGTGATAGGGGTATTTTGGGAAACTTTATCCTTCATCTGATGAACGAGAAGTGAAGAGCTAACATCTTGCTCATGTGGTTCATCTCTCTGGCTGTAGAAACAATGCGACAAACCAATTTTATTCCCCTTCATTAAATTTATGATCACTCAGAAGACCTTCATCAAGTTAAGTGTTAGGTCTGATTTTTATTCTTTTTGATGCTTTTATTTTATGAATCCTTTTTATTTTGCAGCCTTCGTGCTGCCATAGGAGCTGTTTTGTCTAAAGAAAAACAGGTGAATGTGTGAGACAAAGATTTGAAGTCAGGTTTAAAATGCTGTGTTTTCAAGTGATGCCTAATTAGATTGGAGAAGAATTATTTTGGTTGTAAAAGGTGCAGTGGTGAAAAAGGGAGAAACAATGAATTTGAAAGGTAGAGCAGCAGAGGGGAATATGAAAACTTTGGTTAATTAACCCAGGCAATGGTAGGGATGATCCAGTCATTTCCAGAGTGTAAAGCTTAACTGTGTGGCAGAGATCAAGTTTAGCAATGTGACACCTGTGTTCCATTCTTTGGCTACAGCAGGAGGTGAACAGTGAGATCTCAGACCTACATTTAACAAGTATAGGAAGACACCACTGTAATGAAGGGGAGTTACTGTCTTTCATCTATATGAGAGGTAATAATGGTTATTCTAGAAATAGAGTATGAAGCTGATATTGAGAAGGTTTTGTTCTTCATAAGCCACTCATTGACCTTTCATGATCAAAGCCCTGCAGAAACTCCACACTGAATTACAGATTATTGATTTCATGTAATGTATTATGCTCTTACAGAATCAAAATAAGAAATATTATGAAACTATTTTATATTTACCTGTGCCTATTCTTATAGGTATGACACAGTTTTTACATCTTCTGATCCTCCCTTTCATCTGATGTAGGATGTGATACAGCTTTCTTGGAATGAGACTTCCTTTTCCTGTTGGTCCCATTGTTTGCCAAGAAAGAATTTTTTTCCTAAATTCTGAAAACACCTGCCTTATGGTCCATCAGAATCTGCATGTGGGGGCACTGGACGGATGGTGGTGTGAAGTAGCACTTTTCCAGTAAAGAAAAGGACTCCACAGTTTCCTGCTTTGTCTAGATATTTGGTCACTTCTTGTGCCATGTCAAATACAGTTTGTTGTGACAGAAGTCTCTAGCTCTTCTATGAGTTCATGTCTCAGTGAAAAACACCACAGTAAGTGCTGAAAGATAAGTCCTGACCCAGCACTGGCTTCTGTGTGAGTGCAGTCTGGGGCTCTAGATGGATGGAGCTTCACTGGCTTTGGGGCCACTTTAGATGGATGAAAGCTCCTGGTTGCTCCTTTGCAGAATTAGGGCCCACTGTTGAAGCCATCTCAAGAAATATGTAACATTTGGTGTTTTAGTTTTAAAGAATAACTTAGAGGTAAGGTAGAAGGGACTGTCTATTCCCTTGCAAAAGTACTTTAAAAATGATATCTGAGTTATGGGCCTAATATAAGTTACAACAGAAATATAATAAGTGTGTTTACAATGTTATGTGAGATGAGCAGCTGCATGTTGTCTTTCATTGAAAATCAGTGTATCAGGTTGATGGGCAACTGGTTTCAAGGCTTTGGTGAAATACAACAGAAATAGATTTCTAATTAATCTGCATAGGTTAATCTAAATCTGAATTTTTGGTACAGTGTAACAGCAGAATGTGTACCTTCCAGAGTCCTTCAATTCCGTGGCCCAGTGGAAGTGGTGGGGTGCTCTCCTAGAATGAGAAACCTTGGCATTTGGGCAGTGTTCACAGTGGCTTCCATGGTGGTAGCTGAGCTGCTCTTTGGGTGCCCTTGAGTGTGTCCAAGATTTGTGGAAAAAAATATATTGTAATTAACGTGGCTACTAAATATGCCCTGTAAAATAGCATTGGTTTATATTCTTTTTAATTTAATTTGCGTTATTACAGATCTCACTGTTCAAAGAGCATTGTGGTTTTTTTTTATATTTTAGAGAATATGCTTATTTATCCTGAATTTCCTGTACATTAGCAATAACCGTAAAGCATGCATCTACTTAGGGGTAATATAAATGTAAAGGCATACATTTGACAGTCTTGACATGTTTTCGTAACTTAAATAATGATGTTATCCTCTCTTGACCATACTTTAAACAGAAGATTAAATTATTAAATAATTATTATTTCTTAACTAAAAAAGTAATTGTTTCTGTATTGTAGCACTTTTCTAGACCCTGAAACTCGAAGAGCAATGGGAGAACAAGCTGTAGCTCTTGCCAAAGCAGTAAAGTATTCCTCTGCTGGAACAGTAGAATTCCTTGTGGACTCCAGTAAGAATTTCTACTTCTTGGAAATGAATACTAGACTTCAGGTAAGAAAAACAACTCTTCAGATTCAGAAAAGTGTTATTTAAATAAACAGACCATAACCATCTCCCATGTCTAAGGGTCTGCTCCTGCAAAGATTTAAACATGAGTATCTTGATATATGTGAGCACTTGCCACTGAACTTAAAAGATCTCTTCACTGAAATGTCTGCCTATGCAAGACTTTACAGCAGCAAGTCCTTGTAGAGCACTCAAGTAAATGTTCAGAGCTCTTGCTCTTTGTTACACTTGACCTAAAGACCTTGTGAAAGGTCACTGCTAAGTGCCACTGTGAGTTCACAGTAAAAGTGGCTAGCCACTATGCTCTGAGGCTTTCTCCTACTGTTCCCTGAAGTTTCTTTCTTAGTTTTTATACTTTGATGATCATGTGCTGAATTTCTCTAGGAGGGTGATTGAAACAATATGTGTATATCAGCAATAAAAACACTAGCAATCTGCATATGATTGGAATTGTGACTGGAATGCGACTGTATAAAAAGCATGCTGATACGGTGTAGGATTTTTGTGACAATTAATGTAGTCAGTAGTAGCTGTTCTAATCTACACTGCAAGTGAACAGATGAACAGTGTTTTATGGAAAACCCCCTCTACCACTTTTTTGACTGATGGATTTCTGGTCATAAGCTAAGAAAACAATAGAACTTGAAGTCTGGATATTGTTCTTGAAGACCAGAAGAGTGTTCAACTTGTAAGCAAGCCCATTTCACTGCCTTTGTCCTCCTTCTCTCATTTTGTTAAATAACACCAGAAAAACTGAAATGTGGAACCAAGCACCAGTTTGATAAGCTTCTCCTTCTGTTTTAGCTACATTTCATTAGGGTTACATCCTGCCTGCTGCTTGTACATGTGGACAGTGATAGAGTGTAAAGAGATCCTTGTAATCTGACATCTTTGCATGGCATTATGTAACAACTGGGTAAATTTATGATTTAGGTAAATTTATGCTTTGTGTGAAAATGTTAGAGAGAATCTGGGGGTGTTGCAATCTTCTGTGTCAGGGGAAGACTGTTGGTAGAATTTTTGTTTCCTTGCAGTACAGCACTGCTTTTGGAATGAGCCATGACAGTCACTTCACGTGTCTTTGCTAGGCGCTATCAGGTCTGTCTTAGATTCAGTTAGAGGGGGTGGTGGTTAATGGCAATGTATAGTTCATTAAAATATTATGAAGAATTCTCTCACTTTGGTCATGTTCTTTACACTTTCCCTTATCTGCTAGTTTTTGAGCCAATGTTTCTTCAGTGATTCCATGTTCTTATTTACATAGAAGAAAATTAATTTACGGTTTTCTACATAACCCACCAGAACTTCAAAAGCATTTCCTTGCTGTAATATTATTGTCCATGAGTTATTAAATGGAATTAGTGATGGAACATCCTTGGACTCCTTTTTGTGGTTTGTTTTTAAGACATTATCTTTGCTCTTTTGTAGTGTCCTTCCTCTGCAATACCCTGTGGTATGTGTTTGTAGACCCAAATCTCTAAGGTCTCCACATATGCAGTAAGAAAGCTTTCACAATTCCATCGGAAGGACTTTAGACTCCTTTTGAAATATAGCCTAAGCAGTTTGAAAATCTCCTATAATGGTGAAGTCATTCTTTCCAACTCTTGAAGAAATTTACTAATCTTAAATTAGACCACTTGTTTAGATATTCTCTGCCTCCTCTATCCTGACTATGTGTTGTCTCTAATTAGCATTTCAGCTTTAGTCTGGAGAGCAGTAATTTTCTCTGATTTTTCCCCAGTCTTACCCAATTGATCTCTCACTTCTCCCAAGTCTCAAGCTTTACCTTCTGTTCAGCTAACAGTTATGCAACTAACATATTGTACTTGCTCCCTACTACTAAGAGCCAAACCTAGAAAGTCTAATGAAGCTTGTCCAGCTTTAACTTCAGGACCAGGATAGTCTCCACATCTCCCTGTATTGCTTCAGTCTTTTTTTTCCCTTTTGCATCTCCTAGCTGTGATCAGTGACTGACAGATTCATCTGCCTTGTTCTTGCTGAACACTCCACATCTGGAAGAACTTTCCAAAATGATGGGTGTCTGATCCATAAATGATCCTCTTAAGATATTTGTCAGCATGTATTAGGTACAGCTACCTGTCAACATCATCAGAGCATTGCTACTAAGTTATGCAAGTTTCTGTCTGTTTTAATGTTTCGGCAATCTCTGATCAAATTACTGTAGCAGTTTTATTTTAGATATAGACTTCAGAATATACTTGCTAACTAAACTGTGTCCAGTATTTTGCACTGCCTGTTGATTTCTCCCCTCCATTCCTCCGTCTGGTGTATCTTTTGGATGCCTTTCAGTCTTTTTGGTAAATTATTTTGCAGTAATCAAGAGTTGTACTGTTACTTTGCTGTCTTTTTGGGACTATACCATTTCTGTTGTATAGTTATGCAAAAGAGGTGTAAATAACACCTTGAAGGAAGTTTATATTTTATTTAGTTTTTGTTTTAAGTGTTGCTGCAATACTGTATGAGATTGGGAAGCAAAAAAAATTGATGAATCAGATCCATTGTGTCTCTTGTATGCTACACAAATTTGTTACAGATGTTTTACTGCCTCTAAGTGATTCAGCTAGAATGGCTTATTATTTGCTGATGGCAATGTTCTTTTTGTTGCAGATTTGCTTTTCTGCCATCTTTCAGAGGCTAGATGATAAGTATGAGACATAATATTGAAGATTGGATAATGGCATAGTAAAACTAGTTTTCTTACTTCCCACAAGACAACATAGAGAAGTCTGCCCTAGCAGCTAGCAGAGAACTTCTGTACACTGTCATTTAGGGCACTTTTGCAGTGGTTTTCAGGCAGTTAACACTGTTAAAATTGAGGCAGACAAGATGCTGAATATCTGATTCTTTATAGCTGCTCATAGTGTGGGGTGTTTTCTGTTACGTAGCTGTCATCAGCCTAATCAAGGGCAGTCATGGTCCAAAACAACTAAACAAGAGCTTTGCAAGAAATAAAAATTTTCGTATTCCTTAGATTGACAGCCTTTCTGGCTTCCAAGTTATGTCAAAATGTCTTCGTCAAGTTACTTCAGAAATGCTGGCTTTCACCAGAAGAGTTTCTTCTTTTCTTCACTGGAAGAACAGAGATGTTCCTCTTGGACTTTATGTGAAGGAAGTTAATGGTCTGTACTTAAAGTATCTGTTAATACATGTGAGTATGGTGTAGCTAAGCTTCCTGCATGTGAATCAGTTAGTAACAGGAAGAAAGGGTAAATATTCCGTATTTTAAATGTTTGTAGTATCTTGAAATGAGAAGCATCCCTTGTTGGCTAGAAAGTAACAGAAGTTCACAATGAGTGATGTGAATCCAACACATACCCTCAATACAATTGGTATGTTTGTATCTCAGGCCTGTTCCCAACTTTCTGCCTTCCTCACGGGTTGTGTGGTTTAAATAACGAGTATTTCCTTTCTCTGCAAAATGTGACTGAATTTGCTTAATGTAATTTAAAAGATCATTTGTGTAGACTGGAGTTGAGAAATATGGTAATTTGAGTAGCAATGGATTTTCTCTTCATGTGACAGTTTGAGTATTTTTGTCCCAGCTTTTTAGAGAATAAAAATTAATTTTATAGAATCATCTGATGTGTTTGTAAGAGATTTACTGAGAGCAAATGGCGTACCTGTGTTTTTAGTTTACAGTAAATTGTCATGAGAGTATTTATTTTGTGTAAATGTTTTAAAGTTATTTTGGAGTAACTTGATTCTAATGCATAAAATGAAGGTAAATTATCTTCCATACACCGATAAAACGTTACCCATTGCTAAGACTTCACTTTCTGGGTTTTCATCAGATTTTACTGATCTTTGGAAAATTATATATTCCAGAGCTTTGTCCTTGTGCAAAACTGGGTGTGACTAGTGTAGAAGATGGGAAGAATTTTTACATGCAGCATGTCATACGTCCTTATCCATTCACAAAAATATAAAAAGCATAGTTGGAAAATGTCTAAAAGTAGGTAGCTGACTGTTTGCTTATCCATTGCTTATAAACTCCTGGTTCTAACAGCCTCTTAATGGTGTCTGTGTTCTGTTGCCCATCAGGAGTCAGCACCTGCTACGTGTTTGCTCGGTGAAGGATAGAAGCACTGGAAATAACAGTAGCAATTAAATACAAATAGCAAAGTGATGACCTGAGTCTGGATTGCCACCTAAAGCCACAGAGAGGTGGTGACTTTGGTATCTGTAGCAGACCCATGGGATGGCAAGTGGTGATTTTGCTGTCCTGTTGTGTGTAGCTGCCTGGAGGATGAATTGTGATAGGTGGGCAGGAGTATGGGAGCAGGGAAAGGGGCTGTCATGAGTTAGAAGAGTAGATTTCTATGAAGTCTGAATTGTGGGATTTCAGAGTAAAGTGTCAAGCTACTGTTTCTGCTGTTTGCTGAGACTCTTCATATTTCTTAATACTGGAATCTTGTTTTACTGTGACAACGCTTTGCTTCAGTCATTTGAAATAGTCTAACGAACAGTGTCAGATGGTAAAGACTTTCAATTGCTGCTAACCTGGGCTGAATTTGAACTACTGACCTAAAGGTGAAAGGTCTCTTATCCCATTACCAATCCCCTAAGCCCACCAGAATCCATTCTGCACACAGTTTATACCAGCTGTTCATGGCCATTTTTAGAACCGAAAGAAAAGGTGATTTTGCTGCCAAACAACACTTCTTCACACAAGAGGGTCAGCCGACAACAGTTAACCAAATTTTTGCCACATTCTTGCCTCCTAATGCAACTTCCATTATGTAGCTACTGGTTGTCTGCTTTTCAGGCTTCCCAAAAGAGCTACAGAAAAGCATTGCTAATTGTTGTTGACAGAAGAGAACAACATTGTTTGTGTAAGTCATTGAATCTGAAAAATGCCATTAACAGTGCTGCCAGGGCATGGAGTGATATCTTAGAGACGACATTCCCATGTAACTCTCATAAAATACTATTAAAAAAAGTGGAGAAAGAGGAGACTACTTAAGTAGTGAAACAAAAGGTCATTCTTCAAAGGGTACATTGGTTTCTTTGGGTTGGTGAATTTGATGTAAAGCAAACCAAAGAATAGCTGCAGTGTGACCATCTTGAATGAAGTGTTCTGAGAAGGCTTTAATACTGCAGCCAAATGCAGTAAAAGCAGGAATTGCATCTTTAGGAAAGAAAGCATAGGTTTTGTGGATGCTAGTTTCTTTATTTTCTTAGATGGTGTATGTAGTAGAAAGGAAATAGTGTAGAATTACTGAATTTCAAGAAATGTTTTTGAAGTGCAGGATGTTAATTGAGAAAGTTATGTTGAAATTTTGAGCTAATTAACTTGTTGACCTACAGTGTGTGCTATTTGTCTAAAACACAGAAAAGACAGATTCAGAATTCATAGGCCACATTAGATGTGTCTGTCCCATACAATGTAGAAACAAATTCTTGCAAAGGAAAATTGAGAACTGTGTCAATGATCATTGGAATACAACTTCCTGTGAAGAAGTAGATTAAATACTTTTACAAAGTTGTATGCTGTGATTAAAAAAATAGTTTGTACTGAATGTCTGTGCATTAGTTTTTATTTCTACATCTTACTTGGGAAAAAATAGAAGAAGTCTATCTGAACATCTTAGCTGATAGGAATTTTTATAGTCTGGCGTTCAGTTCTTCAATTATATACTAATAAATCAGAAAACAAACAGCAAGTGTTCTTACATGCTATGTCTATAGTTAGCCTGTTATGTATTTCTGCTTTCTATTCATTCTGTGCATTAATCCAACCATTGTCTGTTTTTCAGTAGCCTTTATGAAAAGCTGTTTTTTGCTGTGTGCTCCCAAACCCCATGTACATGTGAACTATTTTGCAGAAAGATTTGACCCCAGAGTGCTCCTGCTCGTAGTAGTCAGGAAGCTTGCATGCCTGAAGAGTAGAACATGTGTGCACCTCTGTTGCTGTTCAGTTCTCTGAAATAGAAACCAGGCTTACTGAAATACAGGAGGTTGAGAAGCATCTGTAAGTTGGTCTTTTTGGGTCAATTGATACTGGATTTGGCTGCAGCAGAAAAGCCTGTGGGAGTCCAGGTGAATCACATTTCCTGAAAACTGAGGTGTATGTTGAAAGTTAGTTTTGAGATTATTTATCTGAATGTAAAGGGGTATATGACACCAGCTAGGGACTTACAGTAGTAGGGGTGACATAGGCTGTAGTTATAAGTCTACTGAAATTTAGATTTTCTTGGCTGATGTGGCATGCTTGAACGTTCCAACTGGTGTGTGAGTAACTTGATGCCTTATACACACAGGGACAAGAGCGGTCTGTGAGCGTCCAGAAGTGTTTGTTGTTAGATCTGAGTACCTTGATAGTCTTGAAAAAAACATATCCCAAAATTATTCCCCTGAATATAAGGGGAGCAGTCATCACTAATTTAATTCTTAGCTCCAGCTGTCCATAAAAACTGCATTACTATTTTTGTAGCTATGGATGAACCCCAGTATGGTAAAGCTTTAAAACCATTTGCAGTTACAGAACAGCAGGAGAATTAGGAGTCTTTACATACTGTTCTGATGATGGATGCTAGCTGGACTGTTATGTTGGTAGGTTCCTCAACTCTTTTATACCTGCTTTACCATCTGTAAACTGGGATTTAATTGTTATTTTCTGACAGACTTTGCCACTAGTTTGTTTTGCTGTATAAATGGGAAGAGGTTAGTGAAGCAAAACCACTTGCAATGCTCACAGGAAATCTGATTGTTGTGATATGTCTCAAGAGCAGTCGATCCAGTACGAAGGGGAACTCTTTACTCTGTATAGCTACTGCTGGTCATAGCAGGTATAGCTTTGTGGACTTGAAAGCAGGAATATAAGTGGTGTTTTACAAAGAGTAAGACTTTTTAAAGGAGGTATATATTGAGCTTAAGTGTCTTGAAATGATGACTTGTTATCAACTGTTTATGACCAGACTTGGTATATGTAAAGGAACTGATGGTAAAGGTGCTACTTTTGGCAGCTAATTAATTGAGAGTTATTGCTGATCAATTTTTCTGCTTGTCCTCTTGAGAATAAGGTACATTCGCCTTGATACAGCTACGATCTGTAGATTGCTTGCTGCAGACATGTCTGGTTTTGTCCTCTGCATTGCAGACAGCAGTAATGTATGAATGTACTCAATATCGTATAACCATACCAACACTGGCTCTTACATTAATGGCTGAGGCCTCACTGGCAACATCTTAGATCAGTTGACTGCAAAACTGAGCATGGCCTAAAGCTAAAGGAGTTGGTCAATTGAGTGTTATTCAGCTCCATTTGTGAGCAAACTTGCATTCATCTTGTCAAAAATTTAGTACTTGATTTAGTCTCCATGTACTGGTAAGTAAAGGCTGTTGATGGAGAAGGGATATAGCACAAAATGAATAGAAGAAAATACAGCAGGCAGACAGAATACAAATGACACCTGAAGTAGAAAGTGGAAAAGTAAGAGGGGAGTGGTTGAAGTCTAGCTTTTAAGAGTGATTTTATTACAGATACAGTTGCCATAGTCAATTAGCTGTTGTTGTAGAGATTTCAAGGTTAAAGTTCTTTTCTACCCCATCTTGGTCATCTGATGGTCTTAATGAACATTAAAATGCATTTAAAATGTATTTGGTACCCCAAATTAATGATGTTTGGAATTGTCTATGTTATGCCTAAATAGTAGTAGTTGAAGCAGACTCCTAAAATAAAGTAGAACAGCTTCTCCCCACCCCTAAAAAGACCCCTCAAAATTTTTTCCTATACGTATTTTCTGAATGCTGTTTTGTGTGGAGACACAAAGGGAGTATTTTGAAGAAACAGAAGAAAATATTGACCAAGTCAAAGATCTGTATTGAAGAATGGATTAAATAAATGTTTGTGAATCTTAAGAACCAAACAACAAAAATATTTTTCTTTTCAGGAACATTCCATCTTATTTTGATCATCAACAATAAAACTGAAAACAACAATGAAGCTATTGAATCTGGAATGCCAGTTGCTATCCAAGAAAAATGGCAGTATAACTAAATAATGCAAATGTCTTTGGAAATATAAAAAATATTTTAATTATCTGGAATGTTAAAATTCCAAATATGTTCTCAGCTGAAAGGTAATATTTTAGAACTGAAATTCCAAAGTAGGAAAATAAGTTCTCTTATCCAAATATGCATGTGTGATAAGTAACTTTCTATTAAAACTTAGGGTGTTTTAATAAAAACTTCAAGTCTTAATAGAAATTGAATTGCTTCAATTTAACACTGCAGGATAGACATGGAGATGTTTCATAGATTCTCAAAATACTGTTATTAAGCTTGACATGCTGGAGAGTATCATGTGTTAGGTAGAATCAAGATTGTATCCCGAAGGTGTGTCCTTAAACTGTATAATCAGATTCCCATTTCAATGTCACTTTTGTCCTTCAAAGAATAGGTGCTTGTTTCAGTGATGATTTGTCATTAAAATTATGTCAAAACATCTTAAAATGTTGTTGAAACTCTAAAAAACCTCACAGCACACACAGGGCTAATTATGGATGCCATCTGTTTATTTTTACAAAGCTTTTTTTCTTAAAGACCAAAGAATCTACATGTTCTGATAAGCCATGATGATGTTATAATGACTAAATGTTTTCCTTAATACTATGTACTCGAAGGAAGATAGACAAGTGGTTTGGTCAGTGACCTTTTCCTGTGTCAGAAAAGGTACATGGAATGACATCTCACGATAGAGAAACAGTTGCAAGGTGCATTTTCTTGCAGTGTTTTGCTCTTTGGAGGACAAACCTTTTATAATAAAAATGGCAGTTCTGTCATAATTTCAGTATGGAAGGTGATATAGCTGTTTCTGTGTGAAGAATGTGCTTTCAGCATGCCTACCTTTTACTTGATTGATGTGGTGGCGATCAGAGGAACCTCCTTTTTTACTGTCCTATGCCTAGTTAAAGGCTCTTTAAAGTTAATCAACGTGCTCGTTTCTCTGCCCATGTGAAGGAAAAACTGTGTGTGCATGTGCATATGCGCGCCCATGTGTGCATGCTTGTACGCACATCCCGCGTGAGCCTGAGCGACGGCTATTCCCAGGGCAGCGTCTTCCAAAGCCGTTAGCGGCAATTTGCTGAGAGCGCAGAGCCACTCTGCTCGTCCAGCCCAGCTATTGTGCATGCTAAGCACTAAACAGATAAGTCTGGAGGGGGGAAAAAAATTGAAGGATCCATCTGCTCATTTCTGCTACACTGGGCTGATGCAAGATTACGCTAATCTGGTTGCTTGTCAGGACAGGTTAGTGAAAGAAGGCGAATGGGTGAGATATAGGCTATGCTGGTTCTGTGGAAAATTGGTAGTGGCTCCTGTATGTGCCGTGTTAAGTGTAGCAGAATGGGTTGATTATCAGCTACTTCGAGATTTGCAGTTAAAATATAGTTATGGCTACAGTGTGAGTCTCTTCAAAACAACATTGAATGGGGAAAAGCTTCCAAACAAAGAAAACTTAACTTATTGTCACTGGGTGCATTTGAATTTGTAAAATAAGTGAAAGAAACCACAACCAAACTGAAAATCCCTGCAAACCCCAAAATCCTGCTAGGTCAGCTCTCTAGTTTTCCTTGTGTATGCTACTCCTAGTTATTGTAATTGGCTAATTATTTGATTTTTTTTGTGTTTTCCATGCTAAGACAGTGGTTGCTGGTGCTTAAGTAAAATTTTTTTTGCTGAAAAAGACCAAAATAGAAACATATTTTTTTCTCTGTTCTTTGGCTGGTCAAATTTCTTGTTTATCTGTGTTTGTTTACAGAGAGGTGCTTTTTGTAGTTGTTTTTTGTTACCTGCTGACTGACAGTTCTTGACCTTGCAGGTTGAACATCCCGTCACAGAATGCATTACCGGCCTGGACTTAGTCCAAGAAATGATCCGTGTTGCTAAGGGTTACCCTCTGAGGCACAAACAGGCTGATATCCCCATCAACGGCTGGGCGGTTGAATGTCGAGTTTATGCTGAGGTAAATGAGTGGTAATGGGGAGGAGGGGGTAAGTGGTTGAATTGTGGTGTAATAATACCCAGGTGTGGGTAGATGCCAAGGTGAAATCAAGGAATATCATGTGAAAGTCATGATTTAGAGCATGTAACATGAATGGTTAATGAGGTTTTGTAGAATTTTTGAGTTCTTATTTTTTAATTAAAATTATGGTGTATATTTCAACATAGCTTTTTCCTGAGAATTGAAATTAAAGATGATAAAAGAGAGAAGTAAGCAAATGTAATTAGAAATAAGCCTGCACGTTCAGTTCACATTTCATGATGCTGGAGTTATTTACCAGAGTTAACTACTCTTTCTAGTAGTTATCTAATCGAAGTTAATGTTTCTACTTCTGGAAGGTGTGTACTTGAAACTTGTTGACTTAAAAAGACACTTGAAATGCAATGTCTTACAGAATTTTTGTTGTTCTACAAAACTTTTGAAAAGGTTGTTGAAAAAGTTACATGTCTTCTGAAATGACAGTTTGTCCTATAAACTTCCAAAGTACATTCCAAAACAGTAACTTTATAGTTATGGTATGAGTCTCTATCTCACCTTAAAGAAACTTACAAGAAATTAAACCCCATTTTCAAGCACCTTTAGGACATTTTGAGATAATGTCTTTTTGGTGTCACTTTTGATACATGAAAATGAAGATTTGTTAAGTGGAAAAAAAATCATAGAATCACAGAGTGGTTTGGGTTGGAGGGGGCCTTAAAGATCATCTAGTCCCAACCCCCATGCAACAGGCGGGGACAGCTTCTGCTAGACCAGGTTGCTCATAGCCCCATCCAGCCTGGCCTCGAACACTTTCAGGGATGGGGACTGGAAAATAATTCCTGTCTTCCTTCATTTAGTTTCAGGAACATCTTAGGTAACTCTGCTTTTCAAAACTAATTCAGCACTTTGAGGTACTTTTTGCTTTGCTTAATTATTGTGACTTCTGTTACCTAGACCATCTTATTTTATGTTGGGTTTTTTGTTTTCCCTTCATGACATGCACATAATCTCCAAATTGCTCTACTGATTACAAGTTGTACAGACTATTTTGGTAAAGAATAAATATTTGCCCTGTGATTGGCATGGAAGCTATTCTGAGTTTTAGTAGGTTTTGCCCTGGAGTTAACTGATGCCTAGGCTTTTTTTTCATTTGTTTTGTTTTGAATCCCCTCACATTTATAAGTAATGAATCCAACTACTTTGCTATCAATTAGGTTATTCTGTAGGCCACATATTTATTTATTTTCCTATTAAGTTTCTATTGGTGTTGCATTATGTACATTAATGGAGGAGGTTTCCAGTGGCATAAAAATAAGCTCGATTTCTTAAGATAATTGAATTTCTAAGTGCCCTTTTTATCTCAGAAGGTTTTTTCTTCCTATGTTGTCTTTTCAAGCCTAGCCTTCTGAATTCTTTCCTATCCTTCTTCCAAGTGTAGCAAATGAAAATGTCATCTTTGTATATTTCATTTTGGTGTATTGTAACTGGTGCAGAATACTTCTTTCCTGCGTTTTTTACTGATGCAAGAGATTTTACATGCTTCCATTTCTTTATTTGGAGTTGCAGGGGCAGATGGATGAAGAAATGTTCTTCAAAACAAGTAATTCTGACGAAGAAAACAGAGTCATTCCAGTAGCAGTTTCTGTTAGACTTCAAGCTTTTAAACATTATCTTCTCCACATCTGTAAAAGTTTAATGTTTTCTCATGATAAATTCTTTTCCAGGACCCCTACAAATCTTTTGGCCTGCCATCCATTGGTAAACTGTCTCAGTATCAGGAGCCATTGCATGTGCCAAGTGTAAGTAACTCTGTTTTGGTTTTCGTAGGTGCTGAGTGTCTCTTATAGACAAAGACTGTAAATACTCAGCAGCTTTGTAAATCAAGCCTTTTTTCTAGCTTTTTACTAGAGGGGAGACAGATCATGGCAATACTGATTTGCGCAACCTGAAAAACAGCTTAAAAATGAATAGTCTCAAACTGAGTTAAAAATGTTCAAATTGGGTATAACAGGAAACCAATACACGTTGAAATAATTTGTTCTGTAACTTCCAGCTTACGTTTTTCAAACGCAGTTTTAGTAAATGTATTGTGGTCATTAGAAAGGACGGTGAACTGTTGAGTCAGCGCTTTAAGCATAGAGAGCTGGGGACACTGGTGAGAAACTGCTTTTGCTTTTTGTTTAGCTTTGTAGACGTTAAAAAGGAGGTTTTTTACAGTGGTTATTACGTGTTTCAGCATACAGCCTAATGATATAGAATAACTGTTTAACAAACAGTGTTTTCTGCTATGTGTAAAGAGCAAGGACACTGCCTTTCTGTAAAATCAAGGTAGTCTTAAGTTATAAGTGCACATGTACATGAATGACACTGTATCAGTGGAATGATGAGACTGTACCATCTGCGAATACAATTACTCGGTCTGATTGCTTGCACGGAAAATACTGGGAGATTACAGGAGGAATCTTAAATGTGGAGTTGTTATTGGATATATGATTTATTTCGCTTTTTAAATTGTTTTTGCCCGTGTACTTTCCAAAGGGACCTGACCCTTTCTGGTCTTTAAGGCTTCATGCTGTGTTCAAAGCCTGAAAGCAGAAAAAAATTGTGAAGATCTAAAAGGCATTATGTGCTCTTAAAAAGGAGATGAGGGAAAAAGGTATCATTGGATGTATCTAAACTTCTTTTTAATGAAACAAAGAGTGTATTTAATAAGAATTTATAATGAATACTCCAGTGGTTGTTAGAAGTTTTCACCATGTTGTAATAGCTAACACGATGTCAAACATTTTGCCCTTGCAAGTTTTTGCAATTTGCAATTTTCCAAACGTGAGACCTGTTGAAAGTACAAGTGATAATGGACAAACTATACCCCCTACAGTCTTTGTCCCACCAAATCTTTCTTCAATTAATGCTGCAGCAGGAGTTTTATGTAATAACATTTGCGCTTGTGAGCCATCCATACAAAGAAAAAACAATTAAAATGCCTTAAATGTTCTGCTTACTGCTGTTATTTGCTTGTGTGAATGTTGCATGTCAGCTAAATGGACCACGGAATAGATAAAGTGATTGGGTGTAGGAGAGTGCACACTAAGCTTTGTCTATCATTATTGCTGGGAGCAATCAAATTGATGCCAGCAGGACAGTAGATGCGTTGACAGCTGTAATTATGTATCTCCATGGTGATCACTTTTGGCCTGTCATGGAGGCCCATGAGTCCCCTCCCTTGCAAGCATTTAATCAGATTGGGCTGTCACTTGTCAGGTAGACGGGGTGGGCTGGGAGTTGTGCTTAGGGGGAGAGGTGAATTGAAAATGAAGGGTGGGAGATGCCTGATTGCTTCACGTGGTCCGTTGTGGTACCAAAGAAAGAGATTTTAATTACACTGGAGGCTTCAGAGCAATGGTTTGAGGAGCTCATATGGAGTGTCTAGGCTTTCTCTTCCTGTTTACTTCTACTGCCATATTAAAAATAGAAAAACTATTTTTATGTAGACACTCATGATTTGGTGTCTTAATACATGCATTTCTGCTGCCATGAAACAAATTCCTCTCCTGAGGATGTCATGCTGCTAAGAACAAAATTAATAGGACTAAAAAGGTACAGTGTTAACAGGCCCATTGTGCTGCGGTGTTTGTTTTCTGCACTTTAGGTTTTAGAATTGTCAACCATTTGTCTTAAGAAAAATTAGCAGAGACTTGTAGTGTGTCACAGCAAGTTCAGCTTACAAGTAATGTATTGCCAAATGTATTTGCAATTAATTTCTTGTGTCTCAAGTTAGCTCTGATTGCCTACCATGCCTGTGTGTCAGCTGCTCATGCTGGTGGAACTGGTGTGCATGGCTGTGTGAGACCTTTTGCTTAGCCATAGGGAGGAGTATGATGGCTATTTTTGTGACATGTAGTTGGTAATTTCCTCAGAACATGGTGCTCATAGTGCCATGAAAAAACCATACGTTTTTCATCTTCATAATGCAGCTTAAGATAGGTGATGACAAATCAGCCCCTGTAGTATGATAGTGAACTTTTATGTTTGGTGCTCCTGCACAACATGTTCTGCTGTATCTGGAGAGCTTCAGCATCGCTCTCTGCTAGTGTGAGCAGCAGTCTGATATTTTAATGACTCTTACCAGGAAAAGAAATTTCTTAGACTCAGATATAGCAAAGAATTGAGAAATAGTAGGATCTATTTGTGTTCCTAAGTGGCATTTGATGGATTAAGGGTTCACTGCAGAACTGTGACATGGATTGTACTCCCCCCCCGCCCCCTGCCACCACCACCTTAAGCGTTTTTCTTTGATCTTGCTGTTGTCCTAACATAATAGCATATAAGGATAGTACAACAGCAATAAAGTGTTGGGGCTGTAATACAAATGAGCTCAGGCTCCAGCGGGATCTTGAAACCTAACCTTTCCTAAATATCTTAAATACCGAGTAAAAGAAAAGAAATATGTTAAACAGAAGTAAATGCTGGAGGTCTAATAAATATTGCTATTATTTTTCAAGTTCAGCACATTATAGTGAGTATCTGTTGAATTAGGATTTCTTTTTCATTCAATATTCATTAAGTTCTGTCATATCCATATAGTTTATAAAATCACCTACTGTTACCAGGCTCTGAAAATGTAAGCACCACAGGGAGAATTGAAGATAGTATAAATGTATGTCTTTTCTGCTGGCATTTTTTCAGTCATCTTGAGTTTATTATATAAAAATTTAACTTCTACAGAGGGCTCCAGATTTTTCTTTTTTTGAAAGGACGTTATGCAGTAGTTTAAGTAGTTTTTACTCACTGTAGCCTTTTCAAGATATTGTAGTTTGGGAAAAGTGTTGATTTTGTACTGATTCAGTACATGTGTTGTATATGAGCAGAAACACAGAGCCAGGTGGAGCATATAGTTGGTAACCTCAGGAGTCTTAGTTAAACTTAAAGTCTGACTAGCCTGCTATTGTGGGTTTTGAATTATGCACTTTGATATATTTTTTCTTTGTCAAAAATGACATTCATGCATCAATACTTACATGCTTAGCTACACATATGTAAAGTACCCCTGAACACTTGTGTGCAATCACATTATAGGTGCTACTTTGGAGACAAAAGTCACAGTATAATTCAAGTATGTATGGAGTATGTATATCATACCTTGTCGTATGTATGTATTTATTGAGTATTACAAAAAAGCCACCATGGGCACGGGATTTATCTGGAACTGAATAGGTAAATTCTTTATGGTTTAACTGTGAGAACATATGCATTGACTTTACACATAGGCAGCCATTCTGTGAGGACGGATGGTTAGTAGTTGGAAGAAAGGAAGCTGAGAAATACACTGCATGTTTTTTCTGTAATCATGATGTATCTGAACTACCTTCTCATCAGTAGCTAATGTTAAATGTACCTGATGTGAGTAGTGGGGAGCCCAGTTAAGCACAGATGAAGCACATTCAGATAAGATGTGATTAAATTGATACAGAAGCAATACTGCCTTTACCTATGAATAAATATGAAAAAATAATATATAAAGATGTAAATATAAATATATGAATACAGATATGTGAATATGTGAATTTCTTCTTAAAATAAATATAATGTCCTAAAAACTAGTTAGACAATGTTTCTTACTGAAGAAATTGAATACACATGCTAGGGTATCTTTTTATGTCATTTGGATAATAAAGTCATCATCATGCCCTCATGTGGATTCTGTAGACAAGAGGTTCTACATGTGGTCCCTTGATAATTGCCTAAATTAAAATATTAAAGGCCTAACAGCCGTTGCGTTGACCTTTTTCTGCCTTGCTGCAGACAGATGAGCTGCTGTTTATTACAAAGGTTCCTTCCCACAGGTGAAGATTTAAGTGAGATTCCAGGACCCTCTTTCCCACCCCCTTTACAATGCAGTTTATCAGAGCCCTGCTGTTTCAACAGCTTTGATTAGAGCCCTCCATCCTTATGATCCCCAGAATGCATTTATCACTCAAGTTATTTTGATTAGTTTTTAAAAAATATTTCAGATTCCAGTCCTCAAAAGCAGCAATTTAATAAATATTTATTCCCCAGAAATTGCTCATTTGAAAAGTTTTATATGGCTAACCTCATTGTTACAGTGATGAAATCAAACTGAGAGATGAAAACAAGAATCAGCAATATACAAACTAACTTGCTGGCTGGTTAACAGCAATCAGCCTCTTCAAAAGAAATTTTTGAACTTGTGTTGTTTTTTTCCATGAATATTGCAGAATCAGAGCTTTAATTGGGGCTGTGTCCTTACAAAGCAAAGCCATGGAAAAAGCTGTGTAAACATTAAAGCCTCGGGGGAACAGCAGCAACAGAAAAAAAATGTTTAACAGTTGAGAGGGTGAGACAGAGAAGGAAAGTGTTACAGACATGAAAACCATAGGCTCAGTATTCCTATGGAGCTGATAAGCAAAGCTCCAAAGTTCCTGCTGAATGCTCCCTACCTCTATTCCTACTGAAGCCCTTGGAAGGGCTGTAACAGAACATGAGGGATGTGATTACATATAGATGCAGAAAGGGTGTGATTATAAGGGTCATCCTTCATGCCAGGTGTCAGTCAGAAAAACAATTATAACTGTATTTTATTACAGGGATTAAATCAGAATGGAATGTGTTTAGAGTTGAAGAGAGTATATAACACAGCTGAAATTCTTAGATCAAATTTAGTGTGTTTACTGTGTGTTCTAGAGAACAAAAGAGAATTTTGACTGTCAACTCAAGATTGCAGTCAAGTTTCTCATAAAAGAGAGAATAATTTGCAAGTGTTTTTCCTGGTGAGGAAGAAAGCTTCCCTTCCCTCCTCCCAGATTCTCTGAAAACAAATAATTATTCTAGTCTTTCCAGAGGGAGAAATGTATGTGATAAGCTTTGTGGGTGTTATGGTTTAAGGCTGATGGGTATATTTGATCCTTGTGTTGAAATTTCTTTTTCTACTAATATATAATTATTTTTACTTCTTGTTTTTGAAGGTGCGTGTTGACAGTGGTATACAACAAGGAAGTGATATTAGCATTTATTATGATCCTATGATCTCCAAAGTGAGTTGATTATTACTTTTCAATATTCTAAAGGTATGAAGTACTGATTTTACACAGAAATCTTCTAAATGAGAGAGAGCGTATGAAAGGATTGGTAAACCAATGTTTTAAAAGTGCCAGGCATAACACGCCTCAAGGGAATATAAAGGAAGCGAAGGAAGATGTGGAATAGAGGAAATCTAGTGTCACTTCTAAATAAAATTCTTTTTACCTTGTGACACTGTAATTATTTGTCTTGCAGTTTCTAATTATTAAGAAGATTCTGATTTAAATACCAGCTTTTATTGTCTGACTTAGATGCTGCCAATCTATCTTTTTTAACATAGTCTAGCCTGGATGAAAATGCCAATAATTCTGGCTTCCAAAAAGAAGCACTAAAAAAAAAGGCTGATAGTTTCTCTTAGTGTTAGTTCTTATTCATCAGGAATGTATTGGTGAAACTAAATACGACATGATAGTCAGTGTTCAGTTCTCAAAAAATTATATCTTAAGAGTTTGTTGGGCATTAGAAATCAGGAGAGTCAGCTTGGATATTGAACCTCTTATCTGATTTTCTGAGAGCTTGTTTAGGTGCTTTAAGTTTTATGAAGGAAAAATGATTGGCCTTTCATTGAATAGGTTAAGAGATCTTAGTTTTTTCTTGATGTTGCAGGGAGCCTCTGTAGCACAGATACTACAATGGTCGAGAAATGGTTTTATGACTGCAGAAATTCTACAAACCTATTTAATTTTTAAATGCTACTCAAATTCTAGAGACAAACATCTAATTTCTAAGTAATGTAAGTAATTTTTTTTTCTTTAGCTGATTACCTATGGCTCTAATAGAGCTGAAGCACTGAAAAGAATGGAAGAGGCTTTGGACAACTACGTAATTCGAGGTAATGAGAGAAATTTGGATTCCCAGTGTGATAGGCTGTCATCTATTTCAAGAAAACAGCTTGAAAATGTAGTAATTAGCAAATTGAGTAAAGTTCCCACTTCTTAAGTGCAAATTAAAACAGGAAAAGCTTGTGTTAATTAAGCTGAGAAGATACATCAACTCTAAAGAGACTTTTTTTTCCTCCATCTTTTTCTCTTGGATATTATGAGATAAATATTTAAATAACTTTCTTAAAACGCATAGTTTTCATAGAATGGTAGCATGTAATTGATTTATTATGTTGTAGAGGGGAAAAAAAGGCCACTGCACTGCAAGGAATTTAAATTAATTGCCATTTTATAAGAGTTTAATACATTGATCACAATTAAATATTATCAGAATGCAATATATATATATGTGTGTATATATATATATATATTTCTCTTATTTTCAAGGTAATTGTTTATGTTTGGGCAGATACAGATGTGAGCTGTTGATCAGTATGTGTTTCAGCTCTTGCTCTCTGATTGCTTAGGAGATGCAGCCATTCTTCCAGGCTTTCCAAGCAGCAGGGGTAAATCAGCCCTAACCACTTTTACTCTTTTTAAGTTTCAGTGAGGGAGGTCATGTTTTGTGTGGGAGAAATCTTTAAGTCTTCCTCTGTGCGTTATGGAAAATAGGAAGGACAACTCAGGATAAGAAAAGTAAAAATTTCTGTGAAGTTTCCATAAAACTTGGTTTGGCTTTAATGCTGGGCTTCTGAATGGTAGAGATGCCATGTCAGGCTCAAAAGATTTATCTATTTAGGGGAAAATGAACATTCTGTACCACAGTGTAGCTAGATACATGGTAGGATTAGCCATTAGTAAATGAACTGCTAACTCTAACATGGATTTATATTGGTGCAACTTGAGCCATTAGACTATGGCAGTGCAATGTGCTGATGTAAACCCCTGCTGTACAGCAGCTGAGTAAATTTATATGAGAGAGAAATTTATACTGCTATAGTTAGATTGATGTGAGGTGGGATTTGTTGCTGTTGTTTTTAATGGAGACAGTCCCGGGATTCACACTCAGTTGTATTGATAGCAAGTGATGCTAAGAGTATTATATGTAATGAGAATATTTCAAGTATGTGTGCTATAATGTGGGATGGAAATTGATTGTTTGTGCTTAGGTGTTTTATACAGATGTTTATGTACCTTATGACAATTCCTCAGATTATAAATTCTTGTAAAGGATATGATACCTTACACCTGAAAAGTGCTAATTTGTATTCTGGAGGTTTTTATAGTCTTTTTACTAGTATGCATGTATCTATGTAATCATCATGTCTGATGTCTCTGTAGTATTTCTGTCTGAGAAAGCTCTAAGTCTATGAAAAACATTTAAAAAGGTAATTAATGAACTACAGGGGGAATTTTTTTAAAGTATTGCAAACCGCTCAAATGTACTACAGATTTCAAAAGTCGATGAATTTTCAGAATACGTTTTTAGTTGCAATGGCCAGGGTTTCCATTTGAAAAGCACCAGGATTTTTGTGTAGTTTTACACAGCTGGTAGTTTCTCAGTGTTTATTTAAAACGGAACATTTGTGGATATTAAAGTATCTCTTCTCTTGCCTGGTGTGAATGATTCTTGGTAGGGTAGTTAGTAGAAACTGTCCAATCTGACGTGCAAATCTCCTTTGTTGTTTTTTTCCCCCAAATGATTGTGTATATTTTTGCTTTAAAATGTCGGGTTCCTATGTAACAGAATAAACTACCTTGATCTTATGTTAAGTGTATCACAAAGTCTTTTCCATACGGGAGTTTTTGTTAGTAAAAGATACAAAATAATTTTTTTGAAGTTACTTGGTTTTATGTTTGAATAGCTTGTACATAACTACTTAGAGATTACTAGTCTTCCTGAATAGTGGGCTTCTTATTTCTCAACATAGCCCCGTTGTCCCTGTGTTTTCCTGGGAAGCACCATTTATGTTTGCATTGTGTTTTAAAGACACTATGTTTCCCCTGTAAGTAACAAAGAAACTCTTCTGAGTTGCAAAGCATTTTAGATAAGCAAAGTCAGCTTTGTCAGTGTCGGTTGTAGTGATGATACACATTGTGAGAATTTTAGATTTAAAATCCCAAGGATTACAATTTCTGTAAACAAAGATTCTTGTTCACTCACATAGGGTGGGAATGGGATGTAGGGTGACTGGGAAACAGGTCAAGGACCATCTAATAGGTAGCTTAGGGACTGCTAATGGAGGATGGAGTCTTCCCCATCACTTCTGTGTCACCAGTTCAAAGCAGACAAAAGTCGGTAAGGAATTTTAGTCACTACTATTTTGATGGTTGCTTGCTGACCTGCGTGAAATCAGTGGTTTTTATCCAGTTCCTAGAAGACAAATGTCTTTTTGGAGCAAATGCCACTGTATGATGTTGTTCATGGCAGTCCCGGCAGAGAATCCAGGACTGAAGTAGCACGGTGACCCTTCAGGAGGTGACTCATCCAGGCTGGGTTGAGGCATGTAGGCAGTGTGAAGGGCAGGGATTTACTCTGCTGCTCCTTGTTTATTGGCTATGTGGGAAAACATTCAGTTTCTACTGCTGTGGCTTTGGGATATTCACAAGTTACCCGTTCCTTTTTAGCTCCATTCTATTTACAGGGAATAAGTCCCCTGACTATAGTCTTCATTGAGTTGTTTTTTTGGACTGAATTCTACCTGTCCTCGACTTCATGGTTTAGGTGTCCTTCCCAGTTAAATCTGCCTGACAAGATCAGGAAGGAAATTAAAATAATGACATTTAAAAAATAGTCCAATATTTGCAAAGAAAGCAGACATTGGCAGAATTTGATGAAGTAATACCATAAGCAACCAAGGCTGCATCATATAGTGCCTGTAATAGCAGTATCTTCATTAAAAATATTGAATAAAGCAAATCGGGATATTTGCAACAATGCTGTGCTCTGAAAATGCCTGTTGCATTAATATTTTATTAGAATTTGGGCTGAGGACAACTTGTACACAGTGAAAAACAAAATTTTACAGTCTGTTAATTGGTAGATGCTGAGTATGACTAACTCAAGACTGAGTCAGGATAGAGTCAATGTGATCATGGGAATGTAATCTCCATCTTTTTCCTGTGTAATATCTCCATTGTTGTTCGTGGGAGCAGATGAAAGTCTAGGATAGCGTTTCTTTGAGTTGTGGATTAAATGATCTCTTGAAATTCTTTACAGTCTAAATTATTCTGACAGGAACTGACTCCTCCACTGAGAACTGAACTGAATTCAGAATCTCAGCTGAGGCTTCTGAATGACAAAGGGTCTAATTAGGTAACATTTTTATCTCTTGAGTCTTGCTATATAGTTCAGGGATGATTAAAGGTCCAACCCAGATTCATCTCAAGGAGAGACACTTTGTGTTTTGTGTGGTGTTTACTGGAGAATTTGTGAATAGTGAAAAGTTCAAGATTCCAGTCAAGCACAGAGGTACTGTTGCTCTTTGGAATAAGGCGTGATTTATTTCCTTTGAGCATGCACTTTTGTTAATAGTTTGTCTCTGTCTCTTATAGTACTTTTTTCAGGAACTTTTTTTTTTGGTGTGTGTGTTTAGTGGGGTTTTGTTTTTTGTTGTTGTGTTATGAAGGTTATTTTTATGCATTTAAATAAAAGAAATATTTATGCAGCAAGTAGAACATGTTATCAATTCACTAGAGGTCTGACTAGATAGCTCATATCTTTGAGTGCAGGGATTCCCATAATCTTTCCTTTGACCTCTGCTTACTTTTTATCTTTGATGTGAATTCAAAAGTAAAGCAGTAACTTGAAATTTAACTTGAAATTTGATCCAGTAAATTGATTTTTTTTTTAAATAGAAAATCAACCCTTCCCTGTTGAGATCCTGCTTGCTGTGTGAGGAGAGGAATGTAGTAGACCATTTGGGAGAAAGAATAGTGGAAAAAGGAGCATCTGAGGAAAGAGTAAGCAGGAGATAGAGCAAGAAGGAGTAGAAATGAGGAGGAAATAAGGGAGTCAGCAGCTGGGGGGTGGGGGAGACTTCCAGCGTGAGGTGAACAAGCAAACATAAAATAGAAAACAGGAAAGTGTTAAATAACTGTGGTGAATGTTTAAGGGGAGGAGAAATGTTGAAATTAACTTTCTAATATGAGTGGAGAATAGTGGTAGCAGAATCTCTTGTCTTGAACTTTTGCAACTGTAAACACACTGATTGGGGGGAAAAAGGAGAGCTGTACTTAGTGTTGTGAGAAGTCCTTGGCTTTCCAAGAATCACAGAATGAGTGAGACTGGAAGGGATCATAGTGGATCATGTGGTCCAACCTCTCTGCTGAAGCAGGGTCACCCTAGAGCATAAGAAAAAACACCCAAATTGAATTCTAGTATTTTATAATATATTTCAAATAAGTTAATTTCAGGTACAAATCTTTTCACAGTAAACTTTAATTTAGATCTAAACATCACAAATTACTGAGTTGTTTTGTTTTAACTTAAAAGATACTTCTCAATGACAGTATACATGTAAGGTTTAGACTCTCCTGTATTCTGATCCCCTGCAAATGCTCTCACTGGTGTTGTGAAAAAAAACAATCTTCGTATGTAGGAAGCCTATTTCCCTGCAAAAAGAGTGTATAGTGTCTGTTCTTAAATGAAATGAGCTTTTGTTTTTTTTGGTTGTGCTTTTAAAAAATGCTTCAACAGGTCGTACAACTTTTGCATAGCAGAGGTAACAGACTGATAGTTCTGTAAGAGTATTTGAGTTCTCATACCTTGCAACAGGGACCAGCAGATTCCCAAGTGTATTGATGTGGAAACCAAAACTGGAGAAGGGAAGGAAACAAACTTAGTTAAAAATCACTAGAAGGGATCATTTCAGAAGGGATCATTTCAGAATGCTTAGTAGCATCAGCTTGCAGCTCAGATGCTGCTCCTGTTTCTTCTCTCCTTTTCTTAAGGCAGTCACAAGGCAGGGAGTGGGAATGGCAGCTTGTCAGTGAAATGTTGAGGCATGTAGTTCAGGAAGGGTTAGACTACTGCTGTCCTGTGGAGAAGAAAGAGAGAAGGGCAATTGAAGTACAGGCTGATCAGGTAAAAGAGGAAGTTAATGTTATTGGTGCAGAAGGGGAAATTAAAATAAGGTACCTCTTTTTGGTCAGATAAGTTTTTTGTATGTTTGTATGGTTTTTTTTTCTCCCTTTTATTAAGGAGAAAGAGTTGCGGCAGTGAAAAACAAAAAGCATAATGTGCCCAGTTGACAAGGCATAGAAAAACAAGTGCTACTATTTCTCTAGATATAAAGTTGTCCTAGTGTTCTATTCCCCATCTTTAGAGTAAAGGGATATCTCAGGAGAGGATGATGTCAGAATGGCCTTTCATTTTCTTTCACTTGTTCTTGACAAAGCCTGCTTAGAGTCTGCTTCCAATTATTTTACTGATTCAAGCATTCATATGTGTTTCCTAATACCATAAATAATGGTCCTCTTACTCTCACTAAGAAGTTCAGAACTACATGCAGTAGTTTGAGTCTGAACTTATGATTTTACAGTTTATTACCATATGTTTTCTCCTTTTACCTCCCTTGCTTTCCCCCTTTATCCTGGTATGTGAGTTCAGTGAGCTCCAAACTGAAAGAACTTTTGTATCTGAAAGAATTATTGTTTTTAATTGGAATACGTGTTCAGCTCTGAGGGTCAGTGGTGTACTACTCCCATGTGAGAATTTTATGTGGATCTTTATGTGTTAAAATTAAAAGCTAAAAAAGCCTTTCTTGCTTGCTTTTGGGATGGGACTTTGTAGGCAGATAGCTAGCTCTCAAGTGAGTTGTTGCAAAACACAAGCTTTGAAAGACAATTAAAAAGTTGGATGTTGAGGATTTTAGAGATTATTATGAAAAGGTTTGGAATTATGAACATGGAAGCTTGCTGGGTAGTAATCACAGACTTGAGGAGTTCATGTGTTGAAAGTTCATAGTCTGTGCAAATCCGATAATATTCTTGTTTTAAGTGAACAGTGGCATAATCAGTGTTTTATAATGCTCAGTGAAGAGCTTAGTTAATTTTTTTTGTATTTTCTTTAGAGAAATAACTGCGATACCTCCTAAGCTTCATCACATTTATTCTTATTCAGCATTTAAATTGTTGGGTGATAGTTTAGCTTTGCTAGCTTGTTAAAAAGAGAAAACTCTAGTCCTGTACTCCACATGTTGGTTTTGCAGTCAATAAGTACGCAGATAAAGTTCTTTCTGTTCCACTTAGCACAATTTGAAATTATCAGCGAGTTAAGTCTGTTCAACTGCTTATCTACAGAGGGGCATGTAGGACTCCAATTAAGTTTACATGGATAAACGCAAATTTGTATTTGCAGGCATCAAGATGACAGAAGCTTAATACTGTAAAAAGGCTAATCAACACTGAATATGTTTAGTGTCAGTAAATATTTAGAGTGAAAACATTGCCTCTGATTTTGTGCCTTGGCATTCCGAGTTCTGATTTTTAGTGAGTAAAAATGTGGTGTGATATCCCCTTCAAAAACCTGTTATAAAATAGTTTTGTATAAAATGCATTTTATTATCTTTGCGCTTTCTTGTGCGGATGGGTTAGAAGTTAGGCTACAGTATGTAAGTTAATGAGAAGTCTGGTGTAGTTAGCAGAGTTTTTAAGGCAGAGAATGAAGAAGGGAAGGAGGCAAGACAGAGACAGGCAGTATGGGGAATACTTTCTTCTGATTATAATTTAATTTTTTTTTTAAATGAGGGCTTCTTCATACAGGGGTTGCTAATAAGCTCTGGTGAACAGTGTGATTATTTAGTGTGTTCATGTATTCATTAGGCAATAATGACAATTTAGCTGGAAAATTAATGGAACCTCAGGAATATGTGTTCTATATAAAGCATATGAATACGTAGTTTAAAAAATTTTATTAGTGCTTCTGAATTTAAATGGTAGTCTGCTTTCTTGTACAAATATATTCTGGAAAATAATGTGTAAAAATTGAAACTGAAGAAGCATACCTTAAATTGAGCTTCTACTGATGTAATATTGTATGAAGACTACAGCCAAGTTAAATGAAAAAAAATAGAGGTACAAAGAACACTGATTATTATATTCTATTATATTTTGAGTTAAAGGAAAGAAGAATATAACTGTAACTGCAGTTCTGCATCGGCCTTAATGTAAAAATCATGATGCTGAAGTGAAATTTTGTTTTCTGGAGGAGAAATAAATTGACATAGTTCAGAATTTTGTTTGTTTGTTGAAAATGTCATGGCTTGTCAGGCTAACAAATATGATTTTGTTCCTGGCAGTCTGCAGATCTGGTCAAGAAAAAGAAAAATGCTCTGAAAACCGCTGCAACATAAATACAATATACTTCAGTTTAGTGTCTAACTTTGCATGAAATAAGCACTGCCTGTTAGCCTCTGTTTGATCCTGTGAGAGTGTGAGGCTAATGTCTGGCCAGTGTTTTGGAAGCAGCAGGTAGTCAGGAGCAAGCTGCTCTAGGGGTCCATATTTCTGTAGCCTAGTAGTTACTCACACCCAGATGGAGACCTTATGAACTTTGACAGAGGTCACGCTAAATTGCAAATCTGAAACTTCTAGACTTCTGAAGCATTACACTAGTAATTTTTTTTTAAAGCTATATGATTTGGTACTTCACTAAAAGTATCAATTCAGTCTTGAGAAGCAGATCAGCCATGCAGTCATTGCTCACATATTGATCACAGGCACTGATAAAGATAGCCTTTCATGATACTCTAAAGGGAAACTTGTGTATTAAATTTTTAATTTGTGTATGTAAAATACATTTATATTGCTTCCCAAACACCTAGGCTTGTCTGCTCTATTGAATTTATTAAAGGAATTTTGTAGTTTAAAACATTGCAGAAGCCTCATGTTTTTCAGATGTGCATGAGTTAGGAATAATTAAGAATACTCATAGTATTTTTTTTATTTTAGGTCTTTTGGGGCAGTCAGTTGAGACACTAAGCTCTGTCATCTGTCATCAGCCATCATCTCACCAGGGATCTTATAGCACTTCAGGAAAGAAAAATGTGAGATGATCTGGTTACACATTGTAGCATGTTTAAATCCTGGATTCAGAATTGGGCAGCATTGAAGAACTCCTCTTTGTCTTCTAATTATAGTCCTGATACTGTACTTAATAGATGAAGTCTCTGGGATATTTCAACTTACTATTCAATTTGAAAATTTTGGAGGGAATTTGTAGCAGCCAAAGACAGAAATGATTTATTTCCAAGATATGGTCATTTAACATAAGATTTCTAATTCTTTTGTTCAATGGAGATGCAGTGTGACTTTCATTTAGTGTTTATGAAATCAGGGTCTGTGAATGATTATTTAGGTTGCATGCAGCAAGGATCTTCTTTTTATCAAATGGACAAATTTCTGTCATGTCATCATCGAACTGGTTGTGTCATGTGCTACTTAATGGCTCACGAACTAGTCTTTAAAGCTGTGACTTCATGATTCAATGAGGCTGAGTCTGACTCGGTGTGTTGAAAGTGTTTTCAGTGACGGCCACACAGAGAGCCTGAAAATTCACACCAGCAGCAGACTAGTAGGGGAAAAAAGCTTTGAAAGTGTTTGAACTGGTCTGCATATAAAATAACAAGTATGTTGTTCCTGCTTCTAAACTGGAAAAACACAGAAGAAAAAGGAGTGTAAAAGAATCTCCTGTAGCCACTGCAATTTGCATTCTCTGCACTGCTAGTGTCTTTGCTTTGGTGAGATCTCAACAATGGAAAAAATCCAAGTAGCTTAATTTACAGCTGAAATACCTGGGTTTACACAGAATTCTTTTTAGTTATTATTTTAACTAAAGCTCTTAGAGAAAAAGTGCAAATAATTGAGCCATGTCATCTTTAATTGTGATCATATCATCACAATCCTAATAACTTGTGACTAAACATATCTGAAATTGAAGTACATAATTTTATGCTTTGCTAGAGATATGGATACCCAGACAAATTTTTGATATAAACTGTTTTGTGATGTGTTGTGATGTGTTCTGCATTTTATACTTAATGGTGTGCTAAAGCCAGAGTTTGTGACGTGGCAAACACAATGTGATTTGGAGTTACCTGTTCCTCTGACACTAATAAAAGAATGTTAATTACTTTGTATTTCTAGAGGGGTAAGAATGTGCACAGCTGAGACTGGATAACCTCTTTCCTATAGCAGCTTCCTCATTTATCCATACCTGGAATAAATCAACACCTGCAATGCTCCTGAACTGCATGTCTATTTCAGCTTCTCTTAAGAAATATTAATGTTTATGAGCTAGTGTTGCTGTGTGTAGTCATATTGGGATTGAACTCTTGTGGCTCTTCAGATTTTGTTTGATCTCTTTCCAAAATTGAGAAGAGTGGAGACGAAGATGATGGTTTTCTGACCTGTAGTCTTAAACTTTCCAGAGATGACCTGTATGCTACTCAAAAAAGGAAGTAACTTCTTTTTGAAAATTGATTGCAGTAAGGAGAAGATAATTTAAATGATCTATGAAGGTTTTTTTCAAGGATTTTTTTTGCACCACCTTTCCTCTCCCAAGTTTTACAAGGACTTTCTTGTATTTAATATCTCAGTGAAATGACTTTTAGTGACCATCATATTCAGTGCTAAAGTGCAAGTACTTCTGGCAAAGTGCAGTCAGCATTAAGTCACTAACTTAGTTACAAAGAAGTTACTCAATTAAAAATAAAGTAATTTAGGAGATGGAGGAGACAGGCTGAGAAGTGGAATGAAAAGAGATGAAGAAATGCAGAAAATATAAAGTTGCATAACATTCAAATAAAGGACAAAGATGGCTCTAAAGGTTCTGTAATAAGTCATTTTTTAATTAAATAAATAATTTTGTGGGCTATATGCCTAACAGGGTCATAAAGTGGTGCTAAAGGGGAACCAGGGCATAAAAATTCAATAAAAGAATTGACCAGGCAAGGCTGGATAAAAGTACATATGGAGGAAGCAATAAATTTCTTTATTTTGTAAATTACACAGTCTCTTATGCATTACAAATGATAAAATTGTTGTGAAATTGTATGTTAAGTGGTAAAACTTTTTACTGCATTACTGTGATTGGGATGTAACATGGTGCATATCTTCCATTCAGGATTCAACGGAATTGAGCTAATATTTACTGTCATGGCTAATCTGTCATTTTCAAGGAGATGGCTCTGGTCTTGCCTACATCTTCTAGAACTGAACCAAAAGGCTCTTGCTTGTGCTTGCTGTCCTTAACTCAACTAGATGCTTAAATTAGGCTTGATGAGGTGAAAATTGAGATTGTTTGCATTACAATTAAACTGAGTGTTTAAAAGTGTGTGTCTTGAGGCAGGAGTGAAACAAAACTGGTAAATCTGCATTGATTACATCAGTACTATGGTATCCAAATTGTGAACAAGTATTTATCTCAGAAAGACAGGAGCTCATATTTTTGTAAGTTATTTCCTACTGTAATTTGTGATTAATGTTACCAGATTCTGTATTGATTTGATTTTTGTTTTCAGGTGTGGCTCACAATATTTCTTTACTGCGAGAAGTGATCATCCATCCACGCTTTGTTCAAGGAGACATCAGCACTAAATTCCTTCCTGAAGTGTATCCTGATGGGTTTAAAGGTATGTTCTATTTGGAAATATTTCTTTTCTTGAGTGGTGTTGTTTTTTATTATTCCTTTTTATTATTCCTTTTTATTTTTAGACCGACATGTTCCCCAGTCTTTATTTTTTCCTGAAATATATCTGTGCATACACGATTAGAGTTTTGAATAATGCATAAAGTTGAAATAGTTAATTTTATTTATTTTCAAAAAGGCAAAATACATAGTGCTAGTGACAAAATAGTAAATGAAATACAGCCAAAGTCAAGAAAAAACATTTGTAGGTAATACAAAATATGTAAAATAAACATCAATTCAATTCTGCTATCCTATTGTGCTTCATCACAGACAGTAGTTCTACTGTTGACTATAGTCAGATTTCTTTTTACTCAGCACTGTTGCTTCTTCAGTAAGTTGGTGTAGCACCTTTAGAATTGCCTTTTGGCACCTTTTGTTTTGACTGTAGCCATGTCTGGAGGATCTGGCATTTTATCAGTATTTCAGTTCCCTGCTCTTAATACTCATTACACACAGTAATGGCCATCATCTTGAAATTGCTAACTCATACACTAGGTTAAAATAAACATAAATACATATATTTCTCTACAACATCTCAAGTGACTCAATTTCAAAAATGTTTAACAATGGTTGGTAGAAAAATGTAAGTAAACAAGTAGATTAGTTTCCTTTCACAAGGATCAGATTTTAAAAGGTTATCATCTCTCTTAGCCAATTTGTTGTAGATGATTTCTTGGCCTGTGTGGTCAGAGACTCAGTTGTTCCATACAGGTGTCTCACCTCAGCTGGCATTCATCAGTCAGAACATCTTCCTTATTAAAAAAAGATAGTGTTTATAGTTCATCATTCATGGGTCCTTTATTAATCCCATGGAGATTCCTTTTCCCCCATTCATCATTAATCCAATGTGGCAGGATCCTCATCCCGCTTTGGAGGCAGCACTGCCAGACTGGACATGACTGGCACCTTACCAAATTCTAGTCTCATTAAGGAGCAGAACAGATTTTTCTTACCTCAGGACTCAGTGTGTGAGTTTGTGGATGACTATTCGTTGCACCAGAACCACTTGATATCATGATGTAATTGACAACTCTGTGTGTGTTACAGTCCTACATGTGGGATCAATGCATCCTGCTTGTTACTGGCTCCTGACTGAGACCATGGGAACAGGTGTTAGCCACCTTGAGTGGCAGTGGGCTTGTGATGCTTCAAGCTGAAAAATTCCTTTGTTGTCTTTGGTAGGGGGTATTTAGCTAATCTTTAGGTAACTCAGCTGGCTTTCATCCAGCAGAGATTCCAGGGTACTCTGATCATCTGCTCTTGAAGTCTTGGTGCTGCTGTAGCTGGTCTCTCTCCCTTCCCTATGAGATTAAATACAGAATGTTGTGTCTCTGTTTCTGGGACTATTCAGTCCTTTTTCAGAGTAGATGCAGATCTCTAAATCACCATGAAACCTGCATTATTTTCACTTTTGCTGCTTCTATTGGGGTAGTCTTTTTTTTTAGTTCCTGGGTGTGACATAGCTTGTGAAGGAATCTGGTGAACTTCAATAGATACACAAAGTGAGCGGCAGACTGGGAACAGGGAGAGGGGAATGGAGGAAAAAGGCAAGGATGGAAAAAGTTAGAGTCCCTATACCATATTGTGAGAAGGCAACCTCACCTGGCACACAACTGGAAACAATAAAAACATAAACCAAATAGTAGTATTGTATTAACAGATTCTTAAAGATGCGCTTTTGTGCTGGACACCGGAAGACATAAGATATTGTGATGATTCATAATAGAAACTAATGACTGGCACAGATGAAGTTCCTAGACTTTGCTCCTGCTGTATGAAAAGTCCTGTTCATCTCCTTCTATGTATCAAACACAAGCATACAATAGCCTTCTTAATGATAAAGGAGTGTATTATTGCATTGTACTTCAGATCAACTTACCCATGAATACTGATTAAAAGCTCACCAAAGTAACTGAGAGTGCTTTTAGTGTTGTGGTTTGCACTGGAACAAACCCTTCGTGCTTTAAAAAACAAATTGATGGCTTGAATTTGAGGATCATCTTTTAAGTATCCATTGGAAAATATTTCTTCAAATTCAAGGACTCAAATGGGAACTGTTGAAGGCAAGCTAGGATGGTGAGCAGATGACAGGTAGAAGCTCAGCAAGAGAAGCAAAGACAAAATCAACTTATCTGCAATTTCTTTAATCTCTTCAAGTAACTTTCTAATATAAATACCTAGGGTAAACTTTGCTAGGAGGATTTCAAAATTAAGTAGCTTCATACATCTTTATATTGCTTATAGAACATGAATAGCTGTAAAAAAAAGAGCTGTGACAATCTGAAAAATAGGAGCAATATATAGCCAACATGGATTTGGAAATACGTAGAAATATGTGCTGTTGTTAACAGTAGGAATCCATACCAGAAGTGTTTTAAATACGGAAAACTTAAGAAATAGAAATATTTCAATAGAGATGCGTGTTATGTTAATGCTCAGGCTCAATCCATTGTATTTCTTTTGTAAACTGCACAATTGCCACTGGTGATCTACACTGATGATAAGTAATGGATGTCAGCTATGTTCTCTCTGGTGACTGCATGAAATACTGGCCCATTTCTTAAGTGCATTTTTCTTCAAGTATAAATATTAACTTGTGTCTTACTTAAGAGTAAAATAAGTGGTGCATTTTTTTCCAGTCTCATTTTTAAGAGTGCCATTATAAATCCTTTATTAGAAGACCTTTACTCTAAGTTAAGAAAAAATGAATTATTAGACATATCCTGGCTACTTTTCCATTGACCTGTGTGATGCCCTCTTCCAATTACATATAGAATGGGCATGTTTAGTAATTTTCATGCTTAGAGTTTAACTCTTTCTTCCCCTCTTAAAGTAGACATTCACTACCAAAAAAAGTTTATTTATTGCAAGTTATTTTAAAATAATAGCTGTGCCAAAAGTAACCTTATGCAGGGTATGATTAGTGTGGGAAAGCAGCTGCTGTCATGGCCTTTTTTGACCATGTGAGGGAAGAACGGATGGATGGCAGGCAGTAGGTGAGCTGGAGTGGGTTGTTGCTCTGAGCTCACATGCATGTTTTGGGAGGCGTGTGGATCTCGTGGTGGGTGCAAGAACACCAGTTAGGTCAGGTGACACAGATACACCTGTCTTAGTGTGGCCTGCAAGCACTTTGCTTCCTGAATAGAAATGTCTGCCAAGCACACAGGAGTCAGATCCACCATCCCTCTACAGCTTCCAGACAGCCTGGGAAGCCTCTGTACTTCCTAACCTGCCTAATGAGAAAGAAATTTACTGTGTATGGTCCCTATTTTATCGACACAGAAAGTGTATCTCTATTTTCACAAAGATCCAAGAGAAGTTGTGCACAGAAAACAAATTAAACTCAAGGATCCTTAGGTTAGTACCTTGTTCATGGGAGTATTGATGGCAGTTCAGGCTGTTTTGCAGTTAATCTTTTCCTGGTTTTCTTTTTTAATATTGAGTTCTTGTTTTTCCTTGATATTCCACTCTTCCTGGTTATTAAATTATGTCTCAAATACATGGTCAGTCTCTTTGGGAGCCATATCCTGTGCCAATGAAAGATGTGGCATTTTCCAAGAGATTATGTCGAAAGTCATCCCAAAATACAAGAGGGGAAAAAAAAGAAAAGGAATAATTTAATTTTCCTGTTCTAGCAAGTTTATCTCATTTGAGTCAAGAGGAAGAACAGAAATTCTGTTGGACAATCCTTTATACTTCTAGTACAGAAAAGAATAAAAAGGAAGCACTTCTCTCCTGAAATGACATATTGTCTCTAGAGACTGTGTATGAGGTGAAGGCTTTTAGATATGTTGTATTTATTATAATTTTGTAGGGCAGATGAAATGATTACTCTGCTTAACATTATTAAAACACCTCTGGAATACTGTGTCCAGTTTTAACCCCCTCATGCATGTAAGACAGATGGCAATAAAGTTGAGAAAGTCTAGTGAAGAGCCACAAGGATGCTGCTGGGGTTGGAACAGACCACCTGGAAGGAGAAACTGGAGAACCAGTCTTGTTTTGCCTGTAAGCAAGAAAGCTTCGGGTGGACCTCATGACAGCCTTCTAGGACCTCAGGAGGGGTTCCCAAGAATATGCAGCTAGGCTCTTCCATGAGTTGTACAGCAAGAGTCGGCAGTCATAGAGTGGAGATTTTAAAGGTCTCACTGCGCAAACCTCTGAGCAACCTGTTCTGAATTTGATGTTGAGATTGCTTGGTGGGGAGTGGGGACACACTGAATAAACTAAGGACCTTTCAAGGTTCCTTCAACCTCAGTCATTCCATGATTCTGTTATGAGCAAAAGTGCTTTTTAGGTGAAATGGGACTGCAGATACAACTTTTTAAATTTAAGTCTGGAGGCTTTTGCTATTCGTTGGAGAGGGGAATGCAGCTTCCCCTGTCTGTCACTGTTAGAAGGTGGAGGATGCTTGCTGCTAATTCCATTCATTTTCTCTGCATTGGAATCTAGTATTAGTTTTAACTTTATAAAGTACTGGATTAGAAAGTTTGACTTAATAGTTTCTTTTTGGCAGGTGGGGCCAAAAAGACACTTCTTGGTCTGTCACTATTTCCTTTTTAATTCAAAATAATAGAGGCTTCCTTTCTGTATGTTATAGGATCCATCTTAGAAGTGGTCATGAGTTCTCTGAGACACACTTCTTCACTAGTCTGAGTGGTTTGAAATTGCTTATGCAATGTTTGCCTGTCTTTTACCATGACTGTTTGGGTGGAACAAAGCTCTGTTCGACTTCACAAGAAATTAAACCCTTTAATAACATTCAGTTTTGTTTTCTGCCTCAGCCTGCTTGGTATATGTGCCATCTATAATGGTTAGCTTGAAAATCCACTGGGAAAAACTTGAGCTACAACAGAACCTAGGAATGTTATAAACATTGTCTGCATTGGTTATTGATCTGAATTATGCATTACACTTTTTCTTACCCATTATGGTTTTAATTTTTATTCTTCCCAATCGGAAAACACTCTTCAAGTATTAAATAACTGACTGGGGCACATAACCAGGGCTTGTTTGTTTTGTTTTGTTTTTTTCCCTGTAATTGATAGTGGGAAACACATTTCTAGGACAAAATGCAAATGAGACTGTTATGGGGAAAATGACCTTTTATGTAATTTAATTTGAAGTTGGTTATGTAAAGTAATTGCATGAGCCTTTTTGACTCAGCTTGGGGGATACTGGGATAATATTGATTTAAGCAATCATAACATCAGGGAAATGAGAGAGAAATGCTTTTTTTCCCTTGTCTACCTTCCAACCAGGATTCTGCCATTTAGTAGTAATAGACGTGTGCAGTCTAGTTTTAAATAATATAAGCAACAGTGCTTCCACTCCTTTCATTGTGCCTTAATTTTGTAACCATTCTTTCTGTTTTGCATTCACCTTATGCAATTCAACAGATAATTCAGTGATAATGCAGAAGTATATCCCAGGTTAAGCAGAGAGATTTGGGAGCTGCCAGTTCCACATTTTATGGTGGAGATGAAATTTCTGTGTAGGCTGGGAATCTGCAGAGATAAAAGCAAGGAAGAACAATGTGTAACTTCCTATATTGGAAGCTGGGGGACCTTTGCTACTTACTCATTTCACTCCCTTTCAAGGAAGCATTTGGACAGCTGCTCCAGAGGTAGCTTTGTTACTCTTCAAATTGATCTGTATGGTGAATGTGAAAGGCTGCGTTGTTATATCTTTACTGATGGTGAATATTGACTTATACCTCAAGATACCCCACTGAAATCCTGAGAAGTAGTTTCTGAAGTGAAATAACACTTGAAGGGAAACAAAGGTATTACTCTCTAAAACATTTGTGTATTTCCAATATAGTAATTTAATTGTAAGTTTGACTTCAAAACTATTTAGAATTCAAAACTATTTAGAATTTGCATAGCAGCAAAGTAAAAGCAGACAGCAAGGAAAATGGGACTGGAGTTCAGGGAACTAAGGCAGTACTGACAGCAGTCTGTCCTGCGTAATATAGGTAAATTGCTGTCCTTAGGAAGCAGCCTTTAATCAAAGTTCTGAGGTATGCCTCCAAAGTTACGTTAAGGACATTCCATGGTATGGTTGTATGTTTATTGCCAGAGACCAAAATCTAATTTTGGTATGTTCCTTTTGGCAGTTTATATTATCTCCCAGAAATCCCTCACTGGATACTACAGTCATAACTGGTTTTCTGCTTACCACATATGTGAGACAACTGGTGTAAACAGTGAGAAATGAATAAATGTTTTTTCCTGTTGGTAGTAATGAAGCAATGAGTGTGAGTCTTGATCAGTTGTTAACCTGTTTCAACTTGCTGACCTTTGTTCGCTGTTCAGAGTTTGTTTTTGTTTTTTAATGAAGATACAGGAAGAAAATAGTGGCACAGCAAGTGCAAAAGCAGTTACTTCATCCAAGATGGAGGTCATGGGATAAAACCTTTGAAATAGGATCTTTTTGGTTTTACCTTGTTCCCTTATTTGAGTTGGTACTAACAGTGTGTGCTGGAGCAAGTGGAACATGCAGTTTTGGTCACACAGTCTTGTCATGAGTGTTGGGCAGGGGGACTGAAAAGCAAAGGCTTTAGGGCAGATTCCTGATGTGCCTTTAGCTGAGACATGGAAACAAATCATCAATTTTAGATTCAGTGTTTTGAAAAAGTGATCTCAGAGTTTCTTCACTGTGTGTAAACAATTGGAAAATTGGCACATTTCGGATCCAGATAGTTGATATTATTGAAATGCGTAATTGCATAAGGCTTATGTATATACACATGTGTGTGTATGTACAAATAGTACAAAAGTTCAGTGTTTTTTCAATTTTGCCTCACAATGAGTTTTTCTAGTAACTGGCAAAGGAAAGGTCAAATTTGTTTCTGAAGCCAGGTTCTCAGCCTTTCAGCATTTGTATTTCTGCATGTCTTTGTTGAAGACAGTTTCCATTTCAAGGCAGATAAAAAAAATAAACACTGAGCAAAGGAAGTTGCAGTAACATTCAGCCAGAATATGTTAATGTGGACTAAATTAAAAAGAGATTGATGCAGATTTTCTGACTGTTGTTATTTTTAAATTTACATTTTTTGGCCTGGGACAACTTCTTTGTACTGTTGGCTGGACTTAAATGAATGTATTCCCATCACCGTGGCATCATTGCATTTCTGAGGTGGACTCTTAAGTTGCCTTTTTACCTAACCCTATTTCATATGGCCAGTGGAAAGATGGGTTCTGTGCAGAAGACATCCTGTTTTAAAATTGTGGCTTTGTTACTGTGGAGTCTGCTCCAATCCTTTACAGCAGCCTCCATTCTGGATTTTCTTCAGGATGTTATTAGTCTACATTATTACATTGCCTAGCACTGAGGTGATGGAGATATAGAAGGGATCTGTGTAACTGTTTGTCTGCTTCAGGACTGGAAGAAATTTGCCCCCTTGGCACAGTTTCTCTGGGAGACAGAGCCTTCTGAAGCTCTTCCCCCATCCTGTCATGTGAAATCTGTACTTTGGAGGATGGCATTTGCAGTGCTATATACACATAAAGCACTTTTTGACAGCTGTGTTGTAACTGAGTTCAGCAGTCTTTCAGTCTCAACCTTTATCTTTTGTTAACTTTATTGTATAATTCTCCCCTCTGGCTTGTGAAACACTCTTGCTTTCACCTGTGCAAAATATCTTTCTTGATGATAAAATTTGCCCCTTTTCTTCATTACAATTCAGCTTTGCAGTTCTTGTCCTGTTTTATGTCAATTTTAACTTTCTGCCACTGCCTTATGGACCTAGTATTTGGTCCTTTTGTTCTCTCTCACAGAATCATGGAGTGGCTTGGGTTTCAAGGGACCTTAGAGATCACCTGGCTCCAACCCCCCTGTCATGGGCAGGCATACCTTCCACTAGATCAGATTGCTCATAGCTCCATCCATCTTGGTCTGGGGACTTCAAGTGATGGGGCATGCGCCTCTCTGGGCAACCTGTTCCATTGCCTCACCATCCTCACAGCAAATGATTTTCTCTGTGTCTAATCTAAACCTACTCTCTTTTAGTCTGAATCTGTTCCCCCTTGTCCTTTCACTACATGCTCTTGTAAATATTCTCTCTCCATGTTTCTGGCAGGCACCTTTCATGTACTGGATGGCTGCAACTAGGACACCCTGAAACCTTCTATTTTCCAGGCCAAACAATCCCAATTCTCTTAGCTGTTCCTTATAGGACAAGTGCTCCATCTCACTAGTCATCTTAGTGGCCATCTTCTGGACTCTCTCATCACTCTTGGCCATGTATTTGCCACCTTTTCATACCAAATCTGTGTTGTGTGGTTTCTGACCTAAAGATGGGGAAGGCAGAGTTCTGTTGCTGTGCTCTTTTAGCCTGTTGAGTGGACAATTTAATCTCTATTTAACCTTTACTTTCTGGAACAAGACCAGACTGGGAGAAAACCCACTTCCAGTCACCCTGGTTGTACCTTTTGCCAAATATTTATTAGGTTGCCTGCCTCCAGATTACAGTCTACTTTGAGCCACTTTCTGCTTATGAATTGTCAAACGCATCTTTGACTCCATTAGTTGCGAACTAATGATCACACAAATGACCCTAAAGGACCCAGGGCTGACAAGTAATGTTTCCCATTCATTGTTTGGGTTTATACTGTTGTACTGTCCCTTTTGTTTGGAAGATCTGTAGCCTTTGCAAGATAAAGTACTGAGTGTGTTGTATATTTTGAGTAAGTTCTAATGTACAGATGGATTCCTTACCAGCATGAGGCACAATATGTCAGCCAGTGACATTTCAATAACGAAAACAAGATGCTGCAGCATCATTTAGTTTCTTTTCTTTCAGTTGTCAAATTGTTTTTAACAGAGATACCAGTGTTAGTTGTTGGGCTGATATGTATGAAAACATGCAATTTAAACTCTGAAACTCAGAGTGTCTGCTATGCTAAGCCTTATCTTAATTTAGAGGGAAAAAATGTAGCTTTCCTGTGTAAGGACTGAACAGTGTCTTTATTGGTAGTTGTTACTTTTCCTGTCTGTGTTGGTTTGTGGTATCTTTTTTTTTAAAGCTTCTTTCTGAAAACTAGGACACAAATTGACAGATCTTGAAAGAAGAGAACTACTGGCAACAGCAGCGTCTTTGTATGTGGCTGAACAACTGAGATCACAGCGATTTCTGGGGACTCCAAGGTAAGTTCATTTCTAGGAACTCAGATGTGCTGATGCATTTTGTTAATGGCATCTTCTCATGCACAAGAGTAACTGGTGAGAAGCTGCATGGTTTCTTAATATAGTCTCTTTTTTCTAAATTCAAATGAGCTGTGGCTTACATTTCCCTGCTTGCACAAGTCATACATGATTATTTTTATTCTAAGTATTAGCAAGCTAATAGGCACAAAAATGTGTTACAAGCCAGTACAGTAATTAATGCACATCAGGAGTTTCATTAATGCAAAATGTTGCTGCATTAGTAACTAACCACAAATTGAGCATCACAAATTTCCCATGTGCCCATTTGAAGCAATCTAAGCACTTTGGGATAATATGAATATTCAGCTACAGAGGTTTAAAATATTGTAGATTTGTGAATAATTTGCTATCTTGATGAAGAACCTTAATAGTTTAAGGTCTACTTCTGAAAACACTTTCTGACTGGTGAATGGTGGAATAGTCTTTACGTATGGGTTTTTTTGGTGCTTTTATTCCCCCACTCCCCAGTTTTTTTGAATAGCAGCTGCTAGTAACCTAGGCAGTACTGTTAATTGACCAACCATTGCAGTAGCCCATGTGAAATTGCTAATTCACTTCTTTGGCTATTTGGAGCAGTGTGCTTTTTTCGTTCTTTGGTTGTGTAGCTTTCCTTGTCCTCTGGCCCATTATTGTCAATGCCTTGAGACATTCTGTTAGAGCAACTGAATTTTTAAAACTTGCTTGTGTAGTTGTAGTTAGTTAGTTAGGTGGTATCCAGGGAATCCTGACTTGAGCATAACTCTCCTCACCTCACGTTTTGTAATGTAGTTGCATAGATGTTTGTATGAGAGGGAAGTCCTAATGCAGGATAGACATTATTCACATTCCATACCAGTGGTTTGACAGTGTATTCTATTACTGGTTTTACAGTGGTCAGGAATAAATCAAATGTGGTTTCGAGAAGTCTTTATTTTTGTTTGTACCCACAAAGATAATTAGTACCATATGGTATTAAAAAAAAAAAAGAAAAAGAAAGACACTTAGGGCAAGCATAACAGCTTTGTAATGTATAGCATGTGCAGGGCTGGGTCATTGCTTGCCTTATGCATCTATAGGGGAAAGTAAAGCACCTTTTTATATCTTTCTACAAGTTATATCCTCCATAGTGAATGACAAAAGGAGAAGAACAGGCCACTGTTACCTAAAAAAAAGATGAATCAGGGAAAATGAGGAGGAGCCTTGATGGTAGCTTTCACTGAACAGCATAGGAAGATAAGTAGTCTGGTACTGCTACACAGAAGCAATGGATTACTTAGAATAAGGATAGGAATTGCTAATTTAAGCAGTGATTATCAAACTGCTATTTTATTCCCTGCTCAGATTTGAGTTTTTTTTTCTCTTCCCTGTAAAATGCTTTTACTAGCTAAAAAGAAAAGGAATCCAGTTTTTGAACAGTCTTTTAATGTTTTGTTCCTATTGCAAGTACTTTTTTTTAGTACTAGGTGTCTGTATATCTTAATAGAAAAGCTATATACAACTATTTTAACTGAGATAGCAGATATGTAAATGAAGTATAGCATTGAGCAGTCAGGCATGGTCATCCAGCTCTTTTTGTGCTGTGTTAGGGAAACAAATACACTCCTGCTTTGAAAAAAAAAAAAAAAAATCTCTTTTTTTGAGTGCTAGCCAAACTCAGTCACAGGTATTCTTCCACCAAGGCTAGAGAAGGCAGCAGAGTTTGGTTACATGAAAAATCTTTTAAAATCTTAAAAAATCTTTAAAACTAGATCAGGGTATGATTTTTCAGATTTTAAATGGTGGAGCTAACAAATCTTCTCAATACAGGGAAGATCACTTTCTCTTGCCATGATGGGCTGTACTTCTGTTCGGCTCAGCTTTCAAAGGATGGACTTTTTTGTCAGAGGCAAATGCAGATCTGCAATGAATCCTTCAGAAGTCAAGCCTTAGAATTTTCTCCAAGTGGTAGCTAAATGTGGTTCTTACTGAATGTGTCATGATTTCAATACATATATACTGTTAGATCTACTTGCTTTAATGCTAGCAAAGCTGCCTGTTTGAGGCCAAGTAAGGACAAGCTAATGTGAAAATGCTTACTGGTAAGTAACTTCTGAAGAAACCAAACCTGATAATGATACCCTTTTTTCCAAAATCATACAGCTCATTCAGAGGAACAATGAAAGAAGCAAAGGCAGAGGTCGAAGGATTGTGCAGTGTCTTGGACAGTGTTCTCCATTCCTTAGAGAAGCTAGTGGACTCCCTCTAGAGGGGACTGAGGACTGTGGAGCATATGAGTTACTATAGTCCCATCAAGGATACTTCACCATGTCCTCAACTTACCCAAACTACATCTGACTTGTTTTTGAAGGTGTTCCATATCATGGGGTTTTTTAATGAGCAGGCTTGTGGCCAGAGATAAAGCACATCTCTTAATAAGACTGCACTCTGTTTGAAAAACACGTGTAAACAAAAAGTGCAGAGTAGGAATCTGTGCTACAACAAATCAAAAAGGCCAGCTGCAATCTTGGGTGCAGCTCACTATGGCAGAATTGGGCATTTGGAGTCTGGGTGAGTTTTAAATCTGTGTTGGAGGATGTGAGCAGACCAGACAGGCTGCATGCTCCAGAGTTGATCCATGACATTCTCCTAATGGTTTGGACAAGTACATTGATACATTGATCATCACCTACAGAATTTCAGCTCTCTGGCAGCACTATTTATGTTGACAGCATTTTTTTTTGTCTGTGCTGAAAGCAATTGAGCAATTCTTGTGCGATAAACTGACGAGTAGTATTTTGAAATCATGCGTTATTTCTTCTAAACTTGTCACAGCTGTCAGTTTTCTGCTAAACTTGAGTTATATGCTTATCTTTGCTTTTAATTTGTTTTCTTTTCCCTTTTGGGGGCCATATTTATAATATGCATTCTTTTCACAACTGCAGGGGTATTTTGGGTTCCCTTTCTTCCTTGTGATTTATTCAGCTCATGATCAGGATTGTTATTCTAGTCAGATAGACAGAAAGTACCATGCTTGGAGCTCTTCACAGAGGTTCCAGCTTTCAGTGTCAGGGTTACTGAGACTTTACTCAGATGAAGTGCAGGTGAGCCAGATTAGAGAATGATGGTTGCAGGCTGCTCTTCCCTTGCTCTCTGTCTTTCCTACTCCTCCCCAGGTGTGCCGGTGTGATTTTGTGTGTAGGTGCATTCTACTCTGGTTCTGCTAAAATGACCCATGTTAGTATAGAAACTATTTAATAATAGTTTACTTTGGATTATTCTTTTGGAAGCAAGTTACTTATGGTAAGTGAAATTATTCTGGGAGAACTACAAGCATGGGTAGGTGTAGCAAGGAAGAAGAGGTGGGCAGAGGATGGCTCATAAAAGGGATACAGAGGTGGGCCTTAGCTCTGGGCCACAGGTCAGAATAGTACTAGCCTCATGAGGGGGATTTCTCTATAATTGATAATATTTGCTGGGATGTGAATGGAAAATATGTATTTTGCAATCCCCTGAGTGACTGAATCATCAACTGTAAGGTTCTTGCTGGAACATGCTCTGATGACCAGCAAGCTGTTGCCACCTTTGGCACCCAACTTCCTTCACCTAGTTTCAGACAGCTTGACCTCTGTAGTGGCAATCTTCATTGCAGTATGTTGTCTGGTGTTGAGGTTAATGCAGGCCACAAGCCTAAGGCTCGTTTGCCTTTCCTGTGTTTGAATAAATGGTGTTATGATTTGGGTGGAGCATCCACAGGTGAGTTTCCACTGTCTGTATTGTTATACAGTGCCCCAGGCCTCATCAACAGTCTCCTAGGAGTAATTTGCCAGCCTTTAGCTAGAACAGCTGTTGGAGATCTGTGCATGCTCAGAGTTATAGGAATATAGGCGTTTACTTTTGTGATGCAATCAAATATTTAGAGCATTTTCTGTATGTGGGTTGCTTTTTATTTTTTTTTTAATTTAACTGGTTTTTATTTAACCCATTTTCTTGGGGAAAAGTTGGATGTGGGATGGTTTGGTTTCTTAGGATTCTTTCTGGTTGTGGGTTTTTTGGAAGTAGTTTTGAGAGATGATTTGCTAGTGAAAGTGTTTGGTATTTTGTAAGCCACTTACTAATGTGAATATTTCACTGTGATATCCAGATAATAGGGGCACATATTTCCTACAGGAAAGAGCCATGAATGATTAATGATTGTTTCATTGTTCAGCTTTTAGTTATTTTACCTAGGACTTTTCCTACTTACTCCATAGTCCACTTTTTGTGAAACTGGTGCCACCCACAGCTGCTGAACAGATTTACAGCATCTAGTAAAACCCCAAGGTCTTCTAGACAGAACTCGATCTTGTTTCAAGTGGAAACATATTTTGGCTGAAGTGAATCCAGCTTATTTTATGTCTGTTTGATGTAGTTAGCCTTTGAGACCAAAAATGATGTTGTACAGTTGAATCTTCACATTTTGGCTTCAGACTTGTTTTCATTAGTGGGTTGGGAGGGGAATAGGAGAGTGTCTCTCCAGGTGTGGCTACATCATGGTATCTCGTGGGTCTACTAATGTGATGTTTATACTCCTAAACCCAATTGCCTACAGCACTTCCTATGCGTTGCTTGTGTTGGCTGCTAAGTGTATTTTCCTAATTTTTCTATGGGTTTTACCCTTTCATCATTTATGACTTGGAAAAAAACAGTGAGACTGCATGCCCATATTACCTGATACTACACGCAAAAAGATGGTAACACATTGGAAAATGTTTTATATTGCTAGCAAGAAAAAAAAAACCACTAAAGCTCTACCTTGCTTGTATGTTTAATATAGAAGACTGGGTTGGGAGTTTTGAATTAAACTGGTCTTGTGGGACCTTGGAGAAGTCAGTTGAATTCAGCCTCAGTTTACAAAAAGGCAAAGTGGCCTTAATACTTTGCTGCAGTATTGAGGTTTTGTTTATCTCAAATTCTTCTGTATGAAGAATTTCGAGACTTAAAATGGATTATGCTTTCTAAGCATAAAATAATATTTTCACAGGAAGGAAAGCATACAGTGAAAAGTTACAGATAATACAAACAAGTTTTTGTCAAATTCTGAAATGGTTGGGCTAATTTTTGTTTTAAAATTCTGAATATCCAGGGGTCCAGTGCAGTGAACATAACATGACTTGTGAACTGCAAGAACAGAAATGAATTTGTATAGCTTTTTGTTTAAAGAATTATTGTAGGTTCCTGTCTAGGTTGTTTCAGTACAGCTATATTGATGATTGCTTTGCCATTGCTTGGTTATAGGGCAGTGAGGGAACTGCTCAGAGAGCAGTAGAGCCCACACCTCTCAGGCATGCTTGCTCTCACATAGACTACACCTATTACCCTGCTGGAGTCTGGGACAGAGCCAGCTCTTTGCCAGCCTAGGGCTTCCCCATATGGAAGGATGGTCAGCTGCCCAATAGGAGAGCTTTCTGTCTCTCCTGCACTGCTGGAGCAGCACAAAACAAGGTTATGTTACATTAATTTTAAAAAGAAGGAAGATGATGTCAGGAAAATTCACTGGAGTCATCTGAACCAGCCTCTTGGAAAGAGTTCTTGATTTCAGCACAGCCGCAGGCACTGCTGAACTATATCAATAGCATTATGTGAATTTAATTTCTTTTTCTTCCCTAGAATTGCAGTAATAACATGAACAGTTATTGCAAGTGCAGCTTAACATGTATGCTTTGCTCTATCCTATGGATATCCTCTATAAAGAGATAAACTACTTTGTTTTCATTTGATAAGGTTTATTAAGTCCAACCTACTCATGGCTTTCTTCATTCCTTACTTTGGAGTTATGCAGTCATCCTTAGCACATGAAAACAGCACTGTCTTATCCTTACTGTTCTGGTCCCCTGGTCAACAAGTCAAGCATTCTTCTCATGATTTACTGTTAGGCCTTTGAAAGTCATCAATCTGTTTGTTTAACTACTGCAGCTTCACACCATTATTCCACTGTGAGGTTTTTTCTTTCCCCACTGACTCAAAAGGTACTAAGAACCTGTTCTCCCTTTTTTCATGTGGTATCCTTGTTCATAATGGGCTTTTCTGGTTGTGGTAACCCTCTTGTCTCTCTAGCTGTTATCTAATGTTCTTTTGACCTCTTGTAAGTAACTAGTGTATTTTTCTGGTACTTGTGCTTAATAACTACAAAACCAGCTGCCCTATATAATATTCTAGATGTTTTTAAAATCTGATATTATTTACCCTTCTTGGTTTTTCAGTTGCTTATCACAGAAAGAGGATTATATGTACTGAAGACAAACAAGTAGATGCAAATATATCAAACATGCATTTTTGGTCAGTTGGGAATGAACTATGGAAATAAGTTGAAATGGGACATTAATATAGCATTTATTATTCTACAGAGTGTATATATAGTATTTTTCCTTTGATTTTATTTAATTAATACAATCAGCAGTATTAACACAAGTAATATGAGGTATTTATAGAGTTGTTTGAAAGCAGAGCCATTGTTCCATATAATTCCTAAACATATATTCCAGGAACAGAGCAGTTTGTCATGCGAAATTTTCATAGCTTGTCGTCCATGTCATTTGTAGGGAAAAAGGTATTCTGGACACTCAGGAATCCAGACTGTCTCAATCTTTAGATTTGCTAATCATTATGAAGATAATAATTACTTAAAGTTTGAATCTCAGTGAACATCTCTTGGGAAGATCCCCATATCTTGCTGAGGTGATTGCTGGTGGGAAAGCCATTCACCAAAGTAAATGGACCTGGCTAAGTCCCTATGTTTATTTTTTATTTTCCCCATGTCTTCTGGGAAAACAGCATCTGCTGTAAGAGGTTTATAGCTTCTGTAGCTACTGTTCACTTAATGCTGAAACTTGAATTTGCATAATATAGACATGTGAATGTTTTCTATTGTGCTGCCAAATTCCTGTTCCTTTTTTTAGTTGTTAATTTGGCCTTTTTCTCATCTGTGCCTTGTTTATGACCTCTTCTGCAAGATTGTCTCTTTACAAGACCTCTCTCGATGTCATTTACTTTGATCCCCTCTATAAGCCCAACGATTATTTCCTCTCATGCAGGTTCACACCTCCTAAACCCATTCAATATTAGTCTGTGTGTAAAATGTATATGCGTGAAACTGTAGAACTGACAGGGTGTGTGCTAATTGCCACGTGCTCCTTGGTCATTTTAGGATATGTTTTTGTCTTCATCTGTGTATTTTACTTGGAGTTTCCAAGGGCAGAAATGAAGTTGTGTAGGACAATTTCATGGAAGGGCAAAATTTTTCTTGAATTTTGTGGTCTTTAAGCTCAGTAAAAACATGTGTAACTGCATTTGCATGAGAAGTTTTGCTGATGTTTCTTTCCTAAGATTATTAAAGATAAGCATGACCATCAGCACCTGACCTTGTGTAGTTCCTTGAGGCACTGGTTGTGTCCTGCTGTTTGTTTGTGTAGTGTATAGCTTATTCTGGATGCTGTTGCTGTAGAAATGTTGTCAACAAAATATATGGGAAACAAGTCTCTCGTTCAATATTGTCTGCATACTTTTACATGTATGTGTCTTGATTTGTCCATTCTTTAGCATGCTTGCTTCATTCATGTTCACAAAGGCTGTAGTTAAATACCAGATATTGATTGAAGGGATAGGTAATTCATTTATACCTTTGTTGTTGAGTATTACAATTTTCAACCGTTTCTTTTCCCTTTGATTCAACTGTGAAAGTGGGATGGGACACAGAATGGCCTCATTATTGTAGGAGTATTTCTCTGTTCCCTGCAATGATTCCAAAAGCTCTTGCACACTTCATCAGTATTATTGTAATTCTTTGGCTGCAGGATATTTGGCAGCTGTTGCACCCCACTGGCAAATCCTATTCAGACTTCACTTCCATTCACCATTGCCATTGGAGAATTGATTTCTCTCTCCTCTGCTCTAACCTTTCCCAATTCATTTTGGATTGTTCAATGTGAAACATTTTAATTTCATATCATACAGCCATTCAGCTCACAATCCTTTTTTAACCTGTCACCAGGGTAACAGCATAGCATGCTTGCTTTAGGCAATCAAGTTTTTATTTCACATGCTTAATGTTGCATTAAATGTTTGCATTTTGTTTAACCCTCTTAAATACTTCAAAATGTGGATATATTTTGCATGGTAATGAAGTCTCTGATTTCAGTGTCAAGTCTTCACAGAAATTGTCTTACTTAAAATAAAAAATAAGAAATCAGAAGATGAATACAGTAATGAGAAGATTATTAATAAAATCCCAAATGGCTGAATGAGGCAAACATCCATAGAATGGTAAAAAATATTTTTCCTCTGGTAAAACCTTCTGGAGGCTTATATTATAATCTTCAGACCTGTACTTGGGGATTATTTTTACCTGTAAGTGTTTGTATCAAATTAATGCAAATATAGGATTAACCATGCAATAACATGACTTTAAGAAGTGAAATGTCTGCCCTATACATGTCAACCTACTTCACACTGCTTGCCAGTTGTGTATGGAACTGTAAGCTGAATAGTAAGTATTTTTTTTATAAATAAAAATTAGAATTTTTGGGGATGATGCAGTTGATTAAAGAAATATGGAATTTTAAAGTATCTGTTTTTCCTCTACATGTAAATCATAATGAATTTGTGTTATCATAGATGATTACAAAAATGAAATAAAATGGACATTTTCATGTCTTAAAAAACATTGATTTCTTATAACTGGGGTGCTACAGAGCAAGTCCTGCTTGCATTGGTAAAGCAGTAGGACCAGCTAGGTTCTCCCTCACCTTTTTAGTTGGTAGTAAAAAAAAGTCTGTAATAGATGTCCTTAAAACACCCAGTCTATAACTATAATTAGAGGCATAGTGTTAAAGGCTTTTTATCTGTTATGATCTAGTCTCAATTATGTAGGTATAAAAGATATGGGGGGAAGGGGTGGGAAGTATTTAATTTTAGGATAAGTAAAATCTAAGAATATTGCATTGCAAATAAGCCCAGACTTTCTCATTTATAGTGAAATAAACCCATAATGAAAGCACTGATAATATGCATATTGACACTTCAGAATACCAATTTTACAAACCTTCTCATTTTCAAAATAGGTCATACATATCTGTTGTTGTTTAAAAAAACAGATGTGAAATATTTTGTTCCTGTACTAGCCAGAGTGTTGGAGTTTCTTGAGAAGACAGCTGTTTGTTATAGATCAGACCCATAAAGTTGACTTTGTTAGAATTTTTCTTCCAACAGCATGTAAGTAACTACAGAAGGATAGAAATAAAGTTGCTTCTATTAATTTCCAAGCTTTCTGTCCAGTTTTCTATTTTCCCAAGTCATGCTATAAGCTACCAAATATTATTACCCACCTAAAGAGGTTTGGCAGTGTTTTGTTACTGAATTTTGCCAAAAGGAGCCAAGCATATGGTAACAGTTAATTTATTGGTTCTTCTAACCTCCAGGGAACTCTTTACAGAGAGCATATTACCTTTTTATCTAACATATTTTAAATAAAAGAGCTGTTGACTTGAAATTTGATATGCCAGTGTAGAGGCTAAAACTTCAGTGTGGTTATGCTCAATTCAGTCTTGTTTAAGGGTAAGATTAAAAGTGTAAACATACAAGACTGAGCAAGCTAAGATGTCTTTCTTTTCAGCTTTCAGAGAGCTGGGTCTCTTCTGTGTAGTGTGTGTTTAACTGAAATATTGAAGAGACGTTTTCATGAGAAAAATAAACCCTAACTTTGTCTCAGAAGTCTTGGAGACCTCTTTCTTTGCTTTCATTTTAAGATATCCTTGGTATGTGCATTACCAAAGAATGATAAAAGAAAGGGATATTTTTCATTTCTTTGTGTATAAGGCCACAGGCCTATTTGTTGCTTTGTAGACAATGTAGATTTGCATAATTTTACTGGACAATTATGTGAGAGGTAAGATTGCTAATTGCTATGCTCTATCCTGGAGCTGAATCTCATCCCTGATATTTGCACAACTCAGAATCAGTCACCTGCTACCTGCATTTGAGGTAGCTGTCTTTGTTCCACCTTAGGTACTGTATATTTTTGGTTTTATAACCTAGTGGTATTGAGAATCTTGAAAGGAAAGCTGTGTGGATATGTCATCGTATTTTTAACTGAATACTTGGGATAGATGGTGCCTTATGTAAAAAATACCCTGATTTCTGTTGTTTCATGGTAAGTATTCAAAGACCTGGCTATTTTTCCCTGGATCTGTTTTGAGACTGCTCAGATGACTTTTTCTTTTATGATTATGGATGATTCTTTAATATCTTTCATAGACCATTCTTTAGTGGTTTACTTTTCTGTGTAGTTAGATGTAGTGCTTGGTGTTTGTTTTGGCTGTGGCTTCCCTTTAACATATATCTTCAAAGCCTGTAGTGTGAGAAAGACTGAGCAGGAAAGAACAGCCAGGACCTGGTTCTTTTGAAACCAGGGATGTTTACCCAGTGACTTAGAAAGGAGATGACAGGTCTTTATCCTGTCTCTCTGTGGTGCTTAGTAAAATTAGTCTTTCTGCAGTTAGTAGTCAGATGATACAAATAAATTATTTGCATATTAATTCCAGATTTAAAAAATCACTTCTAAAAATTGTGGGCTTTAAGCTTCTGTCTTGACCCCAGTGTTCTGTGTTTCTGAGTCTCCTCTCTCTGGCAAGATGGTGGCAGAGATGGTGACACAGTAATGATTTTCTCGAGGCCCTGCTTCCCATTTTTCTACCAGACACTGAAATTTAAGGCAGGTCCTAATGTCCTCAGACAGCTCTACCCTGTTTCCTTGAGCTAGTGAGCGTACTTTTCTTTAAATTTTTTGTTGCCTGCCCTGCTCCCTCTCCTGCAGCAAAGTCTTTCTTCTTTTTACTTGTACCCTCAGGCAAATCACAAACATTTTAAGATGCCTACTAATACTAGGTCAACTTTCTTCTCTATTAGCTGTGATTTTTTTCTTTTCTTTTCTTTGGTCTTGGACATCACATGTCTGCCTCTGCAACAGGCTTCCTTTTCCAAAGACTTAACACTTGTATTTAAGTGAACCCTTTTGAGTAAATAGACTGAAACTCTGTTTCAGTGATTTCCAAACTCCTGGTAGTCTTACAGCTATTTAAGCTTCAGTCTCCTTATGTTGGGTAGTGTAGTACCTTTCCACAGCCCACTTCTCTTCGACTTCCTTAGCTTTCAGTCATTCATATGTCTTCCTAGAAGCAGAGGGTAGTGAGAGCTGATAGCATTTTGCTGTTTCACAGTTGAAAAATGTTGGATTGCAATAAGAAGTGGTTGCATTCATGGCCTATAAAGGGTGGAGCATAACTCTTTAGAGATAAGGACTTTTGTGATTTAACCCCAGCCACCAGCTATGAAGAAAATTAACTCTGCTCTAGCCAAAAGCAGCACACAGGGCTAGTTTGTCTCACACAGGAATGTCCAAAGGGGCTGCAGTCATTTACATTATAGAAAAATTATGTTGGCTATAAACAAGGAAACTTTGGGCTGTGAGAGAAAACATGGCTGTTATGTATAGATTCCCTCAGCAGGTGAGTGCAAAGGAAGGATTTGGGCTGAAGGCAAAGTTGTGAGAACCAGTTCTGAACGTCATCTTAAGGTATCCTCTTTCAGCTGCCTTACATTATTGCTGAAAGGGTATTCAAAAATACTTTGGATCTTCCTCATGTTTGTGCAACAGTTTTAATTTACATTTTAGCATTTCTATTCAAAATGAATCTGTTTTTTTGTGTCAGAAATGTCTTTATGTTCTTTTGAGCATCCTGTTGACCACATACAATTTGTTCATCCTTGTTTATAGAACAGGAACATTCACAGAAAAATATATGTGTATTGGATTAACAAGAAAGAGGAACAGTACCATCTATGTGTAATTCATTAAATAATAATTGAATGTGTAAAAGATAATGTTTAAAGAAAAAGGGTTTTTTCCATAGCATTTTAAAATGTACTTATATGGTACATGTTAATATATTACATTATTTCCATATTTTATATTTAGAACATTTGTTCTTTGCCTTGTGAATTACTGAACTGCATTGATTAGTGCTAATTGTCTGGACAAAAGGCAACTAAGGAGAAGGAACTTACAGTTAAGTACATTGTAGAAGTGTAACGATGTTCTTATACTGTTCTTAGACCTTATTTAACCTTCTACTGTTGAATATTGAATATTGAACCAGATGAGTATTTGGGCCAGTCAGTATGGCCATTTTTCTGTCTCCATCCTATATTAATCATGATTATGCTGAAATAAGCATTGTCAATAGGGTTGATCCCACCTACACAGCCTGGCTTCTCTAATGCAACCTTAGTCAGCAGAAAGTTCAGTGGGCAAAAGTTTTCTTGCTAGTACTGACAAAGAGGCACAAGCTGTTACAATTTTTTTGTCCTTCATGTTCAACCCTGGTTTAATAATTCTCAAGTTTTTTTTTTTCAGGTGTGATGTGTATAACTGCAGCAAAGTTGGAAGTCTATGCACATTTTATTTGTATTGGCTTTCTTCCTTTTATTTGTGAGACCACAATATGAACAATGGCAGATGTCCTGTAAAAAGGATGAAAATACATATGGGACAATAAATAGCATCTTTTGAATGTGCATCACAGTTAAATAATTAGATGCCTGGGTTTCTGTGGCCTGGAATTGTAGTGCCTAAGTAATGTAAAAAATACAGGTAAGCATTACCTAAAGGTTGTTCAACCAATCTAGGGTCTAACTCATTATGAGAGGTACCTTTCTCTTTCCATTACTTAAGAAGGGAAAAGATGGTAAATATTAGGTGATGAAAGCTCACAAGTGTGAAAGCCGGATGTGAGCTGAAAGTGTAGTAAGTGATGTATAGAAGGTAGTGAGGGACACTGGAGCTCTGCTCTGTGCTATAATTGTCTAGACATGATGTATGAGTGCTTATTGGAGATACACATGTTTTATGTTATCTAATATAATTTTTAATGAACTTTTGGGGGTTTTGTCATCTGCTATTTTTTTTCTCTTTAACTGAACACAATTAGTGGCATTAATCTTTTTCATAGGAATCTAGTGCAGAAGAAACAGAGAACAAAGCTTTAGAATCTGTGCAATAGGCCATGTTTCTTATGTGTAGGGCAGAGGAAGTAGCTGTCACATTGCCTGTTGGAAATTGGCTTGAGTACCTCTAGCCAAATGCTGTAATCACATTTGCTTGTGGTTTGATAGATGCGTTGTTGATATCTGTGTTGTCACCCAGCACTAGTTCTTATGCTGAAAGGCCAGGCACTGTCTAGAAAAATATATAGGTCTAAATGGATCACTGTTCTTGGCCAGCTTCTGTTTTTTACACTATGGCATGTAGGATGTCTAGCAAGGAAAATCTGGTCATGGTTTTGCAGGACTGTGGGCTGTCCAGAAAGTGCGTTCTATGTATTGCCTGAATGGAGACTCTTATAGAGGAGAAACCACAAAAGAAAAATGTGATCAGTACAGCTGTATTCCAAAACCAGTTTCATTGGCATGAGATGGTTAAGCTCTTGCATGGACTCTTAGTTTTGCTGCAATGAGTTTGTGGGAGATGATGAGCTTTGTGTGATGGGTGGGCTCTTACAATACTCTGGAACTCTACTGAAATCTGGCGCAAGCATTGTGTTTTCAAAGATGCACAAAAAATGACTGTAATTGTATTTTAAACAATGACCTTTAGGATATTGCATATGTGACAGGCTTTAGAGGGACCAGGACAAATCACATATCCTACAAAGTGTGACAGAAATTCCATACTTCTAGCAATACAGTCTGGTTAGTTCCAAGGGGACTGACATATCAAAAGGGTGAGACACCTGAATGAAACTGTAAAACACAGGAAAGAGCATTCAATACACAGCTCCCAACAAAAAACTCGAAAAGATTTTTGGAGGTGGTGTTATCTAAAAAGGTGTTTCCAGTGTGGCCTAAGACAGGTTGGGGGTTTTATTTTGGTTAGCTAGTATAATAGAAAATTCTTCCTTAGTTTGCACACTGTGTCCCTTGTGGACCTTGAAGAAGGCCAGTGTTCTTCCTCTCAGTGCTTTGCCGAATTTCCTTAGAAATGGCTTCATTCTGATGTCTTTCCTTTTCTCTTGACTGTAGTAGTTGTCTGTCACTCCTGATCTGGTGCTTTGTTTAGTAAGTTCAGCAGGCACTGAAAAGTTTCACTGTATTGGGTCTCAAAAACTTTGTTCTTTAAGGAAACACTGCATTTCAGTTTGTTGTTAGTGCCTTTAATGCTGGCTGTGACTGTGGGTCAGATGTGTATCTCTGAATAAGAAAGATATAGGTGAATGTGTTTTTTAGGATTAACTGTAAATTAGTTATAGTTGGGGAAATGGCAGTCTGTTCCAGATGATAATTTTGTCTAACAGGATAATGGGACTGTCAGGCCATGATTTTTTCAAAATGGAATTTTTAGCTTTGATTCTAATGTGTATTTTCGCCTCCAAAATGGCAGAATGATTTTTCAAATATGCTGCACTTTGCAGTATTTTCTTAGCTTTCAGCTAGCAGGAGCATCATGATAGGTATTAAAAACTTCTTAATGTAACTTTTACTGGGGCAACTAAATGAGGGGGTTTGAACTTGAATTTAAATATCAGTTTTGTTGTTTTTTGGGTTTTCTTCCCCCAAATATCTAGACTAAATACTGAACTTAGAGTTTTGAGGGAATGCAATTGCAGAAATTGTCATTAAGATCAAAATCTCTTCATGTGAATAAAGGATTCTTCAATAATTAATCTAGCTGTCATTAGAGAGTGTACTGGCAGAAGTGTACCATCTTGTTCGTGATGAGGAGCTCATACTCTCACTGTATGTATTTCACTTTTGATTAGTTCTAGTCCAGACCTGTGAACTGAATGCCCATTTGTGACTGGAGTGTGCTAGGTGCAGTTCTGCAGCCTGGTTTCTGCCTTTCTTGCATCAGAGAGGGAGCTGGTTCGCACATCCCAAGACTGTTCTGCAGCGTGATACAAAGCAATTTAAGTGCAGATGATTGGGATAATTTGCTTTGAAAACTGCTCCTGATCTGAGGTACAACACTGATGTTCTCACAACCACTGTATGTTGTCCTGTTACTTCTAAGTTATCATACTCTCCAGAACTTCTGCTACAAAAGTGAGCAAATAACTGAAACTCTGACAGAAGGGATGACAGATTAAAGCACCAAATGTGTTTTCATTCAAGTTTACAGCTATTAGTGGCAATTGAGCTCAAGATTAGTAGGCAGATTTCACCATTGAGATGAGTCCAGCAAGCCTAGCACAGAGTTTGCCTGGATGTTTGAAAAAAAGAGTACGGAAAGTAGTCGTACATGTAGAAGTAAAATTGGATTATTTCCTTATCAAACTTAGAGGTAATTTTTAATCACTTCACCTCCATTTTCATGTTAATAATTTAGCATTTCCTTCTGCCTATTTTTTATGTGGACAGTAAGCCTGTAGTATTATAAACTTAATACAAAGTGAAAAATAGCACATTGTTACTGGGAATAGCCCTTCTTTGAATGGAGGTGTAGGAAACAAACAGCCCAACAGGCAGCTACATCCCAATACCATCATGTTATATGGAAGGATGTAACTCCTACTGGATGATGTTAACTGAAGCGCTTTAGTCCTCCCTGCTGCATCCCAGTGGTTTTTCTGAAGCTCTTTGCACATGAAAAGAAAGTGAGAATATTATTGTAAGACTAACCCTAAATATCTGCACAATAAGAGAATTAATAGAAAATAATAAAAAGTAGGGAAATATTAGAAAAATTTGTATAGGAAAAGGAGTTTGTTGTTTTCCTTTTGTAGAATAAATTGTTATTGCTAGCTTTCCCAACAGCCCAAAATTATGTCTTAATAAAAATAATAAAAAAAAAATTTGGAAAACAACCAAGTTATTAAATTAAATAAAAAGAGAAATAGCTCCAACTTTTTTTGATGACACATTTTCAGATTTTTCTCTCCATAACAATTGTCAGCATGTACAAGTCAATATTGTTGACTGATTTGATTAAAAACACCCACTTGCAAGTCATTCCTCCTTTGGTAAAGTTTTGCTGATTCAGGAAAGATGGTTGAAAAAACAGATTAGAAGCACAGGCTTAAATAGTAAAGTATACTAAAAATAAATGGTTTTTTCCCTGTACTTGTGAACACTTGATTTGAGTATTGCTTGATTCTTATTTCATAAATGCTTGCAATGAGACAAGTAGCAACACGTCTTATCCAGCATTAGGACCAAGTGCCAAAACCCTTTGTACCAGAGAATGCATCATCAGGCTGCAAAGCTGAGTCTCTGTGAATTCTCTGAGTCTCCATGAATCTCCCATTCCTTCCGACCATCAGCAGGGTAGGGTGGTGAGTCCTCCAGTGCTTACCTGGCCCTGGCTCTTTCTCTTGAGAGATGGCAGGTGGATGTGAACCCTCTCGGGCTGAAGAAGACTGATAGCCTGGATCTTTTGATTCTCTGGATGTATACTCTGCAAACATGAATTTTTTATAGCAGGACAGGCAATGACAGCAGTCCTACTTCCTTTGCCTGATAGACTTAAAGCTAAAAGAGCTATGAAAGATTTTTTCAAGAAGCTTAGAATTGTTGTTTGCCTGCATTTTTGGAGGATAATTTCTTGTTAAGACTCTGGAGACAGCTGGCAGAAGAACCCCTAGTTCCTTCCCCCTGCCAGGCTGCTGAGGATGCTGGCTGTAAAACATTCGGGTTTAAAGTGTCTCTCTTTGCAGGACCCAAGCCCTGCATGTTTAAAGACCTCCACAGTGGAAGTGGGTTAGCCAGGGTGAGATCAGATTTTGTGCAAGTTTACTTCTCAGTTAAATGAAGATGAAAGGGGCTGAGCCACACTCTTAGGTCTGGGTGGCTAAATTCACCCTAGATTTATAAGAACTAGCTTTAATGTTTCTTCAGTCCTCATCTGGGTTTCACTGCTGAAGACACTGGAGGTTTTTGTTGGTCACTGGATTGCAGGCTCTCATGTCAATGCAAATTGCTCAAAAGCTTCTGTTAAAGGGAACATCCAGATGTATGCTGTTGTGAATCAAAGCACAGTGCACTCCATAGCATCCTTTTAAAGCATAGCTTTTTGTTTTATAGTTTATCCTGCATGTAATTTAATTTTTTCCTGTGGTCATTATTCAGATAGAGTACATGGCTGTAAATGTAAATGTGTATTTGTTATTGATCTAAATATGGTATCTAAAAAAATGTAATGTAAAACCTTTTTGATATAACTGTTAATTCTTTCAGCTTTTGTCTGATCAGCTGGCACACAGGCTAGTAGAGGTTATTATTTTGTATGACATAAGAAGAACTGCAATTTAGTCTAATGATGGTATATTTTCATATTCACAGTGAAAGGGGTACATGTATATATATGCACATATAAAGCAGGAAGAAGGAAAACCTATTTTTATGTAAAAGGACACGTGATATGTATAGATGGGACCACTCTGAATATATGTAGAAAATGTGTGTGAATAGATATAAAAAATACTTCAAATTGCTGAATAAAATATTCCCAGATTCTTAGGTTCCTTTCACATAATTTTTGGTTCTTAAAATAATCCTGTGAAAGTGCTGCTTTTATCTTTTCTGTGTGATGATGAACTTTTATGTTGGAAAGTGTTGAAAGTACACAGATACTAAAGCTTAGATTTGTGTTTTGTTTGGCAGTACACTTCTGTTTAGAATTCTTTTAATCTATCCTTTCCCTGCTTTTATATTCATCTGATAGTTGAAGGTTCTGTGAAGGATATTTCTTTGCATATGAACTTATTAAACCAATAATGCTCAAAAGTGTGTGAGATTTACTTCCTTTTTTTTTTTTTTTTTTTGCATCACAAGATGGGCTCTTGTTTGAGTTGTTAAATTTCTATTTGCTTTTCTTGATTTTTTTTTTTTTTTTTTGGAGGGGTGGGGGGAGGGCAGGGAAAATAAGAAACAATTTATATGGTAGATCTAAAGTTTCATTAAAATTGCTTCTGCCCTGTCCCAGGCATTTTAAGTGGGCCATCTGTCTAAACATCTCTGCATTTTTTTCTGATCATTTCCTCGACTTATTCATGAGCCATGGGAGGGCTCCTTTGTAGTCTCCATGTAGCTGGTTCAGTCTACCCCCACTGAATACATCTATGTGCTTGCATAACATATCTTTTCACAGTGCTGGAAATTCTCTGAACTTGGTTCAGATGAATGGCCCACTTTCTGAAGGTCTTTTTTTCTCCCTCTGCAAGATTTGTATGCAGAAACTGACCTTGGTGGCTACAGAATCCAGCACATTATTCTTGATCATTTTACAGGCCACCTGCTGTGAAAGTTATGATGAAGGATTTCTTAATGATTCTTTGACCATTAACATTGTTTTAAGTCAATATTTCACTTTTATTTAACTGCTGAATAGGTAATTGCACAATTGAAAAACAGCTTTATGGAGTGTCATATAATGTGGTTTTCTAATGCTTATAATCTTTCAAATGGGAGGATTTGTTACGATAGTTTGGGATTTCTCTGTTTATGCAAAGTATTATGCAGCAAAAATATCAGAAGTAAAGAGGACTTTGTAAGTGCTTTCCCCCTCAGCATTAGAACACATATTTTGAATTGGAAGTAAAAAAATCTATACTCAATTTTCTGACCCTTTAGGAGCTGGTGACATCCTGGCTCATTTACATGATCAGTGGTAATCAGGAGAGGGAAGTTTACTGGCCACAAACTGCAGAAAATTGTAGTTTTTATTGAGTTCCTTCTATCTGATTGGTTGGTGACAATAAAAATGGCCAGGGCAGAGTTATTACTTGAGTTGCTTTTGTGAGTGTCTATTTTCTTTCATTACTTGTTTTTTACTAGAACGGATAATAGTTTGATTAATGTTTTCCATGAGCACAGTATGTGTTGATCTAAAATTTTTAGCAGTTGTCTGCTTTCTTCACTGAAAACTTGCAAAGAAACTGGGAGCTTTGGTTGCTGCGTTTTTCTAAAGCATCTCTCTCTCCACACTCTACACAGACATCATCTCTAGTTAAACAAACAGTGATAGAGCTTGAAAATAAATAACTATGAAGGCAAATGGTGCTGTTTTTCTTGTTTCATTGCTTACATGCTTTTGTAATCGGTGCTTTGGAGTAAAGCCTTTATGACTTAAAGGCAGGCCATCATTCTATATCCATGCTCCTACGCTTGTGATGCTTCCCTGTAGAAGGCAATTTGTCGTGGAGAGGGTCAGAACTGCCCATTTTTGTGTGGCAGGAGTTTGTAAACACCCTTCTCCCCACCCATCTCCTGTCGTTGCAGCCGCAGTGCTGCCTTTGCTCTGTCTGTCCCTTTGTGTGTAATGCTCCTGGCAAGGATCAGCAGCGCTCAGTTCTCCGTGGCCCTGTTCCCCATTCACTTGGCACTCATTTTGCTGTGAAACCTGTGTTCTTCCTGCAGTCAGTGATCTTTATACATAAATGAAGTAACTTTATTGCATGATAGGTCATTTGCCAAAACTGGGAGAAAAAAGGGAGGGCATGTTGAGCCCTAGGAAAGACATACTTTGTGGACTCTGAATCTAGGGTTGAAGGGGAAGTGCCTTATGTTTTCTGTGTGTCTTATATGATGGCAAAAATTACACTATTTTTATTTTCAGTGGGATTTTTTTTTTCTGTGAATAGAATATGTCAGATTTCAGCCCATTATGTAGAATTTCAGAAGTTCTACATTTTGAAAATAGCCAGGAGTTTGGGGAGTTTTCTACATACTAGTGTGAAATATATTCAGAGTTCAGATGTTTTCTTCTAGAACACGTAGAAGTCTTCTCAGCTAAGGAAGTAACCTTTGGCCAAAAACAAAGATAATTTCCTGTGCACTGGGACTTCTCAGATATTAAAAAAACCCCAAACACCACAAAACAACAGAAAGCCCCACCATAAATCCCCTTTCTTAGACTGATAGAAACTTCTGCATTTCTAAAGTAGTTCACAGACTTGATCAACTTCTTTTTCATATCCAACAAATGTAGACTTTGATCCTTACGTTTGGACTTCATAATCTTTATTTATTATGAACCTTCCCTCCCCGCAAATCCCATCAAAATGGAGTCTACTACAAGATAATTTCTTGGAAAGGAATTTTATTTAATGAAGAAATAGGATTGTCAGGAGCTAATATAAGTATCTCTCCTAGCCGGTGTCAGTTACAGTTACAAAACCACAGGCAAAGCTGATTAGCAAAGCTAATGAAAAATGTCCTTGTTCAAATGGATCTAGCGATTCCAGGAGGGAAGTACAACTTGCTGTGTAGTTGGAGTTAGATGCAGCTCTGGGCCTTGCCCTCCTGGCCAGCGGTGTTGCAGAGAGAGGAATTATGTGACTGTTTGAAACCCAGGCAAAGCAGTGATCATAGTCATGCCTTTCAAGAGGCATGCATCCTGTTTGGAGATACACTTGACAAAGCTCAGCAAGACAGGACTGAACAAAAATAATCCCTGCTGGAGAACAAGACTGTCTTTCCTTTGATGGCCAGCAGCCAGATTCATGAGGTCACTTCCAGTCAAATGCAATATGTAGCAGGGCTGTGCCAGCAAGGCTGTAAGGAATCTCATGACACCGGTGAAGCAGATCTACTAAGCTGAGTCTGAGATGAGGTCTTAGTTCAATGTGAGAAATACAAAGTTGCTATAAACCACTAAATCCTGTTGGGTGTTGCAGTGGAATATCACGGAGAACTTAACCAGGTGTTGCCTGTATTCCTCCTTACTGGTGTTCTGATACCAGGAAGTGCAATGAAAACATTTCTCAGCTTGCAGCCTGCTACCTGAGCAGGAAATTCCTCTTCCTCTTCTTCAGGAACTCCTGTGTCTGTTGCATTTCCTATCAGCCAGTCTAAATGTTTTGGTGACATACAGGAATTCCAGTATGAGTTGCTGAGAAATGACATTGCACCCAATAAACCATAGATAATTCCTCAGATTCGTTGTTTTGACAATTGTCACTATATTAAATGTGAAAGGTGATACTTGGCATCATTAGCATGGGAACAGGCTATTTTCAATATCTGTCTTGTGAACTTTTAGGGTAGTGATAGAGGTCAGCTAAGGTGTTTGAAATTTGGTGTAGGCCTTACTTGGCTTGGATCCAAATGTAACCAAGGATAAGTATGCATCTATTTGTGTCTGATATATTTAGCATTTCCATTTCCCTTTTCAGGCACTTGGCAAGGCACAATTTTTGGAAGATCCTTGCCTCATTAAGGATAGCTGCTCAAGTTTCAGCTGTCTAAAAACCTAATGTTCTTAAAATAATTATTGAAATCCTTAGCAAGTCAGTGTGTTATCTATGGCTTGGGCAGATAATTTCTCCTCCTGTGGCCTCTGGCAGCCTCACAGGTGCTTCTCCCTGTTGATTTCACAGGAAATCTGAGCATTCTCTTTGGGGACATGTGGTTCACTGGTCACCTAAATCCCCTGGAAGATGCTTGTGGCATAATGTGTTTACAAGTTTTAAGACTCTGAAGATTGCAATAAAATTGTGTAGTAAGTGCTAGAATGCACAATAGATTAATGTTACAGCAGAAATGATCCTTAGAGGAGATGCTAAGGTGATAAACTTATTATCCCTACAGATTTCTTACAGAAAAATCTAAATGTGTAAGAGTCAGGAAGAAAAGCTATACCAAAGTAATGTGTCTGTTTTAATGGAGTTTAAATTACACCTTCCTATCTTCCCTTTAGTCTACATGGTGCTTGCTGATGATAATATATGGTGACCACTTATCAGAAAAGCTGTAGTATACTTTTGGACACCAGTTGTTATGGCAAAGTGGAAGAGACTTGAGAAGTTAGTGAGGAAACTGAAAATGGATATCCATTTAAATGAAATAGCTGAAAATTGCATATTTCACTCTGAATTTCTGAGAATGGAGACTCAGTTCTCATTCCTTTGCTGTCAGGTGTGTGCTTTTTTAAGTTGAAAAGAATCAGGTTTCTTGTATTACTTGATAAATGGTGCAGCCACAGAATGCTGCAGGAATAGGTATATTCCTGCTTGTGGGCTGTGATGATACTTCATTATTTTTTCAGTATGCTTGAAGGGCGTTGTGGATGAGATACTTAAAAATGTATATTAGTTATAAAATTACTTGTATTACTTGTTTGGCTGAATCTTTTGTCTGTAATTAGCTTTTAATTAAGGTTTACTGAGAATGAGATAAAAGAAATAATGATTATATTTAGCCTTTAAAGAGACTGCTCTGGTTATCACTCTTGCTATTCTCCTGCCAGCCCACTTTCTCATCTGCTTTTCATCCTGTTTGAGCTAATTCTGCAGCAAGTGCTGGCTGCATTCAAGGGCCTCCTATAACTTTATCAGCATACCCAGTGTGTCAAGGCAAATCTAGAAAGAAAGCAAGAGTGTATTTTCTCCTTATATGCTGTTTGACAGAAAAATGTATTTAGTATATTTTTTTCAAGTATGCTCTCCAACTGTGTCTATAGATTAATGATATTTTATATCCTTCATGACCATCCTATGAGGCAAGTGCTTCTGGTTAACTTGGGAGAAGCATGAAATCTCTGTTAAAAATTTTCCTTCTGTTTCTTTTTTAGAATTCCTATTGCAAAATCAAAGAGAAGTAGCTGGGAGCTCTCTGTGCATCTAGGAGATGGAATTTACCCAGTTGCAGTTTCGAAGGATGGCTCATCATTTTCTGTAAGTTCTGCTCATTTTCTAAGAAATTCAGTGCATTGAGTATATATATATATATATATACACATATATATACACATATATATACATATATATATATATATAATCCTTGACGCCTGCTAAAATTCTCTGTCTTTTTGTTGACCAAGTAGATATGTGTGGTTTGTCTTTACTAGGCAATACTGTGAATTAGCAAACAAGACTCTGTCAATTAAGTAGTGCTAGTGTACTGAGATTTCTCTCTGCTCGTGCCCATGGAACATTCTTGGATATAATTGTTTATTAAATTAGTTTCTAAATGACTCTGTTTACTGTCTTGTTTAGAAGTAACATCTTATGCTCCATTGTAGATGTATGCGAGCAAGAAAATAAATGCAATGCTGACGAAAATTGCATTACCTTAAGCTAGTGTTTAGTGAAACAAATCAAAGAACCAAGCGAATTGAATAAGTAATCATACTGGAATGGCATTATTCAGCACTCTGTGGTAGAACTGTATGTGGTCATAGTAAAATGCCAGTGTTTCAAGATGTGCTTATTCACTTCAGATGAATGTGTATAAACTATTGTTTTTTACAAATATTCTAAGGTAATTATTTAAGCACTTAATGCTGTCAGCATGAAAGGCAGAAGGACAGACCATGACTGCAGAAGAACAGTGTTCAGTAATTCAGCTGTTCAGCAGAATAAAGCTAAGACACAAGCTGGTTGAAGTATTAAGAAGATAAATTTATAGGGAGAACTACTTTTTATGTCTCTTAATGGTGATTCCACAAGCAAAATGAGATTTTTTTTTTGTAATAGGCAGTTGACTTGTACAGTATCGTTGACTCTTAGTTAAAAGGTTTCAAAGTAAGGCAGTTTTTCTTAGAGTGGCAGTGACACTCACCTTACTTGTTGAGTTGTTGTTTCAGAAGCAAAGGCTATGTCTGCATGTAGTTTTTAAAATTTATATAAATCTCCTAACAGGCATTGTGTGAACTTGGATGCAGTCCATTCAAACAACACAACACCTCTGTCAGATTTCAGCCTAGTTAAGAGTTGTGCTGGCACTGGCTTGTGTGACAGAGACAGCCCTTTCCAGGAGCAGTCATTGCCCTCTGCCTTTCCACCCTTTTGTTGCAGCATTGCTGCTGTGGGGATGAGCCTGCTGGTCACTGTGAGGGTTGCATAGGCTCTTGTTGCTGTGAGCTCAGAAATCTAATTCCCATAGTTGAACTTGCTTGAACCAGAGAGCTGCTTAGCACAGCCAATTACATATGCATGCATCTGTGTGGCTAGCACAAGTCTTTCCCATGAGAATTCCTTTTGTGTTTTATAAATAAAGATAAAGTTTGGATGTTATTGAAAACAGTGTCCCAGGATTTGGACAGTGCAGGCCTGGCCAATCAGGCCTAGGGGGAGGTTTCTGACTGACCAATCTGGGTGACCTTTGAAAACTCTATATATATGATGAAATCAAAACAATAAAGGTCTTTTCCTTCTTGCCACTGAGAACTGGGTCTTTTCTCTGCTAGTGGCTCAACAGCGACACATCTGCATATGTGTACACATTTTTGAGAGATTGCTTGAGTTCAAACCTGTCAGTTTAAATGGAACTGCTAACTGTTGTGATGAGAATTACAGCTAGTATAAACCAGTTTGACAAGGTATATATGGAGTAGGATTTCTGATCCTGTGGTTTGTTATTCAAACAATAACAAATGCGGAGGTTTCTTCTTGTGGCCTTTTGTTCCTGCACTAAGTTAGTGCTGTTACCTTCTACTGCTAGGCAAGGAGGCAGAGCACACCCCAGTGTCACAGGTGAAGGGGTGCCTAAGCACTAGGGAGAAATTAGGGGTGCCAGGTAGGACAGGCTGTGTGCCCAAAAGCCTGGGCCAATGGGATTTGTGACAGCAGCTTTTGCATTTTATTTCTACCCTAACCATACCTGTATACTTGAGGAGATATAAGTCCTCATTTATTTGTATCTGGAAAATACTTTAGCTGGTGAAATAAATTACATCAGGTGGATTTCATGAGAAGTCTGTCTCATTTAACCTTATACCTATAAAGATACAGTGTATTAAAAATTGCACCCGAGCTTGTGTATGTAAAAAGCAGGTAACTGTTTTTTAACAGCAGGATTGTTTAGAGTTACACTTATTTTTGTTGTTACTGGATAAATAGCAGAGGACATGTTATTCGTCATCAATACTTTCTTTTTTCTGGTGTTCTCCTGTGATTGTGCTGCAGACAACAGTATATAGTAAGTACAGCACTGGCAAAAATCTGGATTATTATTCAAAACTTTACAATGGAAAACGAACAGCCTTAAAACTTCAAAGAAGAGAAGTCAAGACTAGGAATGAGAAATCTTGTTTCTGATCAGGAGGTATAACATACCATCAGGAAAAAAATGGGGAAATTCAAAGCTTGCTTTATTAACTTTGCTGTCAGAAACACAAGCCTCACTTTTTGAACTTCTGCACTTACTTTTTGCTATTAAGTTGGTGTGACACGGGCTCCTGCCTTTGTGGGTTGTGTCCCCTTGTGGCTTGTGACAAAGATAGCTGAATCTGTGGTGCAGTTAGATAGCCCAGTGGGAGGGCCACCTTCACATTCCCCTTCAGAAGTTTACTCACGCTGCAAACTGTGCTTTGCAGCAGCAGCATTCGCATCCTGATTTACTTTGTTTACCACAGGGACTCTTCCAACAGTGACTTTTTTCTTTTTTTTCTGTAACTCTTCTACTCTAACCAGCAGAAACCTCGGCACCTCCCAGTGTGCAGTGCTTTGCACTCTGTGCAGGGAGTGTGAGCAGCAGGCTTCTCCATGGTTCCCGCTGTTTCGAGCGGATCATTCGTCAGCATTTCGGTCTATGGGTCATCTGTGGTTTTCTTCGTTTATCATGAGATTCTTAATGAATTGTGCAGTGTTAACTGCTCTTTGCTGCTCTTTATTTTTCAGAATTTTGAGTTTTGTGACCATCTGTTTTTAACTACTTTATTTGTAACAGAGGTCCTTGATGGGTGCTGGCTTTAGGCCACTTTAGCAGCCTTGCTTCTCAAAACTGAAGGATTTAAGTGGTCAAGTGTGAGTGATGCTGTTTGCCTGAAGCAGTGCAAACAAAAATATTAATTTTTATGATTCCAATAGAGGTTAAAAGCTTTGGTTTTGAATCCTAATTTGATATATTTTCTTTTAAAATAGAAGTAGCTTGGTTCTTATTCTGAAGTCAGCAACATACATACTAATACTTAAGCTTGTATAAAATTATTGTATTAAAATTTTCAGTACCAGACAGTTGTTTCTGGTGGTATCCTGTCAACCTAGCAAATGCTTTTGCAATTAAAAAGTGTTTAAGAATTGAACTGACTTGAGAATTGAAATTTAGCAACTTTGGTGGGACCTGCTTGTTTGTGTACAAAAAACTTGCCAACTAATTAATGTAAATGTCTTCTTCATTTTTCATTTGTTCTTTTTTCTTTGTTCTATATATTAATTGCTGGAAGAATCTTTAAATTAACTGCTTGGCATATATACCACTTATTTCTTTAGAGGACAGATGGTCAGATTCTGGGCTTTGATTAGTGTTCTTCTTATGCTTGAAATTTTTTCTCTTGTCAATTGAATTAAAGATCTTACAATCAAGATTACTGCTAAAATAGAGTTTGAAGGAAGAATACGTTCCTTCACATGAGACTAATGTGAAACAGCAATAAGCAGCCCAGAAGCATCCCACCACCAAACTCTGAAATCTTTTGTTTAGTTCAATTACAAACAGGAATCTTTCTCATCTTTGCATTTTCAGTTGCCAGTCTGGCTATCAAGTGTCTTTACTTTATGATTTCACTGATACAAAGACTTGATTGAGTTTTGCTGTTGAAGGTTGGAGTCTGTTCTTCCTGTACAAAAATCTTATTGTTCTGTAGGCTACTGAAGGGTGGGAGAGGCAAAATCAAGTGGGAACCTACATATATTGAGCAAACCTGGTAGCTGTGTGATTTCCCTGCAGCATATGAATGACCCTTCAAAGCCAGATGTCAGGCACCAAGGATGGTTTAGTTCCATGTGATGGTGGCATTGTTGCTTATTCATAGGATGGTTTGAGTTGGAAGGGACCTTAAAGGTCATTTATTTCCAGCCCTCCTTCCAATGTAATTTTAGCTCAATGAGGGATTTGTAACTGCATTCTATGCGCTAAACTTAATTCTTAAAAACCTTTTTGCCATAATCCATTTTCTGATTATTTGCTACACTGTGGGGATACTCTCTCTTGAGAATTCTCTATTGATGATTTGCATGATTTCTCTGCAAGTAATTGTTATTCTCCTTTTTCATGTTTGAAAACAGTCCTTTCTGTTAGGGTTCTTCATCTCTGTAGTAAATGCATATCTTCCCAGACCACTTAGCCTCATCTTCTCATCAGTTTAGTTGTCAAAGAATTTCCAGATGTTTTCAGTTATAAGGTAGCTTCTTATCATTGAAGTTGTTTATTTTCTTTTTTTTTAAAGCATAAGGTGAAATAGTTCAGAAGTTACTTTGAGCAAATGGAAATTCGATATATTTCCAGAGGGACCTGTATAGGTCAAATGCTGAATAAGAGGAATAGAGAAAGCTGAATTCCTTAATTCAGGTTGTTACTAGAATGGGCTACCATTTTCACAAAACATTGGATCACTTCCTAAATCCAAAGTTTAAAACAGATAAATGTAGTACAGACATGAAATCTCTATAAAGTTTTCTGGGGCTTGTTCAGTCCAGTGAGAAATGAATGTTTTTAACAATTTTTAGGAAAAAACCCAGTGTTTTTCCCCTATCTTTTTCTTGAGAAGTGAAGAATATATTAGATACCTGTGTGGATGGAAAATCAGCCTGCGTACCTCTTAATGTTTCCAAGGGAAAACCTATTGTATAGTACAAAATGTTAGCATAAAAATAAAATCTAAGTCATTATTGTCATTGTTATTTGAATACATCCTACATGATCAATATAGAGTCGGTACATAGTTATGTGAATGCTTTACTTTAGTTAGTGAATTTGTGTTTATCTATTAATGGTTAGGCTTTGACTTAAAATACAATAAACACTTAATTTGGAGAATTCTGGTGTGTTCATTTGCTGTAAATTTCATGACTGAGGGGTAAGTTGATGTGAAAATGACTTCAGGAAGTATTTTCATTGTCTTCTAAATTCTCTTCTGGGGGGAAGAAAATGCTTAGGAAAAAATATCACCCAAAAATCAAATTGAAGTATGCAAAGCACTAAGTGTAAGAAGGAATAGTATAATGTAAAATCAGAGCAATGATACAGAAAGTTGCTGTAAGCAAGCTTAGTTCACACTTAATTCCTTAAACACAAGTGTCAATCGAGTGGGATAGTAATTCAGTGCATATTAAATTCTGTCTTTTCAGTAGTCCGTGTAGAAGAATAACATTGCCCAGTTCTATCACTATAAAATTAATAACCTTGTTAAGAGAATCAATAAAATACCAGAATTATTATTACTAGTATTTTACATCGCTGGTATGCTTCTGGCACATAATAACTACTTGGTCATATGAAAGAAATAGGAGTGCTGTATTGATAGGGATGAGAAGCAAATACCTGGAGAAATTAAAACAATAAGAGGAGCAGCCAGTTGAAATACAAATTAACATATATTCCTGGACGCAGTAGATGAAGACTTTCGGCTTCGTTCTAGGTATCTGTTGTTACATATGTTATATATTTGAAATGAAATGTGTTGTTCCCAAGTCCAGTATTAGTTTGAATGAAAGGGAAGTGCATGTGTAAAGGCACAAGAGGGTGGGGCAAGATCAGTTTGATAATCCTTACAGCTGTAAGCCAGCTGTTAAGCAGAAAACATTTCCTGCCTTTTTCCACATGGATTGCATTTTAATTGCAGTGTAGCACACAAATTCTTCATTGCAGTACATGTACAGTTGTGCAAACAAGACCCTCTGTTACAGAGTTCTATAGATTGCATATGTATAGAAACTATTGTTGTAGAGGTTGCATACCTACTTTCAATCTTTTAATTCAGGTTCAAATCTGGAGCATTTTCTGTTTGTAAGCCCTGTATATTCTGCATAATGTCACTTTAATTAAGTACGCATAATCTGGCACTGTGGTGAGAGCAAAACCCCCAGTTTCCACCCTTGCAAAGCACTGGCTATAGTAGTAGTGCTCCTGCTTGTTGATGGACCCTGTGGCTTTACAGATCCTGCATTCCTTTTTCTATAGTGACAGATTCACTGTAAAGGGTAGAGGTTGCCTCATCCTATCCTGATGGGGTGGGGACAGGTGCTCCTGGGAGGCAAGCACTGTAGGCTTGAATCTTTCAGTATGAGGAGAGCATTGATCCCTGAGTTTTGACTCTGTGTGTGCAAGTGCTTTGATTGCTACATTTCTGTGACTGCTGACATTGTGTTTTTTTAATGAAAGTGGCCTTGGCCTCAAGTATCTTGTTGTGAACTCAGTGTTTCTGGCATACATTTCCACTCTGCTACATTGCATGCCTCAAAGTTTAAGTGCTGAGATACCTTACATGAGATAGAGGTAAATATTGAATATACTTATATAATATTTGTACGCACTTGTATTAGGTATGCTTCGTGCTAAGCAAAAAGAGAAGCAGCATGTATCTGGATTGCACTGTTTTTTTAAATAACATGCCAGTTTAGCAGTAAAGATGTAATGGTCTGTATTTGCTTTGTAAAGAGAGATTGTTGCTGTGGATTTGTATGTCTCAGATTAGTTTGTTCACACAGTACTCCATAAACACATAGAGAAAATACCTACAAGGTTGGGAATTAAAAATGACATGAAACGTAATGCATTCACTGTGTGGCTTTAAACATCCTGCTCCCTCTGTGTCAGGGCAGTGTAATAGCTTGGTTATAGTAGTTTTTTAAGATTTGTAGTTCTGGTACAAAACTCACAGTACCATATGGTCTGGCGCTGGTACTTAGCCTACAAAAAGATTTTAAAAATAAAATGCGATGAAAGGCCTGAAATGCTAAAATGCAAAATATTTTAGAAGCCTGCATGGTCAATTTGGATGTATATTTTCCTTGTGGTAGAATCAGGCTTCACTGCCTGAAAATATATTTCTTAGTAGGCAGAGGAGGAGCTAGGTTTTTACAATGATGAATTCTAAATTACCTAATGAAGAGCTTTACCCACACAGGTGGCTTCATAGCATGAATTCCTGTCGTACTAAAATAGAGACTATGTTCTGCCATGGGATATGATCCAATGGTTCCAGGAATTCCAGTGAACAGTAAACTGAAATATAAATTAAAGCTCTGTAACAATACAGAGCAATAACAAACCATTTTCTTTCTTCAGAAAGTCATGTTTCTGGCATACAGCATTTAATGTGTCTTGTCACCCTTCAGTCCTCCTATGGTCTTTTGGTGTAAGACTGAAAACACCTTGAGGCTTGGGTGTTGCTTCAATGCGTGTGCCATGTACATTTGACATCCCTCACCACAATGGTCATATAGTGATTTTCTAATTTCTAAAGGCAGTGCTTATGTGAACATCACTTGGATGCTTTTTTTTACCACTGATTTTGCATCCAGCAAAACTGGAAAGAAAATACCCAACCAACTCCTTCCTGTGCCCAGAAACGCCTCCAAAATCCCAACCCCTCTTCCCAAATTTTGTAGAATGGATTAAAAAATGTTGTGAGCTCCTCCTGCTGGTTCAGCAGTAGCAACAGTTAGACTAAAAAGATTGCTAATGTAGTGTTAAGAGCCTGGCTTATTACCACAAAAGTCATAGTTAACCCTGCAGCTGCTGGATGCTGCTTCATCTTTAATTCTGTTCTCTGAGCAAATTTCACACATTTGATATCAGTATAAGACTCTGTTTTGGGATTTCTTGATGCTTTGGCATAAGGAGGAACTATAAGGTCATTGCTGCTTTGGGTTGCTTTCTTATCTCTAAATTTCTATGATGCTTTTTTCCTCTCCTTTAATTTTTAAGTAAACCAGACTAATAACATTACTTAAATGTAGCTTTTATGGCTTATGAAAAATAATGCTGCTGTAGTGGATAGATGTGCGTCAGCTGTGACTAAATGTTTTGATGTAGTCTTCTCAAAAGATAGACTAGAAGAGCTTTCCTTTGAAATATGTGAAGCAGTTTTAGACACAGCTTCTCAGATGGATCTAATTAGTCTTTCATACAGACTGGATGTCCGTTTGTTGCAGCTGAATTCTCATTTCATTCACCCATAACTAGAAACACCTCGCTTCAAACGTGTTTCTTCAAAGAAAGAAGGGTTTAGGGTTCCATGTTTTACTGCTTTTTGATGTTGGTTTCCCTTTAACTGAGAAGACCTTATGTTTATACAACTGTTATTATTAAGAAAACATAGCTTTGTTCATGAGAGTTCATTCGGTATCAGTGTTGGCTATTGGTAGAAGCCGGAGATCTGTGGAATAGATCTTGCTATACAAGACTAGTGAGACAGCTGTATGGCTGGCTATTAAGCTTGTTGTAACAAAGATTTGCATGTGAGCAGGATATTCTAGTAAAACCAGGGAACGTGGGTTGTGGGAGGATGAAAATTAAGATTAGAGTACAAATGATCAGGCCTATCAATGGATAGCAGTCCTATTTGTTATTTATACACAGTAGATACCCAAGAGGCATTGTACTCTGTTTCCTGTTTAGGATATGTTTACGTGGTGCAGCACAAAGGAGCCTGTGCTGACTAACCTAGGTTAGGCAGTTCTGCATTAATGCTGCTGTGCTGCTCCTAGTTGGAATAACTTGTTTAGAGCTGGCATATGCAACTCTGTGTAACAGTTCTTTGGGCTGTGCTGTGACACTTCTGCAATAAATACTGTCATTAAAGCTGTAGTGGGAAGTGTCTGATCAGTGTTAAATATTCGGAGTATGATACTTGGATACAGCTGTGGTTGATCTTTAAGGAAAATGAGTGGAAGGAAGGCAAGATAACAGATGCTCTGCCTGAGTCTATCCCCTGCTGGCTGTTTTGTGGTCATGATGTCATTTAGACTAAGGGGAGTTTGCAGGAGCAAGCTGGTGGTGCTGGCTTTACTTCTGCTTTTCAGGAGTGTACCTGAGCTGGTTTTGCCACTGGACATTGCTGTTTGCCTTTTCTCTTCCCTGTGAAAGGAAGGGCAGTCCAGCCCAACTGTCTGAGATGGTGGCTCCTAGGACACCTTGGTAAGAGATGTAGTGGGCTGCAAGCAGTCCTGCATTAGAGGAACTGGCTGGTGTGCAGGACTGCCTCTTGGGTCCCCATTACTTGCCCACATCAGTAACTCCAACACACTTTTATGTCCGCTAGGAGACTTACTGCAATAGTTCTTCCTGCCCCATGTCTCACCCAGTCATTTCCTCCATTTGCCCCTCACCATGTCACCCTCCCTTTTTTCAGTCTTCTGTCCATGGTGGCTTCACATTCCCCATTTGTCCTGCCAGAAAGCAGGACTGGGTCTGCTGTATATTCAGTCATAGGTTGGCCAGTCCAGCTGCTGGGTGACAATCAAATTGCCCTTGTCTGTCCAAGAGCTGAATGGAAGCACTCATTTTGTTCACTGTGCAGCTTTTCATTTTCATAAAACTTAAAAGAATTTTAATATGTTGGGTTAATGCTGACCAGTCAGTGGGTTCAGAAGTTGAGTGTGTGGTGGGAATTTAGAGGAGGGACTTGCAATTAAACTGCATTTTGTTAGCCTCTTTTTCCTTTCGAAGTCAGGCTAAAGGTACTGTCACTGAAAGGGTTAAGAAAGAAAACAAGGCTGTTCGGAATGCAGGAGGAGGGAAATTATTTTAAATTATTAACTATGAGTTGCATCTCTCTCTGGCTTATTGAGAATAAAAAAAGGAATCATATTTAAGTAGTCATAATCTGTTCCAAATATTTCATGTTCTGGAGAAAACCTACATATCTCAAGGACATACAATAAATTGAAATCAACTGGAAACTAAAACAGACCTATAGCTCTATAATTCTAGAATTATTTTAGGTGATGTTTTATGCACCAGTGTCATGGATTGACCTTTGCTGGACACCAGATATTCACCAAACTGGCCCTATCACTTCTTTTCTTCACCTGGACAGGGCAGAGAGAGTAAGATGGAAAACAGCTCATAGGTTCAGACAAGACAGTGTACTAAAACAAAAGTGACAAGTTGCACACATGCAAGCAAAGGAAAGGATAAAAATTTTATTTTCTACTTCCCATCAACAAGTGATGTCTGGCTACTTCTTGGGAAGACTCCATTCCTAAAAGGTGGTCATGCACTCAAAAGCTGTACCTTCTGCCTGTTAGCATCTTTTTCTTCACTTCTACTTATGTGTCATTTTCCAAGTCCTGCTTCTTTTGAGTTTGTCTTTGTTCTGGTTTCCTTATTCTGATTAGTTTTCATTCCTCAATTGACTTGCCTGGTCCTGGTCCATGCTCATTGTCTGGCCAATCTGAGTCTCCCCTTTGGACTTCCACAGAAATTAGGAATTAGTCTTGGTTCTCCTCTACAGAAACTTCTCCTACATAGCTGTGCCCTGTTCCACAGGCCTGCAGACTTTCATCCACATATTGGTCCTCATTTTCCAGGGCTTCAACATTGCTTTTTCTTATCCCATTTCTTCTACTGTGCAATCTGTTTGGTAGTTCTGTTTCTAATACCACTCTCTCACTCTTTAGGTAGCTCTCTCTTTACCCTCATCATGTACTTCTAGCTGCTTCTTCCTGAACAATCAGTGCAAATCTCCCGCTCTTTCATTCTCTGAGGTACGTTTCATGTGTTTCTGTAACCACTTCCATTTCCTTCCTCCATTTTTAGTCTTCTTGCTCAGTGAGTTCCCCCTCGCCCCCTTGCTTCTTGCTCCAAATTTTCCTCTCCATCTTTTCTGCACCTCCCTCCCTGACACATCTCATCTTTGTCCCAGCCTGCTTTCTCCAGTTATGAGGCCCTCAGTGTCCAGTTCTTGTTGCTTGTGGGTTGTTTATGTTGCGGCTTCTTCCATTTTTGCTCAGCCCTAGCAGGAGTAAGCATTGAAACTCCAGAGGTGATAGTCGTACTAGGTTTATGCTTGACCTGGTAGCCTACAATCCAAACCCACAATTTTGGTGGGAATCTGTGTTCCTCCCTGGGCTGGTACATGTTGAATACAAGGAAGAATCTTTTAGAACTGTGGCTATGAAGTGTGGTGACCTACAGATATAGACAGGATTTGCCTTTTGAAATTCATAGAACTTGTCTAAAGTTATGCAGTTTGTACGAAAATGGTAGAGGTGCATTCAAGCTGTTTTACTTCCCAGCAGATTTTCAAGCCTCTGTTCCAAATCATAAAGGGGATGTTTCAGCCTTTCATAGAAAAGTCAATAAAATTTAGTAATCTGGCCAAAAATGTGCTCTTGTTCTGTGTCAGAAATAGCCGCATATTTCTCTCTGAAACCTCCCCTCTCTGAAATCACATCTGAATGACTGTTCAGCTTAAATGGAGTCTATCTGATTTATAAGAAACTGAAAATGCAGTATGATGATGGGAGGAGCTGGACAACTTTGGTACTGTCTCTTCCCTTTCCCCTCATGCTGTAGCTGTGTCCCAGCCCCTTGCCTTTTTGCAGCCTCTTCCTCTGCTTCTTCCATGCTCCTGTCTTCATTCCAACCTTGTCTTTCTGTTGTGACTGCCCTCTTGTCTCCACCACCTAACCTCTATCAGCTGTTTCCTTTATTGCTGTAATCGCTGTGTATTTTCACACAGTGACCTCTTTGTCACTGTTGGAGCAGCCCAGCTGTTTGATGGCAACAGACTAGTTTGCATGCACAGCTTATCCTGGTTTAATTTACTATTTTATCCTAGCTGATAGGGGAGGAGGGAAATAACCACACACCTTTTTAGCAAGCCAAACTGGCATCTTGATTTTGATGATGATGAGCTTTGCATGTTGTTAATTTGTAACAAACATAATTTTGAATAACTTAGGTTCTTTTGAATTAGTTTTATAATCTAAACTGTCAAAGGAAAGCTACATTGGTGGCAGATCAACATAGCAGAAACACAGAATGGTCTGGGTTGGAAAGGGCCTTTAAAGATCTAATTACACAGTCTCACCCCTGCCATGGGCAAGGACACCTTCCACTAGATCAGGTTCCTCAAAGGCCCATCCAACCTGGCTTTAAACATTTAATATGCAATAAGCAAGAATGAAGACTGATTTTGTAGTCTGAAGATAAACAGCAATAAATAAAGAGAAAGGTAGGGATACACAGATTGTACATCCAAATCTCAGAAAACCTGGAAGCCTGAGCTTCCTTTGTTTAACAGTTAAACAGACCAAGAACAAAACCAGACGGAATAAGATAGCAGCAACTTTCAAGTTAAAAAAAAAAAAAATCCTCTCCTTTACACAGCTAGTGGATTTTTCTCTCTCCTTGGCAAATGAAAACTTGCACAAATAGGGGAGTTAATAGGAGCACAGGGGAAAAGGCCAAGGGATGGTCATTGTCAAGTCACAATCAATCTCTCTGCCAGTCTACACAGCCAAAGTGTGTGGTGAGATCAAGTCATATTGGCCCCTTATGTGGGCTACATCTGCAATCCAAAGTGAACCACTGGTGATTTAGAATTGCTCAGGCTGATTGTGCAGAGTATGAATCTTCATTACTTCTTTCATTGTAGTTTATGTAACAAATCCCAATTCACGAGATGCGGTTTTGTTTTGCAGAGCTGTGCTTGAGAAAACTGAAGTGCCATATGGCTGTAAAAATGAATCCTTTTAGGAGTATTATGGAGTGGGATCTTTTGAACCTCTTGAACAATTCACATTCCCCACAGAAGCTGGTTCAATAGCTATGGGTGTGTCCCAGAAAATTCAACATTAGTAATGCTTTCCAGAATAGGTGGGAAATTGTTCTGAAAATGGCAATGAACATACTTCCGTATGCTCAATGTTGCACAAAACTCTGTTATTTTTCAATCATTTGGGACTATTAATCTGCTTTCCTAGATCTCCCTGGCTCTTTCTGTGGATATTCTTCAGTTGGAATTTTTTAATGGTCTCCATTAGTTTATCATTTTAGCAAGTGTACTTCTGATACAATTAGCTGGAGTGATTAACAGATGAAATGACTTCAGAGTATAAATTCTCATTTGGTCTTTGAGGTTATATTTCATCTCTGTTGTATGCCTTCCTAATTACCAGCATATTTCAATACTTAAAGTTAGAATTTTAAAGCACATGTTATTCATCTTCTCTAGATCAGAATTAAAAACAACATGGTCTGTCATGTTGTATTATTTCTTCAGAATCTGATAATGTATTTTCTTTCTCATTTAAGCTTTAATTATCTTTAAAAAGTATTAAAGCAAGAATTGTTTTAATTCACATGGCAAAGTTTGGTGTATTTTTCAACGAAACTATTGTTGGTTTGATTGTTTTGGTTTGTTATGTTCTTTTCTTGTTAAAACAATGCTAGCCTGTGTTGCATTTTCAGTGGAACATAGTAGTTCATCTCTGAACCTGCATCAGTGTGTCCTGTCATTGGTGGCAGCACTGAAGAAAGCTCAGTGCAAATTTTGCAATTTTGTCTTGTCCCCAAGAAATGCCTGTCAACTAAATAAAAAGTACAGCTAACTTTTGGAACAATATGATTTAGATACAGTATTGTAACTCCAGATAATCTCAGAGTGTATTTTAACTGTTAAACTTTTTTTCTTGTGAAGTAATGGCATTAAAACCCAATCTGTGTGAAGCACGTAGAAGATTAATTAACACTGGTAAGAAAAGAGATGTCTGAGCCTTTCACCTGTAAGGTACCCTTTTTCTCCAGCTGAGTTTGCCACCCTTTAATGCTATTTGTCATCCTCCCCAACAGGTATGTTGATATTTTTTTCCACACTGCCTTTTATACTTTGAATGACTCCTGTAATGAAGATACCATGTATTAGAATATTATCCTCTCACACTGAAGGCTTTAAATATTTGTTTGGCTTAAAAAAAAAATAGACACATTCATTTAACTGCCGAATACTTCCTTTTAGAAACAATTAATTTAAGGGACCATTGACAAAGATAAAATGTCTATTCCCAATTTAAGGGTGTCGTGTATACAGATTTAAGGCCTGCCCATTATGATGATTTTTATTTAACTATTTTTTATAGAGAGAGTGTTCATTATTTTCTGCTATATCAAACACATACAAGGAGAGTTCTACATACAGCTTTGCGATGGTTTTATAGTGCACACTCATGTGTGGTCTTTACCTATGCAAGGAGCCATCTTGCCTTGTGCCATTGGACTGGAAGGAATGAAATGGGTCATGTAGACTAGGACTCCTTTAATGGATGGTGTCCTTATGTGGTGATCATTAGGGCATGATGGACCTGTCTGGCTGCTTCTAGATGTTAAGTCATTTAATTTTTTTTAATGGTAAAGCTAGTATATGATTTGCAATAAAGGAGTGGTGGGAACATTATCTTCGTGCTTATATTTTACATTGATACTTCTTGTGTGATATTTGCATGAATAGTCACACTTTTATCTTTACATTCTTGGTATATGTGTTTTAGTGCATACTGATAGAAATGTATGCATAATACTTAATGATATTTTAGCACATTATTGAAAAAACGTAGCATTAAGATACTTTTTCATAGTATCTTAAATCTCTCAGTCAGGGAGAATTGATTTTTGGGTATTCTTTTCTTTCTTTTTTCCCTGGTTGCACCTTTTTGCCTTCCTTAAGGAAGTGTATTTTGTCTAAGCAATATCTTGGGTTTAGATAACCTTGAGCTTCAGTGCTATAGGAATCCTGCTCTGAGCTGCATGCTTTAACTTCTATGGAAACCTTATCATAAGTACAGTCCACTTCTTCTCCTTGTTCCAATGTAAGGCATCTGTATTTAAAATAGTAGGGATAATCTCCATTTTGATTGCATGCATCGAAGGCTAAAAAATAGTTGTTGTTGCAGTATACTTAGTTTTAAAAAATTATTTTTGTAAATGTTGGGATGGGATAAGACATAACAATTTTTATTTTTCTGGGACTGAGGCTTTTGTTTCTGTAAACTTAATGGTAGTAAGATTTTATTAAATCATTCTGCACTATGTTGCATGACAGAGGAAATGGGGCTTTTACAGATGTGAGCTATTGACAGTTTAGGTATCAGATCTAGCATAACAAAATGGCTTATTAGGATCATGGAAAGCTCTAAAATTCTTGCACTGTTACTTATTCTTCATGGTACATGCAACTTTATAATGTTGTCAGTTTTAATGGAAGTAGGTAGTCAATGGTTTTAATTGTGTGAGAAAGTATTTAAATCTTCTTTTAATTGGTCATTAGTTGCTGATTGGTAGAAGGATTCTATTGATACTAAAGTGACTCTTCACTGAGGAACTGCTGATTACTTGGCACTGGTTACTTCATGGATCAGAAGCATGTTTGTTCTGTAGGAAAAGCCTGCCCGAGGTTTCTCTCCACAGAAAGGAACTGTTCCTTTTTACCCCCAAAGTGCTTCAATGTGCAGGGTCTTGTAGGAACTGTGCAATTCCATATGGAAAAGTATATACAATGTCTACTTTAGTTACAGTACACCTGAGTTACCATATTTCTTGTGTTCTGCCCAGATTCCTAAGTGACAATGGAAAGTCAACTGTAGTATCTTAAATTGCTTGTGAGGGGTATCCTTTGCTGTCTTGGTGCCAAAGATGAGATACATCCTCATGACTGAAGGAGCCATCTGGTGGCTGCCTGTCTAATGTCAGCATCCACACATCTTTGTGTGTGTATAAAAGCAAAGACCCCATTGAGTGTGAAGAGCACATCCCACTCGACACCCCCACTTTGATCTGGCTTGAGTCCAGGGAGCAGGAAGAAATAGGTTCTGTCAAAGTGTAACTTGGAAACTCCTCCTTTTTATCCTCAATCTTTCTTAGCAGCGAGTTTATTGCAGCTTCTTTGTGTCATCTAGGGCTGGAACCATAGTGAAGGTGTAATGAGAGCTTGACAGAGGTTTTTATTAGGAAGGTAGGTAGGCCTGTGAAGAGAATATAGTTTAAGCTGGTTCAGAAAGGCAGCTTTATCTGGTTTGGGTTGAATGATACTGCATTGTTGTTGCGGTTTTGGAGGATGTTACAGCAGACTTTACCCTAGAGCTTCTCTACCCAGCCCGGTTCAGCGCCTCAGTGCTCTAAATCCTCTGTCCCAGGGCTGGACACTGCGCTCTCACCGGCCGGGGAGCCATAAGGCTAGCTCTGGTTCGTCTGCTTCCACAACCGGCGGTGATAAAGGAGGCGAGGAGGGTCTATGCGTTGTGTCCATGGAAGATGTTTATTCGCATGGTGCAGCAGAGGCCAAAGACCTCCCAGAGGCAGAGATGCCTCGAGGGCGAAGGCCTCACATGCACAGCCACATGTGGAGCATAGACACACGTGGAGCATAGACAGCAAGATGGCGGAGGGTAAGGGGTTTTATAGGGAAACAGAGGGGGGGGGGGTGTTGGGTGGGAGGTACAGGGGCAGAGTTAGGAGTACAGGAACCAATAGGGGAAACCCGAGGGAGTGGCCAGGACCACGTGGGGTTAGGGTACAGGAACCAATAGGGAAAACTGGGGGCGTGGCTAGGACTACGTGGAGTAGGGAAGGCAGGACAATAGGTGACAAGTACAGTCGTTAAGAAAGGGGTGTGGGGAACTTGCAGCCATTATCACAATACATTGTCATTATCAAGTCTCAGAAACTTTTTTGTAGAAAAGTATGCTCTTAACATGATCGACAACACAGCAGCAGCATCTATGTAAATGGCACAGTGCTTGAAGCATTGGCTGCCAAAATAAAATAAATGGAAAAATTTTTTTTAGGAAATTTGGGAGTAAAGATATACTCTGAATAGGAGCACTGTCTTACTATCCCAGTAATTGTAATTCTGGCAACAATTTGTAAGACCTTCAAATATTTTCTCCTGAAACTACCACTATGGTTTTGTGATTGCCTAAACTCAGTGAAACTAACTTATCTTACCTTATGTCCCATTAGACACCTGTTGTTCCAAGTCTCAATTCAACCATGTTTGGCTGTGCTGATCCTACAATGAACAAAAGGTAGATTTCATTTTTAGGGCTATTATAAAGCAGGAAGCACTGCAAGGGAAAAGAAAAAGCATCCATGAATAGGTGTGGAATTACACCTATTTGGAATCACATAAAAGGATTGATTAATTCCATATAGTCCACATTTCCTCACATGTCAAAGTCACAGCAACAGATAAGTAAAAGTGTTTATACCAGGGTTCTTCTTGATATGACTGCATCTAGACATTCTCCGAATCCATGACTAGGTTAACTAGGTGAGTAAAGTACTTCCAGCCTCTCTTTTCTGTCTAGTTGAGCTACTTTATTTGGTATTTCTTTGCTTCTGAAGATGTAAGGTTCCTTTCTATGTAACATAATAGTAAGGAGGATTTTGCAATTTTGAGCTTTATTAACTGAATTAATGCCTTCAGCAAGAGTATGGATACAGAAAGTCTGTCTTTACTGAAAGTATATTAAATTTTTAGCACTTTTAGCACAGTTCTGTCTTTTGTCTGGAAACAAAATGGGTGAAGATGAAAAAATTGGCACATATTTGATATGAAATATAATACTAATGTATCTATATTGTGATTTTTTTTCTAAGTAGCAAGTAGTGTAATGGCTTGATACCTTGAAAAAATTGGAGAATTTGAAAGAGAGATCCCTCCTTTGTTTTACATTATCTGGCTCTGCTGAGGAAAAATGTATGAAAAGTTTTCATTGTGAGGTGGCTGAAATTCTTTCTGTTGGAGAATATCAGTGCCCACAGCCTCACTCTTAATGTCATCAAAGCTAATTCAATCTGAACAATCCTGAGTCCATGGGTAGGAAGATAGTAGATTTCTGTAAAAAGATGTGCAAATCTACAAAATAATCAGATGTTGCAGTTATTAACAAACAGAAGGTCTGTAAACTTGATGCAATAACTGACATTTTCTTGGACAGGAAGTTCACCAAGCTCCAGGTAGTTTGAGAGATTCTTTTTGCTAATTGTGAATATTAATTTTTCCCAGTCCTACTTGCCATTACTATCATTAGACACTACCTTTGTTGTGGTTATAACAAGGAAACTCCCCACAGTGAAGATCAATGCACAGTCAGGTAATTACAGTTTTATATATATGTTAACAAGCTTTGATTATTTTGTGGTTAACTGACGCTGTAACACAAAATAGAAGTCTTCCACAACTTTAAAAAAACCCCTCACATGTTAAGCTATTTTTGTAGAAAATGCAGAGATCATTCATTGTAGGGAACAGGAGTTAGCAGTAAACCCAAATGATGGGTGCTCCCGCTCATGGAGTTTACTGTTGCAGAATGAACTTGTCTGAATTCCATTTTCCTAGAATAGTTATTCAGGAATGCACCAAAATTTTTTCAAGACTGCTGAGAAAATAAATACATAAAATATACCTGATTTTCTTTATTGTGTCATCTATATGTAGTTATAAAAATTGAGTGTTAAAATTTTACCATTTCATTATGCATTTTGGGCTTTGACAGCTGATCTTGTTGTTTGTTCTAGGTATTTTGACCTTTCCTACACACTTCACCTGCTAACTGTCAGACACAGAGGTGTCTGTGTGTGTCAAACTTCATAGCTAGCAGTCATGAGTATGATTGCTTTGAAAACTGGTATAGATAGGTAGACAGGTTTTGTTTCCTGGATCATCTTAATAGCAGAAAAAATAGGCTTTTTTTGTCAACTTCAGTTGTCTGTGCTGAAGGATTTTTTAGTGTTAGTTATTGTTTCCTAAGTATCCCTGAGCTTACTGATTAAGTTGTCCACCGTACCATCTATTGACTAGAAAGACAACAGACGTCATTTTAGTTCACCCATTAAATTAATATTTCTCCAGTCCTTCACCAAAGCTTTCCTGTTAGGATGCCTGCAAAACACTGAACTGGAGGTTAGGTGACAGCCATGCTGTGGCCAACTTTATCTTACCAAGTGGGCAGAAGGAGGATGGTGTAGCTTAATTCTCTAAACTTGTCCAGTATTGCCTTAATCTTGGGTGACCGTGTAATGATGGCCATTACAAATGATTCACTGTGCGAACCAAAGAACCAGCATAGTTCTTCTGTAGAAGAATTCAGTTGTTCCAACAAGAGTTGTTCACACAACTGTTGTATGCAGATGGTATGTTGATCTTTAATTCCTGGGAGGCCTTTATCAAAATCCAGGATTAACCTTCAATGTATCTGAGTTTCCTGTATCATGCCTAGGCTGAAGCACTGGAGTCTCTCTCCTACCTATTGCTGTAGGCTTGGCTGTTAGACTAATAAACACTACTAGTGTTGAGTTCAGCATGAGAGCCAGCAGCTACTCATCCATCTGCCAGTTTTGTGTAGTGGGAAGTGATTGAAGCCTTTCTTTTGTTGAGGCTTTACTGGTGCAGTGAGGAATACCGGATTCCTGAGGCCAGAGTCTGAATGCCTTCGTGAGGAGGAACATGTTGCAGGATGGCCATGGGGCTGTGAGGCTGGAAAAAAGGGAGCCTGGCTTATACTTCTGGGACTGCTCAGAGATTTTGTCCAGTGACAGGTTTTAACACAACTGAGTAAACACAAAATTTAGCTTAGGTTTATGGTCTTGGAATAAGTATAGTGTGCTAAGTAAAATAATTTTTGAGTGGTTTATATACTTGGGTATTGCTATTAATCTATGAACGTGAAAGTTACACTACACTTGTTCAGCATTAAGTTCAAGTGTTGCCTGAACTAAATGCCATTTTCCCCCTTAAAAATTGAATATAGCATCTATTTAAAATATAACATACGGCTTATGTCAGCCAAAATCAGCTGTACCACTTCTTGAAGTCTTTCCAGTTCTGAAAAGACCATCCTTTCTGTAGGGGAATGAATAATGTAGGTTAGCTTGTTTCTGTGGGCATTTATTACAGCCACGCAGAACAGTTCCTGGAGGGGTTTTCTATTTCTTATTTAGCAGCAGTGAAAATCGCAATTACTCTATTTACTTGGCTTGCCACTATGGCAAAGAGTAATTCTTTGGACCATGAGGAGGAAATGTTTGTTTTCTCTGGCTGCTCCTTGCATATGCTGCTCCAATTATAATTAAATATGAATATTTACTGATAAAATGGGGAATTTTTCAAGTTCAGTTAAATTGAATTTTAAATCCAAGATATAGGCAAAGGCAACCCATCTTGTGTCTTGTATAATGCTATTCATTATACAGAACTAATAGACAGTGTAGTGAATCAATAAAATATCACCATACATGTCAGATGAACATTAGGGCTGTAAATTCTTCATCAGGAAGAATCTGTAGGGGAAAAAAGGAAACAAAAAGCTAGATCAAAAGCGATGTGGGGAATTAATGTGGAGAAGATGAAAGGGAAGGAAATGAACAATAGGGTTGATGTAAGTGGAGGATTAGGTAAAGCAGAAGCAATCATTTTTTATGGAACAGATGAAAATAAATTGAGAATAATTGTTATGGAGGTGCAAGTGGTGGCAAGTTGAAAATGACATATATTTAATGGCCTCATGAAAACTAGGGCTTGTTTGGGAATTGTGCCTATCATTCATTTCCAAGGAGTAGCTTTCTAATAGTTCTTGTAATATCATGTGCTGTTATATCAGTGGCATTCACACAAGCTTATTGGATTCTTTTGAAAGTTAAACTACTGTGCTAGCATCATTCAACATTGTTTAGCTCCAGATAACAATTTTATTTAAAATATATGAAGTCAGGCAAACCTTCCATTCACATCTGCTGACTCTGTATGCACAACACTAGGTTAACTGGCTTGCTTAAAGGAGTGTTTACAGACATAATTCATTACTTGGCTCTGCAACTTAACTCTGAAAGTTCCTAGAATACAGGAGAAACTGAATTTATTGTTAGGGCAAAATTATATCTGTTTGTAAGCACACTAAATGCTGTTAATAATGTCTTAGGAGTAAGGACAGCCCATTATCCAAAACTGTGCATTAGGCTGATGTACTGTTGTGTTATGAGGAGTAGTTTGATAATAATCAGGACCTAGTGTTATTGTGTTCCCTGGCTGTCCTCTGCTGTATCCCACTCCATGCAGAAGCTAAAAGAGCCAGGTCCCTGCCTCTCAGATCTCAGGGTCACCCCATTCTCTCACAGAGCAGCAGTAGTGCTATAAACTGTCAGTATCCTTGTGCTTGGGAAAGACCGTGGAGGAAAATCTGAAGGGACGGTGCTGCCTTTTTTCGTGAGTCTTTTTCCCACAGCTAGTAGGGGAGGCCCTGGCTGGGGGGTGGAGGAAGCAATTGTTCCTAAGGGAAATTTGTTGTTCATTGGTTTAAAAGATTCTTCCTGGAGAATCCTATTTTTTTCTCTGTAATTCTGCCTTACTACTGACATCAGTCAAGAGCTATGGTGATCACACCTGTAGGAGATTTTGCAGCTTGTTATTCCTGACTGTCCTCTGTTTGGCAAAGTTCATCTGTAAGTGAAAGCACTGGGCATGGTGGTGCCGAGAGCAAAGCAAGTGTGATGGCAGCAGTACTATGTAGGTCTGTCACTAAAAATTTGGAGATTGTCCTTTTCAATGTGTTGCTGCTTTTCATAGCCATATATTCAAGCCCACCTTCAGTCCTTGTTGCTCTGTCTGTGCTGTTCTTGATTCCTCACCACCTTTTGAATAGTGAGGCCTTGAATTATAGACACATGATGGTACCAGGCTCTTTATAGCCCTCTCCCTACCACTTATAATCTGTTTGATTTTTCTCATGTGTGAAGTTAGCTTTGTTAAGATCATTTTCTCAGTAGGGCCTCTGTATAGACAGACTATGATTTCCCTGCTCTGAAATTGTGTCCCTTGCCTTTTTGACCTTGTTATACACTAGCTATTTTATTGAATCCAAAATTCACTTTTCTTTTGCTGGTGTTTTCTTTTAACTTTACTGAGCATTTTCCCAAAGTTTGTAACTTGCTTTTGGATTTTTTAAAAAATGTTGTTAAGCTTTTAAACACTTTTTGTCTTCTACTTGCTTTTTTCATTTTACTTGCTATTTGCACTGTATTATATTTCCTGCTGATACACTTGCATATAACCTTCCAAGCTATTAAAAAATATTAGGGAGGTTTTAACCTTTTTGCTTTGTTTCATTGACCATTTCCTAAATTTTCAATTTCCAGCTACATTGATTCTCCAGGTTTTAGGTTCAGCCTTCTGAAGGCCTGGATCTCAAAGAATGCCTTGTGCAGTTATATTTTCTCTTATTTTCTGGGTTAAAGCTTGTGTGGAGCAAAATCTTTAATGTGGTCTTTTTAGCCTCTGTGGTGCTTCCAACTATTTGCTGCTATAATGTCAAAGTTAAATCTTGTTTGTTAGTGAGAATCAGTTTCACACTTCTTGAAATAGAATAAGGTCAGCTGATTGCTCTCCAGTATCCTGTTGGAGGTAAATTGCAATTGCTTCTACACCATATGCATTTACTGTCTTTGTGTAGTATGAGGGCGAGTGGTTTGGACTGGCTTATTGCGTTTAAAACAGGGATGCCCCAGCAGAGTTTAGTGTGACTATGGAAACGAAATTAGTTCAGAATCATTGCATTCCTTGCACTGAAGTCTTCTTGAGTTTCTTAAGAGAAGGAGGAGCTTTTCTTTTAGAGATTTTGTCGTTCTTTCTTCCCTGTCTGGAGCATCTCTGTGTTCTGGTGCCAGGATCATTTTAAACGACTGGGATATAGACTGTGGAGTCCATGTGAGTTTATAAGGGTCCTTATCTCTTACACAGGATGTTTTCTGCAACATGTGTTAGAGCCCAGACAGATTTACTGGGCTCAGGAACTGAGCCCTCATTTAAGTGTTAGGAGAAAGTGGGAAAGTGTTGATATCTCTGGGGACTTCTAGGACTTTGAATATGAAAGCGTTAGGATCCACAAATAAACTTCCCACGTTTTCCTATCTCACTGATGTTTCACGGCTACATTGGAGAATATGAAATGATGGCTACTAGAATGAAAGATTCTCTCTTGTCTTCTAAGTTTTCAGAAAAAGTTGGCAGAAAATCAGGTTAAGAAATATTAATGGAGTTCCTGAAATGTCCCAAAAAGTTTTTAGAGATAGCACCATAGTACAATTCTATGAAGGATAAACCTTTTGTGACAAAGCCTTCAAAAATGAAGTCTATACATTTCCCATGGTATTTAAACCAGCGAAGGCAACTGGAGTGTCAGGATGCCCATTCTGTTGCTGCCTGAGAAGCAGAGCTCATGATTGTTGGGTATTTTTCGTGCATCTTCTTCCAATCTGACATTTAATATCTAATTCATATCTCCGGAATATCAGTGTTATAGTAAATATGCAGCTTAATGTGGGATTATTGTATGTTTTATTTAGGACAGTGTAAAATTTACTCTGTTCTTCTTGACAGCTGTTTAAAAGACGTGTATTTTTGATTTGTCCAGAGTCTGAATATTTATAGGTGATTAAAATAAAGAGGTTGTTTAGCAGGTGCTGACTGCAATTTCGTAGCTGCAGTGTCATAATCACTTCATGAGATTTCTCTCATGAGGAAATTGTCTTTGTTTAATGCTAGAGGATGTAGGTAATCTGTCTCTAATGCCAAATTATTTCAGGGTGTGCACTTCACTTTTTCCCCTACATTTACGTAGATCGGAAAACTGAATGTTCCAAACAACTTGTGGAACAGTTTCCATATCAACTTTTATGTACTAAAAATGTAATTAAAATTGTTCAACCTAAACCATAAAACATAAAAAAAGAACTCAAGTTTAATTTATATGGCTTTTTAAAAGAAAATATTGTTTCTTACTTAACTGGTTTTCTTAGCATGGTGAATTTGAATTTACCCCAGTAAAAGTCAGTAGCAAGCCACTGTCACCTATTTAAATGTAAGTAGCTGGAACCATGAGGAAATACTCAATTTGAAGAGGTATCTATTCACACACAGTGCTTTTATGCCTTTTGAGTGAATTCATGGTAATCAGCTGGTTAACATAAACAATGCAATCCCATTAACTTCTGAGGTAAATAGCATTAGATGTAAACATCTTTTTTACATTGCTACATGACTTGATTTGTTCTGCATATGGAAACACTAAAACTTCGTTGCATTTCCTCCGTTGTGTAAGGGGCTTTTGACTCTTGTGATATCTCATCTTTTACCTGCTGTGTCAGCTTTGCATTCTTATCCCCTGTGCACTGGCCTGTGTTCTTCCCTTTTCTGTTTATCACTGACACATCTGGAGTGGTGACATTCTTATTCCCTTTTCTGAATATATTTTAGAGCTAGAGGAGGGTTTTCTAAAGAGGGTTTATGCTTACTACTACTACCTTACAGTTCTTTCTTTTCCCTGCAAGATGGCTGATGTGCTTTAATAAAAATGAGTATTTTTGTCTTGGTACTGGTCAAATATGCCCAAGAGAGATGATTCAAGCATGTGGTTGGGGAGCAGGAAATGATGGAAGGGATTTGGTTAGTATTTCATGATGCTATTACTTCTGACCAGCTTCTGAAAAGTTATCAGGTAGAACACTTGCTTTGGATTTAAAGTCAGTAAACTTTGAAAGTAACCAAACAATGGTAATAGATTTATAGGTATTTTTATTGCATCTAGTCTCTTCTTCCTCAATGCTTATTTTTATTTCTAAAATGAAAGTCCTCTTGTATCTCCTGGCTCAAAGAAAAGGTCCCCTATAACCAGTTTTTCTTATACTTGAGAAACATTGCAGCTAGTCTAGCTGTTACAGTTTTATTGCTTACCTTAATCCAAATGTTTGCTAGAGCATACAGAAGTGATATTTTTGGCTATTTGATCAAAGGACATTGCAGATGAGATCAAAAGAGATCTGGCTTTTGAAGGAATCAGGTTTGTTTCTATGATGTGCTTATTGTTCTGAACCATCTGGGGCAGTTTGGGGAAGAGATGCAACAGCAGATATCTTGCATGTGAAGCTGTTAGTTGAAGTGATGAATAACCTTGGACTGGGTATATCCCAAGGACTGGTGTTGACCTATATCCTGTTGTGACAGCTGAGAGCAGCAGGTTGGAACTGCTGGATGAAATCCATACCCAGTTGCCCACTGTACTTTCTTCTTGTCACTACACAATGTCAAAGACGCTTTTTTCTTTCATTTTTTTTAAACTGTTGTTTATTCTAGCTGTTTACTAATTTAAAGAGAAGCTAGACTTGCTGCCATGGTAGTACAAGGGGAAAAGTAATTTCAAATCAGTGGCAGACTGTGTCCAGTCTGAGCATCCACCCTACATAACTAGGCCGAGGTGGAATATAACTTCCAAATATAATAAAGTGATGCTTTTCTTTCTCATTAGCTGTTTTGGTGCCTGCTGATTTTGTTGAATCTCTCTATCAAGTTGTAAATGGTGTGTGAAATAAAACACTTCTCAGTTGATGAATATGATCCTCATGATTACAAATGCTCTTCAAATTGCTATAGTATGTTGTGTTTAGATCAGACATGGACATCTACCTAATGCATAATGTTCAATTTGGAAAGGAAATAGAAAGAAGACCAGTAGGAACTGGTTTGTGATATCTAGGTAGTGGTACTGGGAGTTCCTCACTGGCCGGTATTAATTCCCACCCCTCTCTTGTAATTATGAAAAAAAAAATTAGAGGCTTGAGACTTATACATAAATTGTCAGCAGCACATTGGCAATCGATGCAGGAATTCATTAGTTCTTGACTCTAAGCTTGAGATCCAGCTTCTGGTGATACAGTCTTTTTTAAAAAATGTAAAATCTGTCTCAGCTTGTGTATCCTTATTACACAGCTTTCACTGAATCAAATGAATATTCACTAAATGAATATATGTATTAGGTGAATGCTTAAAAAGAAAGAAATGTATTCAAAAATGTGTTTTTTCTAAAAGGATAGTATGAGTTTAAGTCTGTCGTGTTTTGTAGTGGCACTTTGGTATGATAATGTCTTTCTACTACTTGAGAATTTATACTGTCAAATGGGATAGGGCTTGGAATCTCTCTGTGCCTCTGAAGTGAAGGAATGGAAACTCAGCAGCTCAAAGTCATTTTGGAATCAGGCATGCTTAGATTTCAGTATGTAGACATGACTCAATAGCTACTAAACCAGCAGTGTCTATCTTATCAGTATCTATTTTATCAATGTGTTTTTAGTTCCCAGCATAATGCTCCTAGTCACCCAGATCCTGTTACTGGTCCCTATGCTAAACCCCTTTTCAAGATAGAAAACAAGAGGATCCCCAGCACATTATCCTATCCAACAAGGAAAGTTGAGTGCAATGCAACATTCAAAGTACCCTACCCTGTATCCATGTGACAGTGCATACCACCTGCACCATTTTCCAGCTATCTAGCAGTATCTGTAGCCAGCCTGGAGTGTATGTAGCTGGGCAGAGCCAAGGCATTTGTCTCTGTAGAGCAATGAAAAAAAAAAGTAAGTCATGTTCTTCTTTTCCATACTGATCTGATAACAATAGACACCCATATTCCCCAAATCAGCTGTACTTTTTGTGTCTGAAGCTGTTGCCAGCAACTGTCAAATATTTTTAAATGCTTTTTTATTTTCTTGATATATTTTGTAACTTCCCCCTTTTTGTAGTCTTAGTGGTCTCAGGCATGTTATGAATATGAGATGTCATTTTAATAATGACTCTGCAAGGAAAACTGAAGTAGTAAAACAAAGCATTTGCTGCAGTGAAATGTTTTTGTTGCATACAGCCTCTCTACTAGGTTTTGCAGAGAGGATCACTTCCCTGGTGAATGCTTGAAGAAAGCCCTTGCTGATTAGAGGTGATGAAGGCCATCACTTCTCCCTCTCCTTTTGTTTTGATTCTGTTGTTGTTAAGCTGAGGAGCTGATGCCTGTTGTGTGCTCTTTTCCTTGGTCTCTATGCTGGCATGCTCCCATTTCTAAAGTGAGATCTACCAAAGCAGCTAATGGTAATTTGCATCTATAAGTGCTACTTTAAAGAAAAGAGAGATAATTTCAATGTGTGCACATGTGTTTGATTTATTCTAGTGGTTATGTGCTATTTGCTGCTCTTGTGATTGAGGACTGCCCATTCTGTGAATGTGCTTAATACTTTGAAAACTTGAAAGTTATGATGGCACCCCACACAATGTCAAAATGTACATTTGAAGTAAAAGCCCAGCAATTCAGATCATCTGGTCTTGTTCATAGCAGGTAAAAGGCTGCCTTGATGACACTTAGAGCAAATGAATTTCTCTCCTGCAGTTATGGACTGAATAAATTGCTTGATCTAGTTCGGTACAAAAGGACATGATCTATAAATAGTTAACAGAGCTTTCTTCAGGACAAGTGATCTATAGACTGGAACTCTCTCTTGGGGTCTTTTAAAAAAAGTAAGTGCTGGTATGAACAAAAGGAAAGTTTGTTTTAAAAAAAAGGCCTTTTTAATGAGATTGAAACTCACATACTTTAACTTCCTTTTGAAAGCATCTGGCCAACCACTTCAAAAGTCCTAAAGGCTAACCTAACAGTCACTTGAAGAAAAGAAAAAAGGTCAATCCGCTAATCTGATGTGAATATATTGTCAATAACTGAAAATGCAAGCTAAAGCAGCTGGTTAATTTGAATCAAAGAAATTGCTGTCATATAAGCATCAGTGAATTCAGTTTTTACAATTTCAGGCTTAAAGGAACTTCTTTTTATGACATTTTTATACATTTGTCGATATACCACACTGTTGGCCACAGGGTCTCTCTGCCCTATATGCTCTTTCATACACTTTTTTTGGCAGCTAATCTTGCAGATTTTTAGACCATTGGTATTTGTGATGAGCAAAACTTCTAAGACATTTTAGTGTGCTAAAGGAAGCATCCATCTACCAAATTTCATTGTGTGGCATTTTAAGAAGGAAGAAAAATTCCACAAAATAATAGGCTCATTAAGGTTGAAAAATATCTCCAAGATCATTGAGTCCAACCTTTAATTGAACACACCTTGTCAGCTAAACCATAGCACAAAGCCAGCCTTTCCAGGAGAATGCTGTAGGAGACAATATCAAAGGCTCTACTGAAGTCCAGGTAGACAATATCCAGAGCCTTTGCCTCATCCACTAGGTGGGTCACCTGGTCATAACAGGAGACCAGGTTGGTCAAGCAGGACCTGCTTTTCCTAAGCCTCCGCTGGCTGAGCCTGATCCCCTGGTTGTCCTGTGCATGCCATGTGATTGCACTCCAGATGATCTGTTCCCTAACCTTCCAAGGCACTGAGGTTAGGCTGACTTACCTACAGTTCCCCAGATCCTCCTTCTGACCCTTTTTTTAGCCAGGCATCACACTGGCCAACCTCCAGTCAGCTGGAACCTCCCCATTTATTCAGGAATGTTAATCAGGATAAATGACGGAGAGTGGCTTGGTCAGCTCTTCCACCAGAGCTCCCTCAGTACCCTTGGATGGATCCCATCAGCCCCACAGAGTTGTGAGTGCCTCAGTGGTACAGCAGGTCACTAACTGCTTCCTCCTGGATTGCAGGGGCTCTGTTCTGCTCCCTGTCCTTGTCTACCAGCTCAGGGACTGCTTGTCCTGAGGAAAACCAGTCTTTCTGTTAAAGACTGAGGCAAAGAAGGTAGTAAGTACCTCAGCCTTTTCCTCAGCCTTGGTTACAATGCTCCCCTCAGCATCCAATAAAGGATGGAGATTTTCCTTGGCCTTCCTTTTTGTTGTTAATGTATTTATAAAAACACCTTTTATTATATTTCACAGCAGTGGCCAGATTGAGTTCTAGCTGAGCTTTTGCCTTTCTAATTTTCTCTCTACATGATTCTTGTACTCTTCCTGAGTTTGCTGCCCCTTCTTCCAAAGGTCATAAACTCTTGGTTTTTTCCTCTGAGTTCCAGCAAAAGCTCCCTGTTCAGCCAGGCTGATCTTCCCTGCCAGCTTGTGTTTTAGCACATAGGGATGGCCTGCTCCCACACCTTTAAGATTTCCATTTTAAAAGTATGTCCAGCCTTATTAATAAGGGCAGTTTCCCAAGGGACTCTGAACCACTGAGTTCTCTTTCACTGAGTTGAGATCAGTCATCTTGAACATGCTCACAATAGGGATTTCCCTGCAAAAGCCTCTATGACCTGTGCATGTAAAGTTGGGGTTGTAGTGGCAATGTGCATGCAGGCCAGGGTGGTGATGGTGCTAAAGGGACAGGTGTGTGTTGCTGGTGTGGATGTCAATCCCATCAGTGTGTATGCACACAGCTAGCACAAGGACCAGCACTGGTGAGCACTGGATGTGCACATATGACTGGGTAGCGCTTAAGAAGCAGAGATATGAGTGTGAGTGCTTGGAGGCCAGAAGGATCCTTAACTAGAGAGAAGAGAAAACCATCTGTTTACAGATTTCCCATTGTTTTTGGGAGAGCAAATAATTCTGTGCCTACAGAGAAACTGAAAGCTATGTGTCTAGACTATGAAATCACTTGAGCAGGTGAAGGTTGCTGATTTGATCAATTAAAAAAAATTAAAATAGCATAGTACAGACCACCTGATCTAAGTGAGGAAGTAGGCTAAGACTTCTTTAAACAACTGAAGGAAATCTGTCACAAATGTGATAGTCGTAGGGACCCTGATGTCTTCTGGAAGGGCAACATGGTGGAATGCATGACGGAAGGTTTCTGAAGGGTGTTCAGGATAACGATTTGATACTGGCACTGGGTGGGTGAACTGGTGTTGACACACCCAGATCTGCGATTCACTTCCAAGGAAGAGCTGGTTGAAGAGATAACACCAAATATAGATTTGGCTGTGGCAGCCATGAAATAAATGTTGCTTAAGATCCTGAAGGGAATGAAGAAAAACATTAGGAAGGGTACAGGTCTTGGTTGCCAGGCTAGCAGATGTCAGTGTATTCTTTATTTATGCAAGGTGCTGCACTTGGGTTAGGACAACCTCCAGGTATCAGTGCAGGCTGGGACATGAATAGATCCAAAGCAGCCATGCTGAGAAGGACTTGGGGGTGCTGCTCGATGAGAGCTGTATTCATGGGAGCCAGTGGTATCCTGGGCTATGTCAAAAGCAGTGTGGCCAGCAGATCGAGGGAGGTGATGCTGTCTCTCTACTCCACTCTGGTGAGATCCCACCTGAAGTGGCATCAACCTGACAGACTTACGTGATAAACTGACAGGATTTGTGGTCTAGTGGAGAGCAGTGAATGTAATTTACTTTAGCAAGTCTTTTGTCATGATCTCACCCAACAAAATAAAAAGCTAGTTGAGTGGGCAGACTCAGTGGGCCATGGTTAATGGGTTGTACTCTACTCAGAGGTCACCAAGGGTCTGCAAGGCTCCGTATTGTGACCAGTTGTGTCACAGTCACAACTCCCACAGCAGTGGGAGTGCACAGTCGTAAGATTTACAGAAGACAGAATTGGAGAAAAGTGCTCAATGCAGTCAAGGGCAATGCTGCCACCCAGTGGGACCTAGACAGGCAAGAGGAATGGGCTAGTGGGAATATTGTAAAACTCAGCAAAGTCAGTGTCTGTCTTGTAGACACAGTATTTGATGTGGTCTGAGATGTGAGTAGAAGGATCTAATGACCTCCCTCTATCTGCAGACTGCACCTCTGTTAACAGAGCACAGGGCACTGATAGCAGCTTTTGGTGCCAGGTTGTCCTGCTGACTCAGTCACGTTCTGCTGACATGTCTGCCCACATCTCCAAGTCCTTCACCACGGAGTTGCCCCCCAGCCAGTCAGGTCGCAATGTATCTTTGCAATGGATTCTTCTTTCTCACATGTTGGACTTAAAAATTAGTCTTGAATTTCACAAAGTTTTCATTAGCCCCTTCCTCTTGCCTCTCTAGGCCTGCCTGGGTGGCAGCCCTGCCCTAGAGTGTTTAACCCAATTTTGTGCCATCTGTAAACTTGACAAGAGTACACTGTCTCCTCTTCCAGGACATGGTCCTGGAAAATGTCAAATGCTTTCAGAGTAATTAGACCCTGGATCACTAGCCAAATACCATCCAAAAAGCAGCAGGAAAAGTATATACAAGAAGGAGCTTAACTAATAAGAACTGCCCACATGGGAAATCTTACTGGGTTTCTTTGCATTTATGCATAATTCATTTGCATTTATGAATGACAACATGTGAAGTACTGTTTGGTTGCTGCTGTTTCTTAATGTGGCAGGTATGACTCTGTTTTTGTTCAAGGTTCTTAAAGACAATGTGGGGAAGTTAGAGCAAGTTGTATAAAAAGACCCAGTAGTTTCCAAGACAACTCTGCAAATTCCCACAGGTCTTTACAGGCTCCAGGTAGCCAGTAATTTTCATGATAGGGAAGTGTGTTGTGGCTATTGGCTGTGGGAATATATATGTCGCTGTTGAGCCGCTAGCAGAGAAGGAAAACCCGGATTCTCAGCGTGGCATAGAAAAAAGCGCTTTATTATTTGAATCCAACATATATATATAGACTTTTCAGAGGTCACCCAGATTGGTCAGTCAGAAACCTCCCCCTAGGCCTGATTGGCCAGGCCTGAACTGTCCAAATCTCGAGACACTGTAACAACAACATCCAAACTTTATCTTTGTTTCTAAAACATAGAACAATGTTCTCATGGGAAAGACCTGTGCTAGCCACATATATAGAGAGATGTAAGATAGTGTTTGAACTCTTCTGCTGACTGGGAATTTTTTTACATTAAAAACTAGCAAAATATTTTACAAAATGCCTGGGGCCTCATGCATCATGCTTCTAAAGGAAGCCTTGGGCTCATCAACCCCATTAAGACTTTCCTCACGTTCTTGAGGTTGCATGGGACTGCAAAAGGTAAGGGACAATAGCTTTGAAACAGGACAGTTTTCACTTGGCTTTTCCATTCCATGTGCTTCTCTGTTTGCTGGACAGTAGATTAGATAAGAATTCCACTAATTTTGTAAAAACTGTTTGGGAACCAAAAGCCACTTTGTCCAACTCAGTTTGGCTTAGTCTGAGATCACTGCGGGCTGTTACTGAATATTGCTGCCTACAACTGGACCTCCTATTGCCACACCGTGGCCAGGTGCTACAAGTCCTCTGGCCACCTCCTCTTCTGCACAAGAAGCAATTATCTATCCTTTACCTGATTCATAAAAATGTAAGGAATGTCCATGCTGTTTTGGCATGGGTGGTGTGGTTAGCAGCGATGGCAGCAGAGTCTTCTGCCTTAGGCAGTTACTTTTTCCACAGAAGAGGACATCTTTACTTTGTGTAGGCTTGAACAAAGTCTCAAACACATAAGCTACCTCATGTTTACAACAGTGATGCTTGCTACTATTGTTCCTTCCTTGCAGGAATGATTTAAAGGTTTCACTTTGTAGAGCCCTTGCTGCCCACTGGATATGCTTTCGATTAATGCCATTTGAAGGGATTGGAGGCTATGACAGTGAATATTCATGTATCTCCTGTGATGAGTAATGTCTGTTTTCCTGTGAAGTACATCTTCATGGGCAGCTGTCTTGGTCAAAGAAAGACTTCACCAAGGCAGGTCTGCAGAGGGTGATTTTTCATTTTGTAGATCTGATTGACTAGGGAATGCCATCACTTCTGCTATAGCAAGAGGTAGAATTAAGGGTTGTAAGTAATATGGCTCAGGGTGGCATAGCCAAGTAGTTAGGGCCAGGACTCTTGAGGTAAACACCGTGCTGAGAGGCAGAATTGAAACCATGGGATTAAATCAGCAGACTTAAGTTAGTCAGACTCAAGGCTGGCATGAGGAACTTCAGGCATAATGTTTTGAAGCATCAGGCAGGAAACAAATGCTTCAGCTGCCCTCCAGTCTCCTGTAAAACCACCTTCACTTCCAGGAGAAAAGAAGTGACATGTGCCAGATGTATGTGAGACTCTGCATTAGTAAATTAACAGGGCTGTAACACTCAGGCTTGTGCTGCCTTCTTTAATTGCCTGACATGCACATAGAATGCTAAATTGTGTTCTCTAAAGAAAACTGAATGCAGATTATGCTTTGCAGCTCTTTCCACTATTGGTTAGCTGGTACCTATCATGCTGAACATCAGGAACTCAGTCCACGAGAGGTGAAGGGGCTGCTACTTGTGTAGTTCAGGTGCATGCCAGCAAAAGTCTGCAAAGTTGTGACAGTGGGGTAAGCTGTTGACCTTTTTGTAGCCTTGTGTCTTGGACTTGTCATTCGTCTTTCTGAGACCTCATTTACAGTAGCTTTTGAATTGGAAATAACTGTAAAGGACTGTGGCCGCTTTTATCTTTTATGCCCTTACATAGGGACAAACAAACCTTTTAAAAAAGGAATAATTCACCACCATTGCACCATGTAGCTGTAGTGCAGCAATGCCAACATAGTTAGTGTAGATGCACATATCCATGCGAAAACACATATGTGTATGCTTGGAACTGAGTAGTTAAGGATAAAACTAGACTATATAGCTGTGGTGTAATGCACAATGTGACCCACTGCAGGAGTGAATTGACTGGGATCTACTCCCTACAGTTCAAGTATTAGAATGCATTGAATGGTTGTTTATTCTTGGCTGTCTTAGGAGCACAGAAACAAAGTAAGATGGGAAGTAGTCAATGTAATGTCATTAGTTAATCCCCATGTCCCCCTTCATGCCTTAAATCCCCACCCCCAAGCCTAAAGCAAAACGGCCCTGGTTTTCCTCCAGTATTTATTAGGTTCAAGGATGATAGAGGAAGAATGAAGGCAAATTAAATCTTCTGACCAGTTCTTTGACCATCTTATCTCTTCTCCTATTTCTACCCGCTAACCTTGCTAAGCTGTTGGTTGCTGAGCTGTAGAAAGAAGGTATGCTCTATTAGGTAAAGTACTGGTTCGATTTCAATCCCCATCTGGTTTTTGACACACCGTGTCCCATCTTCCCCTCCACCCATCTTTTCCCTCTTTTGTTGTGGAAGTAACATGCACACTACATGGTAAATACCTTACCCTCAGTCCTTGTTCATTTTCTCTGATACCTTGACCTCCTGTCTTTGTCATCCTACCTATTGGAGCATAGATAGCCAAACTTCTTTGTGTTTTGCTTGGCTTAGCATCCTCAGTTGGTTACCCGTGGTGCTAATAACGCAAAGGCAGTGGGGTTGATCTCCGTATAGGCCATTAACTTAAGAGTTGGACTCAATGATCCTTGCGGATCCCTTCCAGCTGAGAATATTCTGTGATTTCTGTCATCTTCCCCAGTTGCACATACCATGGTGAGCTGCAGGTGAAAGCAGCTAAGAGCCTGTAGCTCATTCTGTGAGAAGACTGCTGCGGTTTATGGGATATGCATTAGTTCACATAACCCTTCCCCTGACCCTCTATTCTTTCTTGAACAGGGAAACCACAGTAGTGGCAATGTATTATTTGCTGGTTTCCCTATAGCATATAAGCAGCCTAGAGTGCCACGGTTTGTTTAGACTTAGCATCTGCTTGCCATCTCTCCTTTCAGGGTGGTTTCTACCAGATAGGTTTTGATAATGTATTCTGGAATCAGTGATGGTGAGACTTGTACAGACCCTTGCGAGGGATTTTGAGCAGGTCATTTATGACTGTGACATACTTGGTTTATTCCTCTTTTGCTCATCTGTACAGTGACAAAGGAGCTAATGGTTAAATTGAGTTTGTTGTGGAGGTATTGACTTGCATTCTGCCCCTGGAACACACTTTGCTAGAGCTGTAGATACCAGCTATAGATTTTCTGCAAGGCTGTGTGTAAATACTACAGTGCCATGAGCAGTATAGTGTACACTTGAAGATTTTTTTGGTGGCCAGTAGCCTGGTCTGCTTTCATGCTGTCTCACTTATCTCCCTGGTGACACATGGTAAATGATTTTTTCAGACCCAGACTCCAGTGTGGACAGTCTTTTAGCAGTAGTGACAGAGCTTTTTAATAATTGCCTTACCAAAGTTCAGTTGGTAATCAAAGAGGGTTGAGACAGAGCACTGGATTTGCTTTTCTCCATTTGGAAAGTCTTTTTCAGATGTTTCTCCTGTTCTCAATAAAGACAGTATTTGCTCTGATACACGTTTACTGAGAGTGGGCTGGGTTCACCAAAGTGTTCCAGCTGCTCTGCAATGCTCTGGAAATGCAAACCAGCTGCAGGTTTGCCTTAACTCAAGCCAGGTTTGTGGTTGGTTTGCATCACTGAAGCAGTGTAAAGTATCTGGAGCATGCCAGCTAATCTGGCCTATTGGTGAACCATCGTAAATGACTTGTTTTTCTTCTTGTTCTTTGCATGTAACTTTATTTATAGTCAAAGCCTATGGAAATTGTGTAGATTGTATCACTAAGGCAGACTTGGAGTTCTAAACTAAAGTCCATAAAATTAGAAGGTTTTTTAAGCCAGAACCTCTTCTTCTTAATTGAAACAAAATTACCAAATTACACACTGCTTCTCTGCACTTCTCTGTTAAGGATTTCTTTTTTAAGATGCTTCTTCATATTATAAGATCAAATCATGATAAGTCTGAGACCTAAAAGAGTATGCTTTATAAGTTTTATCTGGCAAAATGTGTGCTCAGCTTTTATTCTAAATGTATTACATTTTTTCTAGTTTACTGAAAATGTATGCAATATTTATGTCATTTTCACTGTTGTCTGAAATTTACTGATTAGAAAATACTTTGGATATTTTAAGAGCGGAAGGAAATCAGGCAACCATGTTTTTTCTTCTGTTTATAGTAAATTACATAACTGAAGTCATAGTTACCTACCTTCAGTAGTAAGATGACTGTTTAAAACATGTCATAAATATTAATCACTAATTATGAGTCCATGTATAATAATTCTTTTAATAATCTTCTCTTTTTCTGAGGCTGTTATAATGTTGAATGTGTGATGTGTGTTTTTAAACAGTGTAATACAACAGAAGAATGACAGAAGTGTTGTTAACGGCTACTCTGATCTATACTGTTTCAAGAACCCAGAATTTTTGCTCTTCACCTAGAAATATTTTTGTATAATGAATATGGGCTGATTTAAAACACCCACTTTCTAGATAAACATATTGGCATTCAAGTCAGAAATTGCATTCCTCTGATCAGCTGTATATTGAAAGAAAACATGTCAGAATTTGCAAAGTTTTTCTAGACTTTGAGGCAAAATGCCGAAGAATTAATTACTGCCTCATATTAATTAAGATAACAATGCAAAGCCCTTCATTAGAAGCATAGGAAAAGTTCTTCCTTGGTCCTTGGAGAGAATATTATATGCAAGCCCTGTTGTGTGGGTTGCAAGGTGTCACTGGAATTTATATGCATTACTTGTCTAATTGCAGTAAATGTAGCATGTCCAGATAGGTTTAAAAGTTGGATGGCTGTTTGTTACTTGCTGGAAATCACTTGAAACCTTGCTACTCAGAGGCAGCTGTTCACAGGTCCTTCACCTCTCCCCAGAGATAGTTGGAAGACTCTGTTGTTGGACCCTGTCTTTTATGGCAGAAGCAGTAAACATGACAGGTTGTTTGGGAGCCATCTGTTTTAAAATGGTTGCTGCTTTGTATGCAGTAATGAACTTGAGATCAGTTTTCTGTCTGTCTTCATAGTAACAGCCTTGTTTGGTGTCACAACAGGTGGAAGTTGATGGGATGAAACTAAATGTGACCAGCGAGTGGAACCTGGCTTCACCCTTGTTGTCTGTCACCATTGATGGCACTCAGAGGACTATACAGGTAATCTCACCAATGAGTCTTTGGGCATACAAATAATACTTAAATACGGGGTCTAAACTTGCTGCATCATAAAAATATGTGATGTTGTACAAACAACGTTTCTACTTGGCGACAAATTCAATCCACTAAAGCTCTGGATGCACTCAAAGTTACTTATCTAGAGTTTTGAATATCTTGCTTTTAATGAGAAGTTCCTTATTTAGACAGATGTTTACCTCAGTTTATAGGCTTTCTTTACTCAGCAGCTTGTGAGGAGATACAGTTTCTTAATAATGTAAAATAAGAAATGGTTTTCTGAAAAAAAAACCAAACAATAAAAAAACTAATCAAAACAAAACAAAACAAAAAAAAGCCCTTCTAACCAACAACAGAAACCCGCATGGGGCCTACAGTAAAATTAGTCTCTTCCTCATGTTTGAATTGTGTGATTTTTCCACTTTTGGGCATTTGCAGTTTGAAAGTCACACGACAGTGCATCTCCCATGTACCAGGTTTTTAATAGGCTTTTAAGAAATGTGATTAGTTCCGTGATTAAGAGGCTAAACATGGAAAACATATCATACTGGATGTAAATAAAAATAAAATAAAAATACTGGAAATAAAATAAATAAAAAAATTAAAAGCAAATCTGTTTTTGCTTTGATTGCATTTAAAAGACTGCAACTTGAAAATGAAACATTATTGTATCTTTCAAGGATAGTATTGCCTGAGAGAGAAATTTTCATTATGTGCCCCAAGTAAATTCTGGACTTATGTTTTGTAGATTTCTTGGGAGGAGTATGTATACCTAAAATAATTTTCTATTTTTAAGTGTGCTTTTCTTTTTTAATATTTTAATACTAGTCCATTTTGGTGCTATTTTATAAAGTACAGGCCTAATTATGAATAGGAAAAAAATACCAATATATGAATATGTAAAACCTGCCTAGGTGAAGAGCATTATATTTAGAATGGATAACTGTATTCACAAGACTTCATTGCAAACTATATTACTATATGACTGGATATATAACTGAGTAGTAACACTGTTTAGCTAATAATAGTTGAATTGGCACATAAAATTAGTTTCAAAATTAATGATAATATGATCTGAAAAAGCTTTCTTCTAGGAGCTGAGCCAGCAGTAGTGTTACTTGCACTCCCTGAGTATGACCAAACCCTATGAAATACTGCAGATCTAGCCACAGCAACAGGCATTAAGCTGACTGCATGGTATCTAGACAACAGAATGTGGAATAAGCACATATGTTGTTTCTTTCTCAGATTTTATCTGCCTTTGCTTTTAGCAAAGAAACTCAGTAGCTTGAGAAGTTATTAATCTTTTAGTGTATATATGTAAATTTATGGGAACCTTAAACTTGACCTCTGATATTCGCTCACTGGAATCAAAATTGGTTTTTTGGTTATATATTTCTGTAGACTTGTGCCACTACAAGAACCAGATTAGACAAGTGTATTCCTGTAGGTCAATTTGTCTCCAAAAGCAATTGACTCCTGAGTCTTGAAGTATCTTCTTTCAGCAAAACTTAGCCCTAGAGCCATTTAAGCAACAAATATGTATGAATCGAATAATTCCAGCTGTGCTTTATTAATTTTCAGCCAATCTAATTTTTCTTCATAGCTGGTTTCATTCTTCTAAATTTGCTCAACCAAATACAATCTTAGTGAGCATTTTATTTCTTTGAATGTTTGATTTACGCACCTTTGGCTCAATCCTGTAGTCTGGCCACAATCCAGCAAAGCATTTAAGCATAGAAGCAGGAAAAAAAAAATTTTAAATTGTTTTGGTTTGGAAATGTATTTATGTAAATTAGAGTCTAGGCATTCAAATTGTTGCATATCTGTTGCCTGTTTAAAAATAAGTAATTAAGCATGCTTCTGTATTTTCACTCCTCTGCTAAAGGCTCAATGAGTATTAGGGCAAAGCATAGCACCAACTCTGCTGCAGTTATGAAGGGCCTTTGAGTTTAAAACCCACATTTTCTAGGACAATTTCTAGAGTATGGGACCTGAGTGCCTGAGAGGTATATGCCCTGGTCACAGTCTGTCTAGGGCATACCAGGGCACAACAAGGATGTGTGGCAGCCCCCCTCCTCCTGCTTTTGTTTCCTGTGTGAGGAAGCCCATCTGTGTGCAGCAGATGGGAGCTGTGGAGTGCCTGGCCAGGTCCCCAGATGAGAGTGGGACCAGAACCCTGGGGTATACTGCAGGTCCTTTGGCTGCAGCATAAGTGCTCTGAAATCTCTGTGCTGCTTTGGATTACTGTGAAATCTATAGGATGTTACACAAAGGGAAGAAGTGATGAAAACTTGGGACCACTTGAGCAAGAGATTTCTGAGATGCAGTCTCCAGCGTGTGGGCAGACCCCATGGTATTTTTTGTAGTACACAGATTTCATCATGGGTGGTTTTTTGGTTTTTTTTTTTTTTGGTGGCTGATTTTAGTAGTTCCTCAGCTAATCCCAGTTTCTCAACGTTTTCTCTACTTATGACTAGACTCTATCTCTCATTTGGTGAGGCTGAATTTAACATATTGTGAAGTGCAGGATTTTGTTCACCAAGCAAATAACTTTTTTTTGGTACAGAAATGCTTCACTAAAATGGTTTCCTGTACTTGTTTCAAAAGATGTTAGTAACTCAGGATTTTACTTATACCTAGCTGTTATGAATTTGGGCTTTGCTGAAAATCAGAGAACTATAGGAATACAGTTACAATATACCTTCCTCAGATTTGAAGGGATTTGGTTTTATTTAATTGCAAATGCATATTTAAAATACTCTCATATAAAAACCAGGATTTGAATGTGATATAAACTTTTAGGCAATATTTAGTATAAAAATAAATGAATAAATGAGAGTCTTAATGATTCCTGTGAAGTGTGAGTGGAAAAGGGGAGGTTGATTTGAGTTGTGGAAAAGAAAAATTATAGCACCAGTGGAAAGTGGAAGGGAGGATGGTGGCTCAGTGTGGTATCCTGGAAAGTAATGACAGTTGGAAGGAAGACAACAGGCATATTTTGGGAAAATGAGGGCATTTTTACCCCTCTCTCTCTGCTCCCATATACAAGTAAGCCAGATTTCAGTGAGCCTTGTGCCTGTAGAAGTTGCCTATGACCTCTTCTGTCCCCTGGTGCATGTGAACTGGGCAGCATGTGCAAGGAAGGAATAAACTGTCTTTTCCCATAGAGTTTGAACATCTTTTATTCCCCATGGGAACTAGAATCTAAGGGGACCTCCAGATAAATTAAGGAATCCATGAAGTCCAGCAGAAGGGCTTGAACCTAACTGCAACTCTGTCCTTACTGCAGTCAGGTTGCAAGACACTGCTGGGACACTGCACAGGAGATTCAGGTATCTGCAGAGTGAACAGGTTGCTCAAGCGAAAAAATGCACGTGGGAGGAGATCCTCAAACCCTCTTTGCTCTGCCACTACTTGTGTTTGGGCAAGCTCTCAAAATACTACCCCACTGACCATTCAGACTGGGAGAATGCTCTATGGCAATGCCTCATGGACAAATTTTACAACTGCTTAGTCTTAATTTAGCTGTACTTTCATTGATCCCATCATCAAACACTCAACTCATCCTTAAATAGCTTTTAATTTCAGATAGTTCCTTGTGGCAAAAGGATGCTGAGCTAGAACCATAGAATGGTTTGGTTTTAATTATTTGTCACCATCTTTGCCAATACTTTTGTACCCCTTAGTTCTATCATATACACTCAGCTTTTCCCTGCCAAATTGTCAGGCCCACAACTTTGCTATCTTGCTGTTATGAAACCTTCTACCCTCTAAAGGTAGTGCAGGCATTCTGCCTGGACCCTGGAAAACATTTTATGGCTTTTGGCACCTTCAGCAATGCAATTTTACAATAGCGTGGTGATACTTTTGCTTTCAGTGAATTATTCTCTGGTGAACTCAAGCTCTGTAGGGTGTAGGCAGAACTCAACTGGACAAGGTCCTGAGCAGTTCAATGCCACTTTGACATTTGTCTTGCTTTGAACAGGGAATATGACTACCTGATTTCCAGAGGTCCCATCCAGCCTAACTGTTCTGTTTCTCTGTTGGGCATCCCAAACTCTACAGTAAAAAGATCTTTATCAGTCACAGCAAGGTGTAATTAAGAGAGTAATGGAGTTGCTAAAGAAGAACATGATTCTGTAAAGCTGAAAGCATCAGTCTCAAGCTTCAAGTGTTTTTGTGAATGAAATAGATGAAGATTTATCAGGGGAGCTTTCTCGACTTAGTGTTAAAGGGAATTTGGTGATGGCATCAGTTATTTTTTCATTTAATTTATTTATTGCATCAACAATTGCAGCAGGAGTAGTATATTCTGCATCCTGGGATATGACAAATTTAAGTGCTTCTCTGATACAATGTTTCTTTAGATTATTATTTTGGTCTATAATAACAGAAAAAGTGAGAATGCTGTAGGTTATGAAGTCTTTGTTCCAGGGAAATGTCTGACAGGAGAACAAAGCCTATGCCCAAGTATTCATTTCCTTCAACTCCTTAGGGACTTTTTTCATATGTGTATTTTTTGTACTTTTTTAAGAAAAATTACCTTTTTTTTTTATTTTGCTGTTTTGAGATCTCAGATGTAATCTGTGATATGATACATTATATAGGTTTTCAATTTGAAGTACCATTACCTCAGCACACTCATTTCCTTAACCCCTGAAAATTATTTTGGGAAGGTTTAGTGAGCAGTATTCATGACTGCTTGACAGTCCATTTTTTAGTGCTGCGCAATTACTGTACATACTCTGCTGTTGTCCTTTAACTATGAATTCAAAATTATTCTTGTTGGGTTGTCTCCAGAAGAGGGACTCAGAATGATCTGCAAATGGGCAGATATTTGGTTATACCCACATAGCTGTACTTTTGGGTAGAGAAAAGTCAGTGTGAGCCCCCAGCACTGAATCTTGTACAGATCCTAGCCAAATCTGGTACAGATTTCTTGTCCCAGCACTGCGTCTTGTACAGATCCTAGCCAAATCTGGTACAGATTTCTTGTCCATGGTTCATCCATGGAGAATATGTGAAGGGAAGGGGAAAATTAAAGGAAATAAAAAATTGTGGACTACAGCAGCAGAACTCAAAGCACACACCACTACCATTACTGATTATTTAATGAAAATGAATATTTTTTTTTTTTTATTCAGGAAAGAAAATGAGTGATCAGCTGATAATGTTCAATCAATCCCTCTGAAATGGGATTAGTTTTATCCTGTCTTACTCAAGATGTTTATCAAATAACATTAGTTATCATGGTATCTTATGGCATATTTTTTTTCCTCTTGGAACTATACATTTTCAAGACCAGCAATATTCAAGATGAATAGCTATAAGGATTCTGTATGTGTTCAAAGACCAAAGCATTGTATTCAGTTGCTGACAAACATTGTAGTTTTATGATATCTAAACCCTGAAAGATGAGAAATGGTTCTCTTGAACATGGTGAAACATTCAGAGAGCAAAGGGGAAGGAAGAGGAGAGGCATAAGAGTGAGAAAGAACTATGGATCCTGTAAAGAATTTGTCTCAGAGCAGTCATAGACATTATCAGATCTAGAATCACATGGCAGGAGTTTGCCTGCATAATTCCCCCCTTATAGGAGCAAGACATATCACAGCATGCCAAAACAGGGATAAATCTTACAGAAATTTTAGCCATTTTGTGATTTAATGTAGTAATAGCAAAAATTTAGAAGTTCACAGAGACGATTAAACTCCCAACTGTTGTATTGTTGTAAACTTTGGGCTGAAGTAAATGCCCTTTAGGTTAATTCTTTACCAACACCAAATAAAGAGTGTTTCCTGTGGAGGTTTTTTTGGTTGTTGTTTGTGGGGGGGGTTGTGTGGGTTTGTTTGTTTTGATTGTTTATTTTTTCGTTTGCTTTAAAGCCTTTGTCATCTACTTCTTTATAACACCTACCTACCTACTTGGAAGGCACTCTCTGTATATATGATAGCATTCCAGCATTGGTTTTAATATTAAAAAAAAAAACTTTGCGAAAACAAATAACAAGTAACAGTCACATGGGATATCATACAAAGACATATTGGGAAGGATATGTGTTTCTATTTTTCTCTTTATGGGAGGACAGAAATTCCTAAGTCATCTACTGTAATTGAATCCCAGGCATTAAAAGAGCTTTTAAAAGGTAGTGATATGGTGGCTTAACCTCTTAGAAATTGCACCTGCACAATTACCTGTGTGGGTTGATGGTCTGTAAGCCACTCGCCCTGTGTTTAACATCTGTATTTGTACTGTTTGGGAACAGATTCCATTTAGTCCTTGGAAAGGGACTGAGGTAGCTTGCAACAGGTGCCAAGGGAAGCCTGTATTTCTACATTCTGGCAAGATTCCTTTAAATGGCAAAGACTACTGCAGCACAGTGCCACTTATATCAGTCTGAGACACCTTTCACAGGTTCAAGTGCTTCACACACAGCAGGACTTTATCATCTCTTTCCCCACTGGGTGACTGCTGCCCTTGTAAGAACCTGGAAAATGTGGACATGCCCTGAGGAAGAGCAACTCACTGAGGCTTCATTTACTACAAAGCGTGAACTGAAACTGGTAATGGCTATGGGTAGAGCAGTGCACAAAATTAGGCTAACTTCCCATCTGTAGTGTAGTGCTCTAAGGGGAGAGAACGGTGGCACCACCAGTGCAGAATGTTAAATTGTGAAAAAGTAGGGTGATTCCCGAAGAGGAAAGGCTTGTGAGGCTGAAGAAGTCGGAAAATACAGTGCAACGTAGACAGTCTCCAGCATACAAGACATCTTGGTCACATTTCTAGTCTGGGATTGCATCCCTTGACTGGGATTTTGCCCGGTGGAAAGGCAGTGCTAAGATGAAGTTCTGCTGTCTAGAAGGAGAGGGAAAAGGAGACTGATAAGATCAAATCAATCACCCCTTTTTGACAAGAGGATGGCTTAATGGTTTCACAGCTACTTCTGCACTTTCTCCTCCTCTCTGACCCAACCATGGGACTCCAAAGGTAGGGATGACTTAGGTGGAAGACAGAGCTTTCCAGATGTCCAAGCATCCTCATGTACACAAAATCTCATAGGTCAAGTACTGGCAGATTAATCTGATATAACTTTGCAAGGTAAAATACTGTGGGTTTTTTTTTTCCTCTCTTCCATGTCATGGGAATAATTTGTTTTTTAATTAAACCTATATGGAGATAATTCTGGCTTGTGTTTTCCTAGGTTGAATTTTTAAGAATTTATAGGTATTGGTCAAAAAGTGGATACCATTCTCCATTTGAAATTCATGTCACAAGATATTCAGAGTTTCTGTTAGCAAGCAGTTGAAATGAAGCAATAGGGCCTGGGCTGCAAGAAATTCTGCATTCTGAAAACAGCACCATGCTGGGAAACTACCAGTGTTTCACTCAAAATTTTATCTATAGCCTATCCATAGATTTTCTGGGCTTGTAATTTTGTTTTTGGTTCAGTGTGGTTTGCTACATGTTGTTTCACTGGTAATACAGTCATGCCATAGCTTGAAAAAATTGCAAAAAAATGTTGGCTGAGTGACAATATGTGTGTTTTCTGTAAGGAATGGTCTCCAGCTTTTACTTTCTGCAAATAAAGCCAGTATATAGTAGTTCAAGATAAATGTGTTTGGGAATTTTGTATCTGTGTGTCTGTCTGTCAATCTATATATCTATCCATCTCTATCTGATTGCCTGTGCCAGTTCATATTAATTCTGACTTTGGAGGTTATCATTACTTTTTCATTTGTAAGCAAAGAAAAAAACTGCTTTTGGTCTGTTGGAGTTTCTTTCTTTTTGTACTGTTCCTTCTCTGCAGCTGCTCCTTTCCAGTAGCTTGGAGAGTCTGTGAGACCTGAAGATTTGTGGAAAATATTCTAAGATCTCATTGTTGTCTATTAAGGTCTATATGAGTTAAGAATGTCTTTCAGTAATATATATTTTATGTTTTCTTGAGCTGCTTTATCCTTCTTCATGTAAAGGTTGTTATCATTTTTATCTTCAAGTTCTCATCTATTGCAGGCTAAATGCAAAGCTGATTGTAACCGTACTGCATCTTACAATGAATAGATCATTGATACCCAACTAAGTGGAAATAATTTTCTATGGCAAAGCAGAATAATTTAAAGTCATATCACACTAACCTCTTGCAATATACTGGGATTTACAAATTAAAAAGATTATTTGTGAAATGACTGTGGTATAGTATACACAAGATAGAGGAGGAGAATCAAATACATTTTGTATGATTGTATGCACTTGTCTATTTTTACATGTGTGCATAAGCATTTTGTTTGTATATACATAGCATATGCAGTATAACATACTGTGTAACCTGTGTGTGTAAAAATACATATAATATTTATGTAACACTCACACCCATTTGACAGCTTTGAGACTGCAGATGGATTTTTTGAAGTTGTGATTTTTTTTTCCAGATTCAATTTAGCTTGTTACTTTCTCACAAGGAAAGAAAAATATACTTTTAACTCGTATGATGCTAATTAAGTTAGTTGGAAGCTTTGTCTGCTGAATCAACCAGAAAAACATTGGTTATATCTGAGATCGCATAATTTATGTCAACAATGTAATTTTACTGTATTAGCAGGTAAACACATGGGGATGTTTTGTCTTTGAACAAAGACAAATTTCCCTTGCCTTTTTGGTGTAAAGCTCCTAGCAAATAATTTGCAATTTATTAGAAAAGGAATGACAATGCATATAATTAGCTATTCTCTATTGTTACCTCTATTTGATTACTTTCCTGCTATCACATGCAATATGAAACCATCTATTATGAGGTATAGAATATGTAAATATAACTTTACAAGAGAAACTGGAGACTGGTCCTTTTTCTAAAGAGGTGGGAAATAAAAGAATAATTGTTAACCATGTCCTTTCATTTTCTTGAAAACATCAATTACATTTACAAATCCCAGAAACACAAGCCCGGCAGTGGAACAGAAATAACTCTTTTCAGAAAAATCTAATCACATCTAATAGCTGAAATTTATTTACAACTGTAATTTGAAACATTAATTATGATAATGTTCTGACTTCTTTTGTAACACAGTTCTCAAAAGCCTGGCAGTTCTCTCTTTGGTCTTGCTGTAGCATATGTTTTGTGACTTGGAGAACTTCTCTACCTTTCTTTCTTCTTTTTGTTTTTTTACATATATTTTTTTATTTATGAAATTTCTTTTTCTTCTCTGTTTGTTAACTGTTTTTCTCACCTTCCCCATTATTCCCCCACCACCATTGGCCTTCCCCCCCGATGTTAATTTAAGAGATGGAATTTAGTGCTTAAACTGACTTTTAATGTGATCGACACTGAATGCAAATCTTTGTATTTTGGACACAGCAAACAGTAGCAGTGAGGAATTGCTGTACTGTGATACCAGAGTGCTTCAGCAGTGTCAGAGCAGAAAAAATGCTGCTGATATCTTTGTCTTGTCTTGAGACTAAGGCTTTAGAAGGTGCCTTCTTTATATACATATTTATTTGGCTTTATTAAATTGGTTATTAAATTATTTTTGAAAGGGCTTGGTTTTTGCTGTGCTAGCTTATTTGGCTACAAGTGAAGAAAATCTGTGTGAGGAAATACTTTAATGATTTGGTTTTCAGTTGTGAAAAGTAAGTCAAGTTGTCAAGATACCTGGCTTTACTCTGAAAGCCTGTAAAGAAAATGACAAAAGGGCTCTATTTTTCTTTTTGTTTTGTTTTTTAAGTTGTGTTTTTCTATGTGACAGGGAGATTAGCCAAAAAAATGGAATTTTTATTAGGACATGAAAAGGTCTCTAATGACCCTTGAAAGCGGACAAAAGGGTAGCACAATAAGTGACAGAACTCTAACGAGGGTGGAGGGCATTCCAGGAAAAAAAGAAATTAAGTCCTTTAATTTTTTTCGGCTTGCCATTTTCTGACAGCTTATCAAGTGGTTGGGACTTGTTTGTTTTGGCATGTGGTTCATTCATTGTAGGCAGCCGGTACTTTGTTCTTCTTTGTGGTTTCCAAAACCTGATTGTGTTTATCCTAGACTGTGGGAAAAGTGTATATTCCTGTTTCCTTTATAAAAGTAAACGTCAGGTTTTGTATGAAATTTTATTTCCCATATTTTCCATTCCATTAATCATTATTGTTGAAATATGTCAGGCTCTGGCACATCACCCTTTGTTTTCATATGATTGTACAGATTGCAATGTCAGTGTGTGACCTGTTAAGTCAAAAAATAAGCATGTTTGGGCTGTAGTAATTATTACTTCATAAAGTGTAGCTGAGGAACATGCACCATTAGTGAAAAGGGCCCAGGATTTAATTTATTGCTATTAAAATTGTTTTGGGGGATATCTAGCTATTGCTGTGTAGCACTTTCTCATTTGGTCCACAGAAGGCAGGACTTAGGGGAGCCATGATGAAGGCTCTTCATATACCTGTAGGTAGCTGTAGAAAGGAAGGGAATAATCTGTGTTTCCTGTGTGTAATGAAAAAGAGAAGAATTAATATGTGTAATAAAGTTGAAGTAAGGGTTATTTTAATCAAATATTTGGAAAAAAACTTCCTAATGGTAAAGATGCAGAAGAACAGGATAAATTGTTTAGGGAGACTGTGAAATTTTTGCAATTGAAAGATTTTGAGAATGTGTTAGAAATACATCATTTGGGAGAGACACTGATGTGTTTTGATTCTGCTGGGAGTCCTAGGCTAGAAGATCTCTCAAGATTATTAGCAGCCCTGTTTTTAGGACTTTTTGTCTTCAAAATGCTGAAGGCTTCTGTGCAGTTCTTTGCAATAATACTTATCTTCTCCGATCTGTGCTTTGGTAATTGTATGTACACTTGGTTTTGTGTAAAATTAGGGCTGTGTTCCTTGACTAGGGACCTATGTGGGCCATAGTTTAAACAGTAGGAACTAACTGTGAGAAAACACTTTTAGGAGAAAACGAGTCACAGGAAGAAAGAATTCTTTACACATTTTGCATATTTAAATTATTTTTAATACTGCGCGAAACCAGTAATGTATTTTCTCTTGCATTGTCTTGTCGCTTACTGACAACGTAATATTTGAAGACTGTTAATAACTTCAATCAACTCCTGAACCACAGTAGGTGACCAGACATTTCATAAGGTCATTTTTTTCTTCTGTTTTCAAAGTAGCATCATTGGAGGTTTGCATTTTAAAAAGAGATTAAAATGTCTCTCATTAGGAGAGAATAAAGATAATAACTGAATGTGAGTAACAGGAATACAGAATCACAGACGTTTAGAGATGGCAGAAGCCTCATTATTCATGACATTCGAGCACAAGGTTGCTCTTGTGTTGTACTTGGCCATATTGTCTTCATTGTTCTTCAAAAATAAATTTTATTGAGTTGACTGAATTAAAACCAAAATCTGAGATGAAGTAACATTAAGACTTCTAGTACTTCTGTTGAAGGAAATTATTTTATCTGTTTTATGTATAGATTTGTGTATTAAATTTTTTTTGATTACAGTAATGTGACAAAGGAAATTGAACGGTTCCAAACTTTGAGTTGCTATAATCAATTCTTATATTTGTGTTTTTCAGCGGATTTCTCGGAATGCCTCTGGAGAGACAAACATTCAGTTTCTAGGCACAGTGGTAAGCATGTGATAACTGTGTTGTCAAGAGTTAAGTTGGTAGAAGAATATAATGCAAAAAAAGTATGTAAATTAGCCTTTTAGCACATTTACACTTGTAGTTATGGTGGTTAATATTATGTGTAAATATTCTGAGGTTAACAGGTGAGTGTAGACCAACTGAAGCTAACTTCCAAGGCACAGTACCTGTGTTCTACCTTTCTATTGGTTCAAGTCTGCGTCTGTATCATTTAGAAGGGATTTTAAAGTAACTGCTTGTAGGTTTGTAAGCTTGTTGCAATATACTGAGGTTTGATCCATATCAGGATCAATCCCACTCTTCCTCACCACATGAACTTTCTGATCTCTATTGCTTCACCGTATCACATACCCCTATATCCCAGAGTGGGTCAGTAACTGTCTTAGGAAAACACTAATTAGTAATGCAAAATATTCCATTCTTTTCTCACTCTAATCAGATTTGGTAGCTCTGTAGTTCTCTCAGATTTTGCTTGCTGAAGTATGCTTAAAATCCTAGTCAGATTTTGTACCATTAGGCAGAATTTACTCAATAAAATTATTATGTGGAGGAGTCAAGTATAATATAGAAACTAAAGTTTTATGTTAGGTTATGGGTGCTTAAAAACATATATGTGATTGAAGCAACTTCCAGTTCTGTGATTTGTAAGATTAAAGTGCAGTCATTAAAATTTCCAAGTTCCAGATGCATCTAAAAATAGTTCTGAAAACAAAATAAAATTGAGGTAGCCTCTAAAGTATGTTGCTCTGCTTGCTGCAAACAGATTTCACTGTAGTGATGTTAACAGTGAAAAGCCTGAGAATGAAACATTCAGTGTAGAATTTAGTCCTAACATCTTTGTGCACTATATGTTTTGGACACAAGTGGATTAGGATTGCATGTGATCATGCTTTCATTCTACTTACTTGTGATTAGTTCTTCTACAAGCCCTATGATGCCATTGTTTTTAAGGTGTAAAGCGGTAAGGGTAAACTTAGCAAGAATACCTTGCATTTATGTTTTTACCTTATGTGTTGGTTTTCAGAAATGAAAAGTGCCCCTAAGATTTTTTACTTCTATAAATACATCTCTGTGTATGTATGTTTGTCTTAGTCACAAGAGGAATGGCAGTGACATAAAGACATAAAAATGAAGTTTTGTTCTGCAGTGTTGTATTTATGATGACACTCCAGCTCTGGAGTTGCAACCTGGATATGTGAGATTGCTGCTGATCAGATAGTCTTTGTGTGAGAAGAAAATAATTACTCCAAGTAGATAAGATGTAAACACAAATGCCACTTGATAATACTAACTTGATTTTAATTGATTTCTCTGTGAGTGGGTGCTATATCAGGGAAAATTCTGATTGTATAGTTAGTGACATTAAATATTAAATCTGTTGTTCAAATTAGATATGAAAATACTTTGTATTCATTTGTTAGAAGTGCCCTGAAGTCCCACTTACAGACCAGAACTCATGTTCTGGGCTTTATGCAACAGGAAAAGATTATAAAAGTGGGAAAAGAATTTATGTGCTTTTAGCTTAAAAAAAAAGATGATAAAACAGCTAATGGATGGTAATATATATTAGATCTTACTGACTAGCTCATGTGTGTTTATTGAATCCTAGTTATTTGGGGAAATCCAGTATGTGATTACAACTAAAATTCTCAGGAGGACTAAACAGAAAAGCCTTTACTACTCTGAGATTTTTTTATATAATATAAATTATGCACATCCTGCTGATCAAACCCAGAGAGAGAACTTCAGCAATCAGGGTTGAGAAGCAGTAATGAAGTCTGCTTCTCAGGGTTTGCTCCAATACCAGTTTTCCCATAGAATCCAAGGCAGAGTCTGTGCCTGTGCCTCTCTCCGTTCCTCTAGCCTACTGTTCTCCTTTTCCCTAAGTCCTGCTATTTCACTTGTCCTTTGCTCCTTTAACTTCCTTGTACTCTTCTGATTTAAACTTAATACACTCAGTTTAGGTAATGGGGGGGAAGATACAGTGATATCCTCTGCAAATTGCTGCACATATAGATACACAGTCTATATGTGTGTATGTGTACACAAAGACAAATGTAAATGTAAAAGAAAACCTTACCTTAATGAAGGCCCTAGAAATATATTTTGGGTTCACAATTACATATCTCTTAATAAAGCCTTGCTAATGCAGTCAACTTCGGAAGAGTTTAAAAGGAATATTTAGCAGTGAAAGACTCTGGATTGCTCATCATTATTATAATGTATTGTTGTCAAAATAATAAATGGCTCACAAAGTTGCTTCTCTACTTTTTTTTTTTTTTTAATAGTAGCAAGCATAAAGGATAACATATTGAGCATTCTGTGTTCCTTTCAATCAGGGCAAATGTTGATGGCACTCCAGTGGTACCAGGCAGCACAGTGCTTATGGAATGCACAGACCATTGACCAGTCCAGCAGTATATATTTTTAGAACCAGCTTGTAAGGAGCACAGCTTGCCATCTTGTCGGGAAGGCATCAGCTTCAATAAATGGCTTCTCTTGATTTTTTGACATTGGGTAGAAACAACTCTGTTACTGGATTTTGACAAAATGCAAGCCCCTGCTCCAGGAAGGCAACTGACACTCTGAGAGGAAGTGAAAGCTGTGCTTCCCTATTAGAAATATCCTGGCTGTTCCAGTTAGTTAGGTGGACAGGGAAGACTGCATTGCAGATGAAAGACAGCAGTATAATATGAATTTTGCTGCATATCATATGGTAGACATCTGGACAGTAAGATGAATGGTTCTGTTAGTGTAGCAGCATATTTCTGTTATTTTAGAGAACAGGAAAAATCATGTTGCTTTCTTCAGTGATATTATAGCTTTGAGTGCATACTGTTAGCATCACTTTGGGGTCTACATGGATTTGTAATAATGTTTTTGTTTGTTTCTGATCATATGTAGAAATTCATTGCTACTTGAACATTTCTCTCCAATTTGTAGAGGCATTAGATAGCTTATTTTCTCCAAATTGTTCTTTGATAGAGGGTTGTGAGTCTCAGATATGACAGGGACTCATGCTTTTAGAAGAGGTACCAGGGTGTTTCTGCCTGAGGAGCGAGCAACTTGTAGCTGTAAGAAACAGTTGTTGAATGGGAAATTGCACTGGTTTGTATTAATTTTCTTGTGAGGGTAGCATTTTGAGTCCTGATTAAATTATTGCAGAGGAGATCCTGGATTATTGCTGTAAGTGAGATTTTACATGAGTTTTTGATCATTTGTCACCTCTGATGAATGTCAGTAGATGTGGTGTGCTGATGGAGTCCTGCTATTTTGCCACTTTACACTAATTTTTTTCAGATATTGTATTTATTAAAAGCATTACCATAACAACAAGTAATCTGGTTGTGCTATATATTGTGTAAAGAAAAAGGAAACAAGATAGTACGTGATTCAGAATAATGTCCAAAACTGTGCCCAAAAGGAAGAATATAGGAAATAAGGAAGCAGTCCTTTATGGGCTGTATCCTTTGGGCAGCTCACAAAACTAGGTTTGTCAAAAATGTAGAATCACAGAATTGTTTAGATTGTAAAAAAACCTCCAATATGATTAATTCCAACCATCAACCCAGCATTGTCAAATCCACCATTAAACCATGTCCCCAGGTGCCACGTCTATGCATCTTTTAAATACCTTCAGAGACAGTGACTGCACCACTTTCCTGAGCAGCCTGTTCAATGCTTGACAACCTTTTCCATGAAGAAATTTTTCAAAATATCCAATCTAAACATCCCCTGGTGTGGCTTAAGGTAGTTTCCTCTCATCACTTGTTACCTGAGAGACCAATCCCCACTTGGCTACAACCTCCTTTCAGGCATTTGTAGAGAGTGGGAAAGTCCCCCCAAGTTTCCTTTTGTCCAGGCTAAAACCCCAGCTCCCTCAGCTGCTCCTCACAGGACTTGTTCTCTGGAGATAAAGATCATATGAAGTAGATACATAAAATCTATAGAAAAACAATGAGAACTATACATAGAGTTTCTGCTTGAGCTTCTGGTTCAGCCTCTGCAATTCAAAAAACTGGATGTTTGAATACTCAGAGGACCAAAAAGTCCACCCTTCATTCCTGTCTTTCTAATTACCCTCCAGTTTCTGTTGTGTCTTTTGTCTTTTCATTCTACCTTCTGTTCTCTTATGTGAGAGGAATGTTTTTTGATGACCCACTGCTGGCCCCAGTCATTTGTTGGTTATTCAGGCCTCTCAGCTGGACTTCAGCAATGAAATACGTCTGGGCAGGCAGCCTTTAACACTAAGAAAACTGCAAGTATATAGAGAACTGCAGATTATTGTGCAAGCATTAAATGTATTCTAGACTGTGTGTAGAATTTCAAATAAAGAAGTTGTGTATGTTCAGATAATGAGCAGCCTGGCTCCATCACATCTGTAATGTCATTGTCAGCTTTGGGCTGCAGGCCATGCTTGACAGTGATGCTCTGCTGACCCAGTGGAGCACTTTCCTCAAAGGAGACAGTCCCTATCCTCTGCTCATCATTTATTCTGTTTCTTTGATCTTCTCGAACATCACAGCAGAAATATGAACAGTTATTTTTATTCCTCTGAGGAATGATGAAAGAACATATGCATGACGTACTGCTCAGTATATTACTTAACGATATAGGGGAACACAACACAGGAGCCCACGTGGAACAGATTGAAATTACTCTGGCTTAAGAGTCAAGCCAGCTTTAGTTGCTTTCTGAGTTTCCTAGCACTGTTTTCTTGGTTCATCCATCTCACTGGAGGTTTTTCCATTTCTTCAGTCTGATCACCAACGGAGTGCTTTTTGCCACCTTTGATTTACAAAATACTTTGTTTTGCTGTGGTAGCTTATGCTCTCTCATGATCATTACTAGCCTGTTGATACTACGCGTCCTTTTCTTCAGCCTTTTTGCAGACCCATTTAAAACAGTCCCGAAACCCATCACTGCAACCAGATCTGCAAATTGCAGGTCGAGAACACTGGATTTAGGAAAACTAGTCTCTGTCAAGCCCTGGCCATGCTTTTTAGCATAGTCGGCATACATTCCATTGCAGTAGTAATTGCAATATCAATGAATTCTGGGTTTTAGCTACTTCCAGATTGGCAAAGGGATATACCATACACAATTGAGGTTATTAATTTTGTATGCTGTTCATGGCAGTCAGAAATGGAGAGCTTTACATAGAGGCATTCCTCAAAATCTTTGCCTTTACATCCTGTCTTACTGTATTGTCTTCAGTAATGTATCTAAGGTAATCTTAGGAGCTGCAGGCTAGTGTACCAACTTCTCACTGCTGATTCTCTGTTCTGCTCCCTCTTGCCATGACTTATCTGCTTTTGCTTCAACAGCAAACTTCTAACTTTTTGTTCCATTACTGAGACTTACAAATTGTCCTGAAACCCTGCAGTCTGTCTATAATCTCACCAGCAGACAGCTTCCTCCTCCTTTTTTCCTTCTCCCTGCATTCTTATAAAGCTTTGGCTGTATGAGTCTGATTCAGCTCACAATGGCAAATGTTTAACAACCTGCTTCTTTCACCCTTAGAAATCATTGCAGTTCTTAACAAGTTCTTTTAGTTCTTTATGCTTTTCTTTCTATATGCAACACTTCTGAAATTAGATACTGAAGATTTATGGAGACTTTCAAACATTGGTTGAAGACCTGCAGAGGTTACAAAGGTGGTATTTATTGGAATATGTAGAGTACTAACCACAAGAAAATAAATACAGGCCAGTAGGTGTTTATTTTGCAAGCTAATATATTTTTTAAAATGTTTTTTTTACTCTTCCTATTCACAAGCCTCAAGATTAGGGTCCCTGCTGATCTAAAGGGAATTGTACTGTTGTATAGGGTTTTTTATTCCTTTTAATCCATTTTCAGAGGCACTGTGAACTACAGTGCTTGTAGTAGTAGAGCTATCATCAGTGGCATTTCAGTAGTGCAAAAGGTGTCCCCAGAAAAAACATGCAGTTGTTTCTTTCTGAAAGCATTAACTTCTTCAAGTCCCTTTTGAACATGGGTGATGAGAATCCTGAGACTCACTGGTGGAAAGTGGGAAACTCGTGCAACAAGGATTTATTTCACTTGTGAATATAGTGACCATTATTAGGACTCAGCAGTGAGAATTGTTCCAGTTCATGAGATGTGAATGATGAGGTGCAGTCACACAGGTACATATGCTGTTCACATTTCAATTCTGTTATTAATTTTTCCATGTTTTAAAGCAGAAGGTATAGTGAATATATTAAAACTGTCCACTGGGGGCAAACTGAAAAGTACCTGAGAGATTTAGAAATACCGGTGTTACCAAAAGCCATGTCCCTAAAATCAAAATAATCAGATTATCTGGGAAATTTTGCTCAGGAGTCCTTTGAAAAGAGAAATAACAAAATGCTTGGAGCTCTTTCTGAATTTTACTCTTGTGACTTAAAAAAAACCCAGAAGTGCCACAAGTTCCCACAGAACAACTTCTTGTAGTCTTTGCCTGAGATCTCTGTGAACAAGAGGTGGTGGTGCCAAGGTGAAGCTGAAGGTGCATAGGTGCTTGTTGGATATCTGATTGGCTGCTGCCAGATTTCCCTCATCTGAACTATGGATTTTTGGTCTTGTTTCCGTAACAGAGCCAGTGCTCTTCAGAAGACTTATGAGAACATAGCTATGGTACTTGTAGGTAGATAGACTTACCTTATCTTTGAATCAACTTGGCTGAAATTGATCAGCGGTTTAAATAGTTTGTGTGGATGCAAATTGTATAAGGAGTTTGGGACGGGGATTGAGAGGTAGAAATCTGCATTGCAAGCCCTGCTTTCTTACAAAACCAGGCTGGAAATAGGCTCTTGCACTTAAATTCTAGTGTTTCGTTTCTTGTTTATTTTTTATCTTGGCATTTTCTTATGTTTTCCATTAGAGTTTTACTTTGCAGGAAAAGAAGTGTGATAACATCATAAGTAGATCAGGATTTCTGTGAACGCCCTTAGTGCTGGTGGATTCTGTAGTGTGTGTGCTATCTGTAGTGTAGTGGTCTTTGTTTATAATAAATGGTGCCCCTCATCCCTCAGAAATAAGTGAATGGACAAATCAGGATTTTTGATTTTCCATACTTCATTCAACAATTTTCTTTCATATTGAGCTCAGTAACACTTTAGGGACAAGGACTGAACTTAGTTGGTTAACCTGTTACTTCTTGGAAAACAAGGGGACAGCTTACCCAAAAGTGTAACTCAAGTGATTTACTTTGGTAGACTATGATTTACCACTGAAATAATTGTTAATTGGTTTATTTGGCAGAAGAAGTGTTGGTGGGGTTTTTTTAACAGTATCAAGACTGTTACCTCATAGTGAAGATGAGTGTTTTCTTACGATGTTGTTTACTGCCAGGTACTAAATATACATGTAGCCCATGTTTTTAAACAGCCTTTTGGTGTCTGCAACTTTGGCATATAGCCAAGAACTGTTTAGGAGGTATTAATTTATATGACTTTAAAGCTTAACTAGGAATCTTAATGAAACAAAGGCATGATGAAGTTAGTAAAGCTAATTTAATTCTCTGAAAGTAAATTTTAAATGAAGTTTTTATTGATAATAAATATACTTTGTTTCTCATTAGTCTTCTAGGCTTCAGAGGTAATATCAGTAAAATAAACATGTTTTACAAAGATTTAACATTAAAAATGCTATTAATATGACCCTTGGTACACCAGCACAATTAGATTTCAAAGTGAGCATTTAGGATGTAACAGCGATTAATGACAACCATCGAAAACAATTTTGAACTCCATCAGTTTAACTCAGGAGGGTAAACTTAATATGATAATTTATCTAGTTGAATTGTATCAGCTTAGCAGGAAAGTATGCAAATATGTGACCCTTACCTAGAATCTAAATGGATGCTGTGCTGATAGATTTATCAGTTCCATTAAAGAACTTTAGGGAACTTTGGAATTTCAGCAATTGTTCCCTTGGAGGTTGAAAACCAAACCTGATCTCATACTGGGACCATTCTGGTCTGCATATTTCCATAATTTGCCTTTGCTACTAATATGACAGCAAGACGCAAATAACTGTTTCTAATAATATCAAATGGAGTTGTGGAGGACAGCATTTTAATGTAGTAAAAGACCTCCCCGTGGGGTTGTTATTGCCACTATAGAACAGCAGTTACACAGTTGCAACAATAGTCTCTTAATTGATTCGTTTAATTAGCAAGAGATGAAGCTTGTGCTGCATCTTGTCATCTGTTATCATGGGGGTGGCTACAGAGAGAATCTTTGCATTTGTCACTCTATACAGTCACATTTAAGCAGAGTAAAAGGCATTGCACCTATAGAGGTGCAATGGTGAGAATGTTATGTGAGCATGCTTTCAATCAGGTTTTCAGTATGTGGACATGTCTGGTTTAAGAATGTGCATGGTCTCTGGGGTAGAATTTATGACAAAGCATTGTTTTACTGGGGGAAAATCTTAATCCAGCAATGCCAGGCATTTCTAACCTAAATATGCAAATCTAAGTATTACAGGAATGGTGGGTTATTTGGGGCATCACTGTTGTAGACTAGATTTACTTGGAAGAAATAGGGTCAGATTAGTGAAACCAGCCATCTGCCTTGTGATTGTTTTTTCATGGCATTTTTGTCTCCAGACTAGATAAACAATGAGTTACATGAGCACATGGTCCATGGTAGGGAGCATGTGTAAAAGAGGGACTTTTTTTGTGGTTGGTTTTCCCCAGAGTAGTTATGAATACAGATACAGTGCTGTGCTTGTTTCTAGGAGATGAAGTCATCTTTTTACTGAGATCTATTTTATTTACATTTTAAGGGTATATAAATAGATATATTTTAAAGACATGTAAATATATTTGGAGCTTCAGTTTCATTTTTTTTCTTCTCCTTGGTTTAGCTTTGTCTTCTGTTCAAGGTTATTCTTCCTTATGGAAGGAAATATTTCTAGAAGGGGACAAGCTTCTTGTTAAATGCTAATTAAGAAAATGAAGGTTAAGTTGGCATACTTCCATTGTCATAACACTGACCTAGAATAAGGGATCTCTTACTAATCTGAAATAAATTAGAGGGGGAGGCAAGTAATTCTGTGCATGTGAAACACTTGAGATATCTTCTCCTGATCTGTTTTTTAAATAACTCTGCTTTGGGGGTTTTTTTGTTTGTTTGGTTCTGGTTTTCCACTTGTGTGCTGTAGTGTTGGACATGCCATCTAATTTTGGAATACGATGGTCCTGTTGCTCTGGAGCAATAAGCTGTCAGAGAAGGCATGCTTTTTAGGACAATTTAAGCAAAGATTTAGCCCACTTATCATTAAAGATCCCATGGTAATTTCCACAAGGTTCTGAGATTGCTTCATATTCTGAGAGTCTTGGCCAAAGTCCACTTTGTGTAATTACCTTCTGTCTGCACAAATCCCTAATGCAATTTTAGATGTGTTCGGTATTTTTCACTTCCTGTCTTAAGTAGTGAAAATATTGCTACACACTGCTCATAATTACTGTGGGTTATAGCCTAGGTTCAAATAAAGAGATTACTTAGTGAATTTTATGTTCCCATTGTAAAACACCAGAATATGTGACAAAAGATGAGTAAACAGTAGGAAATAAATTAGATCTGCAAACCGTTTGAATAATTTTTGACTGTTCTGTTTCACTACATTTTGTCTGGCTCTGAGCTAAAGTATCTCTACTGCTAGGACCATCGTTGAGGGAAAGACCAACTCTCAGACCATGTCAGAGGTCAAACTTAACACACTGCATGGTTCTTTGAAGCAGGTCAGAAATCAGTGTGGGGCTCTAAGTGCTGTTGTCGTGTGCTCAGTTGACTTTTACATGCATTTCATGCTTTTTTGTTCCCACAGCTGACATCCTTGTCTGTGATAAGATTTCTCTCTTAACTAAAACTGGTTTCAGTTCCTCTTTCTGCGTGCTTTCATGAACTCCACAATGTATGCTCAACCATGCTGTCTTTAAAATGGTCAGCTTCTGTGCTGTCTCGTTTGATAGAATTTATTGCATTCTGCTTGAAGTCAGTGCCTTCATCACTAAAGCCTTATGTTACTTTGTTGTATACCATGTCAAATCTTTTTTCCTGATATTTCATTTCCTCTTTCTAGTAATCCTTTCTTTGTTTCTTCTGCCATATTTATCTTCTCCATCTTTTCTCAGATTGCTTCTCTTCTGCATTTCCTGTATCAGATCGTGATTGTTTTAGACATACTTGTGTTTTAGGTTGGATTTTTTTTCCTCTCTAGAAAGATGTATGGTTTGAGAAGAAAGATAATAGTACTAATCTGACATTGACTTTCATTAGCTTTTCATTTTTTTTCTCTAAGTCGCATTTAGGGGAAGAATAAACTTTAGAAATATTGCTATGCGTCAGCAAGTCATACACCTACTGGAGTTTACATGTTAGTATTATAGATGGGGAATACCAGGGACTCTTGTAACACAAAAATTGTCCCTTTGTTTATTAATTTTCTTCATAACATGTAAAATCTGTATTTTGAAGGATTTAAAATTTTTCTCAGTGTTCATTAAAAATATTCTGCAAATTACAGGGGAATTTATCATGCAGGAACACACAGTTCATTTCATTTTTTTATGAAACTAAAGTTTTATATAAATTCTCCTCTGTGTAAAGTACATTGAAAATTATGCAAATGTTTTAAAAAATATCCTTTGCATCCCCGCTCATCTGAAGGACAGAACTCCACGCTGCTGCAAGTGCTGACCTGGTACAAGCAGGCAGTCTCCATCTTCATTTCATTCATGCTATTTGATATTTATAGTCCTTGCCCACAGCAAGGCAGAGGAAGGTGAAGGACAGAGCAGTGGTAGTAGGAAGTATCATGCTTGTGTGACCATCTCCCAAACACCAGTCTTATGTCTTGGAGAGGTGCCATGTTGGCAGGGTGCACAGGAAGTATTCGCATAGCAAATTGTGTTATGAGCAGCAGAACCACAACAAGGTTCTTCCTGCATCTAATGATGTTTGATTGGGGGGAGGGAGAGAGAAAAGGGAGGTCAGGGCAATGTGGATGGAAAGGAAGGGCCCACACTATTGTGAGGACAGTGAAAACAAACTGCCCCTGTGCCAAAGACCTTCAGCGTATATGACATAGCAGTGCTGGGTGGGCCACAGGACAGTCAAGGCCAAAAAGCCCCGTGGGTAGGAAAGCTGTGGTAATGTCCTGTGTCTCCACTAGAACTCCTTCTCCTCCCTGCCTTGGAGCAACTTCTCCTGACATGCCCTCAGAAGCAATTTTCACTTGCTGCTTTCTTTGACGTCAGCCTTCATATGAGGAAAAACAAAGATGTTTGAATTTTAAAATACTTACATTAGTGTTCTGTTACAAGTCTTTGGGCGTTCCTTGTTTTTTTGTGAGGGTTTTCTGTTGTTTTGGGTTTTTTTTTCTCCCTAGGTTTGTCTCTTAGTTATAAAAGAGCTGCAGGGAAGCCCTCCCCTAGCCTTGCAAGTTCCAAGCCCACTGTTAACATTTTACAAATACTCAGCAAGCAGAACAACCCAATGTGCTCACTGTACCTAAGCCAGATCTGGACGCCGCATCAAGAAGATTCCAGCTACATTCTGACAGGCATTAGTTCCACAGCCTGATCTTGACACACTGACTGAGAACAAGAATACGTGATAATGGAAATAGCCTTGTTTATGGTATCAAATAGTGGCTTTTGTGAGGCACAAACTGTACTCAGGTGTCCTGTAAAGCAGAATATAACTTTTGCGAAGTTAGGAAGTATCTCAAGATGCTAGAGAGGCAGTGAATTTCTCCACCCTTAAAATGTTTCTCATCATGCTGCAAGCAAGATGAAAACCCAGAATGTTAAGGTTTCCTAATTTATCTTTGGTAGCCAAGTAGAATTGCAATGTTGCATGTGGAGTAACTGTGCAAACACACACTCAGAGAGGCCAGAGATGACTCCTGTAGAATGTTTGAGGTTGAAGCAAACCCCCCACTCCTTCAAAGCAGGGTCAGTGAGAGCAGATGTGTCAGGGCTGTGTCCAATTGGATTTTGCATATCTCTATGAGCTCCATGTCCTGACAATGTGTTCAGTAATTTGCAAATGCTTGGGTGTCCCCAGGGCACCGGGCAGTGACACAGAAGTGATGTACATGGAGAAAATCAGGACAAACAATTCCAAGTCTGTGGTACTGCTGAGTGTAAAAGAGAAGAATAATTCTTTCCAGTGCTTGTGTGACTTCACTGAGAAGTATCCAGTTGAGGAGAGATCAGAAGGTCTATTTCTAATCTGAAAAAGACTGAACACTTTGTGGTATAGACATAGGTATGCAGCAGAATAGTGGTATTCTATTCAGGAGGAGTTTTCACTAGCTCATCACTGAATGATCCACCCTCAGTGGTTCATCTGCTGAGACTATACATTAGCAGTGGTGAATTTTAAGTCCGAGACTGATCCAATTGTATTCTTTACAGGTGTCTGTCAGCATTGCAGAAGCTCCTCCCCCTTTGCACCAATTTTTGAACCATTTTTCAAACCCATGTGGTGTTTCATTTTTGGTCATGTGGCAGTTGGCACCAATTGGTCCCAAAACTATTATCAGCATCATGAGACTGCTGGGAAGCCCCTCCAGCTGTAGAGAGAGCAAACTGCCATTCTACTTCTGGTTTTCTTCTTGCTGTCTTGGTTTCACTATGTGGTTCACAAAGTCCACTTCTGTTCTGCTAGAATTATGTTTGAACTGGCATTAGCAACGTGAGAGATTTAACAATTTACCTGAAACATCTCATCTGAAAAAGGATTATTCCCACCAGCAGATGATCTTGTGTTCTTTGTGCAGCTTGTGTGTCTGTGCTGGGTTGAGTAGTTAGCCTCAAAGTACCGACAGCTCTGTTGAAATTGGGCACTGGCTGTCAAAGAATGTGCTGGGGCTGGAGAATAGGCACCCCAAGAGTGAGTTGTTGTGTGGAGGTAGGGGAGTCTGAGCCAAGCTGACTTTTTAATTCCTTGGGCTTGAAGGAAGCAGGGTGGACTCCTATTCCCTGTAGTGTCTTTCTGGATAGTGAGGGAGGGAGGGACTGTGAGATGTATTAAGACAATTACTGGAGGTTGTAGTGGAGATATCAGGATGTTTGAATTCATGTTCTGTATATAAATTTTGATGAGCTGAGTAAAAAAAGCATCTGAGATGGAAGTCAGACTGAAGGCTGTGATTTCCACCAATTTTAATGTATGACAGTGTGAGATGTCTAGCATGAGCAAGTCAGATGCTTGGTTTAATGCACAGACTGCAAACTGAATGGCATGTATTTGTTTTTGGCTTCACTACAGACTATAGTACTCTCCAGGCCATTGTGACTTCTCAACAGCAGGAGACAGCAGCGGAGAAGTTCCCCTGCAGAAAAGCTTTGTACAAATGCAGCTGCTTCCTAGGAAACTCACTGCCACAGGCATGCTCAGTGTAGGCCTAAAAGCCTTCACAGTTATTTTAGTATACATTGCTCTCTTGTGTTCAAACCAGAGCCACCTCACAGCACCTAAAGGTTTTGTCTGTGCCTGACAGCTCAGAGCTAGACCTCCAGGGCAGAGCAACCCAGTGTTGTGCAGCTCTCCTGAGCCTAGCCTGGAACTGCTCTTGTTTTGGTTTCGATCCATTTTTCTTTTAGTGTCTTATGTAATACACAGCTAAAAGTGATTTTAAAGTACTTTGGCTTAATCATGTTTTAGTTCCCAACCCCCCATGCTTTTATGTTTGAAGGCTCCATTAGTGTCCATAACAAAGAGAGAGTAACACAGATGGCAAACATTTTTACCACAGAACCCCAGCAGTGAACACCATATCACTGATTTAGGAGTCTCTGTACTGTGCTTGCTCAGCTGTACATAATCACTCTCATTTCCTTCCCTTGGGTTTCTGGCCAGCTTAGGGAGACTTTCCTGACGTGCTCAGTGAAGTCTCCCTGGCATCGCTGGGCTATTGCTCAGTTTCTCCTATGCGTCTCTTTGTGGATCAAGAAGCTCCACCCTGGAGCTCTGGTGTGCTTTTGGCTGGTGTGTTCTCTGCTTTTCAGAAATGTATTTTCACCAAATGTACAAGGCTAAAATTAAAATTCTTTTGAGTGAGGACAATATGTGCCTTAGCTGCCAGGCAGCCTTAGTGCATTTGAATGCCTCCCTGATACAAAAGATAATAAACCTTTGGGAACTGTGATTAGCCTTGCTAGGGTTTTGTGGGATAGTTGCCATGGTGGAAGCTACTGAACATTTGGTACAAAGCAATAACAGTCTTAAAGTTACAATTTTCATTCTGGGAATGCTGATAGAAAGATGAGTGCTATGAATAAGGGTTGATGGTTCTCTGTAGTAGTTCAAATAAAACTGTAAAAAAGTAATTTGGCTTGGTGCAGCATTTTACCAAGCCAACTAACTGTGAGGTTCTTATGTTCTCTTCCTTTTCGCTTTTCTTTGTACAAACAAAATTGCAAACTTAGGCTCTGTCTATCAAAAATGCATGTAGCTTTTCTTTTGTACTTAGATGAGAGAGATAAAATCAAACTAAAATTTCACATTAGCATTCTGCTTGTGAAATAAAACAGTGTCCTTTGGGCCAGAGGAGGTGTTTGTTTTTTTTTTCAAAACAAGCATGCTCTACAGTCTGTGTAGTAGTGGCCCATTTTGGTGACTTGTTTACTGGTGTGCCTTTCATATCCAAATTCTTGGCTACAGACAAACCATTCAAATACTTTTCTCTTTGTCAGAAAAAGAAGATGAAAATTGTCTGAAATTGGAGCCAAGTTCACGTTCTCTGGAGTACCATTTCAGCCTTTGGGAGGACCGTCTAGTGCAGAGTAACTGAAAACTCAAGCTAGGTTTATTTGAACAATCTAAACTTAAAGAAGAGACAGCAAAACAAATACTTTTCAATTCTTGTGCTTTTTATATTTACACTGGCAGTGGTGTCTTCCTCAGATAAAACGTTTTGATATTAAGCAGTTCCTCTAATTTTACTGGGCTCTGTTTCTTTTTATGGTAACACACACTGTGCAGGAAGGTCATTATATGGGATAAAAAAGCTGTCAGCATAAAAGAGAAAGTTAACATTGCACATGTCTTTGTTTATGGGGTTCTTGGAATGTGCTGTGAGTTGAGCCAAATGATGGCTTGAACTGTTCTTTTTAATATGCTGGACGGCCTCTCCCCTTTGTTCTGCCAGTAACAGGTACTCCACCTTGCAAGTACAAATTGTAAAATTATCTCTGAACTCATCTCAAATGTTTCCTTTGTATGTTGCTAGTACTTGCTTTAGAGACCATTTATATTTTTCGTAGAGATTGGTGGAATGTGTTTGTTGTTGCATTCAATTAACCCAGCTGTGTGTGATGAGAACATTGACATAAATAATTGAAACATGTACTGGTTGCATATGCAAAACCAGTCTAGGTTAGTGCCAGTCTGTGTTGCCTGATGACTGTACATCACAGGGAGCCTTGCAAACTGCACTGGTGATTTTTGTCTCATTTAGGATTGCATTAACATCTGTGGCACAAATGGCCATTCATCACATGGTACTTTTGTTTGAGTTCCAGAAGAAAGATGAAAGAAAATGCTCCTACTCTAAATTTTTTTTACTTTCATCCCCCAACAAGTTTCTTGTCTAAGGTTAAATGAGAGCAAAAGGGTAAAAACGCTGAATAACTTTTAGGTTACACAAGCAGCAATAAATTCTTCAATTTTGTAACTTAAAATAAGAATAAAACCTTGTCTTCTCTAAGGCAAAACTACTGCCTTTGGTTTCATCTTAAAATGAGGTTTCTCATAAGCTGATATGAGGCTGATCAGATGTTAACCATCTCAGGGATTCCTGCTGAACCAGTCCTGTGCAGGAGTGAGGAAGGAGCCCTGATGACTTGGAACATGAGAGATCAAATTAACAATTAAAGGATAATAGTGAATTGGGAAGGAAAGGGAAGATGACTAGCCAGGAAGGATTAGCCTGAGTCAGGAACAAATTTCCTGAAATTACTCAAACAGGTGCTTGAAGGGAGGTGGGTTTTTCTCTTGAGTGATTTTTCAGAAGTGTGTGAGCCAGCTACAGTCAGGTCTGAGACGCCATCAAGGAAGAAACTGCGTTGGGGAAGAGAAGAATACTTAGTGCCTCATAGGATCAGAGAGAAAGCAGTGTACTCCTGGAAGATAACAAGATTTCTGCTGTTCCCTGTGAGAGGCACTGTGCATTGTTCTATGAAGGAGGTTAATGTGCTAGCCCACTGACCTTTTCCAGTGGGGAAAAAGAGCTTATATACATATTTGGAATGTGATTTCTTTGTATAGTGTCAGTAGATATTAAAAGCAAGACTTGCTGAAAGGGAAACAACTGGTATGAACTGCTGAGGCAAGTTTCACAGGCAAAATCAGCATCTTTTATTAGACCAGTCAATGATGCTGTGAGGAAAAAAGGCAGCACCTAAGTTCATAGCCTGTTCCCTGCTGCACCTTCAGAGGGGAAGGGGGATAAAGATTTGTTTGAGATGTTTTCACACGGTCCATCCCTGCACTTCGATGTCGGGAAGCTGGAACCAGAGAAAGGGACAAATTGAACATGGACACGGGTGAGCTGAGGACTTTTATTTTCTGCTCTGAAGAGTTGATGTAGTGTGATCTATCAGTGCAGTGTGAGCATTGTTTCATGAAATGGCCCAGCATTAACAGATATTACAGCTACCTGTGTTTAGATATTACAGCTACCTGTGTTTCTTTTTATTAAAATATTCTCAGATCGATTTTGTGCGCTCAACTGTATGCATGTCTGCCTCGTGAATAAAAATGAGGATTTGGTTTTCTCATTTTCAATGTGTTTCATTACACGGGATTCCTTTACAAGCCAAGCTGGTATTTGTTTCGCTGAATTCATTTTGGAGTTGTATGGGAATGGACACCTCAAATGCTAATATCTGAATTTTATACACGCTATAACATCTGCACTACTTTTTGTGGGGATTAGGATTTTGTGTGCAGTGGTTTTGTTCAGGAGCGATTACATTAGTGTTCAGAGATTGTATATTTTACTATTTATAAAGTGTTTGTCAAAGGATTATCCATTAAACACTTCTTCCACCTAAAGGAAGAAAGCAGAGTTTATTTGGATGTCAGAGGTTTTGCCATACTGCTGTCGTTTGGCCTCAGCTAAAGAAAAAGAGGGAGACCTGCAAATACCAAGCATATAAAATTCCAGTGTATTTTATTGGACAAGGAAACTTTATGTTAAAAAAACATGTACTTTGAATGATTTCCAAAATATATTGTTGGATTCAAAGTTGTGAAATGTAATTGCTTTTACATCCTGACAGAGCCACAGGATCTGGAGTGGCTTAAGAAAAGTGAAGACCGAAGCTCAGATTTTCAGAGGCAGCTTGGTCCCACTAAAATTAATGCATGTTAGGCATCTAAATGCCTTTGAAATCTGGCTCTGAGCCCGTAGTTTTTGTTGCTGTTAGCACTTTGGACATTTCTTTATGCCAGCCCTTTGGTTCAACTCAAGGAACAGGAGAGGGATTTCCTGTGTCGGTCAGCAACGTGCTGTTTAGCACTGGAGCTAACCCCAAGCACAGGGCTGGGCAGTGCTGCTCTGGGACTCACTCTACATTAATATTGGTCTAGTAGAAGTCAAAGTTTAATTGCTGATACGACATTTGACTCCATTCTGAACTACAAATAAGTTCTGAAGTAAGGAGGATGTCAAAGAACAATTTCCCATTTCCCTCCCCCCCACTTTTTCTCCTTGGTTTGCATTCCTACCAAGACTTATTTTGAGAGAGTAATACATATCCCAGCAACATGGATATCATTGGACTGAGCTTGTTGTGTAGTGATAGTTTTATGGGTAATTATACTATGCTGTCTTTAAAGGAAGGAGCGGCCTTAGAGAGTCAGGCTGGAAAATAGGTTAAAAATATAATTATTTCCCCATCAAATTATAAAACTGTGCTATGCTCGCTGAAAGCACATAATGAGTAGAAAGTGAGCACTAATCTATTTGGCTCTGTCTGAACCTTCATATTTCTATTTATCTCAGTGGGAGTTTTTAATATTCTACTGATGCTATTTTATGTTTTGCTGACTTTCAGGTTGAGATATTGGCACTTAAAATCATGTTGACTGCCTGAATGTAAAATCAGACTTTATGAGAATTAATAAAATCATGCTATTATGGACTTTGGAGATGGCACTAGCTGATAAAAATGGTGTCTGAAAATGATGTAATGAGCTAGTTTTGCTTTTATTTCAAAGTTCTTTTTCATACACTTGAAAGGATTTTGCATAGGTGTATGCATATTAAGGATCAGATTCTGCTTACATTTCTGAGAGAATATCTCTAATTGATCTAACCAACAGTGCCAAAAGCATGAATGATACTTCTTTCCAGTTGCTACTTCATTAATTGCAAATTAAGGCAATTAATTAATTGTAAACTGGTCCCCAGTTTGCCCTCTGATTTTCCCTGTGTACCTGCCTCCTCCCCACCACAGTTCCAGACCTTGGTGACTGAACATGCAGTGGCTTTGCAGCTGATTCAGTGAGGACTGCAAAAAAGTTGTGAAGGTGAGCAAAACATGATGTAGAGTTTAGACACATGAGGACACATACCACTGATCGTGGTGTTGAAGTGTAGAATGTGCAATGGTGAGGAATACAATATATGAACTAAGTAAACTGCAGCTCTTGTTGGTAGTTCAAGGGAAAATGCTTTTTAAAGTAACAGCAAAAAATGTTTTGTTTACAACAAAACCGGAAACGCAAAAATGGTAAAAATTAATTCAGCATTGTAAATTAAAAATGTATTAAAATCTGCTATGCAAATCCAAAATTTAGTCAATTTGTTGTGAAACTTAACTGAATGATCTTGGAGAAATAATGGAAGCCTTTTATTAATACCTTCATCTTATCCATCAAGTTCCTTATTCCCTTTGTCCTGTGCTGCCAGACAGTGAGTTGAAATTCAGGCTCAGATTTAAATGGTTGGTGTAAATGAGGCATCTTATGGGGGAACTTGTGAATGAGATTCAGTTTTACTTGGAGGTGTGAGGACAAGCAGTGGAAAGACTTTCATATAGGAGGAGTCCTGGGGAAGCAAGAGCCAACAACTACCTCCTTCTCCCTTTGATTCAGTCTTAGTGATTTTTGAAGTGAAGCAATTCCATGGGAACTGGAGAGTTTTAATCTTACGGCTGTTTTTGAGAACACTGAAAAAAAATCTGCAATTTCTCCAAATAACTTACAAGACTAAAACAAAATTTGGGAATGGAGCTGCAGAAGTTGTCACTGTTCTGACGGGTGACTCCAGACTATCAACTACACTTTAGAGCTGGTAGAGAGGTTGCTGACACATTTAAGGCCCTTAGGCAAGTGATGCAGTGAATGATTCATCATGGCCTTAACCTTGAAAGCACTTAAAATACTGACATGCTTTTATGAGCTGAGATCTGTATAGACATTTTTATCTTGGTCCATCATTTAGCTGCATTCTTTATAGTTTTTTTCCTACTCAAAATCTCTTTGCTTGAGCTCAGGTAGAGGAAAATAGGACACACCCTCAAAAGTACTGCTTTTCTCAGTAGTTTTCATGTGACTGAGGATGCCTAAGTAGTAGAATTATGAATGCCTAAGGAATCTTTCTTCATTTGTGACAGTTTATATTCAGAGTTCTTCAGTTCCATGGAAAGGCTGTAAAATCTCCAGCAAATTATGAGCTTACATTCTGGCTTTCCAACCAGAGAGAATCCTTCTCCAAGTTCTCCAATACTTCATTGGTTGCCACAAGTATATATTTTACAAGTGTGTCATTTGTCCATCTGTTTGCTGCCATGTTTTTGTGGTAGAGGCAATAACACGGCTACAGGCATGTTGATGCCTTCCCATAGCAAGAAAAGTGGTTAAAGGATGGATTCTTTATACTTCAAAGGTCAGTGCTGTGGTTTTGAATAAGTCCACCAAATTTCAGCTTTGGCTGGTGGGAATACAAAATTAATCACTTGCTAGTATAACTTTATTAGATTTATATATAGCACAGATAAATTAAGGCTGGTTGGTGGAGATGGACTTCAAGTGGGAGGCATCTAGACCACTTCCATAGCCAAGAAGACATTTTATTGGAGGCTACAAAAACCCACTGAAAGTTCTTATATGTGCTTTAAAAATTTTTATAGGTGTTCTGGAAGGTGAAGTTGGTTAAAGCATGGTGCTAATAACACCAAGGTCGTAGGTTCGATCACCATGTGAGGGTTGGACATAATCCTTGTGGAATCCTTCCAACTCAGAATATTCTGTGATTCTGTGGAATGCAAAAATATGATATATAATAAAAATAGGTTGTCAGATGGACAAATGTCTAAGAGATGGAGAAGAAGATTATTTAAAATTCTTAGTGCTTGGTCATCACTTGTACATGTGCCAGGTTGCACCTGAAATCAGAAGGCGGAACAAATCGACAAAATGTGCCTACTCAATGAAAAGTGCCTTGTTTTGCATGAAAAAGGCTGGATGTCTGCTCCTTAGTTAATAAATTAGTCAGGAATCGTGTGTTGTGTTTTTGTGATTAGATTTTTGGATGTGGTAGATGACTCTTACTTGCATGCAAATCGGTGGGAGTTGCAAATTCTTCCATCTTTCAGGAACCAAGGTATCGATAGCTCTCTGCTATCTCTTAGTTGCAGTAAGTTATTTCTCTCAATAGAGGTCTGTTAAACCTTTTCTAATATGATTTTGTCTGCAGCTTGCCAGTGACATCTTTACTATGCAGGCATGCATGGTGGCCCAGTGGGAGTTTCAGTTCACTTCCGATTATTTCCCAGGCTTTGGCCAGAGAATTTCTCAGGCTCAGACAGTTCTGAGTAGTCGTTTCAGAGCATTCCTCTTCTTCACTGCACAGCAGTGCCAGATTTTCCAAGATGCAAATACAACACAGTGTGTGACAGTTCTGTCTCTGCAGCCCAAATATATGTATTTGAAAAGGCAATTCTCTGTGTCTGGTTTTGAAACTTCCAATGATACTACAGTGATGCTATAGAGAAAAATTGGTTCTTTCAACAATAGAGAGGGAGAGAGATGAATGTTTTAATCAGAAGAACAAAGAAAAACCACATGTACTTGTCAGTAACAGGGTTAATGGGGGGAATTTACTTCCTTTTAATTAAAAAAGTGAAAAATTAAGTCTTACTGTTAGCTTGTTTCTGTTTCAAATGGTCTGTTTGCATCATTACTTATTAATTGATACTATTGTTCTGTGCACAAGGAACTTATTTATTGTATTTATATAACATTGCCTGATGAACAGGGTGGCTGCTTACAGTGCAGTGATACTAAAGTAGTTTGAGTTATAAATATTCTTAATGATCCTGTTGTTGATGGATGGATTATTCCTCTCGGCAAAGTCGAAGGCTCACCCAAGTAGCTTAAGAGAACAATTTGAGTGTCAGTTTCACAAGTGAAAAAAAATCCAAAAAGGAAAAGGAAGCAATTCATTCACAACGGGACATGGTGCAGAGGAGGATAACCTGCCTTCAAAGATTTTTGTTTCGAGTATTATAATGTTTAATAAATAGTTTACTTCAAAGGCCTTTGCTGGAGAAAAAAAAATAAAATAAGCAGCTTTCCTGCTATTCTTGTTCACTGGTCCAGTGTTGCTATAAGTAGCTCATATCCTGTCCTCTGTGGTCTCAGGTGGTTAGCTTTTGTTTGGGAAACCGAAGCTTCAACCGAAAGAGCTGTGCCTACCAGTTAAATTATTAGGTAGTTGACAATATGTCCTGAAAATCAATGGAACTCATTGTGGAACTTGGCGGGGTGACTTTGGCAGAGGAGGAGGGGTCTTGGTATTATTTTGGGTGATGAGTAAAGGCGACAGATCAGATCATGTAAAAATAGAAGTTGCTAAGAACGGCATCCAAAGTAGGCTCTTCACTTTCATCTGCCCCCACCACATACTTTTTTTTCAAGCATTGTTAAACTTTCACAGAGTACAAGATATATTAGGAGGTCATTTGATCTGTTCTCAGTGTCATGATTAGCTGTAACAAAACCCATTCTCATTTGAAGTTTTTTTTTTACATGTTTTGTATCCATTTCAGTATTTCTGTATTGTTTTATTTCTGTTAAATGTTGTACTTTTTGTTCCATCAAGTAAAGAAATGACTCAAGGTTTAAAGGAAAAGGCTTGGGTGTTTCCCAAATAATAACATCTTAGGCTTTCTAGTTCTGGGCATATGAACTAAGCTGCTGTTTTCTTCCATTGTTTTTAATTCTGAGTTGTTTTTAATTATTTGAGGGAGTAGTATTATGTTGCTATCATCCTTCTAAGCCTCATGGGGATGAGGCACTTGCCTGGGGATGTTTCAAAGACACATTCTCTGGCCTGGATTTCAATGTCTTCCCTATGAAATATCCTGTATTTCCAGCCATGACAACTCCAAGCCAATGAAACAAGAAATACTCTCCTCATGTGATTTTTTGAGGAAGAAGGATTGTCACAAAGGATTGATGGGGTAAGGAGGAGAAGTCTGAGTGGAAGGACAAGTGAGTTCACCAGAAACAAGATACCCTAATCACCTGTAAGGAGGGCTTTAGATAGGCAAAACACAACTTTTCTCCAAGACCAAATACTTAATGTGCAACACTGAGCTATCCTAAAGTCTGTTTTTGTATTCCATAATGTGTGATCTACAGTAACAACCTTTGTTACTCTGGCTGAAGGAAAGTTGGTTTTTCCAAATAATCCACATGCAGAAAATAGTGGTGATTCTGAGAATATTTTAGAATTTCACCTCTAATTCTTTTGAATGTTTAATATTGATTGTGTATTTTGTCAGTTACCATCTGATAACTGTAAAATAATTAGTCCTCAGAGCATGTTGAGTTAGCCCTTGTTCAACTTACAGCTAATTAATAACTATTATAGACTAATCATTGCTGTAATAGTAATTAGTGAAGCAGGTAAAATAACTGGAAATTAAAATTATTAAACTTGGCTGTTTGATATTCCATGTTGAGCAAAGAGTAAATGATGAATCAGAAATCATATAGGGTCACTTGTGTATTTATGCCACTTGGACAAATCCTCTGCACTTCAAACAGTTGTTTGAAGAGAGAGGACATGCACTGTAGTGGTGACCAGGGCTGCCAAAAAGTTCAAGGAAAATTGTGCCTTGTATCACCAGGGGCCCTTTCAGCCCCATTCTCCTTCACCACCCGTGCACATGCTCACATTCTGCCAAGTTCCTGTCCCACTCCTACACGCTCTTCCTTACTCAAAGGTTATGTCAGAGTTTTTGGTGTATGCCTTGTGGATGAACCCTTAGCTTCTGAATTTTTTACTGGCAATTTATCTAGATGAAGACATTACTGGAGATTTGGAAAGGACCCAAGATTGTGGAAGCAGCAGATATTTGTCTTTTCTCTTAAGCAAACTCAACTGCCATGGAGGGAAGCCATGAAATTCCCACCCAGCCATCCACCAGAAAATTTATAAAACAGTGATTTGCCTCATTTTTTTTCCCCACAGAAGGGCCTTTTGTGAGGATGTTGTTCCCATTATCCCACTGTGAAGAAAGTTACATACCTGTGCTTTCTTTTCAAGTAGAGTGTACTTGTGGTTTTCTGTCCTGTGATCTTTTGCTACTGTTTCCTGACTAAGGGACAGCATTTTCTAGAACTGAAAAAAATGGCAGACTGATTTTGAGCTTTCCTAATGGAAATGGCCAAGTATTAGACATTGCAGTTGGAGCTTACTTGGTCAATAGGGAGAATCAGGTACTCTTTCATGTTCTTCTCTGTTTGGTGTGTAAAGGGGTGGACATTCTGTTGTTCAAACTTTGATATCTAATTTTCATGTGTGTAATGTATCCCAGATGTCTGTAGGAATCCAACAGCCCTAACACAGGATCTACAGGTGCCCTATGGTTTTCTAGAGCAACATGCAGAAGCCAAGATGGGACCCCTTAAAGCATCCCAAATGGCAGTGGCACTTGAAATTTACCCCTAAAGCTGAAATGTTACAGAAAGTTTCTCTTCAAGTCTGGAATTTACTGGGAGAATTTCCAGCAGAATTTCTTTTTACCGTGTAATGTTCTAATACCTTAACTGAATAACAAAACTTCCTTTAGAATGCCTTTCAAATGTATGAGAACAAGAGAAGGTCTTCTTTTGTTCCATGTTTCATGTTGCTGATCACAATAAACTCCCTTCCACTTAACCCCTCACCCTCAATGCATTCTTTCCTGTGCAGGAGAAAGACAGCTGTAAGATAAGAGTTTTATAAGCCTCAAAGCAGAAATAAATTCTTACATGTACATCTACTTATGTAAATTTCTATGTATGATTTGTACATATGCACTGTGGATTTCTATGGTTATTTTATATATAATATTGTTTATACAGATTGAACTTAGGTAAAAAGGAAACAGTTTAATGTAGACATGAGTGAATCAAATGATTATTGCACTTTGTGTGTTCAGGTAATAAGGTTCTGCATGTCATAGAGAAGCTTAATTACCTTTTTTTCCCCATCTGTAACTTTGTTGAAGTGACTGTTAAATGAATTACTGAAATTATGAAGCCAGTTAATAACTGGTTTTGCAAATTAAAAAGTCAAATGATATGAAGATGAGGCTGGGAGGAATAGGAACAAAAGGAAAAACCAGCAAAGGTGAAGTATTCTTTGGTGGTGGTTGTGAACTCCTGCACTAAATTGCCTCACTACCCCACTGGCAAACCTTCAGTGTTGTGGACTCCAGCAGTTGCAGTAGCTCTCTGCATTGTACATATGCTGTATTGAGTCCTGTTTGTCATCCTGGGCACCTGAATGTAAATCATGGAAACTTCTTTTCTGCTTGTGGTTTAATATTCTACAGGAAATAATTTAAAGCATAGATTGTTAATTGCAGTTCAGTTTTACATTTATTCTGTGAAGCTAGATGTAGTATTTATGCTATTTTTATGGGAGTTGTGGTAGGTTATGGTTGTCATAAGGATGCTTTTGTGAAACATAGGTAAAAGGGAGGAAATATGGATGACACATCCTATATTTTTTGCAAGCAGATAGCAAAACAATGATAGATGTAATATATAGTCAGATTATTTTTTTAAGGAAAAGAGCTACTCTAGATTCTCAGGAACTCAGTTTTTAAAAAAAAGCCAACTTAAGTCTTAAAACATATGAATGAAAAAAAACTGTGAAGTTGTAGTTGATGTCTGAAAGATGTGAGATGTAAAGATTGTGTATATTTAAAATCGCCATTCTCTCTCTCTTCATAAATATATATAAATGTTCCAGTGTTACTCTAAAGCATTCTGCTTTTGTTTTCCTGGCTCTTATGCAAAGAATATCTGGATATTAAATCAAGAGTAAAACATGTGCTCAAGTGTGCTATGGAAGTATGCTTTTCTTCAGTGTACTTCCTAGAATTTTCTAAAAAGTGAGAGCAGGATTGCTCATTATCTATAGAGGTTGAAGAACTGGCTAGAAAAAAGGAGTGATACCTTGGTAGCTGGGAAAATGACTGGTGCATCATGACTTCAGAATGGTGCACACTAGCTTGAGGTCCTCTAGGAAAAATGGGGACTGCCTTAAAAAGATTAACAGCTGAAGGATTGTGGGAGTTCAAAGACAGGGTCTCTAAGGGAGAAAGAGCAACCAGAAGACTAGCTCCCACTGAAAGGGAGTGGTCATGGACACCCTTATCTCCAGTGTCTACTAAAATCTTCTTTTCTCACATTTTACTTTAAAGTAGCTGTAAATGAAAGTACTTTGTCAAAGTCTCTATTTTTAGTTCATTTTGAAGTTAACAGAGAAGTTTTGTCAATCTCATTGGCATTAGCTTTGTTTTCATTGTATGTAATACAGCTTAAAATGAGTTCTAGCTTATATTAACTGATGTTACATTCATAGCTTTTTTTTTTTTTTTCCTAAATGAAAAATGCTGTCTTGGGATGTCCTTCCAAGTAACATTTTTTTCTTAGTCTGTTTTGAACAAAATAGATTGAAATTTATGCAATGTGCCCTTCAAAATACAGAGTTGTCTTTCACATGATACGCATGTGATGCTCAAGAGTTCAAACAATCATATTTTTCAAGAAATGCTGAGAATCTCTAATATTTCTTTCTTGAGGTTTCCATTTTTTCTGTCTGCTACCTCATGTGGCATAACCTTGTCAGAGGTTCAGTGATGTTCAGTGTGCAGTGGTGTTGCCTGGTAATATTTCAGATAGTTACTGTACTGGTGCTGACTATGAAATTCAGATTTTCCTTATATGAAACATGTAAGAAGAAGTAAAAAGACAAAACTCAGCTTTCACTTCAGTTACAATTCAGTCATACACCAGAAAACTCACATTTCTGGGTATTGATTGTGTTCATTTACCACGGCAAAGTGCATTCATTGATAACTACCTGCTGGTATTGAATCAATTGTATGTGAAATATGGGGCATTATTGTCAGGTAGGGTAAATAATATTGATTCTGTTTTAAAATGAATGCAGCATAGGAGAAATTAATTTTATTCTATGAAGTCATTAAATTATGTTCTATCAACCATATAAACACTGAAGGTCATGTAGTATTATGATATCATGAGGCAAGTTACAGCTGCAAGTTTTAGCAAGGTTTCCCCTCCATAATTGCAGCAGAGACATTTTAGTTTTGTTTTGCATTAAAGGAGGAGGAGAAATCTAAGGCCTGTAATCGATCTTAAAGTAGGATCCCAATTGGTACCAAATCCTCTGACACTCCTGAGGTGGAACTACAGTCTAAACTGACTGCAGCAAACCACGCCTTTGGCCATGTTGCAGGTCAGCAGACTTTGAAGCTTCAGATATTATTGCAACTATGGACTCTTATCTTCCAAAATAATCAAATAATCAGAAATGGGAGAAGGGGCTTGTGTTGATTGATTATCTTTGAATCCATTGGCTCCATGAAAGAGTAGCAACGAAGGTCAAGTGCAATAAGCACAACTACCACAAACATGAGTGAGCCATGAAGATGGCTTTGGATTACTCTTTCATCTATTCCCTTATAATGACAATGAACTGTCTTAACAGAAAACTTGTTACACAGCAGCAGCTAAAGTACTGAAACTGTGAAACACAGAACCCTTTTTTTGATTACAGGTGATCATGCAACTGAAGTTTAGTCATTGATCGTGTACCTCAAACATCTTCCCAGTCTGTACAGTTGATCTTGAAGTCTCTGTATACAAGGAAATAAGTTGCTGATTATCACATACGATATGAAGAGAGCAGGAGACACTGACAGTTCTGCCAGCACCCTGTGATACTTGTCTTGTTTCAAACATTTAGTAACAAATAACTTGCAACCAAGCTGTAGCTGGTTGAACAGGTAGCTAGAATTACACATTTGGAAACAGTAGTAAGGTCAAAAGAGCTGGAGGAATAAAAAGAGTTACCTGTATATGAAAAGGGGGCAGAGGATGTGAGCCATGTGGCTATAATTGGCAGATATAATTTCATCATGAGTGAAATTTGTCTGTAGAAAGCAATCCATAGAGAAATGAATGAATGATTGTCATTAATCAGTGTTACAGAAATCAACAAAAGCATCAGGCTTAAAGGTCCAGAGTGGCTCAAGTACCTATTTTGGCAGCTACAGCCAGATTCAAGTACAATTTATGTGTCTGAGGCAGGAAAGTGATCCAGGAAGCTTAGGATTCAGTAACTTTCTAAGTGTCCTCAGGACACCTAAAATAGGTATCCCAGCTGTCTAACTGAAGGTACCTGTGTCTTCTGAGCAACTTTACTCTGGAGAACTGGATATCAAATCTCTTATCCTCCCTGTGTTGCTGAAACAAAGTACTTGAGTACAGGTCAAGTCTCCTCAGAGAACAGTCTTTGGAAAACATCTAGCATGGATGTTTTCCATGGATATCAACCCAAACCCTAGCAGCTGTGGCCACACTGATGAAAGTTCATAGCAGGAAAAGGTAGAGATGGTCACTTTTTGCAGCTCCCCTTGCTGCTGAGAGTGCTTGCCTACAAGACTGGAGGTGGGAGTTCTGTGCTAACTTCCACATGACAGAATTAAAATTTGCTCTGTCCCTGCAGTATGTTGTCATTGCCAAGTCTTAGAGAGGTAGAGGAAGAAACCTGGTTCTTGAGCCATTCTACGGGGAAAGCAAATTTGGATCCCCATCTTCAAAACCATTTCCCCATGTCAGACCAGGTAGCTGGGCAACTGGAGCAGAGTCCAGAATGCAGTTTTCTCCTCTCCCCAGCTGAATTCCTTAGCCTTTATGCCACTTAACTAGTTTTGTTCTTCCCTTGTCCTGTTTCTCCACTAGTGAGTGCATACCTGCCTGCCTTACACAGCAGCCGTGGTCTTCCTTGAGCACCTTGTAGTCAAATTCGTAAATATATTAATTACCAAGTCCATTTTGAAGTATGGAATGCTGACCTACATCTTGACTGCCCTTTCAATATATCTGACTCTGCTTAGTATGTTGCAGTTTTAGTCATGTACTGATGAAAGCACAGGTTTATTAGCCAGACCAGTATTGCGTTGTCAGCCGAATTTCAGCCATGTTGGATATAGTTAAAATTTAACGAAAAGAAAAATTTTTGCAATGTGTCTCACTTTAAAATTTTATTAGTGAATAATGTTAGAAGAGTGATCTGTTAAACTTTGATCTTATCCCACTGTGAAATGTTCTCAGTTCTATTTCTTTGCAGATTTGACAGACAAACTGGGAAGCTTTGAAACATCCGGATAACCTGCATGTTTCTTCCTAACATTATACTGAGTAGTGAGAGTATTGTGATGAATAAAATCAGTGCTAATTATTTCTAGTCTAACAACCCTTTCCTTCTCTTCGTCCTCACGTTACTCTATGCAGCAATACTCAGGAATTTGCCTTTCTCAGCAGCATTCTTTGTTGTTCTGAGTTCCTTTTCCTGTTCCCAGACCACGTTTATACAATTATTGATATGCAGACTCACTCTGCTTGCTATTTATGCCAAGTGTGATTAACTGGTATGTTGAAAATAGTTATCTAACTATGGATGTTTTACCCTAACATATTATTGCTGCTAAAATTCTTTCCAGACTGGTTTTTATCTCATGGCCAATGGATCATTCCTATTCTTCTCGCAGGGTAGAGAAATTCACAGTATGATTAAGAACAGACTTAAGAACAAGTTCAGATGTCCAATGAATACTGCTTTTGTTTTTCTGAAGCAAAGAACTACCATTAAAAAATACAACAAAGTTTTGTAGTGATTGAAATAAGTGCACCACAAGTTGCATTTCACCTTTTAAACTAGCAGAGATATTAGCCTGGTGACCCTGGAAAATAGCTTTTGGATCTAAACCAGTAGTAGCACCAAGTGTAATACTCCAGGTCTATTGTAGGTTGTCTGAGCAATCATGCTGTTGGATTACACAGAAAAATGCTGGTATGAGGAATAAGCATACTTTAGATACATAAGATAGAGCAGAATGTGTAAAATCTGGGCACTCTGGCCTGGTGGGAGGAATCTCTGCCCATGGCAGGGGGGGCACAACTAGATGCTCTTTAAGGTCTCTTTTAAACCAAACCCTTCTGTGATTCTATGAAAGTGCATCTCTAAAAGAAATCCTGTAGTGGCAATTGCAAATATATTTCCCATGGCATTAAAAAAATAATTGTTCAGTGAAGTGGAGAGCTGATAAAATATTTATTGAAAGTCCGTTATCTTTGAGTTTGATTTGCATTTAAAGAAATATTCCTAGCTTTCTTTCTCTGCTGTTTTCATTAGGATAGTCAGAGAGTTTCACATGGTCCTTTAATTGTTGTGTCAAAATTGAGTCAGTAACAGAGATGAAATATGGAGATCAGTACACTGTGCTCTGAATCCTTCACAAAAACTCAGTTTAATTAAAAAATTCAACACTAAATCACTTTAATGAAGAGCTTCAAAATATTGCTGTGGGGACAGAGGCTAAATCAATTATGAAGTAAAGGCCAAAGCTCACACACTAATCACTTTGGTGAGGGTAGCTAAGAGTTGTTAACTGAGTTGCTCTAGTCTGATAGTAGTTTGGGTGCTTGCTTTCTAGTGCCCTATCGAGTTGTATTTCAGAGGATCACAGAATCCTTAGGGTTGGGACCTCTGGAGATCATTTGGCCCAATCCCCCTGCCAAGGCAGGGTCACCTGGCACAGGTGACACAAGAACATGTCCAGATGGGTTTTGAATGTCTTCAGAGAGGGAGACTCCACTGCCTCCCTGGGCAGCCTGTTCCAGTGTTCTGCCACCCTCAGAGGAAAGAAGCTGTCCCAAATCCACTGAATAATGTTGCTGCTCACTGATAAATGAGTCCCAGGTCTCACTTCTTACAGGAGTGTTAAGGGTTTGGGCTAAGACAGCTCAGTCAGAAGTTGTCTAATGATTGAATCATATAATAGTTTGGGTTGGAAGGAACCTTAAACATCATCTCATTCCAACCCTCCTGCCATGGGCAGGGACACATTCCACTGGAGCAGCTTGCTCAATGCTCTGTTTAACCTGGCCTTGAACACTGCCAGGGATGGGGCATCTGCAGCCGCGCTGGGCAGCCTGTTCCAGTGTCTCATCAACCTCACAGCACAGAATTTCTTCCTAGTATCTTGTTTAAGTTTACCCTCTTTCAGTTCAAAGCCATCACCCCTTCTCTTGTCACTAGAGGCCCTGGTAACAAGGGCCCCCCTCCAAGTCTCTTGAAGACCCCTTTATGTAGTAAAAGGCTGCTAGAAGGTAGAAATGGCCCCTGGAGCAGAGCTGAATCCTGTTCTCCTGACTGTTGTGTCACATTTGGACTTGAAGAAGGATGTAGATGTATTACGTGGTCCTGAGGAGGTACAACAGCAGAACTCCAAATATGTATTTTGAACCAGGAAGGAAGATAACACACAAGTACCTTCAGTGTTAAGTGACAGATGACTGGCAGTTTGTATTGCTAGTTTGGATTTAGGTGCTTCAATTTTGCTTAGGTGTCCTACTTTAGGTATGTAAGTCTTTTTGAATCTAGCCCTTAGATAGTAGCAGAGGTTGTCATGAAAGTTTTGTATTACAAAAGCACTACTGCGCAACATAAGAGAGAATTTTGAGTCCTACATGCATAGTTCTGCTAGTAAGCAAGGATTCAATAGCATGTATTTCTGAATTACAAAGCTTAGAGAATGTGCATCTATTGCTAATATATATATCCTTCCTAATGCCATGAAACAATAATTGGAAATTTAAAGGTAGGAAACAGGTTTACAAGTGGTGTGCTATTGCTGAGACTTTCATGATGATTTAGTATCCAGAATAATTAAAAAACCATAACTAAATCCTGTTTTATTACATATAATAAAATTTATAGATTTTGTGTGGATTTTCATAATCTTGCTGTCAGTATTTTATTGCATCTGAAATAAAAACTAAATTTCTTTAAACTGTGCAATGAAAAAGAGCACAATTTAGTGCTTTTTCACCAGCCCCCTCCTGAAGAAGACAATAAGAATGAGGGATTCATTTGTCAAACAATTTTTTTCCAGGCAGGTATGTCCTTATTTATGTGCAGTATAGTAATTTGTAGTTATTACTGAATTGAAAGTTCTAACTGAAGTATCTTGGGTGATACCATGAGCTTAGTGAAATCAGTGGGACTGCTGACAAAAACAAATCCAGAACAAGAACACACCCAGGATTTAAAGCCTCTCTAACCTGGTCAGTAATGCTACTAAACCTGCTGAATCAGTAGTCAGGCTGTGTGATTGCCGTGGTGAGAGAACAGTGTCTGTCAGGAAGACATATGGAAGAGATTATCACACCTTTTATGTAAAAGTGCCCCATCTTGGATGACTTGAGTTCTTACACATGTACTCCTTTCTCACAGCTTCCCCTCATGACCATCTAGACTCCTGCTTGGAATTTTGAGTTTGTAACAGCCTTACAAATGTATCTGGACTTGCTCAGGTTCGAGGGGCTTCATATTTAAACTTTCCTAAGTCCATATTTCAATCCAGAGAGGATTAAAATAAAAAAACTGAATCAAATGTCTGTAAAAAGGCCTTGGCCTTTTTCTCCACACACATTTTTCTCCAGTTGTAGGTGTCATTGTGCTACCTGCTGTACTAAACAAAACAGAAAGATGCTGTGGCTTACCAAGTAGTATTTGGAAGTGTTCCAAGGCTAATTAACAGACCAAGCTCTAACCAGTGCTTGCCCAACCATTAGAAAACTTAGTAAGCTGTGAAAGAATGCAGTTTGTTCTGCAGTTTTCTCCCTATGAAATGTACAGACTAAAACCATTTTTGCAGTCAGTGGAAATTAAGGTCTGTCTAAATGTTCTATGTGGTTGCAGGTATCCTCACAGTGAATGAAAGACCTCTCTCTGCTCTGCTTTTTCCTCCATTTAAGTGAGTGCCAAAAGTAGCGCTGAGCTTGAAGGGGAGTCAAGCGTTTATTATATCCTGGCCACCCAGAGGAGGAAAAACATTGGTGTCTACAAATGAAGCAGCATTTGTTTGACCTTTCTGCAAATGATTTCTACTCAATAAGTTGGTTTTTTTTTCCTAATGAGGATATGTTTTGACCCAAATCAGACAGTACTTTTTAAGAAGTACCTCCTTACTAAACTTACTGAATAACTCACAAATTTGTATTTAACCAAAAGGAAGCAGGCTGAAAAATAGCAAGTGTACAGGTTTTGGAATGCTGTATAATTGGCACTGTAGTTTTACACATCTTTGGCTTTTGCATTTTTATAAGTAGTTACCTCGGTGTGTAGTCAAGCCAGACTCTACAGGTTGCTTTTGTGAGCCTTGTGCCATTTGTTATCAATGGGCTTGCCTTTTATTGTTGTGAGAATCCCTTACTCTAACAAGTTACTGCAGCAAGACATATAGCCGAGCTTGTAGTCACCTGTGGCCAGTGCAGCTCATGGCAGCCTTTATTAGTTGGGGACATCTGTATAACTCCTCAAACAGTGAATTTTGGGACAGCTGAACCAAACTTCTCTCTGAAAGATTTAAAGATGTAGTCGTAGGTGATGATATTATGACTACCTCTGCAGCTACTCTCCAAGGGTAAGAACAGGAGCAGGGAAGGTGACTACGTATGAGGCAGCATATTTTTATTTTCAGAATACTGAGCCTTCCTAGCCATGTTGTCTGTGATACAACTGAAATCTCAGGGCAAGCAAATGTTGTAGTTACATGTAGATAACTGTAATAGGTAGTTACATAGAGATTCAGAGTATCAGCACACTTAGTCTCGCCTGCTACCACTGGATCTGCCCCGACCTTTTCCTGCATGCATCCTGTAACAGTGGTCACTTAAGTGGTTTGCTTGGTTTTATATTTATTTGGTTTGTTATTTGCTTGTTGGGTTCTTTTAGGGGGGCATATTTTTTTTAAAAACAAAACCAAAACCCTATCCCATTTTGCAGCCATCTGGTTGTTCTCTGCTACTCAATGGAGAACCTACTGCATGGTTCTTGTCAGTGGTTTTGTTTTTATTGTTATATAAAATAAACAGGTCAAATGTTCTTGCCCATATAAAATACTTGTAGAAATATTTTTTTTAAAAAACATTAGTACATGTTAAAACCCTCAGTATTGTATAATGAGGTTTAGTCATGTTTAACCACACTGTGTGTACATAGCTGATAAGATATATTTTTCCTACTCTAGATCATATTCCATGTTTAGGGGGTATGATTTTGTAAACACTTAAGCATGGGATCTGCCTTATACTAAAAAGAAGTCCTGATGGCTACTGTTGGCCTGGTTATAAGTGAAAAGTTAGTCAAAAACCTGCAGGATTGCAACACATTTCAGAAAACTGGTTGCTTTTTTTGGTGCAGATAATTGCATGGTCTTTTTCAACAGATTTTATCAGAGAAATATATTACAGGAGGAACTTCTGGCATTTTGATACAAGAAATAAGTCGCTAACAGTGTAAAAAGCCATTTTCACAAAGTTGCAGGTGTGTGGTAGAAGCCCATTCCTAACCAACCTGCAGATACGTTGAGGCAGTGGAGTGTGCTTTACCTATGTTCCTTATTGGGTACTCAGGGCAGTTCTCCCCGGCTCTGTCATTAAGTAGCAGATTTAAAGTAAATGTTTGAAGTATGAGTTGACCGTATTTGAAGCATAAGGGTGATGAAAGTGATGCATTATGTCACTGTAACATATTGACATTATCAATTATGTGTTACTAAACAGCTTAGCTAACTGAATGATTTACCTTGTGTTTAACTGCTTCTTTCAATTAAAAGTAGCAAATGCTACAGAACTGGGGCACAGTCATAGAAACCATATATTTTCTCCTGTTAACACCAGCACTGCTGACATGCAAGTGATGAGAGTGTTGGCATTTTGCTGCAGGCTCTAATGGGCTAGTTTAAATGGCCTAAAAAACGTGATTAATAATTAGGAACAGGACTGTTACACAGCTTCACAGCTCTTTTCCTCAATGCATTTCCATTTACGTCAACTAGCTGCACACTTGGAAGGTGTTATTTCAAAGTAGTCAACACAGGGACTTTTTTTCTACTACCATTTGTTTCTATTTCTTAGGTCCCTTTGGTTGTCCAGATATAGCTAGTGTTTCCTTAAAGTTGTTTCAGTGATAGAGGAGGATAATCCTCAGGCTAGTATGTCTGGTGACCAAAATCTGAAACTGTGGAACTCTATTGTCATTTCAACATATCTTTAACATCACTCCGCTTACTTCTGTTTGGTGTATTGTGTTGGAAATAATTTAAAGGTTCCTCGCAGAGTAATTGAAGCACTTCATCAACCAGTACATGATTCTTTTCTGCTATTCACTCGATTTTTGCAGCAAGCAGTAATTTGTACATTAGTACTGCTTGTTTGTAATGGGTAAGTGTCCACCCCTAAGCCCTCCCTTTACATACATGGATACACATCTACATATATATTTGTTGTGTGTATTTATTTGGGAACTGAGATCAGTAGACAGTGCTGCAACACTTAAACGCCTCCCACCCCAAGTAATAATTAACACTTTAACCCCTCTCGCCCCAACTAATAATTAGGTGCCATGAGTAGGAAAAACAAGTAGCTCCAGAAGAAAATTAAAAACAAGGTTGGAAAATGTAGCATTTCACTCTTTTTAATGAACCTGAGGACAGTTAGGTGTCTGGCAGACATAATGCATTCTCTTTGCTCTTTTAAGTTAAGGCAATATCAAACACTGGAGTAGTGGGGATTGAACACTCAAGGGGAAGATACCTTGTACTTTTTGGAAGTTTACCTCACTGTACTGAGATCTTAGAGCTTGTGGCTGAAAGTCAGCACTTGCTCTCAGGTATCATGTTGCAAGAGAAGGAAATATATTTTCTTAGAACAGGATGTTAGTGTAGTTTTTTAGTTGCTAGCATTTTTTTAGTGATCAAAGTATAAAGTTAAGTCTTAGCTGTGTACAAGTTCAACCAAGTTTTCTGAACACTAAACTTAATAGAGGTTATACGATAATTTGGAGGGCAGAGGGGAAAGGGGGGGATTTAGGTTTAGAGTACAGTGGTGTTGAATGCAGCAGGTACTCTTTCAGAGTAAAAATTATGCCAAACAGATTTGCAGTGTCTGTAGGGGAATAAGCATGGCTCAAATGTGAGAACATCACCACGTTGGCTTGTCTTTGAATGTGGTGTTCAAGATGGTATTGTAGCTCATCTTCCTTTTTTAATGCTATTTTTAGGAAACTAAGGCTGAGGCAGGAATTCTGAAGTCTCCTTCTGTGTGTCTGTTTCCTGGCTTTGCAGTACCTTTGACTCAGCTGATCAACTTGACTCAGTTGATTGACTTCAGCCAAGCTTATCAGAGAAGGAAGGATCCTAAAAGCATTATGGTCCAAGTGTTTCTTGATTAAAATGTGTCCAGTTGGAGGAGGAATCTGCAGCTCTGTGTGGTAGGGAGTGTGGTCAGAGGGTTTTTTAAAGTGAGAGAGTGCACACCGGGGAATGCAGCTGGGAACTCCTCCAGGGCTGTAATGGTGTTTTACATGACAAACAGCTACAAACCCCATCTGAGAAAAAGCAGGCCTTGATAGTCCTGGTGCTGACACAGCTACTTGTTACTTCCGAGAGTTTCTCTTCTTGATTGTGCAGTGTGTAGAGGGGGATTTATACGAGTTTTCTTGACTACGTATGCATGGGCCAGAATATGAGTGGTTGTTGCTATAGGTGTGTAAAGCTGCTTCCCTTCTTCCTCCTTATTAGGACATTTAACTTATCAGTAGCCACTTGAATGTCTTAGTTGGTTTTTCCATATATTTTTAAAAAATTTATTTTAGTTTTGCACAGACGTTTTCTGTTTGCAGAGCCTGCATTTCTAGTCCTCGGTTGGGTCAGGGGAACATCTGCTTTGCATAGTTTGCAAGTGTTACTTATTAACTCAGGCCCCCCAAATCCGGGCAGTGTGGTGACTGTTCCCAGGCCATGCTCAGCCTGCTACTTGTCTTTTGGAAACACAGGTTGAGGTTCATTACACACATATATTCTTCAGTTTTCTCCTTGGCTTGGATTCGCTTCTAAGATTCTGTTCTGAAACGATGATGTGAACTATATATATTTTTTTCTTAAGCATCAGTGCAGCACTTTTCCCCCTGTAGTTCATAGTAGTACTGCTTGTGGGCAGGTTTCAAAGGAATCTCATCTCCATATGGTTTTACCGGATAATCCTTTATCCACCATCTTCAGCTCTCATTCCGTTGCTTTCTTGCCTGTGGCTACGTTTCTATCTCTGCATCAATTAGCACAGTGATTTATACAACAAGCAAGCAGTTTAGAGGTAATGGTACACAATTAACATCTCATTCCACCATAAAGGGTATGCTAAATACCCCAGTCACTGCTTTCTCTGCCTGGAATTGAAATAAGTGTTTGTCCTAATTCATATGCTATCTGATGTGAAGTGGGCCCGCTTTGTACGGCACTACACCATTAATCTAATTATAGATAGCTGCAAATGAAGTGCTGTCTGAGCGCAGAGACTGAAGAAAATAGCGCTTTTGTCATTTAGCATGACTCTGTGAAGCAAGATCGCACTTTACAGGGCAGCACGGCAAAATGGGAATCTGAATAATATCGCTGCCTGTTGCATCTTTTCTAATTACAACAGCGTTGTAAACACAACTGGGCGCTGATATAAATAGAGCTGTAGATACGCTGTCATGTGGGTTGTAGGAGAAAATCCTTAGTGTGCTGTTGTATTAAATGATGCATCCTGATTGACAGCTACCTTGAGACTGCGCTGATGGAGTTGTCAAAGCCTTGTGCGAACGCGCCGCTCCGGCGGCAGCTGCGGCCGCTCCCGCTCCGCGCTCCCCGGCCCGCGGCGCTCCCTCCGCCAGCGCATCCTCCGCCAGCCCGCCGTCTGTCCGCGCCCGCCGCTGCCCGCCCAGCCGCGCTCTGCAGCGGAGGGAAGCTGGCTTTTTGCGCGGCTTTAACCCTTGGTAGGTTTCTCTAGAGTGTTAATTATGTATCACACAAGGAATGGAAAGTGGGAAATGTGGCTGAATTACAAGTCTAATTAAGTTTCTGCTGCTGAAGTGTGTACTACGTTGTGGTGAGGCTTCTCTCGTTTTTCTTTTCCTTTTGCTGCTACTAAAGGCTCGTGATTTTTGTGACAGTTTTGATGGTTTTATTGTTATTTTTTTCATTAGCTGTCTCTGTAGCAGTTTGAGTGTTTGCTCCTCCATCAGACTAAAAGTACCACTATTTTGTGCAGGTGTTAATGCCAATCCTCACCTTCCCTGTGGAAGCAAATCAGCTCTAGAACTCAGAGCTCGGGATAAAGAGCCGCCTCCGTGATTTGCAAAGTGTCATTTATCTCCTTGTTCAGTAAGGAATCCTTGACTCTGAAAGAAGGTGGTGCCTGACATCATCGAGTAATATGGAATAAATACATAATTTTCCTGCTTAGATGCTGTGGTGGAAATCTAAGCAAGGGTATGGTCATGATGTTGATGTGTATCTTGGTTGATTAAAAAGGCAGCGTGCTCATTGTGTTTGGAACTGGAACATTGCTTAGTATTGCTTTCACTGAACACAGAATGATAATATACTCCGTGTGAATCGGTGACGTCAAACTGCAGATGACAACAGTGAAGTGACTTGAGGCAGGATGCAGAATAGGAATGTTAAAGGGAAATTATGTGACTACAGTTAATGTATTTCACTGGTTCCAAAACCGAGACTGTGAGGCTAGTGAAAATAATGAAGACACACAGCAGACACTTTCTCTACTGAAATTTGAGCTACATAAGATCTTCACCCTTCTGACCACAGGAATGACAGACATTTGAAAAACATGGTTGAACATTTAGGTAAACCATACTGAAAATCCACATCTGGTCAGCAGTCCAAACAGTAACGTAAGTAACACATGGGTAGTGATTGCTCTATAAAATCTCCAATGGCGTTTGAACATTTGCAGCTTCTGGGGTCATGAATTTCAAGTGTACAGGGAAGATCATATTTAATAAAGTAATGAGAGGTGTAACAGAGTGCAATTTTGAGCATTTTAGTGAAGATTTGCAATATTCTGATGTATATGGTAAGGGAACCATATCTGTGCAAACTACAGAACTTGTTTTTAAGTGTAGATGGGGCCAGATATGCCATGGCCACCTTTTTTATAGCAGCCAGTCTACTGACTTGGGGGACCAGTAGGGTATGCACTGACAAAAAACATCCACAACCCCCAAGGTGTAATTTCCACTGTACTTGCTTTCTTCACCACTGCCACTCTGTACTGCTATTACTGCAGCTTTTTGTGTTCTTATTTTTGTCACGGAGATTTGGTTGTAAGAAGTAGTTTTGCATTACATAAACATCCAATTTATTTAGTGGGAGAGGTAGGATAGGATGCTGTTACCCTTAGAAAACTATTAGGTAACATCACTTTTCCCTCCTATAATTTTTGTCAGCTGACTGTGGACTCCAGTGGTCTGGTGGAAAAGAAACACCTGTTTTCTATGCCATCAAAAGCTGTGTGGCTCCTTTTGGTCCTACTTTATTGACTTTACTTTGGTTGGCAGAATTAGGCTTTGAAACCCCGTGGAGCAGAGCAGTGGCTGGTGACAACTACTTATCAGCACAGATCTGATGGCTAGCAGATTTCCCTGCTCTGAGAGTCCACCTGCAATCTCTTTATGACTCCAACAAATGTTTCTTCTGTTTTAGGCCAGTGGAAACCTCCTGGTCTCTATTTATAACCTAAACTTAACAACCTTCCCCAATTTACGCCCCCTTCTTTCGCCCATCTCCTCCTCCTCCTGAGGATAAAGGAAGAAAATCAGAACCTCATCCGCATTCAGTTAGTAGTATATCAAAACTTCTGCTTCCTATGTTCAGCATTGTTCTCGCTAAATCAAAGGCATAGCAGCAGTGTTCGTCATGTAATGAAAAAATGTGGTGTTTTCTTAATTGTCTTTGTTGTGTCAGCACTGGCAGGCAGTGTTTGACATGGACTTCCAGAGAGTGCTGTGGCTCTCATCCAGCTGCAAGGTTAGGGGAGCAGCACGCTGCACCCCACTCCACAACTCATCTCCAGGGATAAGTAGCAGCATCACAAAGGGATATTTATGCAGGTATTTAGTGGGGTCCAGCCAGCAGCAGAAATACATCAAAGGTAATCTCAGAGAAGGAACCTTTCTTTGCGGCTTTGTCTTTTTATATTCTGAAAGGTCATTTGTGAACCGACTGTGCCAAAAAAGGCCTTTCCCCAGAAGTTTACTGTTGTTATTTTTTACTTTTTGATTACAGTAACTTGCTTATCCCCCAAACAGACTAAAGAACAATAAACAAATACAAAAGGAAAAGGAACAGCTCATCAATAACAAAGACCTGCGTTTTAAAGCTTTGAGAGTACTAACTCTTACATCTCACTCCAAGCAAAGCAGGAGTCCTGCAGAGAAAGGAATCTAAAAGATATGAAAATTATAAAGATAGTAAAAACAATGTTTGGTAGGGATATTTTAGCTTGGTGTGGAGAGCTGAGCTTTAAAGAGCGGCACACTGAGGAATGTGTTTTTCCCCCACTGCTGAATGTTGTGAAGAGCATAGGGAATTCTGTATTTCAACCCCTGTGAAATACTGTAACCTAGATGAATGCAGAAGGTCTGGCTTTCTCTTCAAGTTTAAATTTTGAAATTGGGCAGCTCAGGACTGTTGATGTGGCTTAAAAAACTAAATGGCATCTAAACATAATCCTTTGAAATCATATCAAAATAGTCTCTTGCAAGAAGCAACAATACAGTCCACAAATCTAACTTATTTCTGTGTTCTTCCTTTTTTTCCTTCTTTTTTAAAATTTATTTTCAAACTCTCAGTACAAAGAAGACACCAACCATGGATACTGAAACTGTGCAATTTGGTGTAATTATATTCCCCCCCATAGATTTAATGAAGGACTTTTAAGTACAATTTATCTTTGATAAATAGTCCCTCTACACAGAATGTTTATTAGATTGACAGCAGAATACACTCTGCAAGCTTTTTTTCCTTGCCACTTATGACTCAGATGAATTTTAATAGGAGTAAAAAGCTTTTATTTGCACAGTAATTTCACTTAAGGATCATATCCTTCAGAAACTGGCAGACACTTGTATGTCTTGATTGCAAAACAGACACTCAAGAGTAAAGAAACATGCATAAGATGTTATTATTTTACTTGTCACACTGCTGCAATTCTATTTGCAACTTGTGTCACCAATTCTCCCATAGGCATGGCCTGCCCTCTCCCTACCCACGGGATGTGTGTCTGTGCTCATGTGCACCTCACTGCTGGAGCAAGAACTGCCATGAGCACATCTCACTGAACGCAGTGGCTTCAGCTGGGAGAGAACTGGCTCTATTTTGGGTTGGAAAATGTCGGTGCCACAGTCTTGATTGCCGTGATGATGCCTGCAGGAGGCTCGGGGTTAAAGCTGCTTTTTGCATACAAAATGGTGCTGGTTTCCCCGTGCCACATCAATTGTGACCGAGGCACACGGTTGGGAATGGGTCCTCAAATCTTTTGGTGCCTCTTGAAGCTTCAGGGAATATTGCTGTGGCATTTTATCACACTTGCTGGGATGTAAGGATCGGTTCATGTAACTATTTGCCTATATTTCTGGTTATAAACAAGTGTTTCTAAGTGAATGGCTGCAGCATTCATCTCACAAAATGTTGTGTGTCCACACACCATTTCTGGAGCATGATAATCCCCTGTTACGTTGCTTTAAGTCGGCTTTGAAAGCTGCATTTTAAAGATGTCATTGCAGAGTTAATCACCTTTTGCATGTATTTCTCAATGCCTTGTTCTGCTTCCTACAGAAGCAGAAGGTAGAGTCCCCCTTTACCTTCACCATAAGGATATCGGATTTTTTCTGTCCACGTAAAAATGAAAAGTAAAGACATTTTATTGTTAATAAAACAATAGCTAATTGTTTTGCAGGAAAACATACTGTTCCAAGCAAGGTGTTGAACTTTACATCAGCAAAAATACGCATTTGAATTGTAAATGCCGTCCGTCGAGCGCTTCTTATTAAAACCTTTGTTTAAATTATTGATGAAGCGCGGTGCTGGCCTTGGCTGGCTGTGCCCTGGCTGAGGGATGTCACACAGAGACCTGCTGCCATCTACTGGCTCCGTGCGCTCCTTCCCTCCCTCCTGCCTGCCGTCCGTCCGTCCGTCTGTCTGTCTGTCTGTCTGTCTGTCCGAGGGCAGGGAGCTCGCCAAGTGATCGCAAGTTTTTAAAAACTAAAAACTCGCGGCAGAAATCAGTTTAGGCAATATTTCTATGTCTTCAGAAATGTTTTGTTTAAAGGGATGCTCTCAGCATATTCCCATCTGTGTTTAATTGCTATTAAATGTACTAGGGAAAACATTATTTTCTTGATTTAGGTAATGGCTGCTGAATGGTTTTGACTGTAGATGAAGCATATTCGATACAACAACGTTTGATTCTTCTGCTTGTGCATGAAAAATCAGGATTGAAATTGATTAATGGTTTTAATCACAAAATTTAAGCAAGTTACTAACTTCAAACATTAAATACATGGTAGAATTGTTTAAAAAGTAAACATAATGTTTAAGAACATTCATGTCATTGCAAGTCTGACAGACTTTCCCAAAAGATCAATTTCCAATTCATCACTGCACTGGAAAAGAATCCCTCCACCAAAAGAATCCTTATCCACCAAACATAATGTGCAGTGAGCATAAGAGCATTTTTGTTTTTAAATTTGCATCTCCCCTCTCTACCCCCAATTTTAAAATGAGTCTGACATCTCTTTGCTTACTTGATTCTTGCCTTTTATGTGCACATTGTTGCAGATTGAGGTTGCATATTTTTCTTTCTACATCCTGAAAATGAAACTCTGAATAAAGATTTCAAACAGTGGTTTTCAGACACTTCTGTGAAGAACAGCTAACAGATGTATTACATAAAAACATGCCATAAAATAATGCAGGTTATTGACTGGAATTCACCAAGGTACAGTTTTCTAAAACATTCCTCTTCCTATTCTTTAGTACAAATTGCAAATACTGACGAAGGTTGCTGCGGAGCTAAGCAAGTACATGCCAGAGAAAGCAGCAGAGGACACCTCTAGCATTTTGAGATCTCCCATGCCTGGAGCAGTGGTGGCAGTTTCTGTCAATCCTGGGGACATGGTAAGAAATATGATACATATATATCTGCATTTTCAATATATATATCCCACAGAAATTTCTCCTTGGGGCAAGGGAAACTACAGGTCACACAGTTTGGTGTGGGGTTTTTTTATTGTTTTGGTTTTGTTTGTTAGTTTGTTTGGTTTTGTTTTTTTACATCACCTGTAGAATAGAGTGTGCTGAAGGATGTGTGCTGTTTCTCGTTTGAATTATAAAAACTAGTAAGGAAGAACAAATTAAACTGGCTTTAAAAGGAAAAATTTCATCCTGGTACAAATCCACAGCAGAAACTCAAGAAATAGCTTGGTTTTGTATTCCAAATAGCTTGAGGGGGAGGAAAGGTACAAGGGAGGAAATCGTGAGTGTATGTGCATATAAATTCATGGAAGTGTGTGTGTGTGTATATATATATATATATTTACACACATATGTATGTACGCCGTTAGTGCTAGCAGAAGGAGATAGCTGATTTTCTGCCCTGAAGTAATGAAAATACTACTATTAAAAAAAAAAAGGACACAGGACAGTTATTTAACTTTACCCCCTCCCTTTTTTTTTTTTTTTTTTAAAGAAGACCTGTGTTACTGTTTTGCAAGACACATGAGTATCCTGAGTTGGGAATTCTGTGCTGGGAATTTCCAATCTCATGTGGTAGTCTTCTCATCATGCAGAAGGAATAAATTTGCCATGCAGAAAGGCAAGAGATTATGCTGTTGTTGTCCTGGGCATTTCCAGTGCTTCTTACCTCACATTGAGCTGGAAACAAATTTTTGTTTTAAAGTTGTGTATAAACACTGACTTGAACTCAGCTTTATATGAAATTCTAGCACATTGTATCATGTTATTTCTAAGGTCAAGGCCTTATCTCTTGTAACCATTGAAAACAAGAGAGTGATTGCAGACACAGGAATACTCAAATCAGATCGTGCATAATAATTTTGAAGTACTATTGTCAGTTAAATGATACCATAAACATGTATGTGGCACTTAAATACAAACAGAAAGCTTTAGTCACAGAGTTCATAATTTATGGCAATGAAACCTAGATTTTCTTGTGAGATGATTCAGAAACGGGATCAAGATCTGAAGTCCAAAATCAGCATTGCACTTATTAGGTGGCAGTCATCGATCATGCTGGTGAAATGGTATATTTGCTCACCTTTTGCTATGGTACCACCTTTGATTTTAGAATATATGGTTGTTTCTGTCTGTGTACAAAGAGAACAGGGTCATGATGTTAATAGAAAAGATCTGTAGGTGCCAATGTTTATAGTAATGAAATAAAGACATTTCAGAGGAAACAGATCTAAGTTAAGCTGATTAGAAATTAGAAATTCTTTTAGCTTCTGCACTTAGGTTTCAGGTTTGTGATCTATACACGCACACACACAGTTTAGATACTTTAAAACAAAAGAACAATATTCAATTAAAATTAATCAGTGTGTCATGACATGGAGAGAGGAATCTGCTTTCTTTGTCTAAGCAATACAAGTGGCTGAATGAGGGAGATCGTAAACAAATACTTTATTTTATTTAATTCTTCATTTTTGGTGAAGAATTAAGGGAAACATTTTTAAGTCAAGGATTTTGAGACTTTGAAAATTTGTTAAATATTTATTTTTGAGAAGTTAATTTTAAATGTTACCAGCCTTCTTGCCCTGAAGAATAGTTCTTGTTGTCTTGAAGGAATACAATCAGTGGAGAAGAGGACCAGAGCCTAAGGGATTTTAAGTAAATAAATAAATGAACCTCCCTCCACAAATCCACAAGTGGTGCTGTGCATCAGAGCATGAGTTGTTAAATAATGCGTGTGAGGTTTTTTTTCTCTTCTCCTCTCCTGCAGCTTTTTGCTGGAGGCACTGAGTGGCAGAGCATTTGAACAGCATAATCTATGTTCTGCTGACCTGAGCTTGTCATTGCTAATTGTGTGGCTTTAATTGCAAAAAACACATTTGCGTTATTGAAAAGGGTTTAACTTAAATCCTTCCTTTTCAGGACTAGTGTCAAAACGTTAGAAAAAAGTGAGGCAGCAAGCGAATGAGGGTAACATCAGCTATCGGCACTGAATAAGCAGTGGGATGGTGGGATTCAGATTACACGTCTTGGCTGTCTGTCAGAAACCAGCTCACTCACTACAGCTGCTGAAGGCATGATGGGCAGGGAACTGTAGCTCCCTGATAAATACAGCTCTTTTTGTTACACTGCTTGGGAAAAGTCTAATTTCTTTAGTGTGCTGGAGAAATGGGAATTTAAGTAGCTCCTATTCTGTGTGCTTGCAACTGGGTTTGGCAGCTCAAATTTGCATGGTGTGTGAAAACCGCACAGCTGAAAAATAGGAGAATGTGAGGTAGTTGTCCATCCTTCCCCTCAGGTGTTGCTGCTGCTAGCAATAAAGCTCTCTGCTTATAGCTCCTCTGAGATTGTTCTCCCTAAGATGGGAGCTTTGCACTGCAGCGTTAGGGCAGCACAGTCCCTGTGCTCACAGAGAGACACTCTCAGAGTGGTCAGTAGCACGGGGAGCTGAGCTGCCATCCCCCTCCTTCAGGTGTAACTTTACAAATGGTGAAAAAGCACCTAGAGAGGGTCATCTCATCTTTGTCTGACCGGCTGCACTTGCAAACTCATGTTTATTGCCTACGGTTCAGCTCCGGGGCATCGCGCCTGGGCAGGTAGAGCATATGGCGTTTGTTAGTCCCTCTCTGTATTTCTGGAGCCAAAGGAGAAGGCAGTGCTGATCTCTGGGTTAGTTTTCCCCACTCGATGTGTCATTGTTTTTACTTGAAGCATGGTGTTCTCTGTCGGCTGCTGTTGCTGAGAAATACTTTGGTCTGGTGAAGCCTGATGGAAGATTGCATGAGCATCCTCTATCCAGCTAGTCTGATAAGCAGTTTTCAATTCATTTTTTGCCAAAAGATATTGCATATGCAAGGAATTTATTTTCTTTTGTCTGTAAGATGATCTGTAGATTTTAGTAACACAGTGGGGAAGTGCTGTTTGTCATTTAGAGAGAAGCAGAACTTGCAATGCTGCCAATTTCTTTATGTTTTTAGCTACTTTCGACTTTATTTTCCTTCATGTGATCAGAAGACTGTAATTAGTTGTCACTCAGTTATTCCTGGAACCACAATGAAGGCATTCAGAAGCAGAAAGCAACATAAACAATGAAACAATTTGAAATCTGGCTGACTGGAAAGAAGGTTAATATTATTTAGGGAAAGAAGATTTAAATTTAGATTACATTCTTTATGGTAACACAGCCACATTAATATAGGAAACATATCCCGTATTCGGGCATGAGGATGTTTGTGTGTTTGTTTTCTAAGTAGGTTGTTAGTAAGTGTGTGCATTAGGATAAAATTTGGGCTTTGCAAAATTACTTTTTGGTTCCTCATGGTGCCACAGGCCAGAGAAGCCACTGGACTTCAAGAGTGCAGGCAAGGAGCTCTCTCTGTTTTTGCTGGCCCTGGTGGCAACACAAGCCAGCCCTGCTAGCACACAGCAGGATTTTTATGCCAGAGTATGAAGATGGCACTGTACGTGGTTTTAATCTCACCACGGCTACCACAAAGACAGCACCCTAAAACCTACTAAAGCTGCACAAATTCTTTTATTTACTCAGAGGGCAAGACACAGGCAGGCACTTGAAAATATTTCTTCTTCGTCTTGAGTTGCTTGGCTTGCTTTTTGTGCATGTAGAATTCTGTGTGCTGAAGGTGCAGGAGTGGGGAAAGCTCTAGCTCCTCATGGTTGCACAGGTAAAGCAATGTTGTTGTACTTAAAGCAAGCCACCCAAAGTGTTCCCACTACTGATTCCAACTTCAGTAGTCTGAACTGTCCTCAATAAAAAAGGAAGTTCTTTAGCTGTCCTGATTGCCTTGAAGCCTTTGCTTTATTTTCACTCATGAATATAGTTTTTGCTTTTTCACTTTTCTATCTGTCAGAAATGCAAAGACATTTTCTTTTAGCTGTATGTTTCTGTTGGTTGTTTTTCTTTTTTAGCGTGTTAAGCAGGACAAGTGTAATTACTAAGCCACGCACTGGTCAGTAAGTTAATGCCTAATACCTGGCAGCCTAAATCACTTTAATGATTCCCCCCACCCATAAATATGTAAAAGGAAAACATCCCGGTGTTACTGAGTCTTTGTAGAACTACAGCCTACAAAAGAAGAGGACAATTAATTGTTTTCACCTAAATTTCTAAATTTCCTCTCTTTCTGGTAGATCAAGATTACTCCAGGTTTTGGAAGTTATCGCCATTCAAACCATTCTTTAAATGTACTTTTCTCATATAAAAATTTCTTATGATTTCAGATTGATGCTAGTGTAGCCATGGGCATTAATACTGCATGGGATGAATTTTTTCCTACCAAAATGTCAGCTATTAAATGTAGATGCTAATTGTCTCAGTAATTTTAAAAGTAACTTGAAGGCTGCTTTTTTAGTTGCATAACTTACAAATGACATTACTGTTTCCACCTTTTAAAAGTAATTAAGGAAAAGGTTTTAAACTGCATTCCTCTTTCAGCTCAGTTGCATGCATTTTGTTTCAATTTCTCTAGTTATTCTTTAAAAGAGTAGTTTTACAAAAATCTTTATTCGTGATTTTCCATCTCACAAGCCTTGGGAAGATTCTGCTATGGGAAAAAATGTTTTGTTTGACCTCTACTGCTGAAATGCTCACTACTAAAAACCAAAACAAAACAGCATTCTAAATTCTGTTTGTCACTACATCATTCATTCTTCTGAAAGAAAAAATGAAGTTATAATTTTACCTGTTGCCATCAGGCAGTTGTGTGTTGTTTAATGTTGTATTTGCCATTCAGAGCTCAAAATCTTTTTTTAAAAACTATCTTTTTCTTTTAGTCTTGTACTAATTGGAATTTATAGCAGAAAAACAACATCCAGGTTAAAACAGTAAAAATGTATTTGCTTAAGTTTCACATTCTATTTGGATGAATATGGTATTAATAATTTAGTAAGATTTTTTTTAAGTCAGATAATACTTTTCTCTTGTGTGTGAACCTTTTTTTCCTTATAGTTGTTTTTCCTTTTCCTTTTCCTTTTCCTTTTCCTTTTCCTTTTCCTTTTCCTTTTCCTTTTCCTTTTCCTTTTCCTTTTCCTTTTCCTTTTCCTTTTCCTTTTCCTTTTCCTTTTCCTTTTCCTTTTCCTTTTCCTTTTTCTTTTTCTTTTTCTTTTTCTTTTTCTTTTTCTTTTTCTCTTTTTCTTTTTCTTTTTCTTTTTCTTTTTCTTTTTCTTTTTCTTTTTCTTTTTCTTTTTCTTTTCCTTTTCCTTTTCCTTTTCCTTTTCCTTTCCCTTTCCCTTTCCCTTTCCCTTTCCCTTTCCCTTTCCCTTTCCCTTTCCCTTCTTTCTTGCTCCTGTTTTTCAGAGCAAATATAAACTCCACTTGTCAGTGGAAGGGAACTTGCAAAATTGACAAAATATGGTCACAAACCTCACATGGTTTTAATTATTCTATGTATTTGACAATTTTCTTGGGGTGTATCTTTTGGGGGAAAAAACTCCTGTTGGTAAACAGGAAATGAAAACCTTTTCACAGTTGTATAATTTCAAGAGTAAATGTATTCAAATATTCCACCATTCGTATTACATGGGGCCACAAGTAATAATTGTGGTTACACTGAAAAAAATGTAATTATAGTAATTGTTCATAATGTATTTATGTATTTTTTTAATATTTGACTTGAAAAAAATTTTACTATATATTTTATGCAACTGCACAGTCTGAGATTCATGTTCGAGTGCGGTGTAATTAGGAAGGAAATCCTATTATGATGATGAGTTAGAAACAGTCGATATTGTTAGAGTTTCCTCCTGGGGGAAAACGTTACCAATCCTTTGAGATGAATTCATACAATTTTTAAATTATGATTATGATTATTATTATTATTATTATTTTGGTGTGCTTTGCCTTTTCAAGTAATAAACAACTTTTTAGCTGTTTCCAAAAAGTTCACTGCTACAGATTGGGCTGAGTTAGCAGAAGAATAGCCCCAGAAGTGCTCTGCCTGCATATCACTTCCCCAGCACCCTGGGATGGCAGAGGCAGTTGGGGCAATGTGTTTTGGATAAGTGGGAGTGCAATGACCAGTGCTGATTGCTGTCAGGGGGACATCAGTGACCTTTAGTCAGAGGTCAGAAGATGTGGGATGTGCTATGTTCAGATTCATTCGTTAAAGGAGTGTGGCAAAAAAAGTTTAGTAATGATTTGTCAAGTACTATTAATTGCTGCTAATTATATTTGCAGTTCTATAGCTCTGGTTTCAAAGTTAATTTGGGAAGAGAAGAAAACTTGCACTAATTATTTTACATGGTAATGGACAATGCCAAGGAATTGCAATTGTTGCTCATCCAATTCCTCTTGATTTGTTTTCTTGTTGAATGCTGGCTGCCAGATTGCCAGCAAGTCAGAGAGAAAAAAATCTGGGAAGGGAATGATACTAGCATGGACTAAGTTTAAACAACAAATAAACTAACAAAAATCTTAGTATCTTCATAAATAGTGAATGCATACTTAATTCACTTCTCAGTGGTTTTGCACAAGCATAAACAAGATGCATGTTTGCAATTATTTTGCAGAAGGCTACAACAGAGGATAACTCTCACATGGCACTATCTTGCATTGTCCCTTTTTACTTACAAGGCTCAACAGGGACTTAAGCTGCAGCATAGTAGAAATTGTGAGTGATGTTTATGGTGTCTTCCAAAACATGAGAAAGGAGATGTCAATAAAATACAATTCTCACTTCACTTTTAACCAAATCTAAGCTCATATTTGCTTAGGGCTGTCATTGTTTTTTTCCACTTCAGCTCCAAGAGCCTTAAAAATGTTACGCATCAGAGCACCTGTGTTCTAAATATAAAGGTCTTAAAAATGTAATTGAGGGATTTTCACTTTTGTAGGCAAATCAGCAGGGTTGATATTGATCCGTCTTTTTAGGGAGCCACAGTGCACCAGAAGGTGATACTGTAGAGGGCCCCGTAAACCCTCGGAGCCTTCTGTCTAATTTGGCAGAAAAACACAGAATGTCGGACAACAAAAGAACGATCCGATTCCGTAAGAAATCTTCATCCCTCCCACCTCCTTTTCACAAGATAAAAAAAAAAGAGACTTAATTTTTTCAGCTGCACACAATGATTTGGTGCTCACTCTTGCATTGAAACAGTTGCTGTCAAAACAGGCAGGAAACAGTTTTCTTTTAATTGCTGAAATCATTCGGAAGTGCTTCATGCACGGCTTCTATACAGCAGATGCTGTGCATTAATTGGCCTGTGTAGGGCTGACCCAGGGTTCCTTGCAGCGGGCCCAATTTTAGGCAGAGGGTTTAAATAGCTTATTTCTTATTTTGTATAACCTGGCGTACATTATGAGCGCGCCGCACGTGGGGTATTTCATGGTCTGCAGTTTCTAATGTCATGTGGGTTTCAAAACCTGTGCTTCTCTGGTAATGTACTAGCAGCAGGTAAGCTCTAAATACCATCCATCAGGAGCTAATTTTTTATCCAGATACTCCAATGACTGATGAACCTGTCTTTTGTATGAATGTTCAGCACAGGAGAAAGCCATATGCCCCTGGCACTGGTTCCTATGCATTCTTTACAGTTTGTAGGGAGGAGATTAAGGAAAAAACAAACCCTTACATTTACATGTCTTTCATTTATTTAGCAGTTAGCACTTTCTAAAATAGCTCTGATTTTTTTTTTAATGGCGAAAGGAGATTTAGGTCTTTTAAAGCAATCTGACTACCACTACTCATTTTCTTTATCAGGAATATTACTGCACACCCTTAATAGGGAACCTTGTTTTGCTACTCCCCGTCTGTTCAAAACAGACCTTAGCCCATTAGAAGGTCCTCCCTTGTGTGGGAAGACCACAGCTGTTACTGTAAATCTCATCCAGTAACTGTATCACCCCCATTTTGTGGCTCTGAAGGATGAAATTGAGAAATGGAATACTGTGCAGTCATCCTTTACATCTCCAATTTTAGGCCTTTGCACATCATTTTCATGCTTTTATTCCAAATCAAACAACATTAGTGAGCAACACCACTCTGTGCTAAATGCCTAGTGTCTAAGCAGCACCTACGATCTTTGTTTTTGTGGGATTTAGGATTGGGAAGCAAGTTGAGGTTTTGTTGATGGTGATTTTTTTTATTTTATTTTTTTTTATTTACTCTTTTCTCTCCCTTCTTCTCCACCAAATCTTTCCCAGTCCCCAGAATTTGTCAGAAGCGGAAATCCAGATGGCAGTGAGGTACCTAAGATGGAGGATGCTCTGTTATGCCTCCACAGAGGAAGTGGGAGCTCAGCACGGCTTACAAACACAACTTTAAAAAGGCATCTGTTTCTTTAAATCCTTCTGAATAAAGTGGATCTAACTTCTTGTGAAGGATATTGGGGGCTTTAATCAGAAATAAGAAGTGGTTTAAATCATTAGCACAACAAAGCAAACTATAAGCTTGAAGATAAAAGTCTCAGGGGAAAGAGTCCTCTGAAAATAAATGGGACTTGATAGATTTCCATATCATTTATAACTTCCCTTAATTACACTTGGAAGACTTGCCAGTAAAACTGGAAAATTGGCAGCCTATATCCATTATAGTAATTTTGCCGACCATGGCAAGCAGCTGGCTTTACTGGATTTTATTTCCCATCACTCACAATTAATCATCAGCTGGAGATGTCTGAAACTCCTCAAAACGTAGCAATACTGTGTGACATTCAGGCCTCCTTAAAATGCTGAAATCTGCTGAGTAAATGGGCCGAGTTCCCCTTCCAGCGAACTCATTTTGGCGCGAGGCAGGCTGCCGGTTAATGAGTGCCACTTCGATAATCGGATGCGAATGTGAACCCTGACCTCGTGTCAAAGGAGAGGACGCAGCAAGCTGGATAAAAGATCGGTGATTCAGATCTGCAAACTTTACACCAATTAGACAGAGAGCGGGGAAATACATCAGTGCCCATTGGGTTTATCAGAAAGACTTGTGGGGCTTGTGACCATTTTGTAAGCCTAACATGGGAGACGTCCTGTCACAATCAGTAAGTCTTTATCCGATGACGCACAAAAGTCTGCAGAAAGTGTACCATATTCACAAAGATCCCGTGGCAGCGATGCCCTCGGGTGTGCGCTGTCTTTTCGTGCTTCTGAGCTTTAAAGAGCCCTATCTGTGAGTGTGGACAGTCTTTATGGTCCTCATGTAGGTGCAATGAGAGCGGGTCGGCGTTGCTGCTTCTCAGATTCTGCTTCCACCCTGTGGTGTGAGTTGCTTGGTTGGGAAATGAACGGAGACAGTCCCTGTCCTGTGTGTAACCTTTTGGCTGATGGAGAGAGCAACCACCATGCAGTCCCTGAGTTATTCAAACAGCACCACTGACTGTTCCCAAATTCACATTACAGTTGTTAGCAGCATCGAGATGTTAAGTACCCTCTTCTTCAATGATCTTTTTTCTTCTTTATTTTTTTCTTTCTCCTTTCTGTTTCTTTTTCCTTTTCACTCTGTGGAGAACAAAACTGAACAGCTACTTTGAACTGCACCATGCAGAAATACACTGCTAAAATATAGACTGCAGGTCTAGCAGTTAATCACTCATTTATTTTAGTATACCAAGCAACATAAAGGTTGATTTGTCTGTAGTGTAACTCTGTGAAAAAGATAACTGAGATCAATTTCTTTTAAGAAAAGGAGCCCTTTTACTTTACTTGGTTCCAATAAATCAGATTTTTTTGTTTGATTTTAGTTGCTTGTTTTGACAGATTTGGGTCATCACTGAGACTTCTCTAAATGGAAATGTAAAGATGGTGGTTTACAGTGGTTTACCATCCACTGAAAGAAATAAATTATAAAATGAAAATGCAGCATTAAAAATGGTCCAGATAAATCCTTAAATAAGTTAGACAACAAGAACTTTTACACATCTCTGTGGTTTTCATTTGCAGGCTAAATAACAGGCAAAAGGATATGAGCAATTATAGAATGAAAGAAATTGGACAATGCCCAAAAGACTGAAAAAGAGGAACGAGAGATACAAGTGCCTAATTTTAGGATTTGTCGCTTTTCAGCACAGTGAGTGGAGCTGTAAAGGTTTAACATAAGAACAGTAATTAAACTTCTGTGCTTAAGTGACACTTGCGCCAAGATAATTTTCAACAAATTGCACATCATCAGAAGTACTGACACGGCATTTTCACACATGGTACCTGCTCAAAGTGCCTCCTTCCTTTCAAATTAGTAAAGCTGGATGTTAACTGGATACTTTGACTATAAATTTTGTGGGTTGAGAGGGTTATTTCCTTCCCAGACACTGCTTCCTTTGTCATCGACCCAGCAGCAATTATATAAACCACAAAAACTTTATTTTTGAAAAAGAGGGGAAACTGAGAAGAAATTCAGATTAAGGGATATTTCCATCCCACAATCACTAATACTTCCTGGCATTTTAGTATTACACTTTATATCTACTGAGGTAATTCTGTATTTTTCCTGTAAATGTGTTTCCAGAACCTGTTTAGATAATTGCTAACTGGTTCATTTGCACACCATCCTCCTGATGAAGTCATGTTACAGTTAAATGTAACCACGGCTCAAGGAAAGAGTTTATTGTGGCCACTGAATTCAGATCTGTCCTCCTTAGGATCTCAATCTTCCACAGCTTATAAAGGCCTGTATTCTTGGCTGTCTGATAGCTGAGCTTAACCAGAGGGCTGCAAAGTTGTTTCTGAAATGCGTATTTTAATAATAGCGTTATTAAAAGAAAACACTCTTCCAACAAACTTTCTTGCCTTTTTTTCCCCCTTCTTTCTGAATCCAAAGTAGATATTCATTGCTTCCTCTTAACCTCAGAAATGTTTTGAAAGTTCATAGCAGATGGAAGAAAAGCAATGAGGTAGGGAGAAGGAGAGGAGAAGAAGAAAGGAAGGGAAGAGTGAGCTGCTGGGACAAGGCTATGGGCAGAGCAGCAGGTGTGGAAGGAAGGAGACAAAAGACAGGGAAAGGGAATAGAGGGGAAATAACTGTGGGCAAATAATATGTCTTTGATACTATTCACTGAACTGGACACCTGCTAATGACTTAAATGCTTGCCTGAAGCTCAGAATGGAATTTCTGCAGGTGAAGTGTTGGGTTTTGGCTATTCTCTGTATTCACTTAGTACACCATACTGCCAGAGCAAATGCTTTTCATATTTATCCTCCAAAACCTGTCATACTGTTTTTGCCAGTCTGTTGGAGAAAGGGTGTGTAAGCACCTTTTAATGTAATATTTTTTGTTTTGTTTTGCTCAGAATCCATAGGCAGATACCAGTACTTTTCAGTCAGTTGGTGAAAAAATAGCTTTACTTAATTTTTTGGAATGTTCTTCATGCAATGTGCAGTTGATCTCTGACTTCACATCTGTCTATTAATATATTCCTCCAAAGTGGTACACACTTGTCCTTAGATATGTATTATTCGTTTTACATATAATTAGAGAAATATCTCTATGTGTATATATGTGTGTATATAAACAAACATTTTGTTGGCACTGGCACATGTAACAGTGCATAAACCAGATTTCTGCAGGTTTCAGATTACCCTCTTTAATGAAACTTGGACATCAGAGTAAAAGCATCCCAAACTTGCTGGGATAATGAGGGAATAGCAGACTCCATCTGCAAAAAAGCCCCATGAAAAGCCTTGCAGTGGGCACTGGAAACCAGGCATCCCATAGGAGCATAGAGGTGCTAAATCCTAGCACATAGGGCTTGGCACTGTTCCCTCCCTGGCATACATCATCCTTGTGGGATGACTGGCTGATCACTGGGTTACCCTGGGTGAATTCTGAACCCCCTGTTTTGCCCCTTGTGTTTAGGCAGCCCCTGCAGTGCTGTCAAGCCTTGAGGGGCAGTTGCCTCTGCACAAGGTGCTCCAAGACATTGGAGAGAGGATCTGACTGGGAGGCACAGGGAGCCCAGCAGAGCAGCCCAGTGGGTTCCTGGTGACCTTGAGCTTGCACATGCCTGTTAGCAGGACACAAGCAAGCAGAAAGAGGAAACCTCTGTGTTTCCTTTTAAGAGCTCTGAGCTGTGGTGGAAGTGATGGGTTTGTCTCTGTGGCACCTCCCCTGTGGATGAGAGCTGGTGGCTCCTCACCAGTGTGCTCCTCTGTGTCAGTCCAAAGTCATCAGCTGCCATCAGATGCTGCCATGTGCAGAGGTGTGGCATTCTCCACAGCATTAGCCCATTGGGTATTGCTGGACCTTCCAGCCCAAGCTCCCCCGGACACCTGCCAAGAAACTTTTGGCTTCTGAAGCAGTATGAGTATCTGTGGGCCCTGTGCCAGGGAAGAAAAGCAAAAGTTCCCCAGCCAAAAATGCACAAATTAAATTTTGCTCTGCATTTAATTGATGTCGAACTGTGGTGATGTGAATTGTGGAATGTGAACTGTAGAAGTTGGATGTGAATGGATGGGATGGGAGAGGAGCCTTTCAGGTTTGCCTGGGGTGATAGTTTTTAAGCAGGTGATTTCTTTTCCCTATTTTGCTGCCAGTTTCATGATTGTCATTTGTGTTGTGACTGTGTAACTGGCTGACTTGATTTGTGTCATGAAAGTCTTTATAGCATTTAATGAAATAATCCTTTTATTTTCCATAAGAATCACCTCACTGAGAACATTTCAAATCCTCTATCCTCATTTTGTACTGCTTGAATTTCACCAGGTTTCAGAAGGTCAAGAGATTTGTGTAATTGAAGCAATGAAAATGCAGAACAGTATGATTGCTGGTAAAACAGGCAAGGTAAGCTACCTTAGGTCACTTAAAACCATATGTAACTTGTCAAACAGGATAAAATTTAAAAAGGAAAAACGGAGGATTCTGGTTGTTAAGGAATTAAGTCTGATTGTTGTAAGTCTTTCAAAGTGAGGTGTCTTTAATTTTGTAACATTTGCATCTGCTGTGAATGCTGTTAAGTAGTTCCGAGCCTTAGATAGCACAGCAGGAAATAGTTCTACTGGCTTGGGAAATTCATATAACTCTTTTTCTCCTAAATGATTTGTTTTCTGTGATGTCACAATGCCAAGTTGAATTGAAAGGTGTTGCAGACCATTTCTCCAAATTTCATCTTTCCACAGAGCAACTGAAGAAGAGAGATCTCTTTGCCAGTTAATTATTTAATGGCAAATAATTTGACATTTAAAAAACCCACCCTGAACAACGCATAGAAAGTGCTTTTGCAGGAGGGAGAAAACAGCAATTTTTTATCATTTTGACTGTTAAATATCAAGCCTAGATCTGCACATTTGTTAAGCTTTGCAAGGCTGTGCATTGTGCTATGGAGCTGGGACTCTCCTGCAGTGTAGGATGTGCCAAAACCAGCACTCTGAGGAGGGAACTGGTTAAGCTTATGTGACAAGGGCATGCCCTAAAACCCCAGATGGTCTGGGGACTGTCAAAGCTCAAGTTGGGACCTCAGAGCATCCCTGTGCCAGATTATAATTCACAGCCTGAAACCATCACCTAGACACGGGCCCCAGATCCATTCTTTCCAATGGGAGGTCACAGTCTGGATCATATGTTCTCTTCTGTTGCATATTTCCTAATCTGCCCTAGCCCATCTCTGCCCGGGGTCAAGGCCCTCTGCTCTCCTTGCAGCACAAAGCCCAGGGCAGGACCCTTCAGCCCACACGGAGGCAGCAGGGAGCCTGACTCTGCAGGCAGGGAAGCGGTTTGCCACTGGCAGGGTTCGCTGAGATCTCAGGATGGCACTCAATGCCAAGGACTGTTTGTGTGTTTACAAGAAAAGCTTATTTGGCACAGCTCTAAAATTGTCACTGAGGCTGGGTCCCAGGACTTGCCTCTTCCAGTGCATCCAGTGCAAAACTGGGTCTCAAGAGAAAAAAAAATACTGTGAGGAGTTATGTTCCTTTTGCTCTAACATAGCCACTTTATTATTTCATGCATTAATTTCTATATAATTTATTTCCTCACTGAATATTTCCAAGCATTTCGTTTTTCATCTGTGCTTGTTTAACCCCTTATTGCTGCTCTTTGCATTCACTGGTTTTAACTAGTGAGTATTTATAATTAAAATAACATTCTCTCTCCCACCCACCCCATTTATTTTTCTCTTTAACCTCCCCTTTCCCACCAAGGTGTTCTGCAATCCATGGGCCTGTTCCTTACAATCCTGCTTGTACTTCTCCCAGTAATAAATATTTACCACTCACTCAGTAGAGATGCCACATAAAACCTGTGTTTCATTTTTTAATTCTTTAAGGTAGGATGTGAAAGGTGCACAGGCCATTCATTGGGCCTTGTGTGCAATGTCTCCCTTGCCCATTTCAATAGCAAGCACATTATTTGATCTTTAGAATGTTGAGAATTTGAATAAGCACAAAAGTTTTGGGCTGTGTAGAAATTAAGCAGCTAAACAGAATTCATCCTGTTCTGCAGTGCAAAGTCATGGCTCTGAGTGCTAAAATAACTTGGCCTCTCCACAGGAATGGGATGTTTGGCACAAGCTGTTAGTCCATGTTTTGATGCTTTGAAACTGTTTTGAAACTCAGTTCATTTGTCTTCAGCTGGAAGACGTTCCCATTTTCATTCCTGACTTGAATTCCTTTTCTGTATCAAACCCCATCTTCCTGTTTGTAATTGTGAGAAAAGTGGCTTGTTTTTATCTACTTTGAGCTTACTCCAGCTGCAGGTGGTTTAAAAATGAGAGAAAGCTGGAGAGGAACTGGCGAGCCTCCTGTCTTCTACAGGACAGCTGCGCCTGGGTCAGCACAAGGAGCTGGCCCTGCTGCACGGCAGAAATCACTGGGGAGTTTGAAACGCTGGTTAGCCCCCATGTTTGCTCAGCCTTGGCTTTGTAGAAAAAAGAAAAGCAAGGGGTAGAATGTTTTTCACCCTGCTTTCATCTCCTAGAAGATTGAGGCTCAGCAATTGGGTACACTGCCCAGCTACCGATTCAGAAATAAAGCCCTTGTTTGGATGTATCACACTGTCTTTGCCCGTGCTCAGCACCATTTCTTGAGCAGTGCTGGGAGTGTGCCTGTGCCACAGAGCCAGAGACCTGCTTACAGCTCACGTGGCTTTAGACTGTCCAGCACGGATGTGGGCAATCATCCATGGATGTGGGCAATCAGTGTAGCCTGGTACTTGGGGTATGCTGTGGATTTCCTTCAGGAGCCCAGGGTAGTGTTTGGATGATTCAAATGAGCTATCTGCTGAACAAGGATTTGGGCATGTCAGTGTGAGCTCTGAATTAACACTGGAAGCAAACTTTATACAGCTTCAAATGTTTTCTGTTGCTCCATGTGCTGAAAGGGAATTCAAATATGTTGCAGCCTTTTATAATGCAAATGAGGGACTAGTGTAAGATGTTTGTGTTTTAAAATTCAGGAATCTGCACATGAGTATGTAATTCATCTAGTGATGTAGTTGCACTTATTTATAGCCCTTTGCCAAATTCAGTTATGTTAAAGGATCCCAATTCAGATTTTAATCATCTATCCCAGCTCTCTGGAGATTGAGAGAAACACACTTCATGGCTGCAGTTCCAAAATACAGCTATATTTTAAAACCATAATAAAAGAAATGGTGGGACATTGCAACGTTCCAACATGAATGTTGAAGAGTCAGCCTGTCCTCTGATTTAAAACAAATGAACAGCAGTGCACCCAGGTGAAAAAAGGTGCTTTTTAATTTTAAAAAGTGCCATCTCCATCTGATGCTCAGGTCTTCAAGCACCTCTGTTGCAATGAAACCAGCTAATGGTAGGTGCCTAAATACCCTGATGGGGTTGGAAACCATTTGTCAAGCATTGGTACTCAAAACCCAGCTGGGCTCTGCGCTCTGCAGGCTGAGCACTCAGCCTCTGGAGGCCCTTGCAGCACAGGTGGATCTGTGTCCCTGGGGTGTCCTCACGTTGCACAGTGGCCATCGCCCCATGCATGCAGAGCCTGTGCTCTGTGCAATGTAAGCCCTGTCAACCAAGCCACTGATTTCAGCAGGCCATTGAGGAAGAGTTTAAATTCTGCTCTTTCTGTACCCTAGGTGAAAGCTGTGCACTGCAAAGCTGGTGACACTGTTGGAGAAGGAGACCTGCTGGTGGAACTGGAATGAAAGGCTGCCTCCACACTGTTGAATTAACTAAGCCTTTATTATTTTCATCTTCAAAGTAATATTAAGACAATTCAACACAGCAAATGGACGGTACTATGCACAAGATTTTATACAGGCATATTTACTGTATCAGTGGTTAAGACAGCAAACACAGATGTTAAATCTTGGCAACAGATCCCAGATTTTTACTTCCAGAAATACTTGTACATAACCTTTGTAATGCTTTGATTTTCCAGGATCAAATAAAATCAGTAAAATATCATTTCTGCTTTGAAACAGGAAAAGCCTCTTTTTTTGAAAAAAGAAAACACAACAAAAGCCCAAATCTGATTTGTCTTTTCCACAGCAATGTCCCTAGTTTGAGGCCCCAGCCAGGCTGTACAGAATGGTTGGCAAGCATGAAAAATTAACCACTGAGCAAACCGAGCAGTTCTCCTTTGCTCTGTGTAAGTGCTGCACAAGTACCACCAACAGCTTAAATTCTGATCAGATTTATTTTGAATTAAGGTATATATTTACTGAATTATTATGAATATTTAACTACTAATAAATTATTGTAGAATTATTTATGATATATTTAAAAAAAATTATATATTATTATATTTTGAGTTAGATTTAAATTACAAGTTAGAGGCTTTATTTTGCTAGTGCAGACTTTTGTCATGTATTTCCATCTAAAGTTGTAAGGGAATTGTCTTCTTCTATTCACGCTCCATATTCAGTCTCCCCACCCTTCCTGATACTGATTACTGGATGCCAAGTCTTTACAGAAGGAGCTGGCACTGTCCTCAAGCCTCTTTAGCTGCCCCAAGGTACTGCTAAGAGCACTTGCTGTCCTTCAGACCAGGCCTCCTCCTGAATTCTTACCAGAAAGGGAGGCAAAAGGACCTTGATCACTGCCCCAGAGAGTGGTGGACCTGTTCTCATTCTCTTGCCTAGGATGTGCAGAGTCCTGCTACTTCCCAGAAAGAAACCCTGTGGCCAGAGGTGCCTGGGCCCTTTACTGGAAGGTGAAGGATGAAAAGAGTCTGTGACAGGGCTGGTGACTCATGTTCAACCAGAGAAGTTTGATTCTGCTTGAGACTTCCGACTGAAGAGTCACTCTTTGTGCTACTGAGACACTGCTAGTTAACCCCATCATATGGCCAAGGGGGAGTAATGCAGTACTGGGATCTGCTTAGGGAATTAGTTTGCAAAACTCATCAGGATGAGTAAGGAGAGTGTTTGGATAGTACCTGCCTTCCAGGAAAATTAATGCTTTTGCAGTTGCAGAAACTGAGGCAGACACCCTGAAGTTCTCCTTACAAGTCTCCTTACTGCATCTTGCCCCTTCTCAAAGGAACACAGTTCAGTCTCTGCAAGTTGCCCTACACAGACAAGTATTGTAAAGAGACGCAAGTATTCTACAATCAAGTTACTTATTTTCCTTACTGCAGCAACATAAAAGCTTTTCTAAGTGAGATGCAGCAGTGCCTACTACTGCTAAAGTTTAGGCTGATTCCCTACCCCGGATCTCCTCTGGCCACCACCAGGCTGGCAGTGAAGCAAAAGTACAGTATCGTTCTTAATTGTATCCTTGCTGCGTTTGGTGGTACTTTGACTCACTGCATGGCACACAATGCCTGTTCCCATCCCTTTGGCCACTTTGGCCACTGTACAATATATCTGTGCCAAACACTGCAGCTGAAGGAAAATGTAAGGCACAGGAGTGTAACAACAGAAAGCCATGATTTTCCCAGATTGTACAAAAATCAGCACAGTTGGTTGGGTCAGGGAGACAATAGTCTTCTTTATGTATTTTTTTTTCCCAATTTAAATGTTGCAATAATCACAATACAGGTCCTTTGGATATTTCTATAACGTATATAAAATAGGAATTCCCCCAATAGGAAACTCAGTTTGCATAGGGTTGTAAGTTCTGCATTAAAGTGCTCGGCAAAAAGTCACCTTGACAGTAAGTGCTCGCAACAGCTCCAGTGTAGGTTTGCTTATCCTGGTCCCCAACATCCTCCATACCCCCCTGCCCCTGCCCCAAAAAAAAAAAAAAAAAGAAAAAAAGAAAAATCCTACAATCACTCAGTGAACTGAGGTGGAATCGAAAGTACTTAGAATGTTAAATTAAAAATACAATTTTAAATGTAACTTGCTTATATTCTCTTAAAATTTCTTGACAGTACCTTGTAAAACTAAACAATGTTTAAAAATACACCTTTCCAGTTCAGAAAAACCCATTGCAATGCAGAGTAAGAATGATCTTACATTTTCTCCAGCAATTTCCTATTTGTCTGGAAGCACCGAGTTATCTGTATGATCAGCTTTCCCTGTTTACATGCAGTAGCCTACAAAACATCATTACAAGTCAATATTCAACACGAATTGTGCTTTACTTTGCATACATTTTTTAAAATCAGTTTCAGATATTAGTGCAACAGTATCATCATTACTCAACCCACTTTGGAGAACTACACAAGAACATTTGTCAGTTCAGGCAAAAAAAGAGAAATTAATCTGTTCCTCTGCCTTCCACTGACCTGCATTATGCACCAAGGCAAAGGGGGAAGTTGAGGGAATACTTGGACCCCAGAGCCGACATGCACACACAGTTATTTTACACCTGGTGCAAACCCAGTTACTTGCAGCAGGTTGGGGGCCAGGAGGACCCTGCCTGGGGAGGAGTCTCCAGCTCTGGGCCTACAGGACTGCAACGCTAGCGCCAAGGCTCCTGGGTTGGGAAGGTTACAAGAGATCCTGCATTTTAATAAAAGGCATTACAGCTTTCCTGGAAAGGTTACCGAGCAACACCTGCTTAGCACTATGTCTTCGGCCAGGCTGTGTTCCTTCCTGGTTCTACTCCCGGCTTTCCCGTAGGACGTAGGAGAGGCCGTGCTTCCCTGAGGAGTCGTAACTGTCATAGTAGGGGAGCCTGACCCACTCGGGCGGGTATGTGGCCGTGCTGTACACGAAGCACTCCAGGACGCCGTCGGCTGCTGCTCGCGCTTCCCCAGCGCCGCCCTTCCCTTCCCACTCCACCACCTGGATCCTCATCAGGGTGCGCTGGTACATGTCTGGGCAGCCTTCAAACTCATCCAGGAACTGCAGCATCTGCTCGTCCACGGAGTAAATCTCCCCAGCAACGTGGTGGCCTGTGCCCGGGATGTTCAGCATGTAAGGAATGTTGTATTTCCCTGCAATCACCAGCGGGTACTTCTCCACCGTGTGGCCCCTTCCTTGGAATTTCGCTAGCCCCTTGGCAGTGTTGATCATGTGCTTGTAGTTGGGCTGGCCCTTCTTGAGCGTGCCGTAGACGAAGACACGAGCCATGGTACTTGCAAAAGCAGCTGAAAGACAAAGGGGTATGTTACCCATGGGTCAGTGCCCTGGAGAGTCACAGCCCTGCCAAGGCACCTCTACACAAAAGGCTGTTCGGGCGAGTGCAAAAGTGGTCACGTAGTCCTACACCACATTTCAGTATCATACTCAATTCAAGTAGCTTGAAACTTGTCAGACAAAAACTGCATCAGTTAAAAACAGACACCCGGAGAAAGTCAGCCTTTGGCAATTCTTTGCTGTGACCAAATTACAATCTCTTAAGGAATCCCCAACATCATCCAACGCATCCCTGACCCCCTAGGAAAAGCTCTAAATCTTTCTTAATTTTTCTCTCTCTTACCATTATGGGCGGTGTCATGCTCAGTGACACCCCAAAAGCAAGTGTAACCTGGTGTTGAGTCATCTCATGGATGTGATGATGGATTTGCAACGAGGTCCCACTTGCTGAGTGACACACAAATACTGAACAGCAAGCTGTGGGGCAAGGGAGAGAAACTGGAAGCCAGAGCTGCTGGCAGAGACCAGGTAAGGCTGTGCTCCTCCTCTCTTCCCAAGACACACATCTGTAAGTGCTAAACCCCCTCAAGTAGCCAGTCTGCACATGTGAGCCTGCTCTTGAAAACAGACCCTAAATGACCATTTGTTTTATCTGTGAACACGAAACACTCAAAATTGGTGTAAATGGGAAAAAAGACTGGCTTTACTGAAACCAAATGGTATGGGGAGGATACCTTCATAGTTCCTGCATTGTTTTTCACACTGTGCTGGGTTTATCCCCCATCATTTCAGTAGGGTAGAAGCATTTCTTGCATGGTGAAGTTTTCTCACATTTCACCTGTGGTCACTGACTGGGCAGAGCCTGCCTTATCCACAGTCATCTGGCTATGCCAGACACCCATTATCAGAGGAGCCTGTGCAGCTCCTCTGGGAAAGAGCATCATTGAACAGTGTATTTCAAGTTTGAGAAATCTTTAAAAACAGACTGGAGGCAGAAATTAAAGCTATTTTCTGCTATTTACTCTTATTTTAGTAAACTGTTAGATCAGGTCAGTTATCCAAAAGGGTGTGTTGCTGGCGGAGAGCAGTGTTATTTAAAATCCTTAGTAGCCAAGCAATTTCCCCTTTAGTGAAGTAAACAGTTTTTCTCTGTATCAAAATACAGCTTTCCAAGCAAAAACAGTGTATGCCTTTATTTAGTGGCAAACTACTTTCACTTAGGGGAAAAAGAATGCACTGATTTTTTCCCCATATTTTATCAGATATACTTCAGAGTAATTTATCCTTCATGACATAAACGAGGTTTTTTCTTGGATGCAGCTCATTCCCTCACAATAAAAAGAGCATTAATATTCAGTCAGCCCAAGTCTCTTTTATAAGAAAAATCATTACCTTTCAGATTGTGTTTTGAATAACAAACACAGATCCTTCAGGAAGAAACTTGTCCCAGTGGGGATTGAGAAAGGATCAGAGTTAAGCATTGAAACATGCAATTAATTCCCATTAGGGGATTAGGGCACTCGTGTTCACTTTGAATCAGAAAAATGAATCGTGAATTAAATTGTTCACAACCAAGAGGTTACTTGTCAGAGTTAATAAGTTAAAAAATAAAAAGGGAAACCTAAAACGCACAAAAAAAGCTCTATAGTGAGTGGTGCATCTGTAAGAAAAAGATACGCTTCATTTCCATTAAACAAAAGCCCTGTCCCTACTGTACAGCTGGAGATAAGCTTCCAAAAAGTTTGCAGAGTAGAGTGTCACCATTCCTGAAATCGGTGGAAACGACTTCCCTGTTTCTGATGGGACAGCAGATGGCTGTTGGGAAACATCACCCTTCTAAAGAAAGGCACCCATCATCCCAGTGCAGGGCCCACTAAATTCAACAGTGACAAAGGAACTTGCTAGCCCAGGTTTGGACAAGTGTTTCTGATTTAGCCTTTGAGAAGATGGATTCAGCAGGCAGTAGAAATGGAGAGGGAGTGGGAAGCGGAAGTTTGAGCCACAGTTTGTGTGGAGCACGAGGATGATGGTCCTTGTGGGGCTGTGGCTCCTGGGCAGGTGGGCACTGAGCTCCCTGTGGCACTGCTGTGCCCCACAGGGGCCCTGTCACTCACACTGCATGGGCTGGGCACAACGATTTCTTCTATGAAAAAACCCAACAATAAAGCCAAACCCACCCCTCCAGCCGAGGAGGGATTGAAATAAACTTGGTAATGACATTTTCTGATCGCTGCTCTATATAAATAAGACACACACAATTTTCTGCACAATAAATCTGGTCTCCTGTGTGCTGTGTGTTGCGCTGCAGAAAGGCTGTAGATGTGTTAGCATCACTTAAAGCACTTGCAAATCCTGGGCTTTCAAAACAGATTTAGCCACCTTGTGGCAGGAGAGCACAGAGCAGAATTGTATTTGAGGGTCATTTCACAGGCTTCCACTACACAGCTGAAAAGAGTTATAGACGGCAGCCCCTCTCTGAACCAACAAGAAGTTGCCTTTTCTCACTTAATCCAGTTTGACACTTCTTACCTTCACTAAACCACCTGAGAGGAAAAGAAAACCCACCAAAAACCAAATAAAACCTGCCCAGACTTACACTGAGTATTAGCTGCCAGGACAAAACAAACCCATTCAGAAAGAACTTTCATGAAATATTCATACCACAATCGTTAAAATTTAATGGCATGGGGAAACACGAGTGAAATTTGTATGTCATCTCTGCAAACTATTTCTTTCAGCTATGAAAGATGACCTGCCAAATCGCTTGTGGGATCAGTTACTAGTTGCTTCATTAAGGCAAGATGTAAGGATCAGAAAATAGAGGAACTATTTCAGGATCCCACAGGTATGTGTTGTTGGGTGGAAAGTGGCTCACAACTGGTACCAGCCAGGAGCCCAGGTTGCCACGTGGCATTAGCACTGGTAGGGCAGCAGCACTGTATCCACATCTGCTCTCACCTACCAATGGAGTTATGGGTCAGGGCTTTGGTTTTCCCTCTCAAGGCCAAACAGCTCCAGCATGGTGAGAAAGGGGTGGGCAACCATGCTCTTTGCTCCCAGGTTGTGCCCAAAACAAGACCTTGCTTCCTGAGTGGCAGCAGCAGCTTTGGCAAAAATATGCATTTTTTTCCCAGCACAATTCAGACAATTACAGGACCCTAGCAACTTCTTTCAAAAATAAAGCACAGCCCTGGAGTCATGCATTACGCCAGCTCCAGGGCTGTTTGCAATCATGGTCACAGTGGGTTTGGAAGAAAAAGTTTCAGCAAAATAAAAGCCAACTCAGAAAGTATCCATTTCTCTCACTCCATACAGTAACATTATTTTCCCTTGAGAAAAATTCTCTGCTTTGGCTCTGTGACCAGATATAGTTACACATTAATTCTTCAGAAGTTTCTTAAAAACTGTAGGAAACAGGTGAAAAAACAAAATGCCTTGAACTTTAAACTTGAGCCCAGTCTGTTTGAATGAAGCGAGTTTTAAGGTCACTCTTCACTCAATGCTAACTTTCAAGAAGGACTAACATGCCAGAGAGGACTCCTGGGACCGCATCCTGTTGGTCCTTTGATGCTTTCATTTTGTTGCTTGCTATTTTCTTTATAGCACAGACAAGGGCTTCCTGCCCAGGCCGACCCCTTCCCAACCTTGCTGAATACCTCAGAAAAAGTTTGTGGCAAGACACCTTTCTTACATTAACCACAGAGGCACCAGTGAAACGATGGCTCCTTTGAAATCAAGAGGTTACGATCTCCTCGCAGCGGTCACCCTCTCCGAAACCATGAGGTGCTGGTTTGTGAAAACAAACAAAGAGTATTGGACTAACCAGGGCCACGCTGGATGCTACCAGGCACTACCTGAAACTCCACTTAACCTCCTTTGCAGATTCTTTTCACTTCTTCCTGGGATAGGTCACATCCCCAAACCAACAAATACTCCTGCACTTAAACTGGAATATTTTGTGAGTCTCTGCCAGGAAGCAGAGTGAGGATACCCTTCCTTTGGACAGGCATCAATCCCAGCATTGCTCACGTGCTTTGTACCCCTTTGTCATCACAGCAAACATTTGCCTTTTGTCTGTTTGAAAACATTCCAAATCACTTTGTACTGCAGAGAAAATTCATTAGATTAATTTTTATTGCTTAGAGAAAGAGTTTAATTCCCAAAGTGACTGTTAGAAGTGACTAAGTGACACTCAGATAAAACTATCACATGCAAAAAGATGCTGGGGATAGAATATAAAAACATGCTGGACACAACATTAGACTGATTAACAGGCTAAATTTCTAGAGAGTACAGAGAGAGGAGGGGATTGCCAGTGCATCAGGACAAGAAAAGGCAGATGAAAAAAACATTTCAATGGATATGGACAAACTGAGTTGAGAGGGAGGAGGAAAAAGCTATCACGAGAATATTATAAGTATGGACCATTTTGTCCTAATATTAAATCACGTTGTATGAGCTTCACTAAAGTCTTTGGACCTCAGTTCAGAAACCTGTGGACTACAAAACTAGTTAGAAAGAGCTCAGGGCAGACCACTGAGTCCAGGACTGTTTTACTTGGGCTAAGAATGAACCAGCAGGAGCTTAAACAGGAGCTGATGAGATGGGGCATAATCACCTACAAACATGGGTAAAGGTTTTTATAGAAGAGAGTTGATTCTCTACATACATGAACACAAAGCCAGCCAAATTTTTTTGCACAGAATCATCACCAGGATAAGTACAGCTTTCTAATTTTAAGAACAGAGAGGGCATAAGAACAACTGTAACAAATGGCCCCAAAAAAGCTTGAGGGCCCAGTGTCCCGTATCTGGGAGTGGTTAACAACAGATTCCTCAGCATCAGAGCACAAGGACAGGGCAAGGCAACACAGATGCATTTCCAGACTTGGCTCCAGACCCTCCCCAAGCCAATGTGATGAGTGTTGTGCTGTGTAAAGGCCTTTTCTCCCTGTGAGCTCTCACACCTGTTTTTGTGTCAGCAATGGCAGCAGCAGGCAGCAGGCAGCCCCAGGCTGCGACTGCGCTAAATTACTGTGAGGTCTTTCCCTGATGCCTGCTTGCTTCATCTTCCTGAGTCAGGGGGCTCTGTGCACCTCCTCAGTGCCACGGGATACTTTTCCAGTGCTTACTCTCTTGCTTGGCTGACAAGTCCACATGTATGTAACAAACCAAAAAGCACTCTTTATGGGTTCTCCAATGGTTTTCTGACACAGAGAAACCAGAACTGAAATATTTGAGACTGGATAAACCATGAATTTATACAGGGATAGAAACCATGACTCCTGCTTTGTTTATACTCCATTCTCCCACTGCCTTTTGGGCATTATTGAGCAACACCCTGATGTTTCAGAAGAACACAGCAATACCTCCAGCATCTTAGTCCTGAGTGGTAACCGAGGTGTGAAATGTTTACTGAAAATCAATAAACAGTGTGGAAGCCTTGAAAACTGGAACTCTTCAAAAGTTCAAACTATCATGGATGCTACAGTTAATTTTGCCTTAGAGAAAGGCAAGAGAGTAGATGGCTTCTCAAAATCCCACTCAAGCATGGTGGGTCCATATGATGCAGTTTCACGTAAACGACAATTTAAATTGTATATACAGAAATACCTCATCTTTGCACTTTTAGTACAGGTGCTTACAGTGCTGTATCTACACAAAAGGGAGAAAAAAACAACCCACAAGAATGGAGCATTAGCTTTAAATGCCAGATTGGTGTTACAGGAAAAAGTAGAAAAACAACTTCTGATAGGGCAGCCCTGCTATGCCATGGTGAATTTGAAGTGGTTTCCATCATTGAGATGCAGAACAGAGCCCAGTTTCAAACCGCCGACATCCTGAAACTCGGGACAGAGCCTGGAGCTTGGATGGGTTCCCTGCAAGGTCAGCACATTAATTTACATGCCAATACCCAGAGCAGTCAGTTCACTGTTTTGGACCGAGAAGATCATCCCGGCCTGTGGAACACAGCAAACACTTTGAGTACCTAAGCATGGGAATGTGTTTTTCTACACTGAAAGAGTAGAGAGAGAACGGGAAGAAAGAAAAGATGGGGTCTTGTGTGGGATCGTGAGGTGCCTTTCCACAAAGGAAATGAGGGAACAGCTGCACAATGATCCTCTGTGAAGAGGGGAGAGGCGCCCAGGTCACAGCACAGCACCGTTCCTTGGGAATGCAACTGAGCCTGGAAGGGAGATATTTATAAAGCCCCATGGTTGAGCAACAGCATCCTCCCACTGGCAGGGGCCTGTGGCTCGAGAAGCCATCTTAAGCCTTTGCTCCTGCTCCATGTGGGTGCCATGGCAGGAGCTGCAGACAGGATGAGCTCTGCCCAGGCGAGACCCAGCAGTGCCTCTTGGACCTCACAGTGTGGCTGGTTGGAGGGCCAGCAGCTGGACATCCCAATGGAATGGCAGAGGCTGCTCCAGCCAGTGGCTCCATAGGCAGTAGCAGGATGTCTCCCTGGGATGAGTCAAGGTGCCAGAGCTCTACAGCACCATGTGGAGAGGTCACTGCAACATGATGCAGCTTCAACCTTGCTAAAAATCAAATGAGAGCACAGATGTTCAGGGAACAAAATGTGCTCTGCTAAATGAGCCAAACAGGAAAATCCAGGTATAAATCTGGGAACAGTGACACATTACCCTGCAGTATTTTTCCTCCAGAAATTGCTACCTGCCCCAGCACAGACTGGTTACTAAAACACAAACCTTTGATCGATGTGGCAGCAATGAAACATCAGAAAAACCCAATAGACTTTTTACAACCCCTGATTCCTGGGAAACTATGGGCTGCTTTAAAGGGTCAAAGAATGGTAATTCATATGCATTTGCTGCATCCATATATACACACGCAAGGATTTTCTACACAGAGCCATAGTTTGCTTGTAAAGTGTTCGTGGCCAACAGAAAAGGAGAGAGGAAGGTTACAATCAGCTGTACTGGAGGAACCAGCAGATTTAAATGCAAACACAATTTTAAATATCCCACCAGAAAGGGTCCAGATAGTGTAGCGTAATGGCCAAGGACAATTGCTCTGAAGCAGGGTAATACAAATTTTGTGAGGTTCAGCAGAAGTAGTGGACAATACACTATATCTATACACAGAGAAGTCACATTAACAGTAAAATGCCTTTTTACTGTATGTCACTAGGTAGCAATGGAAGGAGAAGCCCTCCTTGACATTTGGAGGACCACAGCTGAGGTTACTAAAGGTACATACAAGCAAAAGCAGAGCTTGCTTTCTTTTTTTTTTTTTTTTTTTAAGAAGGAAGGCTTATACCATCCTTTCAGTCTATGAATCAAATTTGTGGAAAAGCATAATATTTGACATGGGACATACTGGTAACGAAATAAATCAGCTCAACAGGCTGCCCAGGGAACTGGTGGAGTCACCATCCTTGGAGGTGTTTAAAAGATGTGTAGATGTGGTGCTCAGGGACATGGTTTAGTGATGGAGTTGGCAGTACTGCATCAACAGTTGGACTCAACCTTTAAAGTCTTTTTCCAAATGAAATGATTTTGTGATTCTATTATAATTCACTACAGTTATTTATCTTATTAATTAAATGTATATGCAAGTCTTACACTGATAAGCTATGTGGATAGTTTTATTTAATAAGAAGGTTTTTAAAGTGAATTTCAGCTTGCAGCTTAATGCAAATCAGAAATAAAAACCCAATCCATATCTCAGCAACATATCTCTTCCACCATTTTCTAATACAATAAAAGGCAAGAGAATACAAACCAACACAAGACATCAAATCAAAACTACAAAAAACCACAAACAGATGTATATAATTAACTTCAATCCCAAGGCATACCACTTCTCTTTAGGAATGAGCAACAAGCTTACTACAGAACAAGTCAGTCACAGATCATTACGAAAAGAGAATTAATGAGTTATTTCAACTGATGACTTGCAAATTCCTGCAATGAAGTCCGAAACATACCTCATCTACTTTTTCAGGAACAGGGAATGCATCCTTATCCCAAAGTAAATACATTTACTGGCCTCCTATCTTCTATGCAGGAGAAACAATGCATATTCTGGGAGCATCCAAAAAAGCCTGAAATTAGCAAGGCACTGGAGTAATAGCTTTCAAATCCAAAAAACCTACTGACCAAACTCTCAAATACCCTCCCACCTGGTAGAGTCAAAGACAAGAAACCTCCAATTTGTGTGTGTCCTATAAAGGATGTGTGCAATTAAATGTTTACTTTCTGGAAAAGAGTGGTTTGGTCTTTTATGCAGAAACAGGTTCTGTAGTTTAATGCAAAATTTAACATAGGTCTGTAAGGTATGTATTTACTGAAAAATGAGGAAAACGAGCTACACAAGCCCTTAAATCTTCTGGAGTCCAACGAGTCTCATGAGAATAACTGATACGGAAATAATTCCCTATCTCTACATAGATATTTGCAATTGCAGATAAAAGTCACTTTGGTTTTATGATGATGTGTAGAATTTACTCTAATTCAAGGTCTCCTTGGCAGTGTCCAGAATGCCTGGAAGGAAGCTTTAATGAAGGGCATCTTATAGCAGGGGTAAGGCTGTAACAGCAAGACATTACATAATATTGATCTTAATTTATATGAGCCAATTATTTACAAATAAAATATTTATATAAATGAAAGTGGCTTTATACATGCTCTGCAGCCTCTTTTCAGTGACAAATTCCTTTTGAGAAGGAATTTCTGTCAGTAACTTGATAAAGGAAGAAGAATAGAATTAAGTACTGGAAGTAAATGAGAAGGGGAGTAATATTAAACGTGGTTCTAAATGCAAGAAAAGCCAGGCCAGTGTCATTAAACAACCTACTTTGACACGGATAACACAGTGAACTTGGAGTCCATTATTTAATAAGCAGTGAAAATATCTCCAGTCCAAGTCATAGAGAAGAACTATTTATGAATAAGGAGTTAGTTAAGGGAAGATTATAATGGACTATATTAAAATAGGAAGTCATAAGCACAGACAAAAGTTACCAGTCATTGTCGCTGTTGAGCAGCTAGCAGAGTAATGAATGCATCGGTTCTCAGTGGCAAGAAGGAATGACCTTTATTGTTTTGATTTCATCACATTTATAGAGTTCTCAAAAGTCACCCAGATTGGTCAGTCAGAAGCCTTCCCCCAGGCCTGATTGGCCAGGCCTGCACTGCCCAAGTTCTGGGACACTGTTCCAAAACATCCAAACTTTATCTTTATTTACAAAACACAAGAAAACTTCCCATGGGAAAAACTGTGCTAGCCACAAGTCATATTCCTCAGGAATCAATGTTGTTTTATTTCTTAGTACAGCAAGTAGCTGTGTGCCTATCACATCTGTGTGTGATGTATGTAGAAGAGCATCAGTTCATGCTACAGACATATGATATGGCCTAAACACTGTGTAATTGAAACAAGATGGCTTTTAATGACATGAAGTGAAAGAACATATGTTTGGGGACCACAGACAAGAGCTTCTGGGGACTCATCATTTGAAGGCAATAAATGAATCAGAATCTCTCATGCTGGAAGGGACACTTAAGAATCAGAGTCCAACTCCCTTCTCCTCTAAGGACTGCCTAAAGCTAACCCATATGACAAACGGCATTGCCCAGACACTCCTTGAACCCTGACAGGCCTGGTGCCATGACCACTTCCCTGGGGAGCCTGTTCCAGTGACTGGTCACCCTCTTAGTGAAGAACCTTTTCCTAATGTCCAATCTGAACTTCCGCTGCTTCATCCCATTTCCTTGCATCCTCTCTGGTCACCAGAGAGAAGATCAGCAGCTGCCCTCCACTGCACCCCTTGAGGAAGCTGTTGGCTGCAATGAGGCCCCTCCTCAGCCTTCTCTTCTCCAACCTGAAAAAGCCAAGTGGCCTCAGCCACTCCTTTTAAGTCTTGCCCTGGAAGCCTCCACCACCCTGGTCACCCTGCTCTGGACACATTCTAATAGTTTTTGGGAAGGGTTTTACTTCTACAAACCAGGTGATTTACATCTGTGATACCTTTCAGCATCATGACAGCACCTAGAGCAGCTGAAAAGGACCTTTTAATTTTTTTAAAAACAAAAATAGCATTCCAGAGACATAAGTCTTCCAAGTTACTTTGTGTGCACATCAGAGGAAACTCATATACATTAAGGCATTGAAATACCTAGGACAGTTTCCAACTACACCTATCCATCAATCTAGAATTTGTGCTGAGAAAAGAGGTGTGAATTAGGCAATATTACAATACAAAATGTTCTGAATGCCTCAACCTACATCTTAAGATGTAGCCAGTTTAGGACTGGAGCAGGTCCCAAGCAAAGGTGATTAAGCCTCAATTACAAATTAGCATACCCTCTGACTAGCTTTACTATTGCCCCACAACAGCCTCCTTGCACACCCCAAACATGGGTCAAAATTTTGAGAGAAGAGACTAGCTAAACTGACTACATTAACTGACAGCAGACTAAAGGGGATGCACAGATCGCAGCATGGAAAAGGAAACTGCCACTGTCCCCTGTCCATGCTGTGGAACATGAGGCAGAAGTGACAATGGATCACTATATTTCTGCTTTCTCAGGGTATGCTGTGGAAATAAGAAAACAATTCATACCTGCTACCATTTTATTGGGATCCCACTTTTCCAAATAGGTCCTAAATACCCAGTAGTACATAGGGTATCCTCCAATTCCTCCCTAACGCTTTACTTTTTCCAATTTCAATGTGAGTGAACAGGATAAGTAGGACAGGAACAGCCAGTCCTAAAACTTCTCAATCCTTTTAAGTGAAAAGTCTCCTCTTGCATTGGGATCAGCAGGCATTTTCAACACACACTTCTCAGCACAAACTGATTCACAATATAAAACCAACTGCTCTTCCTGTCAGCAACTTTGCTCCTGCTAAAGTAAATTTACAAGCACTTACAATTTATTTTTATGCCACAGCTAAAGAGAACAGCCTCCAGTAAATACCATGGAGAAGTCAGCACCATGCTTTTAAAAAGACTGCTTCCACTGAAAGGTCTTGGCTCATAGCAAATACGGCCAGAGAGTTTCAAGAAGTAGTTCTGGGTGAACACTGGTACACCCTCACACCAAATGCATTTGACAATGAAAAGCTGAAATAAGAAGGGATGATTTAACAGATTAATAAATATCATATTTTTGGAGTTAAAATGATGCTACCTGAAAACAAGTAAAGATAATCATTATTCACACAATATCGAAAATGCACAAAACATTATTAAATTACTTCCAAGTCCAACTTGGCCACAGAAAGTTACATTTCAGCAGTTGAACAAATCAATCACTGTCCTCCCAGTGCCATTCTCCCCATCCAAACACTGTGTAGTACAGCAGACTCAGGCAACTCCCAATGCCCAAACACAGGAATAATGTTATTATTCTGAACAGCACTTCTCCCAGACTTGACAGTATCTAGGGACATCTGTAAATCTCAGTTAATTTCACTTCTGCATTCCTTAAGCAAACACTCACTTAGTGATGCTAATTAACTGAGGAAAAATTAAATAATATAATTAGAGAGACAGATGTAAATCAAGAAACAGTATATTACTTAAAACACAGAAAGAAGAGAAACCATACAACATTTTGTCTTTTTGATATGACTTAAAAGACAGGTAATGATCAAATAACTTCTGACTTTCAGCAAATGAACAATTCTTCCAAAATAGATAAATTACTGTCAAATTACAAACCCTCACTAGCTCACCGTTTACCCCACGATAACTATCAATTAGTAAAGGCATGCTTCTGAATACATAATGCATTACATTTTTTACTTTCAACACCTGGTGTCACCAGAATAACACCATATATTTCTAAAATGCTCTGCAGTGGTGTGTGTGCTTTGATTTTAGGGCAGCAATACTTCAAAGGAAGTGGAACCATAGAAAATTATGGCAAGTGATGCACAGAGATTATTTTTTTGATTAATTGATACATTAGAAGTTAACTGACCAAGGCAGCTCATTTTAAAAATGAGGCTCAAGGTGTCTAAAAGCCTTCATCCCTTAGACAAGGTCAAAAAAGGCCTGAACAAAGTAAAAATTCTGCTATATTTCAGTATTTTGAGCAAGCTAAATATTAAACCTTTTTTTGCAAAAAAGGCTTTAACTGGTGATTTCTGTTACACCAGAATTTTGCTAATTGCAGTCAGTTTTTGTAGCAGCTAATCACCACCTTTCTGTTCAATCTAGGGCTGTATTAATTGGTTATTATTACAGTTCCACTGAGAATAGACAGAGGGGAGTGATTTTGATTGATTTTTGCTTGGAGCTCCTTGAATCCCCAAGGCACTAAATAAAAAGTTAAATATCAAAGAAGATTTAATTAATTTCAGTCTCTCTCCTTCTTTCCACTCTATCAGCAAGATAGAGATGACAAAAAATTGACAAATTAAAGGAAAATGGAAAGAGTCAGAACTGGTGACCCTGTACTTTTTTAATGAGAAAGTACATGCATTTATTTGCTCTAATCTTTAGATAATGGGCATAAGAGAATGAAAACTTTCTCAGCTTTTGATGCTTTTTCCAATGCCCAAATGGAGTTATGGCTGGCAGTTAAATTAACTGGTATAAGATTTAAACTGTGGTATGTTTTTCTTTTAATATAGCCTTTCAAATAAATCTGTGAAAGAATCCTGAATTCTTGGAAAGAAAAAGCCATAAGCTTGTTACACAAGAAAGATAGAAAATAGTGTATTATAACCTACAAATGCAGTATTTCAGAATCAAAAAGTTTATGAATCTCTTATTTTGGCAAAAAATTATGAATCAGAAAACACAGGAAGATGTGACCAAGATGTTTAATAATTGATTTTGTAAAAACATTCTCAGACTGACACTTCCTTTCCACTAATTATGCATCAGTTTCCTACAGCAGACTTTCCAGAAGTCATATTGTCTTTCAATACTTTTTCAGTTAAGACAGAAGCACTTCCATAGGTACAAGTTTTCAGGTTTTAGTGCAACCACTGTGTATTCTAAGGCTATAACAGAAAGGCTAACTCTGATACAGGAATTATTTTCAGGTGAGTGCATATCAAGGATCCATAAACAATGTTTGGAGGAGCTCCCTATGTGCCTGCAAGGCACTTACTACCTCTAAACTCTTCTGTGGGGCCAGCTTTCTGATGCCAGACTTCCAGATCCCCTGACAAGAAGACAGGCAAGCTTGACTAAAGGCATCAAATAACATCAACCCATATAAAGAACAGAACAGTCATGGAAAGCAGGAAAAAGTTTTAGACTGAGAATGAGGACCCAAGTCATTATGAAAAAGTAGCTCTTCCCCTAAATGCTTGATTTAAACAGATGTTAACATAAATTAGTAATTTTTAAAAGAGGTTCCCTAAGTCTGGTGGGCTAACCAAGTTAGACAGGTTTTACATGCAGGTTTTGTTTACTGTAACTAACACTTGTTCTCTTCAGCATTTCAGAGCAAAAACCCCCCAAAACAAAGGGAAAAAAAATGAAAACCCAAATTCACCAGTAGTTTTCTGTAAAACATGGCATAAATTATTCTAGGACTCCCTAACCCCTTATCCCTTTTTCAAAAGGGAAAAATAATTAAAAGAAGTCTTAGAGGACCCTTTTCTCCCAAAAGATACAAGTTTTCAGTGGTCACTGACTCAGAATGTGCTTACATGCACAGAGGCAGAAGAACAACTGGTAAAGTAATACACAGGTCACAAAGGTTTATGTGGAGCTGCTCAGTAGAGTGACCTGATGTGTTCTCCACCTCATCCTCAGTGAGAGGATGGAGCTGCTGAGCAAAAGACTGCCCAAGCAGACCTAGGGGACACCACTTGGATGGAGATACCCACTATTTCCAATGTCAGTTCCTATGGAAGAAAGAAGGAATGCAGACCTTTTAGTAATAACACCTAGTATTCAGAATGCACACAGAGGCAGTTTCCCATCTCTACAGCTGGTAAGATGTGCAGATGCTGAAAAGCAATCATCTGTCTTGATCCATACTAGTTACTTTGTCTTGACCTTGCAGAACTTTTGACACTGATATTGCTCATGATACTCCCACAAGCAAGCTAGATAAACAGCATTTAACAAGAACTATTGGCATTTAGCTAAAAAAGAAAAACCCCAAAACTGTTTAGAAAGACTACACAGTATTTATCAGAGGTTCATCTCAAACTGGACATATACTCGGAATTTGTTATGTTCATTCCAGTACCAGGGAAGCACCAGTAATGGAAATACTCAAGGATGCAGGTGACATCCTGACTCCCAGGCTGCACACAAGGCTAATGAGACAGTCACAAGGCCCTGCACAATTGCTGCTCTGCAGCAGCTGTTCAGGTAAATGGCAGTACAAAGTTCTAAGATTAAGCCAGGAATAATCGACCACATAAATAATACCTGGGGAAAGATCAGATTTTACAGTTACAATGATCATGAACTCAACATGAGTCAACAACATGGTATGGCTGGAAAAAATACCCTGCTCTAATTTGGCCACCAATTGAGTAGTACGTCCAGCTTTGAGCACTGCATGTGAAGTGATCAGCTGGACAGAGAGAGCAATCACAGGACAAGAAACCAACACCTATAGAAGAAAACAATAAAAATAAAGCCTGTACTGTGATCACTTCTTTTAGGGAAAATAGGGTCCAGCCTTTAAGAATATGAAAGCATACTTGAAGAGAAAGGGGCTGTAAGCTTCTTTCCACATCTACTTTGACAGAAGATCCAATAAGCTCAAATTCCAAAGATGGACATTAGAAAGACTAACCACCTCCTGATAAGCAGGGTGTCTAGGAAGAGCTTAGATATCTAGCTTGGAAGGTTATGAACCCTTCACTACTGTCTATCCTCAACAGCAAGACAGCAAACCTCTATCAGAAATAACAGCACTGTTGCCAAACTTCTCTTTTGTCAAGGAACTGGATGAGACAATCTCTTAGCTCTCCTTTAAAAAATAAACATAAAAGGTACTTTGATTCATATGCTATGCATGGAAGGGAACACTGGACTTATGGAGACTGCAAGAGACTGATTCTGAGGTCTAGTCATTAGATTCCCGCTACCTCAAGGAGAGGTTTCTTGTCCAGAACCCACTCCCTGCCTCTTTATAGACAGTATGCAATTACATGAGTTTTTAGATTTAGTTGCCCGAATAGTAATAACCCTGAAAAGCAAATGAAATATTGGATTTCCACCCATTCTTATTCCATGCAGTGCAAGAGAATATACTCAGAGATATAATCCTGAGGTGCTACACTGAGCGCTCTCTGACCCCATGAATCTTGCACTGCTTTCTGCACTGTGATCTAGCTTCAACAGGCCAAACAAGACCAAATGCCCCTGAATGATATGGGATAGAGCCCTTGGGACAAAGGGCATGAATCTAATTTTTCTGCTTCCTAGGAGATCACAGAATCATAGAATATGCTGGGTCAGAAGGGGCTGATCAGGATCCTCAAGTCCAACTCCTGGACCTGCACAGGACACCCCAAGACTCACACCATGTGTCTGAGAGCATTGCCCAAATGCTTCTTGAACTCAGGCAGTGGCACAGCCAAAGCCAGTCCTGCAGCTGGCTTTGGTTGGATCTGGCACACACAGGGTATGAATGACTCCAAGGCAGAGCAGTGCCAGCTCAGCCATACATCTCTGGCTGATAAAAGCACCAAAAGAAGGCAAAGTGCAAGAGAAACCAAAGACTCTGCCACCACAGCCTCAAGAAGAGGTGCACAGCTCACTGGTATCATGCCCACTCTGAAGCCTCTGCTCCCCAGGTAAAAATCTACACACACATTGTGCCCTTCAGGCTTCCAAGAAAGCCGTCCTGGTTTACATATTCTACATAAAGGCCACTATAAATCTGAGTCTATAAAATAACCCTTCTTATGGTTGCATCTATTTTTAATCTTAAAAACTGTTTTTAGATTGCGGATATGAGACTTTTTAATCCCAGGAAGTTCTGAAATAACTTCTATTTAATTAAGATTTTAAATACATAAATTATGTTTTGTTTATAGGCATACAGATTTTATTTATTCTATTGACAGCATGCTGGTGAGGTATATCACCTTGATATGGGACCATTAAAAATCAATACCCTGGTGTAGTTTTCCTCTAAGTTGCTGATGTGGCAACGGTAAATAAGATACACTGCTACTTTTCTAGACATATAGAGAACAATCTTACCCATACATTTGTTCACCCACTGCGTATGTGATTCACAGGTAAATTGCTGCACATACATGTGAGTGTAATCCAGAGCAGTGTCACAGGTTTTATCAAAAGGAACAATGTAAACTGGTACATGTTTCTTACACAGCTAAGTGATTGTATCATGGTAGCTCAGAAAACATGCTACAGAAGTTGCATCTGCAGCAGCTCTGCCCACAACACAGAAATAATCAGAGCTGGGATCTAAGCAGAGCTGTCTAAGTAAACAATAAAGTTGTGCATGCTGTTAATACTGCAGAGTGCTTAAAAATCACAAAAGTGGAAGATTACTGGGGAGTTTATTCCCATTAAGAGATAAAAATCGTCAATCTTAAGAGTGGCAGCTCCACTGTCACTGAAAATATTTCCTAACACTTTTCCCTAATTAAACTCCCAAAGCATCACTACTTACCTAGAGTAAAAATCCAGCTAATAACATAGTTGGGATGATGGTTTAATGGGCTGGCATAGGAACCACAGAGGGGTGGGGCAGATGTCAAATAAATAATCCATCCCATATATAATCTCAAAAATTAGCCCAATAGATTAAGTTTTGACCTATCTAATGTCAAACCAAATTACCTGATGTGGCAGCAGGGTCATGAAAGACAAATTACCCAAAAGGCAATATCATCTGCTCCTTCCTTCTAGTATCATACCTACCAGGTCTGGTGTCTGTTGCAACACTTTGCAGACCCAGCTTAAAATCTGGTTGCAACAACATTGATGGTCAATCACAAAATTTCCCCCAAAAAGCACCCCAAAACCAATCAAAATGTTTGACAAACCTAGAATTGAAAGGTCAGTCACGGATTAAATAATTTTATCGGTCTGACATAAGATTGAGAGCATGAAGTTCTATCAAAATAATAACTACAATTAGCAAAATTCAAAACTGAAATGGATCACCATGTCAATGAATAAACACTTCCCATGCTCACAACAAGACTGCAATAATAATAAATCTCTGCTACAGACAGCTAAAATACAGAGCCTGACTTGAGTTTCCACCTAAACCAACACTGAAACAAAAGTTACAATAAGACATAGACTACAATGTGACAAATTAAAGAGTATAAATTATTTTGTTATACAGAAATTAAGAAGAAAATTTTCACATTCATCCTGTACAAAATTAAAGATACTTGGTGCCCTCCATTAATATAGTAAACTGTCACTAAGCATACTTAATTAAAAGATGTAATAACTACTAGCAGTAAAAGAACAGACTAGATGAGCAGATGGATCCAGATACATTTTAACCTAAATTTCTTGATATTTTGACAAGATAAATAAAGGTCAATATAAACAAGAAGATCAGGGAGAGTAATAACCAGCCAGTCAGTATATCTCATTAAGGAGCTTCATACTAGAAAGATGAAAAAAACACTATCAAATTATTTTCTTTGCTCACCTGCTTGTCTTCTCCACAATGTTTCTGTTAAGCAGGTTTCCTGGAGCTTCCCATAACCACATACACATTCACATTACTGAGAGATTTATTATGCCTGAAACCACAATCATGAAATAAGGCCCACTGCCTTAGGACAGTTTAACCAAAGGAAATAAATCATTAACCTGTAATATAATTTAAATTTGTTAAATGTTGATTTTCTTTTATGCTCACTCTCTCTTGAATTTGACCCCTGCTAGAGATAATAGTTCTCTTAACTGTTTTTATCTACAGAGTCCACAGAAGGCAGAGATTGCTCTTTCTGAGCCCTTCGTATCACCTTCCCTTTGGGCACTCTCCCCAACCAGACAGTTCCTAAGCATGTAACTTTGTGTTACTCATCATGTTTGAAATGAGCTTTAGAAAGCTTCAGTAAGATTTGGCCTGTGGCTGGATCCATATGCTGAAAGTTTTCATAGCAGGTATATTTGAACTACATCACAGCAAGGACTGCAGCCTTGGAGCAGGTTAGTGGTTTGATGTGTGAAACGTGTACGTGCATGGTAAGCATCCCGCTGGGATTTATTCCCTACGTAATTTTCAGCTAAGGCAAAATCAAGCCTGGGGCTTCACTCCATAAACTGTGTTAAAACATTCCTCTCCATTCATACAGTTTCTCAGTTATTTACACATTTTAGTAATACAGTGCAGGCGGAGCTCAGTGCAATCTCATCTAAATGTAATTTACTTGCTCTCCTATGCCCACATCCCAGCCTAATACTTACCAAGCATGATGCCACACTCCACACACATGCTCTACTTCATCTCCTCTCAGTGAAAACATTCTGCAACACTGAGCTCAGATTCCTACTTACTCTTCCTACAGAAAATCTAAGTTTTGATGGCTTTACTACAAACTGCCTCGAAGAAAATCAAAAGTAATTGATATACACTCAAACATATCTGAAAGATGACATGCATTCCAAGATTGCATTTTCTACACAGTAATTTCTAGCAATCTTTTCCCCTCACTTTACTAACCCCTGTAGGCTTGTCCCATCTTCTTCTTTTGCCCAAAGTAAGTTTGGGCCTAAGATGTTATTTAAGCCAAAGTTTCCCTTGAGCACCTGTGCAGGTGGTGCAGTGAGGACTAAGGAACTCTAATGCCTATTATCCTGTTCCTGTCTACAAATCCAAGACCATCACATCTCAGCTGACAATCATGGCAAGTGTATTTTTTTCATCCCTCATCTCATCATCTGCACCCAACTGCTATTGCTTCAATCCCTTTTCTTCAGTTGTCTTCAGTTCTTCCACCCACATATTCTGGTGAGTTTATCCCTCCACAAGTCATACTGTGAGCTTAAATCTGATCTTAGTGATAAAAAATCTGAATCTAGCAATATTCTCTTGAATTTGTTTCTATGGATGCTTATGTTATTACGCCCCTTCTCTAGCGCTTAACATTTTTCCTCTTTTTCCATAAGCTTTTCATAAAACCCATGAACTGTTCCCATTTTTCCTCAAGCTGAAACACTAACAAGAACCTGCTGCCTCATTGTACAACAATGTCCTCTCAGTCCAGGCGAGCTGGGTTGGATGAATCCCTACAATGAGTGCATATTCCAGCACTCATTCCACATATTGCCATAATACAGTCTTTTATTCCCTTGAGCACAGGAAAATACACAAAACCAGAGGCCAAAAGAATGTGATGACAAAAGGGAGACAAAACTTACACAGGAGGACATTGCCAAGTCTACCTGTCATTCAAAACCACTGCAAACACCATTCTTCCAACAACAAAACAAAACAAAAGAACAAGACCCTTATTTCTCACCCAGTACTTACAGTCTCACTTCCAAGATCATTTTTCACAGCAATGTTTTGAAGAAAATTGGTTTGTTTCTATTTTCCTTCCAGCTTCCAGTGTTACTGTATATGTGGACTGTACCTCTCCTGATGGGAAATACTCTAACCTGTTACCTTTGATTTCTAGAGAAATTCACACATTCTGAGAGACAAAACTGTTGTTTACAGAACTTGCAGTGGATAGAATCCATACATATAATTAAAATTACATAATGATGTTAGTGATAAAATTTAGTGTCCATACCCTAGCTCCTTAAATGTGCAAATTAAACAACAAACATTTGAGTTCAATTAAAAGAATTCAGAAAGAATGCTATTAATAGCTTCTGATGAACCAGAGGGTAGCATTCACCTTGCTTTAATTTCCTACAGTTTGGAATCTAGGCTGGTCACTCAGGCTTCACCAGTTAGTGTGAAGAGATGTGAGCTGCATCTCTTGTCAGCAACTATAAATGAAACATTTCAAATGCAAGGTTGTCATCTAAGGAAGTAGACTAAAAAGGGGGGCAGTGCTGTGGTACAAATTCAGGATTCTTATCAGTACTGTATGTCAGTAGAAACAATAAAACCTTAGTTATTGAAAGTCCTGTACACAAACTGGCCTGCTCACCAGAAGACAAAAAAGTATTAACTGACATATTTCACTGGACATGTAGACAACCTTTAGTCCCTGACATGCAAAGGTGGCAGGAGAGATACAGGTTGAAACCCAGGATATCACAGAATGGGTCAAGTTGGAAGGGACCACAGTGGGTTACCAGGTCCCATCTCCCTGCTCAAGCAGGGCTATCCTAGGGCACATTTTACAGAATTGCATCCAGATGGTTTTCAAGTATCCCCAGTAAGGGACACCCGACAGCCTCTCTGGGCAGTCTGTTCCAGTGCTTGGTCACCTGCACAGTAAAGATGTTCATCCCCATGCTCAGGTGGAACTTTCTGTGCATCAGTCTCTGCCCTTTGCCTCTCATCCTATTGCTCAGCACCACTGAGCAGAGCCTGGCTCCATCCTCTTGGCACCCTCCCTTCAATACTGATAGACATTGATGAGGTCCTTTCTCAGGTGTCTCTTCTTCAAACTAAACAGATCCAGATATGGAGAGATACAAGAGAGAAACTATAAAAGATTTGAGCCTAGATCAGCTTTAAAAAAAATTTTTGGAGGGAAGTCTTTTATACTACCATTCCAAAATACTACTGAAATTGTGCATGATACTTTTACCAGAAAGTAACATAATCCCAACAAGCATTCCTGACAGTTGCGGAATATATAAGTAAACAGCAAGACTTCTAGACATGTGCTAAGAAATTACTATCTGCATCTCCTTCCTCACTAACAGGAAAGCTACAACCCTGACTGCTGTTGGAGCCAAGACTCAGACAGAAAGGCAGTACAGCAGTCCAGATGATACTGTTTGGGATCCACGTTTCCTCTGACATCTCAATGGTTCACCTTACACATCCTCACACTAGGACTCAAGAATATACCTCGCTGAACAAAGCAGGCAGCCAAGGCAGCAAGCACCCTGCACTGTATTAATGGGAACACAACCAGCAGATTAAAGGGAATGATGATCTCCCTTAACACTTACTAGACCACACATGCAATACTGCACCCACTCTGGGGCCCAAAACAAGAAAAAATATGAACAAACTGCAGTACACTCAGACAGTCATGGGGCAAGAGTACTTGCCCTGTGAAAAGCAGCTCAGGAAACAGCCTGTTCAACTTAAGATGGTTTTTGATTGACCTAATAGCAGTCTTCCCATACCTGTGAGGAGGTTATCCGGAAACACAGCCAGGCTCTTCACAGCAGTGCATGTCAGAGTTGAAAAGCAATAGGTATAAACCAAAATAAGAGAAGCCTCAATTTGATTCAAGGAAAAGGGCTCTCATGATACAGACAAATATTGAAGTAAGCTGCCCAGAGGGGCTGTGAAGTCTCTATGCCTATAGGTTTCCAAGACACACTGGATAAAATGCTGAGCAACCTGGTCTGGCCACAGAGATGACCCTGCTTTGAGTAAGGGGGTTGGAGAAGTGATTCCCCAGGTCCCTTCCAGCCTGAATTTTACTGTGATAAAAGTTGTGGGCTGTATCAGGCTAGACAAAATGAGGGGAGAAAAAGAAGATAAAGAAACTTGCAGTTACTCTGGTATTATTTGATAGCATGTATTTTTCAAATTGCAGCATTGTCCTAATACATCAGTATCCTACAGATACTCTCACACAGCTGAAACCTGGCACAGGCAGGGTGATCTCCCTTTCAGTTAACAGCAACACACAGCACTGGGAAAAAAGCAATGCTTGAGGGAAAGAATGGGAAAAAGCAATTCTGCATGACCAAGAACTTCTGTCAGAATGTCATCAATACAATGGTAACCTGGCTTTTAGTAAAGGTCATGAGCAATTACAGTCAAAATGCTGCAGAGAGAGAGGTGGTTATATAGGTAATTCCAAAGGAAAAAAGGTATCTTGTAAGACAGAGAAATCAGGAATGACAGTGATATCAAATATGTTTTCTCAAGATGTTAAGAGCAAATAGCTGACACATTTAAAGAAATCATAGTGGCCAAGAATCTTAATGTAAAGGCCATTCTTGAAGAACACTGTAATAGTAAATCAATACGACATGATATTATCCTGGTACAGTCTGTCCTTCTTTAACATTAATTGGAAGTGGGGAAAAGAGCTGTATCTGACATGGTCCATAAAATGTAATTAAACCTTTGGAGTGAAAAAGAGCGGAAAATTCTGGATAGCTACAGATTTTGGGTTAAGAACAGTGATTTACTACAGCCTGAATAGTTCAATTTCTAAAGAAAAAAGGTATTAAACATCCTCTTTAAAGAGACAGAATGAAAAGGGTATTACATTTTCTAACTCAATAACATGACTGGGTCCATCCATTTCCCGTCTCTTACTCAATTATCTATGTAATACTTACCCTTTCTGTCAGAATACTGCAAAAAATCTATTGAAAGATGAGAAAACAAAAGGTGACATCAGTTCATACAGAAAATGCATTCTGTTACAGTACATGCTCTCCGCTTTAGCAGTTCATGTCACTTAAAATGTCATTCAAGTTTCACATCCAATTCTACTTATATCAAAAGAGTAACAAAAATTATTTGACCAGGTTCAAGTTCAAAGAACTTTTACAGGGCGAGAAGAAGACTTGAATACGAACAGAAAAGTGCATTGCTCAAAAAAAAATGACAAAAACCACAGTGAAATGTGTCTATTAGTGAAAACCACTAGTGAAATGGAGTGAAATGCAGTCTGTTTTCCTTCCACCAACAATAACTATTAATGGTGCTCATGGTAACACAGAAAAGTAATTTGGCTAATCCATCAAAGAGTAAAAGTGTACCAGAGCTAGTAGCAGAAGGCAAATGCCACAACATACTCCTGGAATTTATTCTCGTTTCACTTCATGACACCCCCCATTACTACACCTTTGTTCCTGTATCTACCCACACTTGCACACTCACAATGTAGATCAGGCAGTCACATAACCTCATTTCCCTGAAGTTCCCCAAGAACAAACACAACCAACCACATGAAAAAGAGAAGTAGGACTGGCAAAAACCATGGTTACATCAGCAGTCAGATGAAAGTAATTTTGAAGAGGAAACTTCTTTTAAAATGGACAGTTGGGTTACTGTTGGGAGTACGAGAATGTACAGACAGACTTGGAGCAATGTTGGTTGGATGGGACCTTTGAAGGTCACCTAGCCCAGCCTCCCACTCAGAGCAAGGCTAGAGCCAATGCTAGATGACACTTTCCAAGCAAAGAGGCTGTGCTCAGCAGAACAGTGGGTGGCAGAGACAGCAGGATGTCTGGTGCAAACCAGGCCTGGCTTGTGCCCTCTACTCTCCAGAGGCATCTGGATTTCCATGTCAAAAATCAGCCAAGGAAAGCATGAACTGACATGGTGATCCTTTCTAAGGGATAAAAATGAGACACTGCAGTAAATAAAGAACTCCAAGCAATATTTCTACTCTGAATGACAGGAGAAAATGAGCAACAGAATACTCTGATCACATGGATAAACTCACCAAAAAGAAAAGCTATATGGAGTAGATGACATGACACGTACCAACATGACACACTCTCTTCCGTGATGGAGTGAAGCTCGGCTCAGTATTCCAGTGGTCTCAAAACAAACTCATGAACAAGCTCAAAGAAACTTGCTTGCAAAGCTGATGGCAGAAAACCACGGTAATTTGGAAAGTGAGGAGCAAACAGGCTGCAAGAACCCAAGGAAAATGAAGTGTGATGCACATATCAAGTAGTTAATATTTGTCAGCAGTCGGGTGCAGATTTAAAAACATTAACAATGCATGGAAAGGCCATTCTTTTTAACATGTAACATCCTTGACAATTCAGGTTTTGAGACAGACAGTAAAAGAGACATCTGTTCTGTTTAGCTTTTATTTAACCACAGCAGGAAAAAGCTGTTCTTCACTTAGGTAACAAGACATGTTAGTGTTCATATGACTTTGACAGGTCTGATGGAGCGCGGGCAGGAGACGAGTGCCAGCTAAAGATAAATATACTTTAGAGACAGTCTAGGTTTTTAAGGCTTTTCTCCAGAGGAGGAGAGAAGAATGATGAAAATTTGGCCATTTTTTGTTCAGAGATGTGAAATTTAAAGGCTGTCTTAATGGCCTTTGTCACACAATGAACAACTTTAATTGTCAAGAAATTGCTTTTCCAGGTTGACTGCCTGCTTAAACTAGAGACTATATAAAACAAGTCCACTCCTCACAGACTTCTACATTAAACAATTTGGTCATGGTGGTATTTACAGTTGTGCCTCTGTATATTAAGCTCTATAGAAGTTGCTACCTTGGTATTTTCAAAGCATGGCAAAAATTACAGAAGCAGCAAATTAAAAAATTCCTGAAGCAAGAAATAAGGAAGTTAATTGTCTGGAATTAACATAGATGTAACTAAATGAACCTTGACCCAAAACCAAAAGACTTATACAACGCTATAATGGAAAGGGTTACAGAAAAGGTGGGAGACAAAAGTAGAGCAAAATAAAATTCTGAGGAGTATTTAAAAAAAAAAAAAGGTAAGACCACCCCCCCCCCCAAAATTCTGGCCCAAGCAGGCAAAAAGGTAAGTGCTCTGAAATATTATCTTGTAAGGATAGACAGTCATGCAATGGTTTGAGTTGGAAGAGACCTTAAATCATCTATTTTCAACCTCCACCGTGGGCACGGGCACCTTCCACTAAACTCTGCATCTGTGACACCTGAACTATTTCCTTTCTTTCTCTTGTCCCTCTAGTTTAGCTATTGGCTCTTCAAATACACGTCACTAACCCATTACAAGGGCAAAGGCATGTTACTAAAACGAGCATTTGGACCATAATGAACAAAACCAAACACTTCTGTTTGGATGATGCGCCTCAGCACCTGGAGAACGCAAGGTGAACATCCCCTTGGCCGATCCAGGGACAGCTGTCCCTGCCCTCGGTTGTGTCCCTGCCCTCGGCTGTATCCCCGCCGGGCCGCCCGTCACACACTGAGGCGCTGCTGTGCCCTTGTCCCGCAGGCACCGTGTCCCGGCCGGGAGCCCCGAGCCGCCCGCAGTCCCCCCGCCGCCGGCAGGGCAGGGCAGGGCAGGGCAGGGCCGGACCAGGCCGCGCCGGCTCCTCGATGTGGCTTTGGGCGCGCAGCCGCGGCCGCAGGGAGCTCCCCGCCGGTGTCGGTGCCCTGGGCCACTGCCGGCCCTGCCCAGCCCAGCCCAGCCCGTGCCGGCACCTCCGCTTCCCCTCAGCGCTTCCCGCGCCGCATCACGTGTGGCCAGGGCGGACCGGGCCGCCCCGCCCCGCTCTGCTCTGCTCTGCTCTGCCCGGCGCTCTCGGAGCACTCACTCGCCAGAGCTGCTGCTGCCTCCGCGCCTCCGCTCCTGCGGCCTCCGCCTTCTGCTCGTCCCGGGGCGCCTCTCCGGGGAATAGGCGGCGGGGCGGAGCGGGGCGCGGGGCGGTGCCTGCCCGGGCTCCCTCCCCTGCGGCCGGGGCAGGCCGGGCAGGCCGGGCGAGGGGCCGGGGGTGAGCCGGGGTTGCTGGCCGCAGCGGGAGCGGCCCCGGCTGCCAGAGGGACGGGTCGTGCTTGGCGGAAGCAGCGGCCAGCCGGGCCCGGGGCCGGGAGAGCGGGACAGCCCGCGGCCGCTGCCAAAGCAGGAGCAGCGCCCGGCGCTCCCGGGAAGAGCTGCTCCCTCCTGGAGGCCGCGACAAACGTGCAGTGCAACTGCTGGCAGCCAGTCTGGCTTTCAGAGAACCTTTAAAAAACCTTATTATTTTACAGACGCTGTTGACCACTCTGTGGGAAGAGATTTTGGCTGGAGGCACAGATTGGTCTTGAGCCTGCTGAAGCAGGAGTTTTAAACTTGGAGGGTGCCAAGTGCCTGTTTACTGCCTATGCAGGCAGCTTCCAGTTCCCAGCCGCAGGCTGCCTCAAGCCGGCTCCGTAGGGTTCAGTCTGCTCTTCAGCAAAGCATGTCAAGGTTCCACACAGTAAAATCACTTTAGAATGAGCGCATTGATAGGAGGAATAAGAATGAGACACCCTTTTTACCAGTGCTGTAGAAAGGGACCTGAGGGTCCTGGTTGATGGTAAGTTGAACATAGCAGTGCCCAGGCAGCCAGGAGGGCCAACTGTCCTGGGGTGCATCAGGCACAGCATTGCCAGCTGGGCAAGGGAGGGGATTGTCCTGCTCTGCTCTGTGCTGGGGCAGCCTCCCCTTGAATATCATGTGCAGTTAAGATAAGAAAGATATTAAACTGTGAGAGAGTGTCCAAAGGAGGGCTCCAGAGATGGTGAAGGGACTAGAGGAGAAGCCATATGAGGAGCAGTCTGTTCAGCTTGGAGGCGACTGAGGGGAGACCTCACTGCAGTCAACAGTTTCCTCATAGGGGAAAGCAGAGAGGCAGACACTGATCTCTTCTCTGGTGATCAGTGATACAACCCAGGGGAATGGCCTGAAGCTGTGAAGTCATGTCAGGGAAGGTTCAAGCTGGATATTAGAAAAAAGGTTTCTCAACCAAAAGATGGTTGAGCCCTAGAACAGGCTCCCCAGGGAAGTGGTCAGAGCATCAGCCTGACGAAGTTCAAGAAGTGTTTGAACAATACTCTCAAGCACATGATGTGACTCTTGGGCAGGGCCAGGAGTTGGACTCAGATGATCCCTGTGGAGCCCCTCCAACTCAGGATATTGTACGATTCTCTCTGAACCATACAAGCACCATTCTGTAGCTTGTTTATCGGGACAAGCAGGTGATACTTTGATGTCAGTCCCTCCTCCTCGACTAGTTATTAAGTGGAAGCCAATGTGCATCCAGGACAGACTATTCACTTTCTTACCCAATTAGCATTCAGTAATTTTGTCCCACCTCTAACATTGGGTAGGATTGTTGCAAAATATGGAATATGTGAAATTTTCCTTAAGACAAGATGTTTTTTGATGTTTGCTCTTTGTGTAATTTTAAGGCTAATCAACAAGAACGGGTATTCAGTCTGTGAAACAAATAAAAGCTAACAAGCAAGCTCTAAGTGATGTCCAGGTGTTAGAAAAACAAATTACTTGGTAGAATTGCCTTGTTAGGGTTCAGGGCTTGACATGCCTCAGTGATCTCAGACCTAGGGGAAGGTTAACAAAGCTTGGGAAGGATGTACCAGTGATAGTGGACACAAAGAATGCAGAATTTATTGGCCACAAAGACATCTGGCAGAACTCCCAAGATAAGAAACTAATAACTGTTTAAACTAATAACCAACAACTGTGGTGCAATCAGCTCTTACTGGGTAAAAGATAATTCCAGCAGGCCTGATTGTGACCACCAGCTCATGGACTGCAGACCCAAGAAATCTACCAACCAACCCCAAAGAAGAGAAGGACTGACCATGGGGCTAATTAGCATGAGAAGCAAGAGAATTGTTAACCAATAAAAGATAGAATACCAGTTAATAAGGGAACTATGTAACTTGTAGCCAATGAACATTAATTCCTTTGTTTGCTAAAATGTAGAAAAGGTTTTGATAGTTGGTGTGTGTGATTTGTGCAATACACTGAACAGCCCAGGACTGTACAACTCTGAAATAAATAATCGATGTCTCTCGGAAGTGTCATTATTGGCTCATTGCACACTGGGTAACAAATCTGATTTTGGCAGAGAAGATTGCTCAGCCTTTGAGGCAGTAGCTCCTGCTTTCAATATTTTATCATTTTAGAGACTGAATTAATTAGTATTCCATTGCTTTCTTCATGTGCTGCTGTTTTTTGTTTAGGCACACATATTCAACATCAATACACTTGTGCTGAATCAAGATTTTGAACTATTACTCCACAAGGAAGAACATCTTCCTGTATGTCCCAGTACTTGTATGCCAGGCCCATTAGGTTTTCTTCCTAGCTTGTAGGAAGTTGAGTCAGGAGAACCCTGACTCAAAAACTTATTACAAAAATAAATAGCATTGTCACAAAATTTATGCAAAAAAAGATAGCAAAATTCAGATTTATTTCATGGTTTCATTACAAATGTATTTACTTCCTGCTCAGCTGAAAATAAATTGGAACATACCGTTGGCAACCTAAATGATTAACACCACATAAAAAAAGTTCAGCTCAGAAATCACAAGCTACCAATTTCAGTACCTGTAGGTATTTTTCCTAACAAAAATATTTATTTTAAAAAGCCCTGAACCACTTGACATGTATCATCACTGACACACACTGAACACCCATGCCACAACACTGCAGAGCAGTTTTCTAATACAAAGTAATCAGTCCTCCAGTGCTCGATAGTCCATGCAGCTGTGCACATCCTCTTCCTTGGAGAGCTATATGGTCCTTTTTCTTTAAAGCACAAGGTCTGAGTTGCTGTCTTATAACTTTACACCTATGTACAACCACTTCACAGTATTGTGGAGCCCAGCACAGTCTGAAGTGCCCTTAATTAGTGGCACCTGCTGCTTATGGTGTTCCATGACACAAGTTTGGCTCCTTCAGCGTTTACATTGCAGAAGTCCAGCCATGTGATCTCACTTTTGTTTCCAGCAAATTCTAGTCTGTTTGGGTTAAATGTGCCCTCATAAACACATTTGGCAGAGACACACCAAGAGCTGTGGAAGGAAGCACTATTCAGTCAAGGGCCACGTCAAGAAGCACATGGGAATCTACATGTAATGACAGGTATGTAAATGTACCAATGCTCATTTGAAATATGGGAAGTCAGGCAGGAACCAGCAAATAAATATCAAGATACTGAAACAAAAAACCCTCAGCATACTGAAACACACTATGCTATCCTATCACATGTAACATTCTAACAGCTACAGCTTGAAAGAGCAACTGGAACCTAAAGAAAAAAAAGTCACTGTTGCAAATTTACAGTTGCTTTAGAGTTGCTTTTTATAATAAGAGTGAAGGACATCAAAAGTCAATTCAGTAAGTTGTGACTGTTTATTACAGAAACACAGACAAGCTAGCAATGAATCGAACTGGACATGACTGCTCTGTTTTCATACAAAGGGATTTGATGTTCAGTGCTTTATCAGTCATGTAAATTTGTTTTCTCCCATTCCCTCATCCAGCTACTCTCTGACTCTCAAAGCAAGTACCTGCCAGTCTGCTTCAATGCCAGTCTTTTAACATTCTCAGAGCCAATAATGTGTGAGAATGCTAGAGAGGTGTATGGGACCAGATTACTTCAACTGAAAGTGTCAGGGAGATTTTTTTTCCTGTATATGAGCTGATCATCTTAGTTACCCTTTGAAGTTAGTGAAGATGAATATCTCCTTCAAGTATGACTTCTCACATCCTAAAGATGGGTTTTTTTTTTCCCTAGTGACTATAAGAGAAACTAGGATGAATATCTCAGATACAGGTACCTCAAATATGAACGAAAAAGTTATCAGTGAATAGGCCCAATATTTTTAACAAACCATTCAAAAATATTATAGATTTTTATTTCTTAGTGCCCATAAACACACACACAACCCACATCTCTGAAGTTTAAATACCAAGTATGAAATTAAATAACAGGAAACTTCATGTACATAACATTGGTCTAGACACAAGAGAAACATATAATTAGGAAACTCCACTGGAAGTTTTTGGGGAAAAGAGGGTAACATCCATAGCAGTCATTGTGACTATTTTTCTGACTCCATTCTGTGCATTAAATCATTCCATATTTCTCTTCTCAGAACTGTATCTGAACAAGTAATTAAAAAAAAGAAGAAAAAAGGCTTCTAAATCTCTCTAGAGAATCAAACAGGCCAGCTGATAAGGAAACTTTAATCTTCTGTAATTAGCAATGGGAAAAAAATCCAGCACATAGGAAAGACAGACAATATTTTTAACTACAGTTATGTACAAGCCCACTTTTTCTTCACCTTTTTCTCTTTGAAGTTGAGTGTTCTGCACTATTCCAGGAGTTGGTTATGAGGTATGAAAAACCAGTAAAAAGGTTAACATTATAACCATTTTAATAAAAGCCACTGCACTGTTTGCACTTTCAAAATATTTCTGAAAATAAAGTAAAAAAATACTTCATATTCTTGAAAGTCTTAAGGAAATTTTTATTACAAAAGCAGTCATCTTTGTGGCTTCTTTTGAACACAATTCTGCCTCAACATTACACTCAGACATATGGGTATGCTTCATATTACCATCATACAGGTAATCACATTGAATTTCTATAGCACTGAATATTATATAAAACAAATAAACCCTGACAAAAATATATACAGGTAGCCAGAAAGCTAATAAAGAAGAAATTATGTTGTCTATACTGAAGAGTAAACACCATTTTCAAATACTAACAAAACATCCAATTTGTTTGTCTGTCTCTTCCATCTAAGACTATCGAGTAGAAAGATTTCCACACAGGAATTTCTACAACTTTGGTTTATAATGACCTAGAAAGAATTCCTACCCCATACATAAAATTGATCTGCTGGATGTCTTTAAAGCTGATACAGAAAGCAACAGGGAAAACTACACATGGGCTTTATGATGAGAATATTAATTTAAACTCAGGATGTCATATTCCAAATATACATAAAAGACCTGATTATATTAAACACATTTATCTTCTGCTATAAATTAGCTCATCCAGCCAGATCCCAGCTCTTTAATTCCTCATGACAGAAGAAGCTACGTGTTCGCTATATCTGATGAACAGCAGGCTATGTATGGAAAGTCTTCAGAGCCTGCTGTTTGTACTGAAGGGTGCATCTATTTCAACACCTTTCAGGTACAAAAGTTTGTACTAAGCTATGCTGGTCATTGGAAGATGATTAGCCATACTGGTGCAGTGTTCTGCTTACCAGATACTGATCCAAGAGCATGCTTTTATCATATTCAGAAACAAGTTTCTGAAAATTTCGTCCAGAAACCAGAAGAAACGGAAACAATTGCAACGGCTTAGTACCCTATGTGAACTAATTAGCCCTACTGAGAAACAGGCTGTATTTGCAGGAGAGGAGCATACATGCCTCTGGCACCTTGACTAAGACCAGTATGGCAACATACTCTATAATGTAGCCATGTTAGTTTGTTCAAAGCCAAATTTGTGGACAGCACCACACTGCCATAGCCTTGCTGGCTAGATCTACTGTTAGTCTGGCAAAAATATTACATAAAAATACCTGGATGACTTGTAGTACCCGAGCTAGCTTTGTCAGAGGATGCTTTGGTAGCTCTGCAGTATTGCAGTGTGCTCTGTAGACATACCTGGTTCTTGAAACAACTGTCATTTCCAAGCAAATTCATAATGTAAAAGTAGCCTATGGGAGATTCAAAACGTTATAGATGCAGAATGGTTGCATGGTGGTTAGATGAGGAGGTCACACAACATCCTGTCCTATGGCAGGAATTTCCCCAACACTTTAAGTGGTTCCACATAGATGATTTGTATGTGGAGAACATTAAAGAGTATCACAATAATCAACGGACAAATTAGGAAAGCTGCAAATACTATGCTGATCAATTTCTCCCAGGGGAGGTGGCTGGCAAGAATAAAGGAATATGAAAAGACAGGCAAAGTTCCCCAGTTTTCATATCCAATAGCAAACTTCCAACCTTAAACAAACAAACAAAAACAAACATCTTAAAAAAACTCAGAAAACCCAACCACCAGCAAATAAACAGACATGCGACTACTTCCTGAAGCAGGAATGTAAATATTAGCACATGACAAACAACTCTGGACAGCCAGAGATCAAACGTGTATTAAAGCATAGCCCCTTTTGAGAGGTAACACGGTATCAACATAAACCACCTCTGAATCATCCCATATCGATGTGCTCAGTTTATACATTAACAGCTATGCTTATTTATCTGCCCCTTCAGCAAACACACGAGTCATGGGAGACAAAGGTGAAGCCAAGTTCCTCCAGGTAACAGATCAACAGCCAAGGTCAGGTCTTCTGCACAGTTGCTTTTCCACAGAAATTATCTCTTTATTCCCCAGCAACAGAGGTGCTGAAAAGTGTAATGTCCTTAACCAGAAAGCACTGAATTGCCTGAGAACACAGCAATTAGCTCCTACAGACACTGTACTGTATTTAGACCACTGACCTGCTGCAGGAGCTAAAGCAATTCTGTCTTGTTGCCCATGTTGTCTGTGATAGATGAGCCTGCTAGAACAGAAACTTTACCCAACTCCTATGTTGCCTCACATTCTTTTCCCTTGGCTGCTTGCTAAAATCTCCATCTTCGTCTAAGAGTATTTTCTACACTCAAGAATACCTCAGCAGTACACTGGCTGATTATGGTCAAATCCTTGCCCTTATTTACTCCGGTACAAATCTGACTCTTCACAGGCTGGAGACAGAAATGAGCATAAGGGTGTAACTCAAATTATATGAGTAGACTGATGTGCTGGAGAGAATTTATTCTTCCACTGGCTCTGCAGGACTGGTACTGGAAGGCAGTAATAAAACTGAAGTGGACAGATATTTTTCATACTTGAAAAGATCAGGATTTAAACAGGAAATTGCACTTTTAAATATCACTTTCAGAAATAAAACTGCCTCCTGCTATTCATCCTGCTACTAAAAAGTCAGATGAAGATATCAAATTACAAGTGTATGCTGTGAAATTCCATCTGCATTGCTTTCAAATATCTATAAAAATGTTCTAATGGACTTTAAAAGCAGTTCAAGTAAAAATAAAATGATCCCTCAAGCTGAAATGTTAGGATCTGTAGGAGGGTAAAACTGGACATTCAAGTGTGCGGTGCTGGTGGTGGTGTTTTTGAGAATGATGACTGAATCCTGTACATGGTCCAAAGTACCCATGTAACAGTAGTTGTAAACAGCATGCACAGGCAACCTGAAAAGGAACATCAGGCACCGCCTTTCTTTTGCAACTGCTCCAGTTTTCTTCTTAAGAGGTTGTAGTTTTCCTTGGTTCCGGGTGCCATAGGATCAAGTTTCAGGGAGACTTCATAGTGCTTCTTTGCTAAGTCAAGGTTTCCCCAGCGATGATAAAGCACAGCTGGAACATCAATGGGGAGTTTCATTAGCAATATTGTTGAATAACGTACAATCTTGCCAATCACTTGGAAAACAACATTGAAGTATTTGTTTCCAGTGAGGGTCTGTCACTGGCTGGTGGCACAGTAGCTGCTTGTTCTGTTGCCAAATGCAGGAGCAAAGCCTGGGAGCAGAACTGGCATGGGAATGATGAAGGAATGAATTACAATGGAGCCATAAGTGGCAGCTCTTATCTGGTGAGCTCATTGCGGGTTACAAGCATAGCATAAATGAACCAATTTGCAGACACTGAAGTGCAGCTACCTCTGGGCTGGATTGTGCAGCCCTCTTGATCTGTCATATCGTGTGACAGCTTTTCTGGTTTTAGTGCCCTGTTCTTCTGGCTGGCAGTTCTTCTAGAAAGTAAAATAGAAATCTGCCCAGCAAGAAGAAGGCTCAAAAGATTGCTTTTTCTTTTTAAACACAATGAATATGAAGCAAATAAACAATAAAGCTGATAAGAGTTAGAAAGGCTCTTACCCAAATTACCATGATAACTAGCAGCATTTGGATTGGCTTTAATTGCCTTGAGGAACAAAGCTTCAGATTCCTGAATAATTTAAAATAACAAGTCATCAGGAAAGTCCATTCTCATATATATAAAACAATGCCAAATTTACCCACCACTGTAATTAAAAACCCTCCAAAACTATGCCATATCTATAAGATACCACCATATAAATATCCTGAGCCTGCCTGATCCTGTAGCTCAGGTGGCTATAGCCTCCTGAAAACAGTAATAATGCTACAAATAAGTGTCATGCTTTCATAGGCTCCTGTTATTTTTAGCAGAAAGTTATTAAGCACTAGTGAAGTCTGCAAAACTGTTAACCTAAAGTACCTTATTTTTTTAATAATTACAGTATTTTCCCACATTACCTGCTGAAGTTTTCCCTACTTATGCAATCAAGTAAGGGATAATATAATTCACTAGCAATTAAAAATTTGCTAAAATCCAAGCAAACCTTTCCTTTTAAAATAGTTTTGGCATTAAAAATAGGGGCATTCCAGTAAATCCCTTTCAAACATGTTTCAGTGTGGTTCCCAATGAACAGCAGCTGAGTACCTGTTACTTAAAAAAATCGTGGCAAATCATGTCATGCCATGCAACATCCTTCACATTTTCCTCACCAGTTATCTTCTCCATATTAGCACTTACCATGTGTACTCTTAAAACTCTTGTTATCTGAGTCCTTCCTAGAAAACCTCAGCTCTCCCACCAAATATTCAGAGAATAATTCACTGCTACATTTACTCTCTAATTAAAACAATTCTATTTTTCCAAACTAGCTGCCAATATAGACACGTTTTTCCCAGGGCATATTTCCTGCAGAAAAACGTTACACCCCCCCAATCCAAATGGAGTGTACTTATTCGCTGACATGCAAGTTTAGATACTTGAGAGGAAATTTTACATAGAGTTTTATGCTGTGCTGTCCTTTAGGGAAAGTTGTTCATTCAGTTTCAATGCAAATGACCTGAAGATAAAATTACCTCAATGCGGTAGACTTCCGTCTGAATGCACATACTTGGTGTCTGAGGTATGTGAGAACAGTAATATAGAGAAAAGTCCTTTCGTTTGTGCTAAGCTTTCACTGCTTAAAACATAACACAGGCTCTACTGAAAAAGAAAACCTGTCAGCCAGATTTTTGGTTCCACCATCTTCTCATGTCAAGCATGAAATAACTCTCTATAAGAGTCCCTTCAGGAAGGAAGAAATTTCTGATGTCAAGATTGAGTCACTCAACTTTGAGTGACTTAAGAGACTCCCCATATGCCCAAATTCAAATGCAAACTAAAATCCTTGCTGTGCACAGCTGAGGTTGCTATTCTCAAGCCAGGAGAGACTCAGGTAGAAAGTGCCCTCATCTCCACAGGTCAAGGAAATTACAAACCCCAGGGTTCTCAGACCTAGTCCAATGGAGGGCTACAAATATGATGAGGGGACTGGAGCATCGCTTATGAGAAAAGGCAGAAGGAGCTGGGCCTGTTCAGCCTCAAGAAAAGATGATTGAGAGGGGACTCAATGTCTGGAAGTATCTGAAGGGGACTCAATGTCTGGAAGTATCTGGAAGTATTTGGAGTGTGCCAAAAGGATGGATCCTGGCTCTTCTCAGTCATGCCATGCAACAGCACAAGAGGCAATGAGCAGAAACTGATGCACAGGAAGCTCCACCTGAACATGAGGAAGATTCTTTACTGTGCAGTGGCAGAGCACTGGAACAGATTGACCAGAGAGGTTGTGGAATGTCCTTCCCTGGAGATATTCAAAACCTGCTTGGATGCGATTCTCTTTAACCTCCTCTAGGTGAACCTGCTCTAGCTGGGGGATTGGATCAGACGATTTCCAGAGGTCCCTTCCAACTCCAACAATCCTGTGCCCCTGATTTTGTTTCAGGAGAAGGAATACTTGCATAAGGCAACAAGATGTCTGCAAGTTTAGAAAGTATATGACTCCATAGTGCAAGTTTTGGCATTGTTTTCCTATGGCATAAGCAGTTGCTCCCGCATTCTCATACCCAGACAATTAAAGTTCCTGGATACATTGGTCTCTTTGAAACTCATACTATTTAGTGACTTCATTCATGATGGTACTGAATGGCTCATGGTACTGAATGCATTTTTCCAAATTTTACAGATAGCACCCTAGAGGAGGGAGTGAGAAATACACTGGAGGGGTGACCTGCTATTTTGAGGGACCTGGGCAGGGCAGAGAAACAGACTAGCAAGAATCACAGAATGGCTGAGGCTGGAATGGACCTCTGGTGGCTATGTGATTTCTTCCATTAGCACTTCTGAGACCACTCCTGGAGTATGTGTTCGGGCTGGGTGTCTCCATGATAAGAAAGACATAGACATACTTCAGTGAGTCTTGCAGAGAGCCACCAAGATGCTCCAGGGCTGAAACACAAGACATGCAAGGAACAGCTGAGAGAAGTGGATCTTTTCAACCTTCAGGAGAGAAGATGAAGGTGCTGCCTGCACCTACCTGATGAGCTAATACAGAGAAGATGGAAACAGACTCTTCTCACATGTCTGTGAGACGGGATGAGACATAATGGATGCAAGCTGGCATATGAGAAAGTCCAACTAAAGGGAGCATCAATTTTTTTATCATAAAGTTGGTCAAGCACTGAAATATGCCGTCCAGAGAGGTTTTAGACTATCTATCCAGAGATATTCAAGATTCGACTGGAACTGGCTCCGGTTTGGGTTAGGGGTTGGACTAGATGACCTCTGGATGTCATTTCCAGGAAAAATTATTCCATGATTTCCATGTTTCTCAGTCGCTTGAGAAACATACTGAGACTCAAAAATTTAGCAAGTGGTGTAAGATAATATCCTCTTTTCCTACAACTCTCCAATCCTAAAAATCAACAGTGGAGTGGCACTTGAAAGTATGTGGTAATTGTAAGCCCCACGAAGTTGTATTTTTTTCCTACTTCAAATTTTCGTATTTTGGCCTAGTAAGTAAATATGAGTTTTCTTCACCAGGAAGGTTAACAGCAACCAAAATAAACAATATGCTGACCATTCAATTCAGTCTTATGCCTAAATGTTGCCACCTACACAGAGGAGAAGCACCTTATGAACAGACTTGCATCCTTTCACTGCTGAAGCACAGTGGGACAACACATGCAGTGTGCTTCCAGAAAATTTAATGAAATAAGATATTCAAGAGCTGGCTGCCATTACCATACATCTTCAACTACATGCTCAGAGTATTTTTATTACCACTGCTTTGCTCAGCAGCTAGTAGAAGCATACTGGTTGATTAAAGGCTATTTAAGCTGCATCATATTCATATTACTGTGGATATATGGGGTAAATATACATTCCAGTCCATCAGTGATATTTCAAATGGCTGCTTCTTGCCAAATCTTTAAGTGTTGCCAAGAAACTTTCAGGCTGCGTATAGCAAAGGCTTGGGGTAAGCACACTGCATTCCATCTGCTGCCAAGGCCACAAAATTGTAGTCTGGCTTTATTTCAAATACAAAAAATGCTGAATGGTTTCAATTTATTGCACTTTTTACAGAAAAAGCATAGATGTATACATAAAAATACAGCACACATATTTTCAAAGAGCTAAAGATAGCTTGGTTCTTCATCCATTGAGATAAGAACAAGCATTTGAAACAGAATCTGACTTGGTGTAACAGATGTTAATTAAAAAACCCAAACAAAACCACAGAAACAGCTCATCCTTTATGTGCTTTTCTTTCTGGAACAATAAATCACTCATCAGTAGATACAAACTAAAAATAAAGGGCTTTTTTATTTTTGTGACATAGGAAACCTATCTTCTGCTGAAAATCAAAGTGCATTTGAAAGTGAAGGAGAATGTTGTATGCTTATTGGAAGGAGGAGAATGTTGTGTGCTTATTGGAAGGAAATCTCTCACAACATAATGAAACCTTTTTGAATCAATATCTTTTAAAATAAGAGATAACAGAAAACCCCAGAACAAATCTTCCTTTGTGGCAACAGAGCCAATGTAGTAGCAACTTTTATACAGACACATAATGAGTAACCTAATAAATTAAATGCCTGAGGTTATACAACACATCAGACACAGCCAGGCAGGACTCTGAAAATTGCCTCCATCACCTTGACAGTCTCCATCCCCTGCTCCTCCCCTCCAATTCCATTCAATAAAAATCCTTGAAGAGCCATCCACTTCTCTGTTTTAACATGGTGAGAGGGTGGACAAGAAATCTGACCTTTTCATGCTTGTTTTTGTCAGTAAGCATTCTCCCATTACAAACAAATCCACATCTCCTCTTTCCAGGCAATGCAAAATACAGCTGCTGAGATCATAACCTTTGCAAGTGAGCCCACTTTCCAATTCTCTTAATTTTCTCTCCCTGTTATAACCCATCAGTTTAAGTGACTAGTTATGTTTTGGTCTGCACAAAACTACTATTCCATATTGAACTATTAAAACACTCACTGGCTCTGTGCTTTGTTTTCCTGGGCTCCACTATTCCTTTTGCTTTTTTCAGAATGTGGACTTAAAAGCTGCACTTTCCCCTACTCTTATTTCTGCTTTGTCTCTAACATGTTCTCCTGCAGCATAATGACCTTTCAGGGCTGGCAATCAAAACCACTATCTTCTTTTTTATTTTTTAAATCCATTAAAATAGACTTGTCTCTCCCACACCTGGAAAAGTTTTCTAGCTTGTTTTCAACTTATTTTTTCTGCTTTATTTAATTACAAATGCTCTTTATTCTGTCGTGCTACATATTCTTCCTGATAAATGACAATAAAATCCTCTATTCTTTCACAGTCATGACTCACCAAAATAATCCTAGCAATTACCTCCTCCATTATCTCATACCTTTTTCGTTCTGGATGTTAATTTGTATCCTTCTGGAACTTTGTTACAGTAACCTAAAATATATATTTTATAACCACTTCAGGTGGAGAGAGAAAAGAATTAGAGTGTACAGGAAACCAGCATCACTAATGAAAACAAAAGCAAGTGCTGGGCTGTCACAGGCTCTGGCTTCACATGTGGACAGGTCAGGCCTCCACAGCTGAACAATAGCGCAGAAATTTAAGTGGTCACAGGTACTGCTGGACAAATGTATCTATTTTGAGAATCATGGAATTATTCAAGTTGGAAAAGACTTTTAAGATCATGAGGTCCAACTCAACCCAGCACCACCAGCACATTCAGCATTAAACCATGTCTTCAAGTGCCATATCCACATGTTTTTTGAACACTTCCAGGGATGGTGACTCCACCGCTTCCCTGGGTAATCTCATCCAATGTTGTACAACCCCTTTTGTGAAAAAAATTTCCTAATATCTAATCTAAACCTTCCCTGGTGCAACTTAGGCCATTTCCTCTTGTCAAGTTTCATATCATAAAATCTTCTTACTTTGTAAGAATTTTATGGTATAAAAATAAAATGAGGACATTCCTTTAGTGCTGCTAACATTATGACTATCAAAAATACATCAAATCCCTTAAAAGCCAAAGTTCAGTAGGTGATGTTTTTCTGAGGAACACCACAAAGTTGATTATTAATTTGCCCCTGTCACATATATATATCACTGACTATAGAGTGAGTTTAAACAGCTAACTATATTAAACATGTATGATTTATTCTCTGTCAGCTCATACAATTCCCTTTGGAAAACAAGTCTTTCTCATCAGTTTCATTATATTTACTACTTGCAAATGAAAGTGGCTAATGCTGAGGTACCACTCACAGGCTGGTCCACTGCACTCAAGAGAAAGTTCAATACATTGCTCAATGTATGAACTTTCTCTCATAGTATTCTGAGGTCACTCAGGTATCCCATCCTCAACCTGGGATTAACAAATTTGTATAACTGTATTTTAGATAGTGTCTGAGGCAAAAAGGCTAGAATTCTTAAACATATATATACAAGAATACATAACAAATTCACAGAATACATAACAAAAGCACAAGGACTAGCCTGTCCCACCTAATTTAAGTTCCTGAAACAAGGTCTCCAGTTCAGGCTCTCTCCCTCAGCAGTGAAGCAACACAAGACCCTAACTGCCCTCTAGTGTACTTAAGAGCCTATTTCTCTCCACTGACCATTGACATAGTGTAGGGCAGCAATATGTGTTACCCAGGCATCTAAAATAAGGAGGGATAAGCTAAGGCCAGAATCACACAACAATACTGTGACAGGAATGGGCACTGACATCTAATTATCTAAGTCATAGTCCATAAGTATCTCCTCAAACAGTTTCTACAAAAAATGTAGATGAAGTTTAATTAGAGGAAAAAATCCAACCAAACCAACCCAAAACCCTACAGTCAGAAAGCTCCAGTTACCTACCTTATATTTTTGTGATTTCCCCAGTACATTTGCCAAGGAAAACATAAGGGAATGATCATTAGGTATTAATTCCAGGGCTTCTCTTCCGACTGCTTCTGCTTGAGCTAGATTGCCTGGGAACCCAGGTAGTGGAAAAAGAGAAGGCATGTTTTAACATAGCCTTATTAGTTACTTTTCATGCTGCAAGCATACATATTTTACAAATAGCTGATTGCATAAGTTTTTAAAGAAAACAAGGTATCACACACACACACACAAATGTAAACTCCTGCAAACTAAGAAAATAGAAGTTCTTCATTTTGTTTTCAACAGATAACACCATCAGAAGAACAACAAAGCACAGATTAAAAGGTTCTGGAATTCAATCTATTATGCAAACATGCCTGCACAATGATGGCATTTCAAGTAAGTATCAGAAATTCAGTTTATGGGCAGGATTTCAAGTGATGCTTTAAAATCACTGAGTCAGAGGGAATTCTTATATTACAGTGTCTGGGTAGCCAAAGAAGAGGTAGAGAGATCCTTTTAGATAAATACAAATAAAGCTTTAGGTTTTTTTAGACAATGAATTATTCATTAAGACACTCAAATAGACTTTTACCTGTGTTATCAAGCAATATTATCATATTGTTCCAAGCCAAGCTGTGCTCTGGTTTCAAGACTGTAGCATTCCTCCAGGCATTCAATGCATCTATATGACGATTCAAATCTGCATACTAACACAAAAGAAAAATCCAGTAATTTTGCTATTACTTGCTTTACTTTCCTATCATGCACTAAAGACACTAAAGAGTTGTTAATGTCTCGGTCCTTTCCAGTAGGATTTCTTTTTATAGATAAAAATAAAAAAGTAAAAAATACTCTTGTTCTATGGAAGATAAGAGAGGTATATATTAATTTTCTTTTTTTTTTCCTTCTAGAAGAGAGGCTTGCCTTCAAATATGCATGTACCAATAAAATAAGGAGCAAAAACAGCATACAATTTAGAAATCTACACAAGACAGTTAGTAAATATTTAATGTACTTTTTTCCAAGAATCTTACTTGATTTTTTCGGCACAGTTCCATTACCTAACAATATACTAATGAATGCAAAACAGTCCAATATTTGGAAATTATTAATAATATCTTTTAAGAAAAAAAAACCCCTGTATTTTGTTTATACTTCTTTATATGATAAAATAGGATTACCAAAGGTAGTATGGAAGGAGGTATATCAAGGAAGCAATAGGAAAAGCTACTGAAAGTATGAAATCATCCTAAACTACAATACAAGCAAACTGGGATAACTATCAGCTTTTAACAGTACAGCAGAATTTTATATTTATATATAAACACACACACACACACACAGAGACACACACATTCCAGTCACAGCTGTCATTTATTCAAAAGCACTTACCAACCGCCCTAAATTGTAGTAACAATCTGGATATTTTTTTCTGTGTTTAATTGCTGTCCAGTAGCTTTGCTCTGCCTCTTCAAACCTTCTTAAACTGTTCTGTACTATTCCTAGATTCATCCAGGCAGCAGCAAAATCAGGTCTGGGCAAATTGGGAAAAAACACCAAGAGGGGACAATTAAGCATTTGAAACACAAGATCCTATTGTATGATTTAGGCTCAGCTGGTGCAAAACACTACTTAGCATTGCTCTAAACATACTGTATTTGTACAGCTAAGGACAGCAACTCCTCTGCTTCATGGAGCTCATTTCTTTCTTTCAGAATATTTCCAAGGTTGTTCATGGCATGTACATATTTTGGATTCAACCTAAGATTTAAAATTTAAGAGATTATTATTATGTACGGACAAGTATTAATATATGCAAATTGCTAGCTCTGCAATGCTGCAGAACATGAAAATGAATACCTAAGCATTTCTTCATGTTAAACATGAAAGCAATTTCAGGACAGATCATTAAAGCAGTAAAATTTCTCATACCTCACAGCTTCTCTGTAGTATTTGATTGCAGCACTTTGATTTCCTTTGTCAGCCAGGTTTTTGCCAACATTATAGTGCACCTGAAAACACAGATGGATATTCTACCAGATGCCACACAGTCAGATATTTTGTGGAACCAGGTAGCTAAAAATTGTTTCTCCAAAAAGAAACAGTCAGCACTTGTGTCATTCACTGCTGGCTTTTTATGGAGACCTCCTGCTCTCAATTTCATTTATTTGTCAGGTAAGTAGGAGAAAGTGTGACTCATATCAAATCTGTTATAGCAGAAGACACTACAGCAATGTGTCAATTAAACTTTGTTTTCATTATAGCATAAATTAGAGGAAACTCAACATTCACAAAAAAAACCCAAACAAAAAATAACAGACAGACAATTATTGTCTTAGGATAAAAATGCATCAAAGAGCATTTCTGAATATGTATAGCAACATGTTGAAGACTTTGCCTGTTAAAAACTGAAAAATGAAGGAAGGATTTAGAGCTTTCAGACTACAGGGAAGAAGATGCATCATCTGAATTTTTGGCAAGAGTAAATAGGAATAAATATATTTCAGGACAAATCTGAGTTGGAAGACATCTCAAATCCTACTTTAAAAGAAATCTCAGAAGACTATGTTACTTGGTCAAAAAATAGTGTGAGTACTGACTCTTGAAAAGAGATTTCTCACCATCCAGATCAGGGCTCATTATTTAGATTATCTTACTATTTGAAATCAAATTATATAAAATTAATCTAGAACAAACACATATGGTAATCTCTTCGAAACTTTTAAAATCTAATTTAAAAACACTACACAGGAATAACTTCAGATTGAAGTCCAATAAGAAAGGTTTATACACTTAGATAAGTATAATTCACCTTCTACATTCAAAAAAGGATTTTATCTGACGTGTCCATTGACTGAAAAATCCTAATGGCAGTTGGCACAGTAACTGGGACCTACTGATCCAGCACACATAATTATGCTGGAGCCTAGTTGTTATGGTATTTAATGGTTGAATTTCATCTCTATATGATTGTAACTATGCACTGACATACCATCAACAAATAAAGTTAAGGACATTTTCCATGCTTTCTTGAATGGGCAAAAAAGTATTTTCACTGGTTTTAAGGAGAGCAAAGGCACTGTAAAGAACACTAAGCATGCACAGAGACAGCTCCTCACACTCTAAGATATAAAACAGCACAAATTCAGCATCCCCTAAGAGCAGTTCTAGCACAGCTTCCCCAAAGAAAAAAATCCTGGCATTGTATTGTACATTCATAAAAATATGACAAGGCCCCTGGCAAAGAAGCAACAGAATGGGACATTTAGATAAAGAAATAACCAAATGAAGATCAGTTGACAGTGTCAAAAAATACAAAAAGATGGAGCAGCATTTTTGCAGGAGTCATTAAAGTAAAATGAAAGATGTTGCTTAGGACTGAATGCTATTTATATGTCTTTTCCAGGAAATTTTCAGAACACTGTAACATTACAAACTGGATTGCTCTGATTATATATGCTGAAGTCCACATATTCAGATTTTATCCATATAAAAGATAAATTGTGGCAATACAGAAGATACACCAAGATTTCACTGAATACTGTATATTAGCCCTTGAAGTACCTGACTTTACACTTCAGTATCTGCAAACAAAATTACATTTAACTTGATTCAATTTCATTTTTTAAGAAGCTTTACAAAAAGAAATTTGACTAAAGACTGGGACAGAGCAGATGAGAAAAATCTTGGTGTAAACCAGCCACTCAGGCTTTCACATGTCAGCTATCTTGTGTTAGGAAACAGCACTTCACTTTCTATTTTTCACAGTTTTTTTTTTAAACATGTAATATCTTCGCATCCATTTTTTTCCTCAAAAGTAGCAGCAGCAAGAATATTTTTCTCATGTAAGCAGAATTGTACAGTCTGAAGAAAACCAAGAGGTATCAATTCTCTCAAGTCAAATCATTAAATGAAGTATTAAGAGCACATGTATGTTTTGTGAACTGAACAAAAAACATGTAGTACAGTCTATTAAAACTGATAGCACTATTTAAATAAACTATTATAATTTTCAATGGTATATTTCTTTTGTCCTCAGTTATAGCTTCTATGTGAAAAGAAATGATGTTTCTATACAATACCCCCAAAAATGAAGGGCTCCTTGCTGTATGTAAGTTTTCTAATTTCTCTTCAAATAAAATTGTAGTAAAATGGTGGTGACAAAGAAGGGAAGAGGGAAAAAACTCAAACCAAACATACCAAAAGAAGTACCTAGCCTACCACAAATATCCAATGACAAACCAGTTCTGCAATGGATTGTAAGATGCAGTAACGTCCTGCTCTTAAGAACAGAACCAGCAAAGGGTTTCCTGGCACATACATTTGAGAGGTGCAGCTTACTTCTGCCATCCAGCTGTGTCTCTCACTTCAGTGGCCATGACAGAGAGATGCCAAGGTCAGCCTTCAGCCCACTGAAACCAGGCCTGCAGTAACCACCTGGCATCTGCTGAGCACCAGCTGTGACTGCAGCACAACATGGGGACACAAGTGCTTTATGTACCAATGGGTGAGAAGAATCTGGTCTTTAAAAATGAGGGGCCAGTGAGTTGTTTTAAATTTCATCTCTAGAGGTGTGGTTCTTCTACTTTTGACAGATATTGTGCATACCAGCCTGGGAGGGAAGATTTTCCTTTCCTGGTTAAACATTTAAGAGCAGACAGAACACTTGGTTATTAAATGATTAAATATTAACTGGAAATGACGTATTACATTATACCCAGATGATCCTTTATCAATCTTAAACAGGCAATTACTTTACAGTAATAGCTCTAAAAGGAGCATTTCTCAGAGATGCATAACAACACAGTATTCTCTGAAATCTAGACAATCAGGTAAAATACCCTAGGGTAGGACCTACTCTGTCTCAACAGGCATGTGTTTTTTAAGTTAACATAACCATGGCACCATAGCCTAGCCAAGGAATAGGCTCTATGTATTTGTCTGTTTGCAATACCTCAATCAGCCTAAGAAGCCAGTATAAAAATAAAAAGCACTGCATATTATTCTAGGCTAGATATACACAGTACTTGAACTCTTATTTAAATGTTAAATTTAATGAGAGAAAAAAATTATATTTTTCTGTACAAAAATGAAATTATTGTCAGACTGACTATTTGTTTTTGTTTTCCCTCAAGGCAGCATAGGAAGAAATTGAAATGTAGTATCATCTTCTAGAAGTACATCCCCTCAGTTGGAGCACTACTATTATCACCAATTTTATTCTCTCTTCTTAGCTGCGTATAATCACTCTTTCAGCAAATATGAACATTTGCTGAAAAGGATGAAAGCAAAGCACAGATGTCAAAATTTCTCCAGGAACATGCAGATGCTTCTGTTCAATGCCAGCTCCTGACATCAATCTTCTCTTTCTTCTACTACTAAAGCCCTGTTTTCTAAATAATAATAAAACAAAGCTTTTTTGATATGCACGTTTGTTTGTGTATCTAATGCTGTCTAAAGGTTCTTCTGCACGACTGTGCTTGCATACACAAAAATTGACATCTAAAATGGTGGCAAAACACTGCAAATAGCCCCTATAAACACAGCCCACAGCACTTAAGTTAAATTCCTCAGAAGATAATCCCCTTTTAACATATAGACTTAAAAAAAACCCCAAAAAACTCAATATCTAATGAAAATGCCCTCTAGATCAGCTTCCTTAAGGATCAAAGATCAGATCCTCAGGCAGCATTAAATCTTGTTTTGTAACAAAGAGGTTTTACAGCATCTTTTAAGAAAGTATAGAAAGCAATTCCACAAACTTACTGTACCTTTTCAGTATTAGCATAGCTTGTCTCTGACAGACTTGTATCTATAATGATTACAGTTTGCAAAAAGCATCAAGTTCAAAGTTTCTTAACCTGGTATGTCAAGGCCTGGTATGTCAAGTAACATTATGTTGGGAGTATTTTAACTTCCTTGCTTATTATTGCAGAAAAGTTGCTACTGAAATGGCTTTTCAAAAGTGATGTTTATTAATTTCTATCCTTTAACAAAAAGCCAGTAGCAAGGAAAATGTAGAGATTATGTACAAAATAAGAACAATTTACAATAATTTAAATTCAGTTATTTCAAATCTAGGAAAAGAAAAATGCTGGCTTTTTCCCATGTATGTAACAATGTAAGTGCAATTATTTGTTTAGATAATCAATGAGAAGTCGTCATCCAGGAATAAAGACCATCTCTGGATTCTTAACTGCTATGGCTTTTCTAAAAGCTCAGAAAAAATAACTCAGTTCTTCCAACAGTGCAAACACTTCCAACAGCAAAAAAAAAACCAAAAAAAAAAACCAAAACCAAAACCAAAAAAAAGGCAGCAGGATGAACATTTTTGGGAATAATCTTTAAAATGAAAAGAAACGATGTGTAATGACTTCAGAAGGTGAGGAGCAATCCAGCAATTTCTAGAAATACTGAACAGCAGTAGGGCAGGGGCAAAATCTCACATAATCTTATGTATCCATATCTGCTGTAGTTGTCAGGACTTCTTTCATCATCACTGGAAAGACAGATATCTAGGATGCAGTCCTTCTGACTTATATCTCTCATTTAGTCCAAGGTGATGAACCACATGCTGAAAGAAACAGCTGCTCCTTCCCAGTTATAAAGGAAGCCTAGCTGACCCACTCAGATGTAGCTGTCTGAAGCTAAGGAGATAAATCCAAGCCAGTAGTCTGATATGGTGAAACAGTAGTTTTGCTTTTATCATAGTCTGTAACAAAATATTCCAGTCCTTCAACAAAGCACTCCAGGATAAACTCCCAACATAATTACATCAAATGGAAAGATGCCAATTTGGATGCAGTGAGCCTTTTAAGTCAGTAGTGCTGAAATATTCCAAATGTATAAACTACCTGTAACATGTAATCAACATATCAAGAAAGAATAGCCTCTATAACTGCACACAAAATGTGCTTTAGCAAAAATAATACAGGCCTGGTTCTAAGTCACCATTAGTTTGTGCATTGCCACTGAGCTCTAGGAATTATGTCAAGCCATACAGTATGAAAAAAAGGTGATAGGAAGAAATGGAATCAATATACAGGCACCTCCTGTTCAGCTAAGGAAAATACTGCCAAGTGTATTAAAAATGTACACTGTTTCATTCTAATGACCTTTGAAACCAACCTAAGTGCAGGGCCATGTAAGTTCAAATGTGTGATGTGCTCTTGGACATGTTTAACCAAGATGTGTAACATACTTCTTTCTCTCTCTTAAAAAACCCCACCCAATCAACCAATACGTATAATATTTATTTTTAAAATATTTTAAATAAATAATATTTAAAATAAATTTTAAAATATTTAAAACATTTAAAAATCTGTATTGGGAACTTTTTTAGAGGCCAAAATATTTGTAACTTCATTATGGTACCTGATTATTTCCAATAAATTTTAAAGTCACTTGGCAATAGTCATTGAAGTTGATCTTAAATGTCATCCTCTTGAGCCAGATGTGTCACCAGTCAAGGGACCTGATTCATTACTATGCCAGACAATCTCATTTAACACAGTTTCCTCATTTTTATCTAAAGATATGTTTAAAGAAGAAGAGTCTTGAAATTAGAGAAGGCAGTGCTGTTACTCCTTGTTATTCAGAATTAGGGTAAGTTTACTCTATACCTCCCACACAGACAATTTGGAATTGAAAAGAGCTGTAGCACAAAACATGAACAGTTTTTTCTGCTAGTAAGGATTTGAGATCCTGCTACATAATGGAAGTAAAGCATGACCACATTACACATATTTAATATGTTCCAAGAACAAGAAAAAGCTATTATCTACGTGCCATTCTTTGGTCTGCACCAGTCTCCCACTGAAATAAATGGGTCACTGAAAGAAAGTCCTGTGGAGTCATTTTTAAAGGAAGCCTGCAATTTCAAGACAACTGAAGATCAGGACAAAACCTAGATCAAATTTTTACATTCACCTTTGTCAAAATGGAATAAATATAGCTGAGTTCATAAAGAAAACAAGAGAGAGGCTCTCACACATAGACTCTCTAATATTCCTGCTTAGGAAACTATTGTGATTTCAAAGTTACATCCTTCAGAAAAATTGGAATGTGAGCCTACAAACCCTTCCCTGTTCACATCTCCATGCTTTCCACTTGCACAAGCTGCCACCAGCAGAAATACAGCTCAGGCATGTCTACAGTGCCCAGTGTTGACAAACACAAGCTCATTTTGCCTGTACATTCACTGGCTTTAAACCAGCTGCATTAGCTTATCGGCTCAAGCACAGCACTGTGGGAGCACAGCTACACAGCTTCCCAGCCAGGCATGGCTGGAGTCCAAGGAGCTCAGAGCACAGGCAAAGAGTGTGGATCTGTCTAAAGCACTCTTACCATCGCAGATGGATGGAGTTACACACAAAGAAAACAGATTGCATTTGCTCCATTTATAGTATGTGCTTGTCACCCACAAGACAAGATATACTGAGGTCATCATTAAAAGGAAGATTGGTTGCCTACCACTGCCACACCATAAAATACAACAGCTCTTTTCCTACGTATTAAAATCTGAGATTACTGAAAGACGCCACCATGTTGTAAATATTGACCATAAATGTTTTTTACAGCTCACTGCTGCATATCTGTATTCCAGTAAATGCTAAGCTTATCATTCTCTTTGCGAAGTTGAGCATTCACAGGATCCTTTTAAACCCTGTGTCTTGATCTGTATTGTCTAGATACCACTGCAGATTACAGAAATTGAATCTTTTAAAACATCAATGTATTTTTATTGACAAGCTGCACATTCCCACTCCCAGGCTCTTCAAAGAGTCTCTTTACTAAAATTCAGAGAACATCAGGGCTCAGTGGTGTGCCTCAACAGATCACACTCTTGGCTGTCATAGGACTGCTGTGGAGGTCACCTCTGCTGGAGGCTGGAGTCACTCTCTGGTGCCAAACACTGCTGCTCAGCTCAGTGAAACATCCTATCCAGTCCCACCATCTTACTTGTTCCCTCACTAAGCCTGCAGGGAAAATTGCAGCTTTCCTCAATGCCTGTGTCTGAAGACTTTAGCCCATTCAGCTGCTGTAAAAGAGCAGAAGTGGGAGCAAAGATTTTACTCCCACATCCTGCAATTGCACTGATGATATGCTGCTTTGTCCCTCAGCTGTGCTGGCTTTATATACCACTGGAAGGTACACAAAAAGGATTCTAAAAACAGCATAGAAATTTTGCAGTTGAATTCATTGCTACAACTTACTTACCTTGTTTTGATATTTTTGCTGCAATGACTTGCAATTATACACACAATTCTTTTAAGTAGATTTATTAGCAGTACATCTAATTTGATTGGATGCCTTTCTTGAAGTGCATTCTCCCTTCTCCCTCACCACCCCACTCCCACCCCCAAGTTCTAAATTACAATATTGTAATTTGCACTCTCTGGTATTTTGACTATGCTACCACTGTAATTTAGGTGTCTGACATGTCAATGTCATTCCTGAACCAAGCAAGACTTGAATAACAGTTCAGTGAATAACACTAGAGCACAATATATTAACTATGCATAACACCTCCTTGACCCCAAATTTCAAAACACTTAAAAAAAAAAAGGAAAAAAGATTAGAAGTCCATGAGTGACTTACTTTTGCATTCAGAGGGCATACAGACAATGCACTCCTAAAAAGCTGTTCTTCTGACCTCCACTGACTGCTGCGGAGTGCACAGCGCATAACATTTATCAACAAGATTCCAAGTACTGCCACAGCAAGAGTTTTCTTAAGGAAAGAGAGCCAAGTTAAGAATCAAATCATGCAATTGAACAAATTGAAGAATAATCAACTTTACTGATTATTTTGATGGTACCTTTTTCTTGGCTTGCTTACTCAAGAGACTAAATCCATATGTAAAGAGAATACAATATCCAATACTGGGGAGGTAGATGACTCTCTCTGCAATAACAAATCCTACTCGGAAGAACAGATTACTTGCAGGAAGAAAAGGGATAATAAGAAATCCAAGTCCCAGTGTAAGGATTCTGTGAACAAGAAACAGATTCTCAGGTTAACTACAAATCTTAACAGAAGTACCTTTTGCACTTAACATATAAACTTTATTTAAACATTGTAGAAGGATGTGCATATAGAACAGGGCATTCAAACACAGACTTTGAGAACCACTAAGAAGATCAAATCAAATTTCAGTGAGGCACTTTTAAAATCATTGCTATAATTTCCATTCATGCTTCCAGGCCAGAAAATAGCCCCATTACATATTAATTACATTACTCCTATTTAAAATACACAGGCAGGAAAAGCTGGTAATGGTAAAAGCTACCTCTATATTTTGGAATTAGTAAGACAGTAACGGGAAAAAACGTAAGTCACTGTTAAAGAAGAAACTTAGGTGCACATCCAACACAGAGGGTAGTTTTTCTCCTAAGAAACACATCAATAGTAGAATCCATTGTAGAATCCACTTGAAAGTTAGTAATCTATGCTCTTTCTACAGTCACAAGAGACACTTTTCGAGGGCAGTTTGTCTTCCTTTTTTAGGCACAAATGTTAGCATCCTCAAGAGGTAGCTCTTTGTGGACTATACAGAGCTCAGAGGAAAGAGACTAGGTACCTCACTTTTACAGAGCTGACATAAGGGAATAAGAACCTCAGATCCATGTCAGGAATTTCATACAAAGGCTATAGGCATGGTATTTTTCTGTTCTAACTTATTACAAATTAATCTCTACACTGTAAGGTAGATGTGCCCTCTTGCTCTTTCCTCATCCTCAAAAGTCCTAGGCCTTCAGTATACTTTTTGTCTTTATTTTTTACTAAAAAACTATTTAGCAATAAAGGCTTAGTGAGTTCATTTTTATTAGAAAGTATGACATCACTTGCAGCAAGAATCCACCCCCTCTCCAAAATAATTTATCTCTGCAAAAAAGTATGGGAACAACAGAAAGGCAGGCAGGTGCACTGTTAACATTTGAAGGGATGAGAAGAAAGAAAATAATGAGAAAAGATTTTGCACTCTGAACAACAGAATTACCTATGCTGGTGACAAAAGAAAGACTGTGGAAAATGTGGGCCCCGTCTGGAAACAAATGGAAAGCCTGGCTACCTGGGGTATGGCGGAGGCTGAGGTATTTTTGCCTCAGGTTCACCAGCAAGTGCTCCAACCACACTGCTCAAGTCACAGAAGGCAAAGGCAGAGACTAGGAGAACAAAGAACTGCCCGCTGTAGAAAAAGGTCAGAATATTTAAGGAACATTTAAGGAACCTGAAGGTGCACAACTCCATGGGACCTGATAAGAGGCACTTGCAGATCCCGAGGGAACTGGTGGGTGAAGTTGTTAAGATACCTATCCTACTTGAGAAGTCATGGCAGTCTGCTGAAGTTCCCACTGGCTAGAAAAGGGGAAACATAAAACTTATGTTTTAAATAGGGAAAAAGGCAGACATGGGAAACTAGGTCAGTTGGTCACCTCTGTACCTGGCAAGATCATGGAGCAGATCCTCCTGGAAACTATGCTAAGGCACATAGAAAATAAGGAGGCAACTGGTGAAAGCCAATCTGGCTTCACTGAGGAAAAACTGTGCCTGACAAATGTTATGATTTTCTACAATGGAGGTACAGCGTTGCTGGATAAGGGAAGAGCAACTGATGTCATCTACCTGGACTTGTGCAAAGCATTTGACACTGTCCAGCACGATATCCTCATCTTCAAATTGGAGACATGGATTTGACAGCTGAGCTTCTTGGTGGATAAGGAAGTGGCTGGATGGTTGCACTCAAAATGTTGCAGTCAATGCAGTCAACTCAATGTCCAGAGTCCAGTGACAATGGATGTTCCTCAAAGGTTGGTTTGGGACTGGCACTGTTTAACATCTTTGTTGGTGACATGGACAGTGGGACTGAGTACACCCTCAGCAGGTTTGCCCATGACACCCAGCTGTGCAGTGAGGCTAACACACTGGAAGGAAGGGATGCCATCCAGAGGGACTTGGATAGGTGGGCTGATGCAAACCTCATGAAGTCCAAGCACAAGGTCTGGTACTTGGGTCAGGGCAATCCCAAGCACAAAGACAGGCTGGACAGAAAATGGCATGAGAGCAGCCCTAAGAAGGAGAACTTTGGAGTGTTCAGTGATGAGAAGCTCAACAGGATCCAGCAATGTGCACTTGCAGCACAGAAAGCCAACCATATCCTGGGCTGCATCAAAGCAGCATGGCCACAGAAATCCTACTCCTCTACTCTGCTCTCGTGAGACCTGCCCTGAGTGCTGCATCCAGCTCTGGGGCCCCAAGATAAGGAGACTGTTGCAGTGAGTCCAGAGGTGGGCCACAAAGATGAGGTGAGGGCTGGAGTATGTCTCCTATGAAGACAGGCTGAGATAATTGGAGTTTTTATCCTGGGGAAGAGAAAGCTCCAGGGAGACCTTCTAGCACCTAAAGGGGGCAACAAGAGAGCTGGAGAAGGGCTTTTCAAAAGGACATGTAGTGATAGTGCCCCATTCCTGGAAGTGTTCAAGGCCAGGACAGACAGGCCTTCAAGAAACCTGATCTCATGGAAGGTGTACCTGCCCATGGCACTACCTGACCTTTACAGTTCCTTCCAACTCAAACCATTCTATGATTCTATGACTGAACAGTTGAAAAATTTTAAAGAACTGAGAAATTAAGTCTACGTAAAATCCATGGGATGAGAACCTGCAAAGTTAAACAGAAGCCCTTAATGAGACAGAACAGTTTACAATTAATTTTTTAGGTCCTTTGGGTAAAGTACAAGTTGTTTTCTGAGTAGATACTATGGGTCAAGCATTTTACTTTTTAGCTGTATGACCACGGCCATTAGCAGTATTTCCTATCTGCTTTCAAAGCACATCTCCTGTCTTCTGTTATTAGGAGATTAAAGGAAATGATGACTTGGTAAGAAGTAAGGGCAACAACATACATAATTTCCTACTGCATTTGGAACACATATTACTTTTTACCACCTACAGTGTTAAAGATCTCAAAATACCATTTCAGGAGAAAAAATAATGCAGCCATCCGTACCTCCTCCTCCAACTCTGTTTCCCACTAGTTGGTGTACAGTGATGGGCCCAAATTGGGATAAAAATGTAATGACAGCTATAAATATTTATTTGAACTGCATTTGCTAGACACTGGTTCCACTGAATTGTTAAAATTATCAGTAGTGGATTTAACAAAATAATACTGTACTCAAGTTGGCCAGGCATTTAAAATTCATCAATGTCTCTTACCTCCTCTTATGGCTGTCTTCTGAGCACAGAGCTTGGCATATCAGACCAATTAGGCAGAACCAAAGTGCTGCTAGTGCAATTATCCTCCAGTCGCTGACGGATTTAATGAGGGGTATGCAGCCCATTGACCAATCAAAACACAGCCACCAGGGACACAACAGCAACCATGCATTCAGCGAATAGTAGTAATTATAGTTTATAGCCTGTCAGTCAAAGAGAAAACAAACATTTATTTGATACTAAACTTGGTGGGGGAGGGGGGCAGCTTTAGGCCTTCTTTCTTCTCATTTCCCTTATCACAAAATAAAGAGGCCATAAATACTGTTAGGCTACAACTATTTATACATCCATTACTGTTACAGCTGTGAAATTAATTTTAAATTTTCTTTTAAACATAGCTAGGTGGCTCTCTAGCTCAGAGCAAGGAAATGCAATTCTGTGCTGTCCAACCAATACTCATATGTTGAAAGAACAATCTCCTACAATAGGAGAAGACATCAAAAGAACATCACCACTGTCTTCATCCTTCATTCTCCATCTCCAGAAAGACCCTTAATGCCATCAGAGATATATAGCCAAGACATACTCCAATTCCATGAGACTAGAACTTTGTGCTATTTTCTTCAGATGTGAAAGAAGATGAAAAGCCAAGCACAGTATGTGAAAAAGGGATGAAAATTGGCAAAAGCTAATTTCTTGCACACTTGGGAAAAACAGTGAGTAAATGGAGAAGTACTTCAATGTGCACAGTGCATGCTAAACTGAATGCAAAGAGTATATAAGGTATATCGTTTTTAAAAAAATTGCAAAAAATCATCACAGTGGAACAAGTGAAGGCGACTCATCACACATATCTTGAAACATAAAAAACGCCCACCTTATTGTTTCCTTGAAGCACAGAAAACTCAATTTTATGACAAAGGTAGCCAGAAAAAAGCAACTTCATAACTTACTCTTACAAACAGACTGTCAGCAAACGAAGCTGGGTTGTCTACTTCGGTGAAAGCTGGTGGCCCTGTGCCCATAATCCTCCAGCGTATATAAAGTATACTGGCCCCTCCACACATCAGGAGAGTTATCCTGAAAATCAGCCCCTTCCTTAACAGCCCAGCATTCTACAGGAAAGAAAGAAAAACCACACCTCATATAGAAACATTATTTGTTCTCTTACCCAACGCATTCACATCCTTTTCAGCTCTATCTCAGGAGGAAAAAGCTATTACTGTGCATTTTTGCTATTAGAGTTGACATTTTAATTGGGAAGTAGTTTTTGCAAACATTTTAATTTCCTTCTCAATCAGAAAACAGAACTTTTTAGTTCAAGAAGATTCTCTTCTACAAATCCTCTGTAATTCTATAGCTGATGTAATTTTACATGGCAATTTCTGAGAGGGAATTTGAGCAGAATACAGCTTTTAGTATGCAGCATATTAAATTAATTTTTCTTTCTAAAATGAAGGATGTTTACTTTGGGGAATTTTGTTTTAAATAGCTATTTCCAGCTGACTACTTGTCATGGAAAGTTTTTGTCCACTTTGGTATCTTTAGAGGTAAAATTAAATGTATATACCAAGAAAACTGCACAGTTAGGAACTGGGAGGAATTAGAAACTGAATTAAAATTTTCACATCCAAAAACATGATTAAAAAGCTAATGACAAAAAGGCACACAAATCACTTACTTCAGGGTAAATTATCCAAGATAAAAAGAAAAAAGATAGTGTTTGATATACATTAACTCAGTTGATTTACATCACACATTTTATAATACATACTTTAGGGTGTAAAGTAGGCAATTCACATAAAACATAGAGAAGTGACGGTGTAGACCCTAAATTTGACTGACTTTTATTTTTTTTTTCTTCAGGAAGTATAACACATTTTCTCCAAGCACACATCATTTTCATAAAAAAAATCCCAACAAAAAACCAAAAAAAAACCCTGAAACAAACAAACAAAAAAACAACCAACCAAACAAAAAAATCCCCAGAGAAACCAACAACTACAAAAACAAACCAAAAAACAAACTGTAGAGATTCTTCAAACTTCCCAAGTGGAGACTGGAAACAGAATCATGAGTAAGTGTAACAATACACCAGTCAGAGCTTTAAGATGGCACAATAATTATTATTACCTGTTAGTGGAATATGCTCTGTATCAAGGGCCACCATAGTTATTTAGGAGAGCAATATTAGCTACATCCGAAGTTAAAAAAAATAAGTGGGCTTCCTGCACAAAGACAGACATCTAACAGTGCCCTGGCTGAAGATACTTCTTTTCTAAAATGATGGAAAAGTTAAATTTAGAAACAATATTCAGATTGCTTTTTAGTATTTCCAACTGACAACGGAGTAATGATAAAACATTTAGCTGAATGCTGAAGGATAAAGCAGTCTGTAATTTTGATTTCACATAAGTTAGCCTTTGTGCTCAAATGGTTGCTTCCAACCTGACATCTCAGTAACCAAAGTCACTACAATGAGGATTTACGAATGGTTTTCCTAGAAAAAAGCTTTTGGAAGAAAATTGTGCCATGAAAAAACCCACATATAGTGAAAATTTATAACGGCCTTATGACAGATTAACTACACAAAATCTCTTATCCCAGGCTTCATTTCATTTAACAGTACATGCAGCTTCTTAAAGGCCAGATTTCACAATTGCCACAAGATCTCTCAGTAGGCAGAATTTTAAAAGTGGAAGAAATGTTATTATATCCTCTCTGACTTAAGAAAAAAAAAATGCTCTTACTTGCAGAGATTTTAAGATCTGACTTTCAACAAAACAAAACAATCTTAGATACGCTTCCTTGAAAAGAGCAGAACAGATTTTTGTAGGTAACAGGAGGTAAAATTAACTACTTCTATCAAAAGAATAAAAGGGAAAAGGCACATCTGATGTTTTCTTCATGGAGACTGAACCATTTAAAAGTCACAAAACAGAAGCATCACGCTCTGCGCTCTTAATGCTTAAAAAATAATCCTCCGTAAAGGTTTGATTCAGACACATTTCTCAGAATTACAGAATGGTTTGGGCTGGAAGGGATGTCATGGATAGGGATATCTTTTTCTAGATCAGTTTGCTCAAAGCCCTGTCAAGTCTGGCCCTGAACACTTCCAGGGATGGGGCATCTACAACTTCTCTGGGTAAGACACTGTTCCAGTGCCTCACCACCCTCATTGTAAAGAATTTATTACTGATCCAACACTGGAACAGGCTTCCTAGAGAGGTGCTCTCCCTGGAGCCTTCTCTTCTCCATTCCAGGAGGCAAATAGACTAGTCAGGCACAATCTGTCTTTGGTGAAGCTGGGTTGGCTGTCTCCAGTCACCTCCCTGTCCTTTGTATGTTTTGATATAACTTCCAGGAGAATCTGTTTGTTCCATGATCTTATTGATGTGAGGCTGACTGGCCACTAATTCTTGAGGTTCTACTTATTACCTTTTGTTTCCAGCACTTAATTCTGAACTGGCTTTGCTTTAGTTCCCTACAGTTCTAGATGCTTCTCTTGTCATTTTCTAGTTGACGTTAGTCTCCTTATACAGCAAAACTCCTCAGCATTCCTATTCGCTGCCTGTACTCCTCACTTAGCCCTTCTTCCTCAAATCTACTGTTTCAGTTCTAGAGAACTTTCTTTCCCTGATTTCCCCCTGAAGCTCCTCATTTCACTCCTTGCAAAGGAATTTAAAAGCCCCATAAGACCTGTGCACCTCAGAGACATTAGTGAGACTCCTCTGCAGTGAAACCACTGACTGAAGCGAAGTACAAGGAATGTTCTGCCTTGTTGAATGTTGGATGAGAATCTTAGCTGTTCAACAGCAGTGATGTTCTAGTGGGCTGCAAGTCTATTTGGCTGTTATCCATCATTCCTCTGAGGCTGATTGTTTCTGTTATTTGCTTGCCAGTGCAAATACTAGGTGCCAGATTCCGCTTGAGACAATACCAGATAAAGCAACATCAATGGAAGTCAGAAAAATCAATCCTTAGCAATTATTATTGCTTACATAACTTTTTTTTAAGCTCCAAAGTTACTAGGACCTATTAACATATGATTTTTATGTACTTTTAAAACATCTAACTATGTCATTGAGAGACTGAATAAACCTCTCCCTCTCTTTATTCTGACCGAACTATTTTAAGTACTATTTCAGATGTAGTTACTGACCCTGGAGGATTTATTGCATCCAGCAGTCAGCTGTTCTGTGCTACAGTTTTAACATACAGTTGAGAAAACTGCTGAAGGGATTTCACTATCCAATGCAATTCCTGCAATACCCCATTACTACTCATGTTGCTGCAAAGATGTCATAGCACATTGCCTTACATGGCTGACTAACAATACCTTTATTTGTTTGGTTTGGTTTTTTTTTTCCCTAACTCTCAACAACAAAACTGTCAGAGGTTGAATCTTTGTTTTTTAGGACATGACTGTCTGAATGACCAGAATGAACAAAACCTCCAATGACTCACCTCCAATGACTTGTCTTTATACAGTAACTTTCGAATGAGCTCCAGAAGATTTATCTTGTTAATCACCAGTGCATCAAACACTGCATTCAAACCCTAAGCAATCAAGAGAAAAATAACAGCACAAGATGAAGCAGCAAACCACAAATATTTTCTTTCACATACATCTTAAATTGCACTTTTGCTTCAATTACTGTACATCTTAATTCTGATCCCAAACAAGCAGAGAAATACAGTGGTAGTAATGATGGCAGAATGGTAAATTGAGAACCTGAGCTCAGATGAGTAGAATGACATTTTACTGCAATGGGAACTTTCCTGCCACATGGAATAACCCTTCAGGGAATACCAGGTACCAGCAAGCTAGATAACATATGCATGGTCACAACAGAATTCTGCTCTCCATCTTCTTCCCCAAATGTTCTGCAGTGTAAATGCTGCAGTCAAAAGGTAAGGCTTCTGTCATTAACACGGACTTTCTTTAAGCCTTCTACTTATTTTTATCTCTGGACTTCCAGGGTTCAGAAATATTGTTTTTCAAGGGTACAGACAAAGGCTCAGAAAGATTTAACAGAGGTGTGAGGCTTGCTTTTCCTGCAATTACAACAATACACCCAGTGCAAGTTGCTGGGAAAAAAAAAAAAAGAGAGAAGTTCCATGTGACATCATCCACCACACATAAAACTAGACCATATTCAGTGCTTTGCAGGACTACATTTGCACATAACTACCTCCAAACAGGCAAACAAAATGCATAAATGTATCCGGGGTAATTCTGTTGAGGGTTACCAGCAAAATCAAACTTTAGCACTTCCCCTTCAAAGTTTCAGCATATCACCATGATAATTCTAGAGTATTTATCCCATATTCTAGTAATTTCAGAAATTACCTCAGTGTTCTAAAGACTAAATGGAAAAAAGACACTACAACTAGTTCCACATGAAGCAAAGAGCTGGTACCCTGCGAGGCCACAAGTCTCCCACTAACAGCCAAAGAGAAGGGATGGAAGATAGGTTAGAGTGTGGCTTGGTTCCATGTAGAAAGGCCACTAGACAGTTAAAAGGCTTTTGGCTCACTCACATGGAGATAGGAAGGCAAGAATTCTACTGAAAAATACATTCAGCCTCCAAGTAATATTTTTAATGTGTGATTTACCCCTTTATCCCTCTGACCTGTGCCACTTAGCACAACAATAAATATAATCATCCTAGCAATGCAACAGCAAACAAACAAAAAACCCAAATCCAACAATAATTGTGTCTGCTAGCTCACATAATTACTTCACACTGGTAGAGTAAATAATTACACCATGTTTTAAGATAATTCTTTATGTTTTCCTTACAGACACCTTAGAAAAATACAACACTCTACAAATATCTATCCAAAAATAACGTCCCAAAGCAAGAAGTTTTCTGTAATTTCTTTTCCCTTTTCTTCTAAGCACGGACAAGAGGGTCCTTGCTGCAAAGAATTTTCTGATTCTATTGCTTATCTATATGAGTTAAAGCTATAAATTGGATTCATTATAAAGATAAATGGCTATATAAAAGGTAAAAATGACAGATACAGCATTTCAGGTGGCCAGTTTGGTCACCCAAAACAGAATTGTCTTCATTGAAGTTACAAAAAGCCAGAACACAATGAACATGAACAATAACTACATCTGTTTCCAAGGATCCTTAAATAAGGGACAAGAGGAAGAGATGCAGTATTAGAAGTGCATAAACAATAGCCCTAATTATAATTACACTGTTCACAAAAGCAAGGGGCTGGAGCTTTGAAAAATGCTCTCCACTGATTTCTTTGTTCATGAGCCTTCAATGAGGAGTTTGTAGTTGTGCTATCTCAAGAATTACATTCAAAAACAAGGGCAACAGAAGTTAAACTAACACTGTAAAGCCTTTAAACTTTGCAAAAATATATGCAAGCTGCTTACAAAAGTTGAAGTGAAAAACTCGAACAGATTGGCAGGGATATAATCAAGACATCTACTAGAATACTGCTTTTTGTCAACATTAACTAGTTTTCTGAACAGAACAAAAAAGGTGTGAATGTCATTAGCTGTGGAGAAGATTCATCTTTGTAGACTTTACAATTACACCTGACAGATGTTGAGGTCAAAATTCAGTTAATACGAGAATTCTTACCAGTATTGTAATTCCTTGTTCTTTGCACAGCATTGCTATTGCACCTAGGATAACACTCACCAGCACCCAGAATACAGAAAACGTATGTCCTTCCTTATCTGTCAAAATAAAGCATGCCATATCTTTAGGCATTTTATACACTTAAAGGTAAAGTTAGAAACCTAAATTAATGTAAGAATTTTAAAAATAAACAGCATTTAAAATCTCAGTCTTTTCAATCAGTCAAGATCTGAATACACAGACTTAAAAAGCATAGAGCACCTCCTGCAATATGCTGGCATTTGTCCCTTTGTTGCAGTCATTTTCTGTTCTTGGAGACATTAGCAAACTCCCTATTTGCTAGATGTTTTAGCTAGATTAATTAGAATGGCAGAAGCTTCACATAGTTTTCACAATTCATCATCTGCAAAGGTTAATTCCCAATATTTAGAGATATGTATCATCCATAGCTAGAGCTCTGTCATTACTGGCCACTCTCTGCAGAGCTACCACAAGAACAAGAAACTCTTTGTAATAGTTACTCATGAAGTGCCACACACACAAACTGTTTTACTGCAGTCGTCTACAAAGGCACAATGAGCTGCTTCTCCAGAGCTGCTGCATTTAGCAAGTACCTCATGTCATTTTATTATCACTGCAGTAGAATGCCACGGAGCTCAAAAATGTCAGCATCTGAGCTGAAGCAGTTAGTCCTTGCACTCAGGAAGCAGTTTTACAGCAGGGTGAGGAACTCTGGGGTTAAGAGATCAAGAGCAACTACAGCTTTTACTCAAAGAAAAAGTCTTTAAAGACTGTACCATGTGGCTGATGTTGGGTACTACAAGCAGGCATATCTGAGATGAATATAACAATAAACCTTACTTCAGCCAAGGTACTATCAGACACAGAATACACGGGTACTTCACATAAAAACATATCTGTCACAACCTCTACTCCATAGGTACAAGCAACAGAGGAAAACACTCTTGATTCAAGTAACATGGACTCTATGGACTCTACAGGCATCACAAGAATCAATCTTTGACTTGGCATGTGAAAAAACAAAGTTGAACTCTACAGTCATTGACTGAATCCCTTTCCTACATTCCTTGATCTCTAGAGTAGTTCTTCTCTACTAGTAATACAGGTTTGACCCTTAGTGCTTAAAGAGAACTGCAATAATGGTCTATGAAAAGGGTAAATGGCAGGATTAATTTCACCAGAAGTAGGCACCTACACCTGAGCTAGTACACTAGGCTTCTTTTATGAGAAGAGGACACCTTTAGGGTTTAAGTTACCTAATTAGATGCAGTTGAACACCTTTCAGAGAAGTAACTCTTCAATGATTATACAGGGAAACCAGTACATAACCTCAAATGTTGTTGGGGTCAGATACAAACCACAACCACAAGTGTGAAAAGCATCAGCTGACATTGGCCTCCTCTTTCATTTTGCATCAGGCTACTTCTTTTGTGGCAGAGAGCAGAAAATTTCATAAAAATATGTGGAAGAACAGGTTTTGAGGTTACTTCTAACACTTCTTTCTTACCCAAGACTTCTAAAGCTTCAGAGTGACTACTCAGATGTTTGAGATTCATCATTGCAATACATAGAGGGCATTTGATCCTTCTCCCTCCACTCCAAATTATGTCTACAGAGGTGAGGTAAGAAAACATTAGAGATGCAGGTGTTATAAAGATAAAAAAAAGCCTTCTTCTAGGAAAGAAGTCATATACATCTGAATAATGCTAAAACAAAGCAAGGACATACAAAATACATAATGACTAAAGAGATATTGGAAGTAGAAAAAAAAATGCAGTGGGAAAACTCCAGCCCACATCAATAATACAGAACAACTGAGGGTTGCAACTCACGGGGGAAAGAGCTTCAACATTTGTTCTATAAGTATTGCTAAGACAGAAATAATTCTGTCTAAATACATCCCTTCAAGGAGCTCTTCAACTTTTCAGACATTGCAGTGCAACAGAATGTTCAGCCAGTTCTTGAAAATCAGTTTTGTTTTTATTTTTTATTTTAATGTAGAAATAAACTAGCACAGAGAATGCAAAGCTAAAAGGCAAAGTAATTCACTGTGTTCACGAAATGACTATCAATCATCCTTAATAGATGTAAAAAGGAAAATAGTGAAGACAGCCAATGGACTTTACCATGTTTATAGAAGTAGACTTGCTTCTGTTGAGAGATTTCTTCTTTTCAGAATCAAATTCTCATGGAAAGGAGTCAGGACAACTAAGCACTTCTCAGAGAAGCAATATTCAGTACACAAATACAAATTATCTTAACACAGAAAATAGTGGGAATTATATATAGTAAGAGACCAGCTGGCTATTCACAAATGCTTTGATGATTCAAAATACAAGAGTAATGGGAAAAAGGGAACTAGGTCAAATCATCAAGGACAACTGTAATAGCAGCACATTCATACAGAAAAACAAACACAGAAAGGTGAAATCACAAAATGAGAAAAAGTAATGTATGTAAAGAACAAAACTCCACAATTCCATAGAAGTATTAGTAAGAATAATAGTGAGGAAGGAGTTATTCCAATACTCATTGGGAAATGGACAATGCCAAGAAAACAGAAGTGTTCTGTGCCTTTTTGTTATATTTTTTCCCAAAAGGGTCAGTTGCAATCAGATGGCAAGTACAGCATCAGCAGAAAGGGAGCAAGAACAAAAGCAAAAATAGTGAACTACGAGACACAGAACTCACAGAGAAGTTAATCTGTGTTTAATTACAATTGGTTATATTCACTCCAACAGGTCCTATACAACGCAGAGTAATTTCAGTTGTAACCTCTGAGAAATGAAAAATAGATGAGAATCCAGGAGCCTGAAAAAAAAAAAACAATGCCTACATGCTTAATTTTGAAGAGTAACAAAAATATGAAAAGATAGACTAAAGACACAAAGCTAAGATGACTGGCCAAAATTACAAAAAAAAAAAAGCTCCACTTACATAAAAGAATATGATTAATTGGTTTCCAAATATTTTAGTAATTTATATAGAACTAAATATAAGTTTTGACTTGGACAGAAAAAAAAAAGTCTTCCCAATGAAAGCAAATCTGTAAATGTCTTATACCCTGCCCTCACAAAGGCATGAGAATACCAGTGGAAACAGTGTGAAATATGCCACAAAAAATATGGGCTGCATGAAGTTGTTAGAGAATGGGTACAAATAACAGCTGGGAAACTGCAGTGAGATACTAGCTTGCTGAGAAAAAAAGTAAAGATAACATTTTGTATTGGATTCTTCCTTTGTCCTATTTCCACTTGGATGATGGAATAAGAAATATGCTTATTAAGACCAGGAGTGCTGCCAGGCTGCAATAGCCAGGAAACATACAAAGGAGAAGGCAGAATTCCATTGACAAACTGGAAAAAACATAGAATCATATAATAGCTTGAGTTGGAAAGGACCTTATGGGTCATCTAATTCCAGCCCCTCTGCCATGGGCAGGGACACCTTCCACTAGAGCAGGTTGCCCAGAGCTCCATCCAACCTGGCCTGGAGAAATGGTCTAGCCAAACAAAAGGTAATTGAAGCCATTCAACAGGCACACACTCAAAGTTGCACAGAAACAGGTTTGTCTTCTTGTGAACATCCCAAGTCTCAAATGCAAGAAATGTCTCAGCTTGACAAGTAAAAGGAAGCTTAACCATGGACTCTCAAAGATGATAAAAACACCCAGCAAAAGAGAAATAAAGAAGGACCCAAAACATGACCATGAAGGACCTGGACTTTAGTAAGGCCTTTGACATAGTCTCCCCTAAGATCTTCATGGAGAAGCTGTTGATGAACAGGCTGGATGTGCAGACAGTGAGATGGACTGCAAACTATCTGAATGGCTTGTACAGAGGGTAAGGATCAGTGGCACAAAGTCGAATTGAAGGCCAGTGTACTAGAGGGGTCAACACTGGGTCAAGCCCTATTCAACATCTTCATTAATGACTTGGACAATGGGGCAGAGGGCACCCTCAGCACATTTCTTGATGGCACCAAACTGGGAGGAGTAGCTGATACACCAGAGGGCTGTGCTGCCATCCAGAGGGATCTTGTCAGGCTGGAGAAATGGTCTGGCAGGAACCTCGTATGGTTTAATGAGAGGAACTGCAAAATCCTGCAGTAAAGCCTCTGGCACAATTGGCTCCAGGTGACCCTGTGTGGGCAGGTCAGCTCAGGTGACCTCAAGGCCCCTCCAACTTCAACCATTCTGTGATTCTCTAATCAAGATCTCCTCCTGAAAAGCATAATCTCTGTTCTTTTGCAGCTTCAAACAATCAACAGTTATAGACAGAATTGTAATGTTATCAAAATTCATCTGATTAAACTCCAAAGGGAAAGAATTTCAATTAAGAAACATTTTATTTTGTGCTTGTTCCTGGGTCGATATGCACAACATCCCTCTATCCCCACCACCCCCTGCCTCAACTGCAGAAATCTCAGTAAATAAGGCTGGCAAAATAGATAGAAAAGACCATCATTCAGCAATGCCTTCAATTTTATTTTTTTTTAACAGTGATTTGAAAATGTAAAGCACTGCATAAGTGCTTATTATGAGATATATACATGCCAGCAGAAATAATCAGTCTAACAAAGCATATTCCCCTAATATGGCGCTGCTTCCCACCAGAAAAATCTTGTGTCAGAAAACGAAACCGATCTTTCCTTGGCACCTGTGCCTGGTTGAAACTGGTACACCATATTGTGAGTGGGCATTTTGCCACTCTAACAGATGGACAAAATTGTAAGCATGCCAAAGAAATAGAGTACTTGCTTATTTTTTTAAGCTGGAAAAATATAGTGTTTCTACACAAACCCAAAAAGCGTTGCTCAGATGGTCCCTATTTAGGAGTACATGAAGCCTGAAAGTTTAGGGGCTTCAGTAAAATACCTATGTAAACCATGAGAGCTCCTTCATTTAGACTGCTAGACTTGAGTGTAAGCATTTCTAGATGCATACCCAAAATGTTTCACAGTGTAGAATTGACTGATCCTAAATTTACAAGCAACACATTGACAATGCATTTCAACTCTGTCTTCCTAAACACTAATCCTATTTCAAGAGACATTATTTTCTGGTGTCCTAAAACCACAGGTCAATGAAAACAAACTCCTTAGAAATGAAGGACATGAAGAAAATGCTACATTTAAACTACCAAGTTTAGTTTTATTGTAAAGCCAAACCAACAATATCCAAAGAAATTATTACTAATTCAGACACTTAGGCATTCAGCAGTTCCTTCAAACCCAGCTGAGCAACTTAGGGTCAGCCAGGTGACAGCTTGGAACAGTTTAAGAAGTCACCATCTTCAGGTGAAACACAATAAATGATTCTGTGAAAGCACCTACTCCCCTGAAGGTTGAAGCAAAGTAAGTTATGTTGAGATCTGGCAGGAAGCTTTCTTTTTTAACTGAAATAGATCACAAATACACATATATTCAATTTATGTGCCATGTCTGTGGGGATGGTGTCTTCCAACTAAACTGCTACAAATGCTCTTCTAAGCAAGCTCTAAGATTTCACTGCTTGTGAATTGCTAAGCAAAGGAGGAAGAATTACCTAGTCTTAAAAGATCACACCAGGATCCACTGTTAGAATTAAATTAAGCCCAACATCTCCTTGTGTGTCTCCAAATGTACATGCTACTGCAGCTCAGCTCAATGTTTCACTTAATAATGAAATTACAGTAGGAATGCCATTCCTACACATATCCAGCCATCTCAAACTCATTACATAGAGGCTACACTGAAGGAAGCACCTATCCCCTGAATTACAAGAAGCAAAAGTTAGAATTAATTCTATTAAAAAAAAGTTATTCTTTTTCCTCAGCTAGCTAAAATCATAAAATTGTTAGGTTTTCCACTATTCCCTCCCAATGTGTTCAAATATGGACAGCAGGGCACACAGTTGAAAAATCAGGGCCCACGTTTAACAATAGTAAATACCTGTTGACCAATTGCAAAATAGCTAAAAAATTCCCCACATCTTAACAATGATCTCTTTTACACAGGAGACTTAAATATTTCCAATCTGTAGGAAAACTTCCATAATACAAACTTCCAGCATTCACAAAACTCATCACTACTTTGCATGCTTTATTAAATTAGCAATGAACTAGTAGATGATTAATGGACAACTACACAGAACATAAAAAAGCAGGAACACACAACCAGAACAAAGCAATTTTTAGATGTCATAGTGTATGAGCAAAGAGTTGATCCCCTATTTAATGTCCAGACCAATATTATTCACGTGGACCGAGTCATGAACTCCTCATTTTACATTACTCAGAGATCGCCAACGCAGATGGCAAATACATGCAACTGGATCACTGTCAGAACTGAAGACAAAGGAAGGCAAAAATGAATACTACAGCAGTTTTAAATTGCCTTATGAATTCCCAGAGAAGCTGCATTAAAATTCAACAAAGTTAATAACCCACAATTCCCTTCAGAACATACCTAAACAGTTGTCAGCTCTTGCTGCCTCCAAAGCCTATGCAGTGGATTTGTCCCCACAGTTGTGTTTAAAACAGCAGGACAGAATGAGAACAACAGATTAGTTCCTTGCAATTATAAATGTTATCCTTTCAAAGATGCTAACTTCAAAAATGGTATACTGGGAAAAAGTAACAGAATTGCAGAACTTCAGTAAGACATAATTATAGCCCACATAGAGTGTTAAATGCTTATACTTAAAAAAAAGCTACAGATTCCGGCTAAAAGAAACTGTCTACCCAAAAATCCACTGAAACCACAAATAAATCAGGCAAACAAGCTGCAGTATATCTTGAGGTTTACAAAACCCATTATTTTCCTTTGGAAGTTTTCCAGCTTGACACTGATATTTTTCTGATCTCCTGACTGTTTTTACCATTGCATATACTTTCCCCATAGTACATCCAAATCCTCCTCAAACATTTTATGAGTTCCTACTCCCACACACACACAAAAAAAAATAGAAATCCTTACATTCATTTTCTCAAGTGAAAATAAGCACTAACCAGTCTCTCACACGTGACTTTTGACCCCTTTTCTTTAAAGAATGACAATTCCTTAACTATGGTTATACTACTAAAACATAAACAATTTCTTTTAACTCAGCCATACACAAATTCCACATTACCTTGCTGCAAGAATAGTCACATTCTTTATTAAAGATTTAGATCATCTGTCTGATAATAGCACTGGGATGCTGCTGGTAGCTAAACAATATATGTTACTGACCCAATCATACCAGTAGCACCAACTCAGGCTTTTCAATGTTTGTTTTACTCTGATGCCCACTTGAAGTTCATGAAATAAAAACAGACTGGCATCAAACATGTTTTGGTAACCATATTCAAAAGACAATACAAATGCAAGTCCACAAATCCTACAGTCTTTAGAGTTGTACCCTCTTTTAAGTGCTCCAAAAGAGTCATACTACCATGCATCTATTAGTAACAAAAAAAAGAAAAAAAAATAAAGTCAACCTCTTATAATTCTCCTACTCCTTGTAAAAATTTGGTGAGCTAAGCTCTATATAAATGTGACAGCCAAATCCAGGAACAAAGACACATGCAGTTGACCTACAATTTAGGGCCATGCTTGCCTTTAATATACAAAAATTCCAGCAGGACAAAAAGAAACAGGATGTTAGAACAAAGTGGTACAATTCACCTCTTCTTCTAAGAGAAGAAAGGATACCTTTTCTTTGCTGCTTAGGAGACATTGTCTAAGTCTGCTATTTAAATTAAATGTGCATATTTTTAAATGCATGTTCTTAGATTAAGAGTGAGACAAGCTTACATCTGGGATTGAGTTCCTCAGACTATGCATAATGAAACTCAGCTAAAGTCAGATGGAAGTTCTTTACTCCTTATTTAACCTATTATTTACAGCAGCTAGAAGAACTGTTCACAAAAGAAAGAAATTCATACCCCGAAAATGGAAGCATACAAAGGTAAAAATTTTATTTACTTTACAAACCCACTGAAGAGTCATACTCTGCTACAGCCACTTCCCCATATTTGGTTACCTTTTCCTAAAGCCTTTCATGCAAAGAATCACAGGAACAGCTCAGTTTGGAAGGGGCTTCCAGAGATCACCTGGTCCAATCTTTTGTGGGAATGGGAGCCTAAATGAGATCAACTAGCATCCTGTCAAAATGTATCTTGAAAACCTCCAGTTATGGGAACTTTGCCACATCTTTGGAGAGGTTGCAGTGATTGATTGTTCTTGCTGTAAGAAATTTCTTTCTTATATCAAGATGAAACCCTTCCAAGTCAACTGTACCCATTGCCCCTTGTCTTTGTTGTGTAGCTCATTGTGAAGAGATCCTCCATTCTTTGTAGCTGCCCTTTCCAATACAGATACTTCCCTTTCCTACACAAGCACTCATGTTCAAACAGCTGTAGGTTGGACCAACCTCCTCTCCACAAAGGAAAAAAATTATAATAAGGACGGCCAGTAAAACTGCTTGTGGTCTTTGATGGAGTTCAGCTAGAGGATACATGGGTACAGTGGTGAACAGGACTGGTGTTTGGAGGGACTATGACAAGCTGGAGGAATGGGCCTCATGAAAATCAAACACAGTACCACACAACAATTAAGGCCTGGGCAGCAGCTCTGCAGAAAAAGGTCTGGAGTGCCCGGTTGATGAGCCAATAGTGTGCCTTTGCAGCAATGAAGGTTAAAGACTCAAGTATGTAAATTGCATACAAATTCTTGTGTACAAAGAAAGTCTAAATTTCTTCAAGAAGTTGCTGAGGGAAAAGCAGGCAGTGAAGGTGACAGTAAACATTGAAAACTGATCTGAAAAACAATGCTGGCAGTCTGCAATTTTCCTTGGCAAAATTGCTTAAAAGACACATCTGTTCCCCTATTATGATATAATGTCCAACAAAAATCCGTGAGTGCTGCTTAGTATTTGGTCTTTGCAACATTTTCCTTCTTCTGTATCAATGACACAAATTTCAGTCCAAGAATACTATTACATTGACACTGATTTCTAAAAGCTATCAAACTGGCCTTCACAAGTTGAAGAGTATCCTTAACCAGCACACACATCCTTAATCATTCCTGAGATGTCCTCCATAACAAAATAATTGGAGTCCTATACAATTGTCTCCAATGGTCATCCTAAGAATTTGGCTCTTGAGTTCTTCAAGCGAGGATTATTACCCCTGCCAGATAGAGCTACCTGTCTACCTGACACATTGGAAAACACATAGGCAATATTTTTATTTGTCTATCTTAGTCTACCACTAATAGAAGAAACATCATAAGCACAATCATATCCAATAAAATAAATGAGAAAAGAATAAACTAACAAGCAAGAATCCAAGGCCAATTTTCATCAAGAATCATTAGCGCATTTGAAAGAAACTAAATCAATTTCTTAAAAGAGAAGAAATACATCCAAAGTGAATGGGAATCATCCTAAGTATCATTTGAAATAGTAAAGATTAACTTAAATTTATTATATCAGGAGTAGAAATATGCACAATAGTTCCAAACAGTCTAAACTGAACCAGCAGGAGCTGTTCACAGCATCTTACAGCTCGCTGTGGACTGACCTACTCCCCTCAGCCCACACTAAGGTCTCTGTGATGCCCTAACTATGTTGTTAAGCCAGATCACATAAAGTCAGCTCAGGTACCTCTGAAATACACTGCCAGCTCTGGTTAATCATTACAGGCCATGCCTATTGAACGACAGACAAGCTCTTCACAACACAGCTCCTTGTGGGTTCACCAAATGATCCCTGTATTTCCAGTGGTAGAGCACAGTCAGATACCAGACTGCCTGTCCTGCGTAGTTTTTCATAGTCATGAACTCATGCATTCTTGTGTGCTTATTTAACAGAGCCCCAAGATAATTTCTTCACAACTGTATTTGAACTGCCAACCTGCATTCAGATCAAATAATACAAGACATCTAAAAGCTCACTTGAAAAAACATCTACAAAGGAACTGTTCATGTTAAACACAGCTGTCTTGCAAAAACTCTAAGAGTAACACTATATTCAGCATTATATGCCAGCACTTGCATATTGCAGGAATTTAGAAGTCTTAGTCATATGAATAATTCTTTAAAAATTCATTAAAAATACAAGTAAGGTTCTGAAAGTTGACTCCCATTTGAGACATCCCAGCATAATGGCATAAAGTATAGTAAAATATTTAAGAATATACATTTGTAGGTTTGACTTCTTTCTAAAATACTTATTAAAGTGCTTCATTACACTTCTAAACAACAAAACATTTAGCAAATAAGCCTATCATAAAATGGACTTTTCTTAAAATAAATTCAGTGTTTAATAGGAATTAGGGACAGCAACCTTTCCAGAATTTATAACAATAAATAGCTGCTAAAGCAGGGTTTTCTTGAAAAAAATTATTTTATGAGGGTAAACAAATCAATCTGACATTTTTAATTTTGCTATACTTCACTGAAATGTACAAATGCTGAAAATATACACAACAGAAAATTAAAGGGGCAAACAGGATGCTTACTTTCTCTAAATGCTTTACAGTAGCCAAGGAATGACAACAAGAAGAACAGGGCACACAGTAGGTCTGCTCTGCCAACAATCCCAGCAACCTTAAAAAAAAGAAAAAAAAGATAAGCTTCAAATTATCAGATTTTTATTCTTAGAACACTTGAAGTAAAGGTACACATACAAAGTGAAATATATAATAGAATATAACTGTATAACTTTTTTCATTAACTTGGTTTACTGGGTTAGTTATACCCAGTTTTTTAAGATGTATCCTAACCTAATTTTTATTGGGTATTGCTTAGTATCAACTACATAAATAGCTTTGGTTTATGAAAATTTTATTTATGAATTTTTTTAAGAAATGAAGGAGGACTTCACTGAATAAAATTTAGACTCTACACAATTCCATCTGTTTTTTGGATCAGACTGCATTTCAGTAGAACACTGAGAAAACATGAAAATATAAACCAGTTTGGGTTGGAAGCAACTTTAAATACCATCTTGTTCCAACTCCCCCACCTTTCACTAGACCAGGTTTCTCAGAGCTCCATCCAACCTGGCCTTGAACTCTTCCAGGGTTGGGGCATCTATGACTTCTCTGGGCAACCTATGCCAGAGCCTCACCAGCCACAGAAGAAAGAATTTCCTCCTAATATCTAATCTAAATCTACTCTCTTTCAATTTGAAGCCATTACATGGCTTTGAAGCCAAACATCCTGAACCACAACTAAATTGGCAGCTCTGCTGAAACACAAATCAAGACTGTTCACTTTCAGAAGACAAGCCAGCCTTCAAATTGCAATCTGAACACTCAGAATGGACAAATAGCTTCCAGCTTGCAGATTCAGGGGAAAAAAAAAACCATATTCCCCTTTGGCAGTTTTTTGTGTTATATTGACTGATTGCATTAGAGCTACCTCCAACTGCATCTTGAAACAGAAGCTGTACTAATGCAAAAGAAGCACATCCTGGGACCTCTGTACTCCAGATCTGTGCCGACCTATTTAATTCAAGTGCAATCTCAGGGCTATCTGCAAGCTTTGGTTCAAGCTTTGAAACTGTATTTACAATAACCTGCTGAGCTATAACAAGACACTTTTGGATCTTCAATTCTCAATTATACAAGTGTCAGGATACACCACAATTTTTTGTGAAAATCATGACATGGAGCTGGCAGGGGACTGTATAGGCCCTGAGGTTAGAACCTCACTAGAACATACACCCAGAGCAAGGATCGTGGAAATATCCCTTATTTTTCAGTCTAGCTCTGCTTCCTGGAGTGCTGAGTTCCATGTTCGCAAGAGAGGTACAGAAGCAGGGCAGAGCAGCTACAGGTTTTCTTTTTAAATTCACTTTTTGTGATCATATTTCAGGGACAAAAGCAGAAACTTCAGTTCTTGTACAGTATACCAGCTGTCCTATTTTGCGTGTGGAACAGAAAGAGGAAAGCAAAAAGGAGAAGGGCATTTTTTGTGTCAGGGAAACATGATGGAGCAACTATTTCTAAATAACATCAGAGAAAGAAGTGTAGAGGCATGAGAGTATGAGTGATTTCATTGCAGAGACTCTCTCACTTTTACCCCCAGCTTCACTTGAGCACCATAAAAGAAGAAACTGTTGGACTCCTAAATTCAGTTCAGAAGAACTTCTTGATTTATCTAAAGCTGTGCACCTAACTTCTCTGCTTCTTTTTCTATCACACAAAGGAATTGCAAGAATTAACTCAATAGCTGTGGAGTGCTTTGAAAGGTGAAAATAATGAAGTGTCATTCTGCCCCAGGAGCCGCTCTTGTTAATGAGATAAAAGTTAAGGTGAGCTGACACAATTTCGAAAATGAATGTCCACTTGTAACAACGAAGAGATTAAGGGGCTATGTGGCCTCAGATGACTCCAACAGTACAATGTTACCTAAAATGCAAGGTAAGACAGATTCTGGTAACAAGGCAAACAAAGGAAAAAAACAAACCAGTTTTAAATTAGTATCAGATACATTCTTATGTCCATGACTCATTTAGCATTTCATCACTGAAGTGTTACAAAGAATAGGCCAGTTTTAGAGCAGAGAACTATAGCACAAGAGTATTTACTTGTGGGTAGAAAAATTATAATGTTTTCCTCACATAGGTACTGAAAGCATTATACCTTTCAAGATCTGTTTTACATGACAGTTTGTTTTGCTGTATATACCAAAACCCAAAGCAGCAAACAGACAGATTCTTCACAATTTTATGTCAAAATATGCCATCTCATTTCAAAACCAGGATGTCGTGATACTTAAAACTCACAGGTTTAAAATAATGAGGAATGCTTTATAAGAGATGCTGCCAGACACACACTCATCCTAGAACTGTAGCAGTGCAATGACTGCTTCACTGCAGCAAGATTTATTATTCACCATGTAAATGATTAGAGGCTTTTGTTCATTCCTGGATCTTAGAAGAGGCCTGATTTATAAGGCTACTTTTTCCCCTTCCTCTTCCAATGTTTGTCCAAAGCATATGCAAGTCTTCAAACATCAAATATGCAAGCAGACCACATCACTTGTAATTTATTTGACATGACAAAGGGCTTATTATTTTCATGCTGATTTCAATATATTTTTAGAGTTAAATGGAATGAAGAATAAACTTATAGATATTGATAAAGGAGTCAACAGTAGGTCCTAACAAAGTTAGGATTCAAGTGAGATTTCTCTTTACATATCAGAACATCAAAAGCACTGAAGACTTGTTTTACTTTACTCTGGCATCTAAAACTGGTTTTTGAGAACAAATATGAGTGGCTCTTCTGACACAGTGCACTCTCACAAAGAAGTCATTGTGCAGGCAAGCAAACACCAGAGAATGAATGTCAAGATGTTTTAGCCACACGGCCAGAAAAGATGCCAAATTACTAATGCATAACTTTGCACCATCTCTAGGTCTTCAATATATGCAAAGCCTCCAGTAGCTGAGAGCACAGCTTTCAATAACTTTTTCCCCCATCAACTATGTGCAAAGCAAATGCAAGAAGCCAAAACCATGGCATATTGTGAATAAATGAAAAATCAGTGCCAGATATGTAGAATAAGGTGCACTGAGGATTCACTGTTTACTGCTAGGACAAAACCAAATTAAAGATAGTACTTTTGTAGCTCAGACCTTCCAAACTCTAACAAAAAACAAAACAAAACAAATTCCCGCATTGTGATAATTTTATATTTAATTTATTCATTAATTTATTCCTTATCACAAGATCATGAAAACAGTGACCACATCCAGCAAGCCTACTGGCATAAGACCACAAGATTTTCTTAACTACAAGCCCTGAAGAGCTTTTTAAGAACACCATCTTCTCTTCACCAGAATTTCCACACAAGGACTTTGAGTTCTGGTCAGATATTTTAATTGATTGCTACACATATGCCATACTTCTAGTCTGTATCTTTACGTCTTTGCTTTTGCCTGCACTATTAAAGGGCCCATTACTGTCAAATTTGTGTTCCCCATGTACATAATTACAGACTATGATTAAAAAAAAGAAAATCCTTTAATCTTCTTCATATTAAAAATATAAATCCACGGAGTTTGATCTCTCATGAAACAGGACGGTTTCCAGTCCTTTAATCACTTTCATGGCTCTTCAGAGCACTCTCCATTTTTCCCAGTGTTGCCCTTGCAGCATGCAGGATGCAGAACTGGATGCAGTATCCTAACAGTCACATATAAAGTTCACATAGTGCCCTTATTCCAATTTTATCGCAACGCAAATGGAAATGAAAAGTAATTAGGGAAACTTGGTACTGTAGTACAGAAGGAGTGCTATCCTCCTTCAATTATTGTACTTAAATGATTTATCTTCCTTAATAAGGTCTAGCTTGGTGGAATTACAAGCCTTGGAAGTACTAACCATAATATTTGATTGTTCTATTAAGACAAGTGCCAAGAGAAGCGTTAAGAATATATAAAAGCAATGTGTGGAGCATAAGGCTATGCCAGAATTAATTAGTCAAGATGGTCAAGAACTTCTAAAATAAAAATCTGTGGAGATAATTATTCAATACTTACACACTCGGTGTGCACTGGATGTACAGCAAAGAGCAAAGCAGCAAGAAGAGAGGACTTTGGAGCCAGGTTTAGCCGTCTTCCTTTGTTACTGAATTGCAGTCCACCCAATAATATGGAGAACACATCAACCATCAACACTGAGATAGTACAATGCAGTATTATATTGATGACATGGAAACCAACTGGGTAGAAGCCTCCAGCAAAAAGGTAATTAATTCTATACAGAAACAAAAATATTAAGGCTAGGAATTACAACAATGGTTAAAAATATATTAATAGAAAAACTAAACAACCTCATAGCAAGGCCGTATCAGACATATGCACACAAAAATAAAGCCGACGCATTTCAGTACACATGGTGTTCCATTTAGCCACCACAACCGTGTAGTAACAACATCCCAGTCTTTACCAAGGTATTCACATGAAATATCATATGGCTACAGCATCTATCCCCCCAAAGAGGTACGTTTGTACTATTATGTTATTCATACCTATAGTTACTTAGAATTGGCTTTGGGCAACGATGTAACTTCAGTGTTGCAACACAGGAGTGTCCTGGGGATAAACAACCAAGCTGACTGGGGTACACTCCTGGGCTTAAGAGCAGCCAACTTGATGAAACTGTGTTAATTAAATCCATACAGTGAGGAAACTAATATGCACTGGGACAATGATTTCCACTGACATACAGTCTGAAAGAGGTCCTAACATTTGGACTGACAATGTGGAAACCATCTGGGTACAATCAGTATCCCCCCAGAATGCAGTCAGTTAGCACCTCTTAGTAACTGATTTGTGAGATTGGTTAGAGAGACATTTCATCCAAGTATTAGAATCAGAAGGAAGTGTAAGAGAAAATTCAGTCTAAACCTTTATTCAAGATAAGAACTCTGCAGTAAAATGGAGGCTGAGAAGAAAAGGGGGAAATACCTTGCTATTATCGATATACTTTTGTCAGTAGGAAAGATACACAGAAAGTTAGTTTGAATAGGGGATTTTAAATAGTTCCTTTGTTCAATCTGCATCTGGTATAAATGAAATCTATTTAAAAATTTAACCTATTATAAATATGATACACATAAAAGTTGGAGCTTAGGGAAATTAAGGAAACCCATTTCTTACTTGTGAAAATAGCATTTTATGGACCATCTCCACAGGCCCATCTATATTTTCAGATATAGTAATGATTGTATCCCAGTTCACTCTTTAAACAAACCAGAATGTTATTAGAGATGGAATATACCACAGAGACCTTGGAAAAAAAAAGGAAAGCATGTGCTGTGTAATGCACTGAAAGCTTTAATAGGTTTAGGACTCTGACACATTCTATCCAGTTGCCTATTTTTCTTGATGAGAATGAAGTCCAATAGACAGTGAAACCCACAGTGCTAGGTACTTAAAACACTGACACTATGCTAAAGGGTCAAAGTTTTTGCTTGAATATGAGGAATAGGAGTGAGCATACTTCTTCTGCATGCACTCAGTCCCTGGCTTGGAATGGACAGCTGCAGAATGAGCACCAAGTTCCTGTCAACACCAGAGTTACATGGGGAAAATGAAGTTAAGACTGAGTCCTCAGAGATTCTCTGCATTACTCTGCCCAATTTCTACATGGTCTACTGTTTGCTCATATCTTTGTGCAAAAAACATGAGCTAAGCATCTACAAAAGTAATCCTCTTAAGCATTTAGTTATTTGACAAAACCAGCAAGTTATATATATATAGGCAGATATTTCACTGACTAAGATTCTCAGACACAAACACTTAAGTTAGAATATTGGAGGGAAGAGGTGGGAAGACCATCCAGTGAGCTGATGGAAAAAGATCACAGTATCTTGATGCTATTTATAAAATAAACCATTTGACAGGTCAGCAGGAAAGCAGAGAACAAAAACTACAATAACAGTATAAGTGGCAGCATGGCTAAGTAAAGGGAACATACACCTCCTAGAATTCTTTGATGATGTGACATACTAAACCACACTGCCCCTAGCACCAGGTATAGAAGAGCATTAAGATGAAATCTCTGAAAAGTAGATAGAAATACAGAAATTCATAATAATGTGTATTTTGGGAAAGAAACCATTGGAAAATTAAAACTCAATTTGAGATTAAAGTAGTGAACTCAAAAATCATATTCAGGAATGGTATCCAACTACCCTCCAGCTACTGTTTCTCTCCTTTTCTGTTGTTTCCTGCCTAAATTCAGTTGAATCAATATAGGTTAAAAAATATTCAGACCTTGAGCAAAAATACAAGTCTCACCTGAAAGTTAGGACAGTTAGCGGTCGATATGACTTATGACTGGTATTGCTGCTGAGTTTGCTACCCCAAAAGTCATGATACCACAGGTCACCAAGTGGGGTTTCTGCCCTGAGGTCCTAAAAGGAAACAATAAATTACCAGATTCTTAACATTTTTCCTTTGTTCAAAGCAGCTAAAACACAAACAAGTTCTAACTAATACATGCTCACACTAACATGGACATAGCAGGAATTTTGTTGTCTCACTACCAACATTTGACCCAAGGTACCCAAGTTTGCAGTGAAGGTCAACTTGAATGCATTGTAAAGGCCATGATCTTGGATTCTGTAAGTAGGCATAACTACAGGAAATTTAGAGCTATATTCTCATCAGTTTATAACCTGGTCAATAGCTGAGATATGAAACACATAAGCCTCCTTACCTTACAATTTTGTAAAAATCAAAGGTATACCTTTGATTGAAAGTATAGGCCATCTTGCAAAGATGACCAGCTACAAACTGCTGCAAAATAGCCATTTTTTCTACCACTGTCAGTAGCATAATGACTAATGAAAGCATGAAATCAAGGAGACTAAAGGTAGAAAACAACAGTTAGCTCTTTTTGAAGCCCTGCTTTGCACAGGACTATTCAAATAGTTGAGGTTTTTTTAACTCTTAATACATGAAATCAAGAACCAACATCTCTATTTACTGCTCTAAAAGATTAAAAGACAAAAAGGTAATGAATTATTTTAATTTGGGGTGCAATAGGGGCCTATTAAAAAAACAAACAGCAAAGAAAAGGTCTTGCTTGTTTGCTTTTCCCTTTTATCTCAAAGCCACGCTGATAATGTAGGGTATTAAATGGAAAGCATACACTTTGGAGAGGAAAAATAAGGATCTTGGTAGCCTCAGTTTTCTATGAGGACAAGCTTGGAAGCTCAAACTAACATATACTTGCCCCTCTTCTGTTTCCCTGGCACAATGAAATACCAATTTATGCTACAGCAAGGTACACACAGGTTAAAGGCACTTGAGACAGAATCCAAGAAGAAAACTGTACTGGTTAGTACGACACCTGCAATCAACAAGTTACTCTACACCCACTTTCTGTCCTCAAATTATTTGAGACCAACAAAACCAGGGAGTTTAACATGACAGTGCAAACACAAGTAAGCAGACAAACTGGCCTGCTAACCCCATGAAAAGTCTTAAAAAACCTGGTGCCCCTGTCTTATTATTCCTACAATTCCATCTACTTACAAGATTCCCACATTGCAATTCCCTTGGTTAACTAATTCCAGATCCTCTCCAATGCTGCTACCACCTCACCTGCTTCTAGAGTACCTTAAGCACTTCCTGTGGTCTCCAGTACCTTCCATCTCACCCCTAGCTAGTATTTTTGGCCTGCCAAAAAAGCAGCACATGCTCCCAAATTACAGCCAAATTGCTGGACCGTGATGTTTGGCTGCTGCTAAACCGAACTTAAAATAACTAATTTTTTCTTGCTTCTCTCTTAACATATTCTGACTTTCATCCATTCTCCCCCCCAAAAAAAATATCCAGGAAGAGATTTATTTCTATCACTTGATCAAATTTGGCCAGTATTAGACAACTGATTAAAAAAAATTAGGAAAGGGAAGTAGGCTAAAATTCCTAGCACACTGTCAAATGAACTGAAGCATTCTCTAATAGGTTACTAATCAATACACAGAAAAGAGAGCAGAGCTAAAACTGCAGTATGAAAAGTCCTAGACTGCAGCTGTCAATTAAGGCACTCTCAGGGAAATTCTTAAGAAATCAAGACTCACAGGGGATCCTATTTTGGCTTAAGAATTATCAAGGTAAAAAATTTCTTCACACTCTCACAGATGTTTCTGCTGCAAAGCAATAGCTAAAAATTTCTTTCATCTCCCAGGTCTGCAATTTTAGCCTTAGGCACCTAAATTCCTGTTCCATTCTTCATTGGTATGCAAGAACCCTAAAGGTCATTATTTGACTCTCAGAGCAGGAACACACTCAACCAGCAGCTCACTAAATCAATACAGCCAGCTTTTCCAGGGGCAAGCTGGGACAGGGATGTACACCAACATCTATTGAAGTCTTTGTGCTCTGCAGGGGACAGTTGTCAGAGGGTGGTGTGGCCCTCAGACTGTTTTTCCAACCAGCAGCACTGCTCTTTATGTACATAAGGTCTATGAAAGACATACTTTTATACATTTTAGTACTGAAAAAGAGAAGTATGTCTTCCATGTCACAGATGGTCTTCAGTAACTTGAGATGGGAAATGTATTTGAGATGTACAAGGCTTGATTTTCTGTTCCGCTATAATCAGCCTTCTTTTGTCTTCCATCGGAAGAATGCAGGGAAAGCTGAATGCATAGAATTACTTAGTGATTAGATTACACTTCCATATGACCTAAAAATCTTCAATCATGTATCTTGCTCTTGTATCCAAGTTCTGTGAGAAAGTTTCCTACAATAATTTTCCTACTTAGTGAACTTACCCTAAAATAGGAACAGTTTGTTCCAAGAGACACAGCTATTTAAAAGTCACATATGATTTCTCTTTAAAAAGCAAAAGTAGCTATCAAAGAATCTCTAAATATTTGATTAGCAGCAGCTTACGGACAGCAGAGTTCAAGATTTGAAGAAAGGTCAGTTTTCCTTTATAAAGGCTAATGGAAATGACATATTGTGTCTGAAGCTCTGCTTAATCCAACTGTTTGTCTTGCCAAGCTAGTAAACAAATAAAGACAAAAGTCACTCTTGTGTACCAGTTAAAATGCTGCTTAAAATGATAAGAAAGCATCTGGAAAGCAGCCTTTAACTACTATAAAATCTAATAATGGAATGTTCCATGATACAAAAGGCATGGGGTCAACTAAATGTGTATCTTGCTAAAAAAAAACAATAAAAGAAACAAAAGATTGGGATGATGGCAGCTAGTAAATTAACAAAAAGGGCACTGTGTACTACCTAAGAAAATACTAGTGTACCATTGCTCAGTAAATCCATTAAATAGGAATAAAATATGCTGTGCTTTGTTTAATAAACTGTGCCATTGCTAGACAATCTCCCTCCCCATTAAACTGGTAAACTTGTTGTCTCTGCATTTCTCTTGTGGATTTTGAATTTCCATATATCCATATGACCCCTGTGCCAAAATGATATTGCCGCAAAATCCTCATTTAATTTCTAGGGAATAATAGAGGATTTTGATGTGAAAAATAGAATTAGCCTCACAGTTTTTCAAACATACAGACTACATATGAATTAATTTACTTTAGCAGTTGGTTGAATTTCTCAGCATTGCCAACAGCTAGAATCCTGGTGCAATTTGTTGGGTTGCATAGATAAGTTGAGACATTTTTAGAATAAAGACTAAAAAGAAATGGAGAGAGATTACAAGTGTGGAAATCACACATTAACAAAACAACCCGCCTTGTTTCAACACCAGTCTTTTGTTCATTCTTTCAGGAAATTAAAATATTATAAACAGGTCCCAAATAAAACTTTGAAGAATGAAACACTGCCAGGAGCTGTGCAATCTAAAATAAAATACTACTTTAAAAAAAACCCAAAACAACAATGCTACAGGTTCTTAATTTGTCTACAGTAATCTGTCAAAAGCTTTGAGAATTATTTCCATGTTGACAGATGTATTTCCCCCCCCCATACATTTATAACTGAAGGTATGATGACTTACACATGCATGATAGAAATTTGTCTAAGGAAACAGTAACTCTGCATGTTTCTAAAAGGCACATTGTGATAAGTTGCCTCTAAATCTTGTGCAAGGGAAAAAAAGAAAAAAAAAGTGAATTGTGTTCAGTATGAGTCTCCAGATTACCCTCTTTGTAACCCCATGGCTCCAGGAAAACAGAACCAACAGATAAATGTGATTATTTTTATCCTGTGCTTCTCTTTCTAACAAGTACTTTCCAGAACAGCATAAAAGCTGTAACACCAATACCCATCCACGTGCCCAGGCTCACTCACTGCTACATGTGATCCTATGAAGTGCCTCAGCAATTGAAGACACTCCACTGCTCAAAGTCAAAAGAATTTCAGCTAGAAGTTTGAGGCACATATTAATTTCTAAGCATTTCAAGGTCTGTTCATTGCATGTATGGTCAGTTTTTAAATGGAACACAAGAATACTCCGCCTCTATTTCAGAAAAATACTGTTGTCACAGGAACTTTAAGTGGGAAAGGAGCATAGGCAAAGGGAGCCTTGCTTGCTCCTGTAACATTTTTATGATATAAACTACACATGGAGACTCCCTGTACCCTACAATAGCTTAATGATGCACTATGTACCTGCAACCAGACTAAATTTATTCACCAGTCTTATTAATCTGTGACCCTGAGAAAATAATGAACAAAATCTCTTATTAACATCCATGGGTATCAGAAAAATTTACTGTACATTCTCACTGACTTAGAAATGAGTATAAAATTAGACCTATTGGCAGTCTTGATGCACCGGTACCCTTAAATCAGGCTTACTTTAAAAAACACCAATTAAAACAAAATGGAAAAATGAAGTTTAAAAAAAAAAAGGAATTTATGAAAGAAGCTCTTTACTAGGCTGAAACTTCTGGGCCTGTTTAGATAACTGTTGCATTCATTATTTCTTTTCCTTTTATGCCAAAGGGCATGAGGAATAAAAGAGAGACCAACCTTATTATTGATGATGGCTTCAGAATCATCAAAGACAAAATCTCCATCATAGCTGTTAGCAAAACAGAGGAAGGAAATTAACGCCACAACCATTTTAGCCCAGTATGATGGAAGGAGGAACCAAGATACGTCATGGTCCAGATTAGGTTCCATTTGTGCCATTCTGTGAGATGCTTGTTCCAAGTTGGGAGCTTCAGCATTATGTTGGTTGAAAATCTGGAAGAAACACATACAAATGCACGGTTACAGCTCTAATTCACTAAAAAAAACTTAAAAAGGAAAGCTGGGCTGGGAGAGGAGATGAAGTTTCACACAGCCTTACATTTTTTCTCTAAGTGGCTTTCATAGTACAGACCTAAACATAATTTTGTACTTCAAATGGGGAAGCAAAGGCAGAATTTCTCATGGTTGGAACAGAGAGATAAATACAAGAAATCCTTAGATGCTAAGGTAAAACTTTGGCACAGACGAATTCTAAAACCTGGAGCAAATTACTGTTTTTCTGTTTCTGACTGTTCTTTTCAAGTAATACAAACAGAGGCATCAGGGGGACTGTGGAGCATTTATAAAGTTCTGTAGAGAATGATAAACATTATAATTTCCTTCCACGTGTGAAAAGCAAACATTGTCGAAAGAGCTCAGCTCTCTTCAGTTAATCAAATTATTGGACCTAGTCTTACACATCCCCCATGCAGGGAATTCATACAAACATCACAGACGAACATATGGAGATAGCAGTTAATGGATTAGGCCCTAAATCTCAACAGTTCAAGCAATGAGACAAGACCCATAGAATTAGGATGGGGTTAGTGTTCACTAGATCACTGTGCACACCTCAAGTACAGCTGGAATTCCACTGCTGCATTCATGGGCTCATGAGGTTGCTGAGGCAGATGAAAAAAGACCCTGCAATCCAAGCACACTGAGTGATACATGAGTGTGGTACAGGTACTAAGGCTGGAGGTTTGCATCCATGAGCCACCTTTACTTGGATGGCCCTCTGTGGATGCTCCAGGGCCAGCCTTCTGTCTGCTCTACTATTCTTTCTCTGCTTCTTGGGTGCTCAGACACTACCATGAGTAGTCTTATTATCAAGTTCTGGCCAGGGAAGGAGATTATGAATGGAAAACTGCAGTAAAGCTGGGCAGAATATGACCTTTTCATTTTGTAAGCCCAAAGAATGACAGGCACATATAGTAGCCTATCTTCAGTTTCTTATTTATTTGCTCATTAAATCAACTGTTGTGCTCCTGAAAATATTGTATTTAATATCTTAATACAGAAAAATAGAAAATCTAGAAAAATAGCTCCAGCGCACCCCTGAAAACATTGTATTTAATGTCTTTATGCAATCTAGGAAAACAGCTCCGATCATCTGGGTTCTGGAACAGAGCTGACCATGAGGGCTGCTACAGCAATTGCACTGTAGCTTTCTCCTTTTGCAACACTGCACTCCGGTCTCCGCATATTCCTGCACACACCTGGAGCTGTGCACCCGACAGGCTGGAGCTCCTTGGCTGGGCAAAGCTGCTGCTTTAAGAGCAAAACCTTTTCTCAGAGTAGTTCACCCTTGCGCTCGTAGTTTGGCGGAGACAAAGACAGAAAGCGTGGCTAAGAGAAGTGCACAGCATCGCTCCCAACAGCACGGATACGGCATCAATACGCAGCACGCAATTAAAATATCTAATCCACTCAAAATTCATCTCGCCCTGAAAGTTTCTCCCATTACGCTTGCTCTATTTATCCGGCGCACAGCTGCTGCCAGCCCAACTCCCCGCGGAGCAGGAGGCCGGGCCGTGGGGAGCTCCCTGCGCAGGGCACGGCGGTGACCGCACGGGCGCTGCGAGCACCCACGGGGACCGCCACCTCCCTGGGAGCGACACACGCGACACTGCCCGGCGGCGGGGCACAGGGAGGGAGCCTCCCCGCCGCCCTCCCCGGGGAAAGGCGAGCCCGAGCCGACCCGGAGAGCAGCCGCCCCGCACCGCAGGCACCCCGCGGCGGGGCGGGCACGGTGCGTCCCGCCGGAGAGCGGCGGCGCCGCGGGGGTGGCTCGCACCCAGGGTGGCACTGGCCGTGCGCGGAGCCCCGCAAACTTGGGGGCGTCCCGGGCAGCCGGCGGGCGGTCCCGGCAAGGAGCCCGCCCGGAAAGGCAGCGGCGGCTGCGGGGTAAGGGGTGAGGCTGCGGGGCAGGCGAGCCCCGCCGGGAGTTTGGCAGTGGCCCTGCCCCGCTCGCCGCTCCCCTTTTGTCCTGGCGGCGACGGCTCCGCCGTAGGGGGTGGCCCGTCCCGTCCGGCCCTCAGCCCCCCCGGGCCGGTCCCGCCAGCGAACCGGGCACCGGCGAGACTCCCGTTCCCCCGAGCGGCGTTACCTGCGAGGACGCGGAGCCCGCGCGGCATCTCCCACCCGGGAGCGAAACTCTCCCGCCCGGCGAGCCCCGAGCCGGAGCGGCCGGCGGGGGAGGGGCCGCGGTGGCTTCGCCTCCGGGAAACATCCGTTCAGCCCATTGGCCGCCGCGCCGCCCCGCCCCCGCATGGCCACGCCCCCTGGGGCATTCCCGCTCGCCCATTGGCTGCGGCCGCGGTGACGCGCCGTGGGCGGGCCCGGGCGGGCGGAGCCGGCAGCTCACTCGCGGAGGCAGCGCGGCCGGTGCGGGTCGCTCCCCCTTCATCCCAAACTCCGCGCTCCGCGCTCAGGCGGGGCCGGGCGGGCTCCCCGCAGCATCCGCCGCCACCCGCGCCCCGCTCCCGGAGCGCGCCCACCCGCTCTGCCCCGGCGGTGGTCGTTGCCCCGCGCATCTGGCTGGCCCCGGGGCGGGGGGCGGCTCGGGTGACCGGGGAGAGCGGGGACTGCCCGGCACGGGGGGCGGGAGAGCCCCGGGCCCCCCACTCGTCTCGCAAATGCCACCTCCCTTGGCGGCGGTGCTGATCCGGAGCCGGCGGGCGGTGGCCGGGACGGGTGTCGGGGTGTGGGCGCCCGGGCGGTAGCGGGGTGAGCTGGGTGCTTGGGTGGAACGCTCTGCCGGTCTGTAAGAGGCGCTGGGTTGTTGCAGGGTGCTCTGCGCAGGACAGCTACCGTCAGGAGACAACAAAAAGGCTGTATATGGTGTAGTTAATTCGTACGTTTAAACATCACCGCGATTTCCTTGTAAGAAAGTGGGATTAAACACTGAACTGGTAGCACCAAATGTTCGGCAGAAGCTTCTCCAAAAAAAAGCCATTAAAATCTTAATATGCTGAAATTGGATGAGAACTCCTGGCTGTGTGCCAGGCAGTGACATACAATTTGGAGTGGGATTTTAAAGATGTTTGCATTATCAAGCGTCAAATTAACAAGGTTATCTCATGGCTCCTTGGGGGCTTTAACTCCCGAGTGGCAGCATGGCTTTGGGAGGGCTTTGGTGGCTGCCACCCCTGACTGTCTGTGACACCTGCTTTGGAACATCTGCTCTGCAACACGGGCAGCTCGGCTGCGTGTGAGGCAGCAGCTGAGCCAGCACAATTGCCAGGCTCCTATATTATTCAGCTGTACATGTGGAGCTCCTGCTTTTAAGATGGAAGTCTGTAACTTGTGCCTGTTTAACAGCTACCACAAAGCGTCTGAGGTGCTTCTTGGTGGTGAAGCAGTGGAAAGCCAGTGACACGCTGTCATCAAGCATGCAAAGCTCTGTGAACTGATTGCAGACTTCTGGTCCCTGTGTTACTGGAGCTGAAATAGATACACAAAGACCAGCAGATCAGTAATTTGAGCCTTGTGCTTTAAAATGATCTCGTCTGTTCTGGCCTTGTCCCTGACTTAGTGATCTAAGTGGGCGCCATGAGGAAGCTTTGTGTTTTGTAATTTGCCGTCATGAAATGGTAGAGGTGAAAGATGCCTTTTTGGCTTTTGGGTCATTGTGCCTTATAAATGCTAGGTAAAACATGAGATAATCAGCAAAAGCATGCTTTCTAGGTTTTTGCTTCTACAATCAAAAGCATTGAGATTTATATCACTTCCTAAAAACAGCCGATTTGGCATATTAGTTCATTATAAGGAAGTTCTGGTTGATATTTTCTGACCTTTTCCTACTGTTTCAACTTCCACCCCCAAACTACCTCAAATATGTATTATCAAGTCAAATTCTTGTCAACAAGAATTCTCAAATTCAACAATCTTCCTGAGATTGCAATATTTATTGACTTTTTAATTTGTATTTGCTAACAGAAGTGCCCCAGCTTAGAAGAGAGGGGCCCAATCTAGAAAGAAATTCCTTAGTTAGAAAAGGCAGCATTTCATGTATTCAATCCTATCGTCTATAACTTCTAATGAAGTAAATGAAATTTCAGTTCATGCTTAAGTTTGCCCATATGTAAGAATTTATTTCAGTTTAAGCATATGTAAATATATGTAAGATTCTGTGAATCAAGGTTGAGATTCACTTCACCAGACTCACTGTGGCAATTGCCAGACTTCTACTATTTGAGTCACTTTCAAATTTCTGTTTTGTTCCGTAGCTAGTTTGACTTTATCACATTTGCTGATGTATTTATTTCTACTAATGGCCCATTCAAATCACATACTCGTCTTAGTAGCTCCTTTGCTCACATTTCTTAGACATCTGCACATCCTTGATCTATGCTTTATAACTGGAATTTCATTTGTTCAGTGTGTCTGCTGATATCATCAGTTCTGGTCAAGTATATTTATTTCCACATAGCCAGATGCACAGATGGTATAAATAACCTAATCACCACTTATGTCAATACAACAATAGTGATTAACATTTCCTTATGAACTAGTTAGTGCATGCAGAAGGCTCTGCTTCCCATTATTTTCCTTTTCAAAATAACCCTTTTTCTTAGAGCTTTATTATTTTGCTTTTTATAATATTGCAGCTTTTATGATGATCTTCTGTTTTAATTAGCATGAAGAACTGCAGAGCAAATACCTGTTCTGGAGAGTTCCCTGGTTCCCTCAAAATCTGATTCAGATCAGCTACAGTTGCATAATTTATCTCCACTCTGCTTCTTCAGAGGGTTATTATGGCACTTCAATTTGAAACAGTTCCTAAATACAACATTTTTTTTTTTAATCTGCAATTTCTGGGAGGGTTATGTGTATGAAGTGAATATCTCCTTGCTCTGTAGTTTTCTCAGCATGCTAAATTGATCTGCCTAAGTGGCTATTGCATCCTTATTTTTAGCAGCCTGCCATTGCAGATCTGCACAAAGGCCAGCCTTTCTCTTGTAAGAAAGGAGTGTACAAAACCCATCATATTTCAAGGGATCAGCACTTGACAGTATCACAGTGACTTTGCAGACGAGAGAATAAAATGTCAGGGACTGTGGTAATGCAGGATTCAACCAAAACGTTTCAGAAGCTTTAAAAGGCTGTCAGTTGCTACTGCAGTTGTTTTTGGAACAGCTGCATCTTCTCCATCCCCTGGATTTTGCCATCATAAGTGTGTCTGTGGCCACTGAGAGCAACTGCTTGTGGCTGTAGGTAACCAGCTGGTCGCTACCTGTTCCATGGCTGGGGCATGCACAGGTATTATATATGCAAATATTTTCATAAATAATAGGCATATTTGCACTAGTATTGTTAATTGTATTTTGATGGTCTCTTCCTCTAGATAACTGCTGTCCCAATTAATTACTCTGTATGAGGTATTTTAAGTAGCAGAAGGTCCTAGGCAGCTTGTTTTGTTTGTCATGTGTTGTACATGTGTGTGTGTGTCTATATGTACACATACATATGTAGAGACAGGCAAACTCATTTGTCTTGAGCTGCTGCAGTGTTGATCAACTTTAAGTCATAAAAACAAATTAGAAATGAAACAGAAGTTAAACAGGATTGTTGCAAGAGGAGTGTAGTGAATGGAGTCTTGTTTCATGTTTTTTCTGTGTCTCATCTTCCTACACCTCCTTCCTTTACTCACTGTACTTCCCCTGGTGACCCATATAAGTCATCTTCATTAAGATCCCTCAATATGCCTCACTCTGCTTTTTGACTTGCCACCTGTTCCAGGTTCGCTTTATTCTATGAGTGTGTTCCCTGGTGAGCAGCCTGCCCAGACTTCCTGGCCAGGCAGTCACCACACAGAACTGGTGACAGCTGGGCCTCTCTGTGAAAGTGTCTATGGGGTTGCTACTATTTGCACAGCCATTATGTGTTTTTTTATGGAATGTGCAGGAACTGAACATGCTTGAGGCTCCTGTACTTTGATAACTCTGGATTAAACAGAACAGAAGTTATTAGAAGAGGATTGACAGACAGAACCTACAACTTTCATTTTCTTTAGAATTGAGGCTTCCAGTAAAGTATTGAATCCTTTAGCCCTGCTGCTGTGGACATATCCTTGCTCGCTGGTTGAGAATGAGCAGGTCCACTGAAGACTTGTTGCCACTATGTTTTGTTGCTACTAAAATGTTTAGGATAGATTTGAAGGATTATGGCTCACAGTCTTAAATTATGTTAAAAGTATATGTTTGGTCACACACTCTCCTTCCCCTAAATAGGTAGATGAGAAATATACTTTAAAAACAGTTAATTCTGAGTTTGAGAATTATGTTCTATGGAATGTGTTCTTGTCAATATAAAATGAAAGTGCAGCAGGTCAAAGACTTGTGAATAAGAAAGATTCTGCTATTCTGTTGTTCTCTGAATCATAAGAATCCTCATCACTACCTCTTATTATAGTACTTTATACATAGTACAAGCTATACTTCAGCTTTTATAGGAGAAATAAAGAACTGTCTATCAATAATCCACCTAAGCCTTTCAAGGAAAGTACCAATGTAGTTACGCCAACTTGTTAGAGATTCACCATTAATACTGAACTACTTCACTCTGTGAATCTGCCTAGCTTTTGTTACGTTAGAGAAAATACACCTTCTCTTTGCCAGACATTGAAATTAAAATATCTATGCTTGACACAAAGAAGCAGAAGATAAAAAAGGAAAATTTAAATGGAAAGTGGAACTCTTAAATAATTTTCAAAGGTTCTCAAATTTCCTTACTGAAATTATTTCAAGCTGTATGAGGAAAAGATTGGAGACATAGTCTGAATGATTGCATGTGCTAACAATGTGATTTAAGACTGTATCCAAGTTTTACATTTTAAAATTGTATTGTCCTAATCAAGAGGCTGTACAAGCATCTCTGCTGTCAGAATCAATTTGTAATTCATTACTTTTGTCCTCCAGTTTAATAGTCTTTTAACTACACACACACACAAATATAAATAAACATAAGCATTTTTAAAGACTGCTGTATCTGTCTTAAGGTTAAGTTGATTAGAACTTTATTGCACACTATATAAAATTGCATTGGGCAATACAATAAAAGATTAGGAAAAGTATAATCTACTGCAAAAACTTTACAACATCTAAAGAAGCTTCTCTGAAAAGCATTCTGGTCAGAGCACCAGAAAAATTATTTGCCTTTCCTTGTATGACCTAGTGTTACCAAATCAGACCTTCATTTTGCACTCACATAGTCATTTGCCTAAGTGAAATATAGTGCTGAATGTGGTAAATCACTTGGATGATGTAATTTTGTACTGAGTAGTATGAAATTATGGTGATGTTAGATACAAGAAAGAATGAATTGGGGTTTCTACCTTTTCCTACTATTTTTAACTTTTCAGCTATGAGTCTAACCTTGTCTTTTATTTCATTTTCACACACCAGCTTACCTAATAATGGTTTCCATAAAATCCTGAAAGTTCATCTGCATGTAAAGAACTCCATGACCGAGGCCTATATTTAAAAAGTAGGAGGGAAAAATGGATCTTTGATCTCTAAAAGTGGGAACTCCAGGGAAATGCATACAATGAAACACTGTAATATAACGAAAAAAAGGAGAAGTTAATAGTGCATGATTCGTATGAACCCAGTTTATAACTCCTAAGTTGAAATCTTTATTGAAAGATCTTAAAATTGCACCATCGTTTGAGGTATGATGAGCAGCATGATCCAAAAGGCAACATGATCCAAAAGGTAGCCATTAGACAACATCAGACAGCAGGCCAGGATATCAGAGTGACACTGACATAAACCACAGAAATTATTTTAAACTTTTCTTGTTGCTTTTATTTGTGAAATTAAATTGTTATTCTTACTAAAATAATTTTGTTTCATATAGCTGTGGCTATAAGCATGAGAACACGCAGTACTGCTTGCATTTTTAGTGTCTACCCAAGAAAGCACTGAGATATTTGAGACATACGAGTTACTGTGGAGTGTAGTTAGAGTGGCTGCTTTCAGATAATTTCCAGCTGTGATTTGTAAATAACATTTTTCTTTCCTTCCCTTCCTGCTCAGGGGTAATTATGGCTATATAACAAATCTAAGAAGGAATACTTTATCTTGTTTTCATCTAGAGTGCTTGACAAAGGAAAGCATCTTGCTCTAGAGATGGAAAACCTGAAGAATAATGAGATAAAGTTGCTTATTCATGATTGCACAGTAATTCAGTGGCAAAAACAAGAAACAAAATTCAACAGAACTGGTTATAATATGATGTTTTCCTTCCTATGAGGAATTCTGAGGTTTCAGAAAAACTTTAGCTGTGCTAACAGAAGAAAGGTAAACCCCCAACAGTTTCACTGGGTGCCAACTCTGCTTTTCTTCTTCTCCCCATCCAAGAGAGCTCCATCTCAGGAGAAAGGGCACTGAGTTTTTCAACTAATCATTTATCTTCTAGGAGACTTTTCCATGGAAAGTGGATTTGATAGGACACCCCTGGGCAGGCTGCCATGGTCTGAATTCTGCACCTCTCCCTCTGACCCTCTAAGTAGGATCAAAAAGGATGATTCTTTTCTGTTTACGCACCCTGACTTCAGTTCTGTGCTTCCCAGTCTTGAAGATTTTTGCTTGTTATTTTGACTGTTTCCTGTGAGGAAGTTATTCAGAAAGATGTCACAGTAAGCTATGGGAGCCTGTGTATGTGGCTTGTTAAACAGCCCCTTTTTCATAATTTGGTCTGAATAACACATTGTCTGTTGAGCACCTGGCTTTGTACACAAAACATCACATTTTTTCTTGTTCTTCTGGTGCCCACTAAAATGCAATTACTTTTTTCTCCCAGTAAGCTAAAGCCTGTGGGTTAGATTCCCATTGTGATAGATATTACACAAAAACACAGGAAAGAAAGAATTCCTGCCCCAAAGAGATAATTTGTGCCCAAGAATTTTGCATAATTTACATGGATAGAGCAGCCTTTGTGTAGTAATATTTAGTAGATCTTGTATGGAGTAAGGTGGGGCCATCCTTCTATTGGTGGTATTCTTTTTCACGGGCAGAGGCAAACTATTTATGTGCTCTTCTGTTCTGATACTGCTGCAGAGCTCATTAAATCTCCTTTTTGCAAGGAAGGCCTGAGGGCTATTAATTACTCTGATTTTCCATATATAAAATGGGAAGAATGCTACTAATCTGTTGACAAGTCTGCATGAAGCTGTCCAACTGTGAAATAATATTGAAAATTTCATTTTCTCAGAGATACTGTCATCTCCTTGTAGTTTTGCTTTTCGTAAATAAGTTAGTAAAGCACTTCTCATTACCATGGAGACTAATATTTTATTGCAAAAATTGTAATTGCAAGCAAGTTTCAAGGTTGCAAGCAGATTTTCCAGAAATCAGGTCAATTGATGAAGTACCTGCACTCAGTGTTGGCTGCTGCAGTGCACATCACTTTCATTCTGAGTCTTATTTACATTCCAAGCCTCAGGGCTCGGCTGCCAGCAAATCAATCGTGGAATTGTTGGGCTGTGATAGATTCTGCAATAGGATAATAAGGGAAAAATAACTTCACTGAAGGGTAAACTTGCTTGCATCTACCCCAGGGTACATCAGGGTAGCAATGTGTGTGCAGGCAGCGACTGCAAAAGGGTTGATGCCCCACAGGAACATAAATGTTGGCTTACCCACAGCAGGTTGTTCCTGGGACCACAGCAAAAGATAGATGGCTCAGTGCATCACACATCGAGGCCTGCCTAGTAATAAACATCTCTTGCAATTATTAGTTCGATTTACTGAGAAAGAAAAATAAAGAAAAATCTTACTGCCTATTTTCTCACTATTTTTAAGACATCAGAAAAAAGTTAATAAAAAAAAAGGCAAAAAGAAGTAGAAATGGCTCCAGTCTGCAAACTGGAAGTAAAAATATCAACCATGCACTCCAGTCCTACTCCCTGAGGCAAATATATGGAGAGCTTTCAGCAAGTCTGTCTCTTTGAACTTTCTGTAGAGACCTTCAGGCAGAATCCAAAGACATAAGAGATTTCTTGACTGCATCTTGGTGGAAGAACATTTCTACACATGTTTCTTACTCTTGTATTTATTCTCTTCCAAGTGTGTGAAGGTAGTGCACATGAATGGTGCCAGAAGCTTTACTGTTCAAGAAGCTAAAATCCCTTTTCCAAAACTACTGAGTGTACAACAGCACAGGCAGCCACTGAGAGTCAGAAATGTCAAGAAGTTGTTCCACAGATGCAGTGGCCTGTGGAACATGATCACACATAGGCCAGGCATTACTTATCTTTATGAAAGATATCTGGCTTTAAAGAATCCTTGGCAACCCACATGCATTTGCAGCACTTATAGTTTTATCAATATCTTCTTGAGGAATGAGTTCTGAAAACTGCCAAGTGCTCTGAAGTTGTGTGTGTTGACTTCAGTGGCAGTAGTTGTATGAAAGCATCAACACTTGGTGTGGGGAAATTTGAGCCAGGCAGAACTATAGCCCTAGCTGGTACGTACAGACATTCACATTAGCTTCTAAATCTTCCTTTTCCAATTGTGATTAGTTTGAAAACCATTTTGCAAGATATCTGCTGTCTCTGAGCAAGTTTGCTGTGTTCAGGATCAAGCCCTGTTGATGCCATGCCCCTGACCTCAAAGTCTAGTGTGTTGCAAAAATTTTAGTCTTGTACAGTCCTGTACTCTCTTGGCTAAATTATCCTTTCGTACAACCTTACAGGGAGCCATCAGGAAATACAGTTGTGTGGCTTTAACAAACAAGCATTTATGAAGGACCAAATTAATCCAAAAGGAGAAATTTTCTGTTCCTACAAGACTATTATGCTTAGCTGTATTGCTACCCTTAAATTCTGGATTTCATGAGAACTGATACTGTAACTCCATATTCTGAAAATGTATTATAAAATAGTTTATTTGTATGCTTTTTTGGCATATCACATAGTCTGAAATACTGGGCAATACTCAAGAAATGGTATACTGAAACATGAATAGGAATTATGTTTCCACATTTTGTGGAACGAGAGAGAAGGGAAAAGTAGAAGAAGGGGGGAAAAATTAACACCCAAGGCAATAATTATAGCAGACAATAATTCCAATTATGTTGTCCCAGAAAGTTCTATAACATGAATTTTTAAACATTTGCTTTCATGCAGTTGTGTTCCTTTAAATATGTGGCAAAAGATTAATATCTCTTGACTGCAATAATAACAAAATTTTTTTGTGCAACTCACTTGTGCTCATGCCGTTGATTTTATAATTCCCTCAGGAACCATTGGTTTGTGCTTATCTTCACCAAGTCTCATTCAGGAATGGTGCATCATGCTCTGTACCAAATCCTTTAAACAGTACAGTAGAGCTGGCTCATAGATCGTAGGATTTATTTTAAGTGTTTATCCATCTTGGAAATAAAAAAGAAACACAAACATTTTTGAAAAAGACTTTCTAAAATATTTTTTAAAAGACTTCAGTCTTCTTCTGAATGGTAGATAAAAAGTGATTTTTTAAGGTTGTATAGGGTCCAAACATAGTGATATACTCATCTCAGTGGCTGCCCGTGCTGTTGTACACTCAGTAGTTTTGGAAAAGGGATTTTAGCTTCTTGAACAGTAAAGCTTCTGGCACCATTCATGTGCACTACCTTCACACATCATTGCATCCATCTTAAAGCTGAGAGATGAGCAACAAACTCCCCACTTTCAGCTTGATTTTTATCAGTGCAGGATTTTTATCAGTGCAGCCTTTCCTGCTTGAGATCTTGATTGTCCAATGAAGAAAGGAAAAGTAACATGTGAGAAAGGGAGGAGGTTTTTTCCAATGGCTTACTTTCCTCTTGCTCTAAATTCCCACGTGGGGCTCCACTGGCTACCAGTAGAGATGAATAAGACTAATCTTGTTAGGCTACTGAAAACTACTATTCTGAATCCCATTCAAATGACATACCTCTAGGCCATCCACTTTTATTACCACCTTTATTTAGTTTCTTTTGCTGTTGAAGGTATATTGAGATCTTACATTATGCCATCTGTCAAATTCAAAAGGTGTTTCTCATAAGAAAGGACATTTTCTGTATGTCACATCTAACTAATATTTTTTATCTTTTGGCATAAGTAATTTAGCTACCTAAATAAACAAACTACCATAGAAAATATTCTTGAATATGTCTTATACCTATTTCTCTCATAAGCAGTAAAGACAACAAACACATACGAATATTATTGTTGTGAGCAATATCCTAACTCTTTAAACAGAGAAGCAACACTAAGACTGTTAGAAAAACAGCTGCTTGAGGAGCTGCTTTCTACAGGTAAATCTAGATTTTGTAGGCAGACATATGGTCCATTTAGGCATTCTAGGCTCTTCCCAAGGGGGCACTGCTGTCACTTCATACAAGTTTTGGTTCAGGGGACATCTAGTGCATCAAAAACACAAACTGTATGCTGGGTTGTATGAAAAGGATTTTGACCAGTAGGTTGAGGAAGGTAATTCCCTCTATTCCACTCTCAAAAGACCCCACCTGGTGTGCTGTGTCCAGCTCTGAGACCCACAAGATAAGGAGGACATGGACCTGTTGGAGTCCAGGGGACAGCTAGGAAGATGAGGAGGGGGCTGAAGCACCTTTCCTATGAAGGCAGGCTGAGAGATTTGGGGTTGTTCAGCTGGAATAAGGATAAAATAAGGATGGATAAGGAATTTGCAGAAGGTCACAACAGGTAAAGTGTAGGAAAATCTATGTATGTGTGTAGACATATGTATACATAGATATGCACAGTCACACACACATATCTATCTATCATCTATCATCTATCTATCTATCTATCTATCGATCTAAATTTATATATATATAAGTGAGTGACTGTCAAGACTGCTGAAAATAGCTCTGGAAACATGCTTGGAAGAGAATAAGAGCAGTTTTTTAACCATCTCCTGAAAACGTCATTGTTATTTTTGAGCACTGGTCATACTGCTGTTCTTTTCTGTTGTACAGAATTTGTTTTGTACAGCAGTTTTTGTGAGTTTGGCAGTAGAGGTTTCAAGCTTCTTAATTTCAAGAGAGTGGAAGTTTTGTGACTGTCAAAACTCAATGTCTATTACACAACTGACTGTGATTTCAGAGGACTGAATTTGTATTGATAGACCAAGCTGAAAAGTGCCTGTTTGTGTAACAGGAGCTCGGGACTGTGGCTGGACAGCAGAGCAAAACACTTTCTTGCACAGTAAGTTTGTTCTTAAGACTCCATCTGTCTTTTCTTCTGCCTTATTAAGCTTTAAGTTTAGTAAGAGTCCGGAAGGGCTGCCGGGGAACTTATACACAAGTGTATAAAAAGCCTGAGAACAGTTTTAACTGGCTGAGGTCAGAAGTAAATTTGAGTAAGTCATCTTGACTTGGTTTCTCTTTGTATATACACATTTGGTCCATATGCAATATGTTCTGTTATAAAAGGCAAAGCTGAGGCAAGTAGTGCCTCCATCTGAAAACAGTCATGCATTCCTAAGGGCTTTCAGTGGGCTGAGGTTTTCAAAGACAGCTTTGATGAACTAAATACAGAGCAAAGGCTTGCCATATTTGACTTTTAGCAGTATACTTATGATGAAAACATGTAGCAGATAAAACAGATATAGGAATTATTGAACTAGCTAGCAGAGAAGTTATTTTTGACAAACACATTTAAGTATGGCACATATGCAAAGTGTTTCTATGCCTTCTCCCAAAAGATAACCTAGCAATTTTTAGGGATAAACAAAATGTCCAGCCACCCACTAGATGGTGGCAAGGAGCATAGTTAGGTAAAATTGTTTGTACAGCAGTGTATGTAGTTTCTTATTAGCAGCAGAATCAGATTAATCTGCCACAGATTCTCCCCCACAGGCAGACATTAGAGCCAATCCTGCTGAATAGTAGGAAAGTCTTTGTCATGGTGGTCTGGAATAAAAGATTTTCCCAGTTAGCCATGCTGTAGAGCAGCAAGAGTAGTTGGTGTGTATGGGGTGCTAAATGATGCAAACAGTTCTACTGTTGTGATAACTCCAGCAACAAAATTATTTCCCAGTTGTAGCTGTTTCATAGAGCTCCAAAAGTGCACTGATAAGTTCAGAAAAACAAAAGAGAAGTGACAGCAAATGGTTTTTTTCCTAAGACGGAATAATGATCCTGGTGAGTTAGAATATCAAATCAAAAGCAGTGTGACAGCTGAAGTGCCTGCCTGTGCTTTCCCTCTTGCTGACCTGTGCTGCATCTCATTAGCTTTCTTCAGTAGTGGCGGGTGAGGGCTCTCACAGACACACGGTCAGGACCAGCAGCAGTCAATCCAAACTAACTCTTTCCCAGAAGGCATTATGCATACTATATCTAGAACACCACCTTCCTCATTTGTTGCCGTAGGGGCAGTGATATTAAGGGAAGCAGTCAGACAAAAGAATCAGTACCTGACTCTGTAAAAGTTGAGCATGGAAGGCAGATTTACTATCTGCCTATCTGCGTGCCCTGTGATAAAAATGAGATAGTTCCCAGAAAATGATTCTCATGTTCCATATCATCTGCAAAGAGCTAGCTGGTGTACATCGCTGATGGACTTGATTGTGAACACAGCTGCAGAAGTGCTAAGGGATCAGCAGAATTTAACACCAGAATTTTGCTTACACTTTTAAATTGAAAAGGGGTACCCTCCCCCTCATCCTGCCCAGCATGGTAGGTGGATCATAAATAACAAAACAGCATAAAAATGCTGCCCGAGAGTCAGAGTATGTTTTATTGCATTTGGTGAGGATTGGCTGCTGCAGCCAATATAAGAATATAAGCCAAGTCAGTCTTATATAGTTTAAGGAAAAGGATGTGCATTGTGGAGGAATTTTGCTATAGTCTACAGGAAGAATAAGATACACAGTAAATGAATATCAGAAAATATATTGTGCATGAAAGTACTTTACCTTAACCCTAAACCAAATATTTGCTCAAGATTCCCAGATTTTGGTTCAGTAGAAATGACCACAGTAAACTTTACAGAATTGCCTCATCATTCCAAGAAATGTGGAGAAACAAGCTGTCTGAGAATGGTACTTTCTTACTACCAAGGGATTCATTGGATAAGTGAGTTTAATCATGAAAGAAGGGGGAGCACAATGGATAGAGTAAAATCAGTGGGGAGGTTGTAGCAAAGAGGGGAGCATTCTTCTGATTCCACTTTAGATATCTACAGTGCAGCCTGAGTCCTCATCTCTCCAGTGAGTGACTAATAGAAAAGCTGGGTACTACCTTCCTCCCATCAGCATACTTTGGCATGAGTGGAGCTGAGTATGATTTCACCACTTACCCAGTTATAAGATGCTGAGTAGAATCCTGTCTTGTCTTCTTCAATCCCATGTTGCAAGCTGCACCTTTAATTTGGATGATTGCCATGTAACACTCTCTATCCTGACCCTCTTGCTAGGGTAGCAATTCCATATTTACCCCAGATTTACAGAATGGCTCTTTGTTTTTTTTGTAGAATCACCTTTCAGCATTGCACAATAGCTGCCATGTAAACTTAGTCTGCTGCAGTCTGTCTGCTTAGTGATTTCTTCCCTTTAAACACCTTGCTAAACAATAGATGCTAACAGAATCCCTATCTTCTCTTGCAGGCCTTATAGCACCAAGCTTAACCAGAAATAATCAAGTTTGATATAAAAAAAACCCCCTATTTTACTTTGTGTAGTTTTTTAACCACCAGTGATACACAGGGAAAGCAAATAAAAGGCTCTATAGATTGTCTGTCTGGAAATCCGTATGTTCAAAGCTCTTGTGATGTTTTTTCCTAGCACACAATTCAAGCACATTAAGAAAGGCTGACACCTGCAGTCACAGATAATTAGGTCAAACAAAAACAACTACAGGATGATGAAGAATGAATTAGGAAGGTCTCTGCTTCAATCACAATGGCTGGTTAAAGTCGCAAAGGCTATAAATAGCCTTCAATCCACTCTGCATTAATAGCAATCTAGAAAATGTTGTCCAGGCCCTTTACTGTGCTCTAAATATAAAAGTGAGGCACCCCAGCTCTCTGGAAAAAAAAAGAAAAAGAAAAAAGCCAGAAAAGAACAAGTGCTTTTTTGTTCTTATCAGCAACATAAATTTGATTTTGACAGTGCTGCCCAATGCATTGAGCAAACAAGTACTGTGTTGGACTTTCAACCAGACTGTGTATTCTGAATGAGACTTCAGATAAATTTATGCTGCTGACTCTCAAGTATATAACATCTTGTTAAGCAAGTCACACTGCTAAATATTTTTAAAGTTACAGAAGAGATTAAGCTGTAAATTTACTATTGCTCTTCCTTGAGTTTAGGTCTGATTTATATCTAAAGCTTTGGGTCACAATCATTTGTTTCCACACAGCTCCTAAAAAGGCTAGAGATTTTCTCTCTTCAGCAGGAACGCTGCCAAGGCAGAACACTTTGAACAGCCACTCATTTCCAGATCATGACCAAGTGTGTCTAAGCGATGCGCTGAAAGCAAATCAGTGACTCGGGGGCTAACTATCAAGACTAAATTTATGAGTCAGGCAGAGCAGCCTGTCAGTGTGAGCTTGCTGGAACATGCCCTGCAGATAGTTCAAAAGCCTGCATTTTATCTCACATTTGTTTGATCAGTATACCTGTGGACACACGGACAAGAACACCAGGAAGCTGTTGTGTACACTGTGAATGAATGGAAGGCAGAACACACTGCTCATGAGTGTTCTTACACAGCATAAAAGACAAAACTTTTTTTCTTGTTTAACCACCACACAAACTCTTTGTTTCCCAGTTAGCTGCTGGATATTCCTTTCATACCTGTTCTCAAGCAGCCAATGTTTTTGGTTTTCAACAGGCTATGTAGAGTAAATGCCTCTTTTAATATTCCTTGTCCTTGTCAAAGATTGCACCCCTTAAGGAATTTTCTGCTTAAAAATGTTATCCTGATTTTCTCAGAATTTGCAACTTGTCATGGGAATCAATGTCACTGAAAACTGCGGTACCTTTTCAGACTGGTAGAATTGCAAACTCTTGCAGTGCCTCAAGTGTCCTGTTCATTCCTCTTCCTCTCTGCTGGAACTGCTCCTGAAGATGTGAAGTAAAGTTTTGAATGGAATTTATATCTCCCCTTCTAAGAAGACCTTTAAACAACAGGCAATGGTAAATTTACATCGTTTGAAGTGGGGTTGATGGAACTAATCACATGTAGCTCTTTATCTGCATCTGAGCTGGGCTTCTTTATAGTCAACAGGAAAAAAAAATAGGCACTCATAGATCCCCAGACTTATTTTAGAGATTTGCATTAGCAGAAGCTAAATCCTAATATAACAAAACCCATCTCCTTTGACACTAGAAACTATGCATAATTCCTTGGTCTTGAGATCTTCCCAAAGAGCATTCCAGGAGCCAGCCCCTGATAAAAGTCTCTCAGTGTAACAAATATTTTTAATTTTCACTAAAAGTCTTAAATACATGATACAATACAATAATACAGAATAATGCAATACAGATATTACATTAAAAATTCATATATTCAATAATATGAAATATATTAAAAATTATTATTATAATAATAACCAAGGCAAGAAACCAAATGGAAAAGAAAGATTAGAAGTTTGAATTAAAAATGTACATTTTACCCAAAATAGTGCTATTAGGTAGTTAACCTATTTTGGATGAATCTAAGTTGCCTGAGTTTAAAGATAAAGAAGAGCTTAAGAGAATCTGCAGATGGAAACCCCAGCACAAGCACTGACTCAATAGCAAAGTACTGCTGCAAAGCATAGTTCTTCTTTTATTTTAACTCTGATACAAAATCAGCTTAATATATGTAATAATTTCTTGTAAATACTAAATTATATTAGTCTATAAAAGGTAGATGAGTGAATTACTGATAACACAAAACTGTCTCGCTCTTACATATGGTAAATGTTATAAAACCCATTTGTAAATGAGCTCTCTTCTCTAGCGTTGCTCAGAGGAAGCTCTGACACATTTCTTCAAAGTGAATGTTTTCATTACCAATGTTTTCTGGTAATTTGATTTCCCATATAAAATTTTCATTCATGTATTTTTTTAAAGAACTCCTTATATTATTAACCCATACTGTTTAACAAACTAGGGTCTGATATGTGAATTAAGATTTATTGGTGAGTCCACAGAAGCCTCTACATGCTACACTTCATGTCTGCCATCTATTTTAGTGTTGCTGAATAAAACCACAGACCAAAAGCCTTGAGGGCCATTGGGCTTGGTTGAATAGGAAAAAAATCCAAAAGAACTCCACATTGTTTTCAAATTTGCAGGTTAGTCTCATCTCTCATTTTAACACCAATTATATACATGATCTTGAACATCATTTACTTTTAATCTCAAGTCCAAACCCCTGTGGATAATTTCAGCTACCTTATTTTTTCAATCCAGCATTGGTCCAAAATCCATTGCTTCAGCAGGAGCTTTTCAGCTGACTTTAAAATGAGCTTCGGATCAGTTCTTCACAAAATATGGATCAAATACAGGTGAAAACAGTTTCCTAGGATGTTCTCTGTCAGGATTCTTTGTTTGCCATTACATTTTATGATGATAACTGTGGCTAGCACAGGTCTTTTCCACAAGAAATCCTTTTGTGTTTTATAAATAAAGATAAGGTTTGGATGTTATTGAAAACAGTGTCCCAGGATTTGGACGGTGCAGGCCTGGCCAATCAGGCCTAGGGGGAGGTTTTTGACTGACCAATCTGGGCGACTTTTGAAAACTCTATATATATGATGAAATCAAAACAATAAAGGCCTTTTCCTTCTTGCCACTGAGAACTGACTTCCTTACTCTGCTAGCTGCTCAACAGCAACACATAACCTTTTCAGCTTTTCTCACAGAAATTGCTTCAGATTGGTTGAAAGACCTTTTTCTCTTGTAAATAGAAACACATTTTAAATATCTCTTGAAATCTGGCCTGCTGATACCAACTGAAAAATATGCTATTACATTATGCATGATTCTTGACTGTTCAGAATATGAAAAGCCCCTCCCTACTATAGTTTTTAATGATTGGAATGTAATGCTAAATGTTTGCAATTTATAAATTTATGTCTGATAAATATGGCAATCTAGTGATGAATATGTGTCGTTAATAAGCATACCTATGTGGTATTAATAAAATAAAATTGAAATTAATTTACTAAGCATCAGAGAGATCATTTTCGAGTGCATCTGTTTGCAAAGAGGCTTCACAACAAAGAGGATTTGGGGAATGGAAGTTGCTTACTGCTCTGCGGTCATGTGTTTCTGAGTAATTTTACATCCTCCCCTTCCATGTTTTCAGATTTTGATAACTATTGTGATTCACTGGTTGTAAAATGAATGCTTAACTGCATTTATTACCTTTGTCAGTTATTTGAATGTTGATTCTAAAGACACAAAAAAGAGTTACAAATGGACAGTGCATCCTTTCAAAACATAAGTAGTAATGCATCTCTTGTGTTCCAAGCTTCTGGAATTGCTTGGGCTTAACTCTTAGAATATCCAGCACCTTACAGAAAATGTAAAACATAAAGAAGATCAATATTGTATAGTACACAATGATGTATAAATAAACACAAAATATTAAATAAAAATTAATAAGGTACAAATTGGAATGAATGCACAAAAAATCTGCTTTGCAAATTGGAGCAAAACACACTGAGGTTAATTTATTTAGGGTGAAAGTATTGAGCAACAACAGACCTACTAATGTAATATCAGGAGTGTGCAAGATAAAATTATGACAGAAAGAATAATTTATGACATAAAGGTAAAAGAAAATGGTATAAATTAGAATAAATTTTGTCAAGTGAGGTTTATGCCTGAATAGCTGAATTCATTTTTTGGATAACAGATTTTATAAAGCAGGCAGGTATGAAGGATCAAATTTGTTTGGTAATGACTGACGGGATTTATCTGATTAAATTCGTGTGTCTGCTCTAGAGACCTCTTTCTGAGCTACTCACCTCACACTTGCTCCCTTTTTTAGCAATGCCAAAAAATAATTCCTTTTAGGGTATGATTCATCCTATCCTGAAATAAATATCTAAAATAAGTCAGATGAATCACACCTACAAGTGCTTACTTCTCTCAATTGACTGTAAAGTTAGCCAGGGGTGACTTGCTCAGTTGTACATGACCACTCTAAAGACATCTGAAGTTAAATGGGAGTAGTCTCACTGGGACAGACTAATTTATGAGTAAAACATCTGAAATGATGCCTGTAGGAAAGTGCTCATTAATAACACGGAGGTACAAACTTGGAGATAGTTAAGGTGTTGTTTAAAGGGGAGATGAAAATGAGCAATATTTAAAAAAATATGTAATGGGTTGAAGGGAACTACTAGGACCATTTTTCATTAATCAGCCTTGGAGTGGATCTTTGTATTTTCTTTAATGATTTTGGCATGAGAAGCAGGGTTGAACTAATATCTAATATGGAACTGGGTCACACTGCTGATATGGAAGAGAACAAGGGTACACGAAAAATGAGATAAGCTTGATAACAGCAGAGTAGGAATGAGAGGAAATTTAATACAAAAATCCCCAAATATTTGGGAAATATCTGAATATCTGAAAATATTGCCTAGGTGCCTAAAGTGTATTTTGAAAAAACATTGATATCTAATTTTGACAGGAAAATTTAAAAAAAAATCTGTTCAATCATCTCTGTAACTAAAAAGCAGTAGAACCTCCAGAGTTTTTCTGTTCTGCATAGTTAATACTGCTACTGTGGCTGAATTTAACGTTTGGGAGCTTATTCTCTGCTTGGGCTTCCTTGGGAGTCTAAGTTCCCTGAAGACCGCAGTGTCTCTAAGCATTTTCTAATTATACCTAGCAAATTACAAGTCAGTATTGCCACATTTCAAAGTTATCAGATAGAAGCGGAATGGACAAACCTATTTTCTGGTCAGTGGCATAGCTGCTCGCATGCCTGAGAGGTATGCAATGCAATCAATGCAAAACTTAACCATCTGGTTATGAGAAAGTCACTCTTTATTCTTCAGGGGCAGCAAAGAATCAAAGAGTCAGAGAGGTTAAAAGGGTGTGCTAAGAATGTCTTGCTTGCCAGCAGTGTTTTATAACAAGGACCAAACAGAGGATCTATATCTAGCTTTAAGTTAAAATCCAAGTTCTGCAAAATTCCTTGTTCCTCTCACTTGGCATTGCTCATGGTGCAGTTTAGATATTCCTCCATTCAGTGGTTTGGCCATTGCAAGGCTCATATAGCCCATATACCTCTTCTACAGACTGCAGGCACCTGTCTCAGCATTTTGGAGCTCACTCTTAAATTTTGTGGATAATTTCTAGGTGATGGAGGGCTGAATATCCTTACTGCTTAAGACAAATAAGCTATCAGGATGTCTCAGCACTTTGGAAATGCAGGAATCTAGAAACAGTCCTGGAGAGAGTTCAGCCAACAGCAGGTGGTGAACATTCTGTACCACTCTGACATGGCATCCTGCTCTATACTTGGCACAGAGGAAAAAGTGAAGACATCTGAAACTCAGCTCCTTTGCAAAACTCTCCTTCCTGCCCCTGAGAAGAGTGGAGCCCTACTTCAATGTACAGATTTTTGACACAAAGCATCAGATTCAAAGTGATGCACTAGAATTCTGTGCCCAAAAGTTTAATTGGGAGGAAGTTAACCTTTTCTTTTTCCACATCAGGCTGTTTTCTTAAACCCTGTTCTTTGTCATAATCTCTTCAGTGTCAGAACTCATTTTTTCCAATCAGTCACCTGCAGGCAGTAGGGCAATGATTTTGTTGTGTGATGATTTATGAGGGTGAGGGTGAACAAAGAATGACTTGTTTTGTAGATCTTGTATTTCAGAAAATTTTGAAGGCTGAAAGTAACTCAAATGAGCATACAGAAAACAATGGCTCTGGTGTTTAAAACAAAACAAACCAAAACAAACTTTCAACAAATTTAAAAGCAAGTGAAACAAAGCTAGCACAGGGAGGGTGATAATTTCTGTGCCTTTCTGAATGATGATTCATACTCATCCCTGCTGGATATATATTTTGGAGAAGAATTTAGAATACCTCAAGCTATTTTCCTCCTTTTGCTCACTTCTCATCTGTATCACCAAATATCCCTACTGTGTGTTTTGGTTCTGAGGAGGAGGCAATTCTGTAGCTCTGTGTGAATGCTTTGGATGGGGTCCAGCTATCACTGCAAGAGCAGGAACAGACTATATTTAATGCCATTTTCTTGTTCTTTTGAACTCCACATCACTCCTGACATTGTTACACCAGAGCTCAGAAAAGTTGTCTGCCTTTTATGTGATGTTAGAATGGAAGTCCAGTTAAACTTTTTCTTCTCCATTGTAATTTGCCAATTTGTAATTTCCTTCTCAAACCCCCTCAGTTTCCCAGTAAGGCTTAGGTAAAAATTTTAACATATATTTTTATGCCTATCACGCCTTTTCCAATGCCAGCTATTCTCATGAATTCTGAAAAATTGAACTGTCTCCAGAAGAATGGACTGAAGCATTGGAGAAAGTCACTGAATCATCCTTTTACACTGCTACACTGACCACAACAGCTCTATGGTAGCTGCTCTTCACTGCCCTAAGCTGTAGACCTCAAGCTGATAGAGGGAACTGAACTTGCAGAAGAAGGTGAAGACGTGCGCTGCCTGCTGCTATCAGCAGCTGTGGGGGAGGACAGGTTGCCCCTAACTGCAGGCAGCAGATGTTCATGAAGTAACTGCCAAAAATGTTTGGGGAAACAATACATGTGTTACCTGGCACCAGAGTATTACTGAAGCCAAGAGGTTGCCCACTTTTTCACTCAACACAGTGACATTCAGTGAAGTGGAAGATGAGACTGTACAGTCCCAAAGTCCAGTAGAGAATAAAGACCTAGGAACAATTTCCCAGTCCTGTTAATTGTGTATCCTGTGCAAAAGCTGAGTGGAAATTATTCCAAAATATTGTGCTGCATGTATAATGCTTGGGAAAAACCCTAAAGTGGTAGAGTATATGTAAGAATTACCATTTGTCCTCTTGTATAGAAGAGTGGCCTTTATCCCTTTCCCTAGGCTAACATATAGTTAACTTCTTGCTCTTAGGAACACTTGGCAATCTCCACTATGTTTTATCCAGATAATGAGGAAATAATTCTGGCTCTGTTCTTTTATTCACATGTGGCATGTCAGAATAGAAAGTTGTAACTTGTTTAAGAGTTTCTTCTATCAAAATGCTTTTAAAGTGTACTTGTAAGTAAAAGGTTCCATTTGGCTTCACTTTTTTCACACCACTATTAAACATAAAAAATATTATAGCCCAAATTGATTGGGCTGTAATATTAAAGTGCTAATAAAAGCTGGAAAATTCAGAACTAGGATTAAATGCCCAGAGTGAATGCTCCAGAAGTTTCCAAGCACCACCTAACATTATGTAACAGCTCTGGGGATTTATTTTGTCTCCTAAGGGAAAAAACCTTCTCATTAAAAGCTGTATAAATAAAAATAAATAAAATTTGAGATGGCCATCATTGTTAATCCCAAGGAAGATCTAGTTTCATAGTGACACTAAAGAAAATTCACCATCCATGTTCTTTCTTCTGTTTCTCTACCTTAAATGAGGTCAAGTCCCTCCTATATACAGCCTTTTGATGACATTGGATGTGGTTTTTTACTAAGTAGTCAGTTCAGACTTCAGTCAGAGAAATTTTCCTTGATTTTCGTAGCCTTGTCTTTGGCCAATAGTAGTCATTATCAGGACAATGGCATCAAAATAAGTGTCATCCTAGGGAAGTCCACCTGCCTACCTGACAAACCACAAACTTTCTGAAGGTTCTTACCACAGGAGATTTCATCTAAAATACATATCACACTTCTTGAGGCTGTAGTCACTTGGTACTACAGCAACCTCTACAAGAACCCCAGAAATCTCTCAGTAGTGTAAAATATCTGAATGCTCTTTTAACTATTCTTAATTATTGTTATCTGAATGCTCCTGTAACTATTTTGGGCTTCATACATGGTGAAAAGAGAAAAGCATGTTCAAAACAAAGTAACATGCTTTGTTTCAATTTTGAGATGTGGCATCTATGCACGGAGGGAGGAAGTGTCTGCATTAACTCAGAAGAAAGGTGTAATTTATTTTGCCCAATGTAAGCCATGAGCAGGAAAGAGAATCCAAGGAACTGCAGGCTGGGTGGCCTCATCTCAATCCCTGGAAAGTTGTTGGAGCTACTAATTCTGGAAAGCTTTGCCTAACGTAAGGACAAGAAGGTGATTTGGTTTAGATAGCATAGATTTATGAAGGGGAAAGCATACATCATAAATCTAATAGGCTTCTACGATTCCATGACTGTGTTGGGGGGCAAGGAGAGAGTAGTGGATCTTGAAGTTAGCAAGGCTTTCCATCCTGTCTTCTGTAAAAGCCTTGTAGACAGAATGATGAAATACAGACTAGATAAATGAACAATAAGGAGACCTGAAATCTGGATTAAATATCAGTCTTCAAGGGTTGTGATCAGCAGAGCACTGTCTGCCTTGAGAAGGGCTGTGTACCACCACTGATACTGGGATTGGTATTGTTTAACATTAATATTGATAGTCTGGATGGTGGCATAGAGTGCAACCTCAGCAGATTTGCAGATGATAAAAAGCTTGGAGGACTGGCTAGTAGACATGGTGGTTGTGCTACCAATTCATAGGGACCTCAACAGGCAGGAGAAACAGGAATCTCTCATGAAATTCAGCAAAGGTAAATGCAAAGTTCTTTGCAGAAAAGGACTCAGGTATCTTCCCAGACAATGTGTCCTTGCAGCAAAGAGAACGTAAATTGCCCTGGGCTACATTAGAAGCATTGCTAGCATACCAGGATAGGTAATCCCTCCCCTCTAGTCAGCATCTGGAGCACTGGTTCCACTTCTGGGGTCTTCACTACAAGAGATATGTGGACATGCTGGAGTCAGTCCAGCAAAAGACCTCGAAGATGATTATGGAGTTGGAGCATCTGACATGTGAGAAGAAGATGAGACTGATGCCTTAAAGGCCCTAGAAGTGAAACAACACACTTTTGAGATAATATTAGTTTAGGAGGTAATATAAAAGCTGGTTTTTATTGGAGGCCTCCATGGGCAAATATGGAAAAAGTCCACAAAAGCTCACCCCCCACAGGGTGAATACAGTTTTATAAGTTTAGCAAATTAGCATATTTGACAAAAATCATCCTTCAGGAGCACAAGAGGTGAGGTAATTTTTCCCTGGTTCAACCCTCTCTAAATCCTTCCTCCTCAGACGGAAACTAAACTTCATTAATGAAAATGTGTCTTGAAGAGCTGGTGTCAACCTTGGTAGCCAGGGACAACCAATATAGGATAGAGGCCCTTGGAATGCGATTTGTCTTTCTGTGTAGGGAAAGGGTATGGAAAACTACTGGGAAAACTAGCCACTGATACACAATAGGCTACAAATACATGTGTAAAGAACACAGAGAATATATAAAAGAAAAAGGCAAAAAATCAGCATGGCATCAAGACAACTATGACTATTCAGCCTGGAGAAGATTCAGGTGGGGATCTTATCAACATGCATAAATACTTGAAAGGTTCAAAGAAGGGGGCTCCAGGCTCTTTAGTGTGGTGTCCAGTGACAAAAGAAAATGGACACAAATTGAAATAAAGCAAATTCCATTTAAGCATAAGAAAACACTGATTTCCTGGGTGGTAAGGCTTGTAAAATGTAGGGACTGTTTGCCCAAGCGGTCTGCAGGCTCTTGGTTCTTGCCGACATTCAAAACCTGACTGGACATGCTGAAGGACTTCTGCAAGTTGCCACGTATCATAACTTCTTATTCCACCAGTGCCATCTGCTGTATATGAACTAGAAACAAACACCTCAGGAAAAATGTTAATTTTCAGGAGTACGGCTTTTTGCATATTTACTAAATCATTGGATTCTGACTGGAGGAATTACAGAGAACAGATGCTTACTGATACAGCAGCTCACACCCTACCGAGAGAATAATGTGGCAGTCCTTGCTCTACTTGCTAAAATATATTTAAATTTAAAATGGCCTTGCATTGTTTCATTTCTCTGTGTTATAATGAACATTCATTTCACTGAATGATCCAATAGAAAAATTGGCTTTAGTTTTTACCCAAATTTCCTGAGGGCTTCAAAACAATAAACACTTTGGCTACATGTATTGGTATTTAGTGCACAACAGGGATATGTTCCTCCCATTCTGCTACATTGAGGAGAAAGAATATTATCACCTAAATATCTCATTGTTACTTCCATTACAATTGCTCTCCGATGATGCAATTCAGAAATGAGGCATTTTTCATTAATTTAGTTTACCATGGAAACTTGTGTGAGATAATCTACTTCTGCTGCATCTGTTGGTAGTAGTGAGGATGTTTTTCCTGAGATATCGCTGTGTTTCCTGGCACCATGTCCTTCTGTCATGCTCTTGGCTGCAAATAAGGCTAAAGCAGTAGCAAGTACATCTCTGTGTGTAGATATGTGTGGTCAGGGGCAGGCTGTGCTACCTCAGTCCTCCAGTACAGACATGGTCTAGAGCTAAAATTGCTTCATCATCCACTCTTCAAGGTGGGAAGAGTTCACAGAGACTGTGATGTCTCCCTTTATCCTGTGGAAAGCTCAGCAAAGCTCCCTCTCTCCAGCCTGGCATAAGAATTCCCAACAGTGCAGGTAGGGGGCATGTCTTAGGTGAACAGTACTTTTACAGGAAAACTGCAGTTTTTTGATCTGGTTGAAAATGTTTGTGAAATGGACATTCTTTCTGAGAAATGAAAATGCTTTGCTCTGGTGTTTTCAAAGTGCTCTTTCAATTACATTCCAAAACCATGCTTCACTATTGCATTTAACAAGTTTGTCTTGATTTATTTTGGCTAAAACTAGTAATAACAAAGAATAAAGGGAGATAGAAAATCTCATTTAGGTTTGATTAAAATTTTTTGTTACCTTAGGTCCTTTTTTCACTTCTTCATATTCCAATTAAGGAAATTAAAAAAAGCTTGGAATTTACTCCAGATGCCTTTTTGTTTGTTTGTGGTTTTTTGTTTTTGTTTTTTAGTTTTCAAAAGGCACACTGATTTGCCAAGAATTATTCTTTGGCTTTTAAACTACCTGCAATAAGGCTTAATTTTGAGTCACCTTGACCTGGATCAGACTTGGCTAATATGGGCCTAATGTAATGTAGCCTCAACCTTCACTATGTTGTGATCTGCAGGCAAGGTAAATTAGATGACTTAATCCTATTGGATCTCATTGATTATACTTCATTTTAGGCAAGTCCTTATGCTAACATGTTTTCCTCCATCTATGCCAGGGAGAAGGTGAAATTTAAACTAGTTCCTAACTAGTGAATCTCAGGCTGCCTCTTTACAGGACAGAGAAAATTAGTGGTGCAGCAGCTGGGAATTTAAACATGGAGTTAGTGTATTTCTTTAATGGTAAATCAATCCTTTCTACATAAGAATTGTTCAGAATCAGAAGATATCTGAATTTAAAGTAAAGTAGATATAAAAAAGCACTGATGTCATATTTCACGCACTAATGGATGGCAGACAACTTCTGAGAGAACTCCTAAATTTGTCTTTGTTGCTTACAGATGTTGTTCAATGAGTAGCTAGACAACTGAAAAAATGAAGTATTTGGTACAGATTTGCACCCTTCAATGCTTCCACAAGAAGCATTCACATCTCAGCAAGTTTCTCTGCCTACCCCTGTAGGGTCTTGCCCATCTCCTTTCTGGTTCTCATATTCCCAGTACTGTAAATATCCTTGACATCTCCTTGAATATTCCCTACAGTACTTGTCACTAGTAAAATAAGTATTTATGAGAACTGTGACAAAGTGATAATTTGTGATAATAAAGGATGTCGTAAAAATATGAGCTATCTGTAATCTGATGCAGGAAAGGGCTTGAAATTGTTCCACAGAAAGGTTGTTCAGAAATGCTGCTTTGTATCTCAGTGGCTGGCTCATGCTGAGACCTGGAAGATACACCTTCAAATGCACATCTACTTAAATATTTAGCTATTGACTTTTTGCATTATATATATCAGGAAATATACTTATGTAATTCCTAAAATAAAAAGCTTAGGAAAACCTGTATATAACATTATTTATTGCAATGTTTTATTCAACCAAACTGCACTTGTCAGGACTTGGGACATCCTGTCTCTCCACTTTCCACACAGAAATCATGGTCCTTGCTGTGGATCAGAGGTACAGGCTTCCTCACAATACAGACCTCTCACCAATAAAATCTTGCCCAACTGGTTTGACACACATTTGTTTACTTGTCTTTCCATTTCTTGATTCTGGAAAAAGGGGATTGTATTTGCTTTTAGTTGGTGGAATAGTCCCTCACAAAAAAAGCCAGAGTGGCTTTCTTATTTCTTGGATTTTTCTTTCCTTACGGAACCTGTAACTTGCTGTGCTTTAACTTTGGTTTATTTTAGGTTTCCTGTGCCCTCACAATGGCCCATGTGGTGCTGGTTCAAAATTCTTGTGGGTGAGAATTCTTCCTGTATAACTTGCAATGCAAGAGGATTTTTCTGCCCTCTCCCTTTCACTCTGGCAAGACTCAGCCCCCTGGCTGTGCCCCCACACTTCATGTATGGGTAGGTATTTCCTTCATAGCTGTGCTGTACCCTGCCATCTTCGGTCTCATAAATGAAGGCTAACACTGCAGTTAAAAGGGGAGTAGGAAAAGAGGCGAAATATAGGTTCCCAGATCCAGCCAATTAAAATATATTGCTTCGTGTAACTGCACAATGGTGAAAAGAATTAATTTTTCACAAATCACTTTTTCCAGTCCCCTTTTGTGGCTTACATCTTATGCACTTTTGTAATTTCTTTTAATAAAATGATAGTTTAAGTGTCTAGCTTTGCACTGTTTCATTTTTTTCCTCTTTCCCGTACAACACAGGGATGTTCCCTGGAAACAGAAGAAAATTGTTTTCTAATTCTGTTCCCAAGATTACTCCTGTTTGCAAGGCAATTTATTAAAGGCACTTATATTCCTACTCTAATTATCCCATCTCTGGCTGGCAATGAATGTCCACATCATACATAGTTAATGATCAAAAAGATGGTAAACAAATCTAAACAATGGGCTTATTAATTTGTCTTGTCAGAATGGAAATAATGAAATAGATTTGAAAAAGTGGATAGTGGTGAAGGCCCTCAAGTCTGTGTGACCCTGACAGTCAAAAGTAAGGCTGTAACATGGATTTAGAGGTCTTGGTTTTGACCACATAGGCAGAGCCTTTGTTAACCCATACATTTTTTCTGATATAGAAAGGCTGTAATTAATTCAAGCAGCAAACGGTAAGCAAAATATCATGATAAGAGATTCCTAGAGGATTCCTAGAGGGAAATTCCTGCCTGTTTTCCAGACTAGTAGACAAATCAAACACAGACATTATACATAACAATTTTTTTCAGGAAGTCAATAAACATGCCATGTTAAAATATCATTCCACCTCGTTACAGATAAAAAGGAATATAGGATGTAGGAAAGGAAAGATTAAACAGGTTATCTTCGCTCTCTTATCATAACCAAAACCTTCCTTCTGGAGTCCATGTCCTTCTTTGGGCCAACCATTACTCAAACTTTTGCTTAGACCCTGGCTCCTCCTAAAATGTTGGTCACCTTGGCCTATACTACGGGTACCTTCAACTATAAAAAACTTACGTGTATATAAGCTTGTTGATGAAAATTAGTGGTAGGATTAACCTAATTTTCTATATATAAATTTTCATTATCAATACGGCAATAATGAGGTTAAAAAAAGCAAAGAAGCTGCTTACACTGGCCATGGGTCTCTTATTTATCAGACTTTATAAGAACATGAGCTGGACTCAGTTTTTTATTTTCATGCTTTGCATTGCATACATTTCCTGCAAGTACATTGGCCTTTTAGCAAGAAACGGCAGAAAACTGGAAGCTACCAAGGAAATGTACTGTTTTCAAAATCCTGTGACAGCAGAGATGGTTCTGGTAGCCCTGAGCAGCCACACCTGAAATCCCCATCTATGCATCCTCCTCCCCATGGTCCAGGAGCCCCATTTTGACTCAGCCCTGGGCACCCAGCTCTGACCCTGAGCTACACTGTGAGTGTGCCTACACCCAGCCTTGATTCCTGATTTGACACCCTGGCTGGATCCTAGTACTGACTTATTGCTTGCTTTGTCTGTCCATGGACCTTGCTCCTGGTCCCTGGCTCTGGCCTCGGTACTGAGACCCTGTGGGATGATGCTCGCTGGGGAGGGCTCAGTCTGGGGTCTGCTCACTTGCAGGCTCAGCCCACACCTGCACTTCTCCTCCCTGGCAGCACCTCACAGAAGAGTGGTTTTAGGGCTAATCCTCTCATCCTTATGTATGGCATAGTGTGTGGACCCTTTGTTTAGGTTCTTTTTCCATCACTGATGCTACCTATAGGAAGAGATTATTATCTCAGTGAGCACTCCAGGGAAGACAACATACTGCTGGTCAATATATAACAGCTTGTGAATATATTCTGAGAATTATGAGCAGCCAAGTGAGGTACTTGCCATGTGTTTCCTAAATCATTGTTTATCATTGATCTCTGTAAGTTTGTGCCTGGGTCATCAAATGAATGCACAGCACTCAGACAGGTTATGGAGACTTCCTCAAATCAGTACCTTGATTTTCAAGAGCAAATATTTTCATCTCTCTAGAGAGACAGGCCCATCATATTATCCATTTTAAATCAGACTGTCAGAGTCTTTCTGTGAAGGTGACTGTTATTAGCTCTGTGCCAGTTTTTCTTTGATGTAACTGAAGCGTAACATAAATGAGTTTTCTAGACAGAGCTGATTTCTTAGGAACTGTTTTTCCTAAACATCACCTTTATCATACAATGTTAATCAAAAAGATCAAACAGTAAACAGGCAGCTCAAAGATTTATTGCTCTTTGTGAAACACTCTGTGCATTTGGCTAAAACTGGATCAGCTCTCACAGAACCCAAGCGATTCTCCATGAAACAGCACAGCAGAACCTACAGGTTGAATGATGAGCCAGATTTTCAAGAACCAGCATGACAACAACAGAGGAAGCAAAAAATGTAGTTCTCAAGGCATCATTTCCCTGGCTGAAAGTGGTCTTTTACTTGCACTACCAAATTTCATTTCATGTAGATATGTATGTACGGGACCAATTACCTTCCAAAAGAATAGTATTTTGTGGGTTATTATCGCTTCAAACTCCCAAATATGTAGGCTGATTTAAAGAAAACAGCAGCTGCCTATAAGGTTTTATTTCTTCTCCTGGATTTTCAGATTTTTTTTTTTTGCTTAATAATTTGTTGTTCAAGAAGGTGGCTTTTTTTCACTGCAACTATTTGAAGATGGTGGGGTTTTTTTGTTTGTTTGTTTGTTTGTTTTTAAATTTGTTTTTGTTTTGTTTTTTCTTGTGTGGTAAGAGTACCCAGACAGCATAAAACATAAGAATGACAGAACCATGGAACCAATAAGCATGCATCTTCAGTTTCTGAGTTCATTTCAAAAGAGACCAAGAAGGAGGGAGGGAAGGACAGAGGGAGAGAAATTACCTGGTGTTCCCATTTCCCATCAAAGTGATCTGAATTTGGGGATGTGATGTTGGGGCACTTGTAAGAAGAGTGCCAGCTATCTTGTCTGCCTAATATGATCAAGAAATGTTTTTACAAGGGGAGGTGAGGTGGGTGGTAGATATGGATTGACTGAATTTGTCCTCAAGGTCACATCCTGTGTGGCAGCGTAGAGACAACATTCAGCTCCTTCTGTTGTAGCTGCTCCAGTTTATAAAATGCACCCAGACCTGAATTCAAGCTCTTCCTCCAATTTATATTTAGAATATTGCTGAGGATGCTTAGGTTCATTATTCTCTTCAGCACCTCTTGTAACTAATTTGGATTGCCATCTCTAATCCTGTTTGTTTCTTGTTTTGAGGCAGTTTGCCCTCCTAGTAGAGCTCCTCTGAAGGCAGAAGAGCTCCATCTGAGCACACACAGACTGCCTCAAGGCTGTCATGGCCTTGGGAAATGTGTGTGTTAAGGCCTTTCATACTTCAGTGTTCCATTCCCTCTGTAAGTTTTTTTTTTCTTAAGCCCATAGTTCTTGTTGCTTAAGTTTGAAATAAAATAGGTGCTGCTTTATGACAAACCTGGATAATGACATATCTTGGAAAGATGTGTATGGCCCATAATGAATCTTCTCATCTTTCATGATCATTAATTACTTGCTAAATTCTCAAGGGTCTAACTAAGAAAAGACTTAACTGACTGGTAATGCAGTGGCCAGCATAAAATTCATCACTACTTAAGCATAACACATTGTTCTCCAGGGTATTCTATGAATAGTGTATGTCTTCAATATGTTTTCCAAAGAGTCTACACAATGGCTTGGTGAAGCAATTAATTTACCATTTATGTTTTGTAGCAGAACAGAATGTTTTTATATCAAATTTTTGCAAATGGAAGTACATAATTTAATCTTGGTTCTATTGTTAGAATTCAATGATCAAAACAAAACAAAAGCTCCACAGCCCCAGACACCTGTCTGTTTCTTTTAATGTTTTATATGTCTTAAAATCAATGCATCAATGTATATTGTGAATAGATGAATGAATAAATGAAGAAAACATACTGTCTGTTTTTCAGTAGCTTGCATTTATTGCAAAGATTTATCTGATCTCCATAAAGTGCTGGTTACTGTTGCTGAAAATATTAATTCTTCACAGAATGAAACATTCAGCTGTTATCATAGCTCCAGGCAGTTTTTTCACATCTGAATACTAGGAAGATGCACATGATTTATTTTATGTGTGGGAACACATACAAGAGTCCAGTTTCAAGAATGTTTTTTTGCACCCTGTTATTTTTTGCACACATTAAATAGCACACTTTGTATTGAAATTTTTGCTTCTGCACCAAAACACTATTTTTGTTATTTGTAACTTTTTTATTATACTGATGATTAATTTTTTTTCTATTCACATTAGAGATTTTAATTGCCAGTAGTTAGCTAGTAAGCTATCTCAGCCTGCGAAAAAAGTCCTAGGAGTGTAGTTCAATTACCAGGGCTATTGAACATGTCAGAAATGACAAGGGGAAATGAGAGTTTTATGGCTCTAGATCTCAACATGACAGGTAATAAGGTTGTTTCTGGGATGGTATCACCTCTTGCAACGAGTCAAGTGTACTGGTTTTGTCTAATTCCTGTAATGGAGGAAATTTTATTATCTCTTTTCTTTTACACTGCTCTGAATATGTAAGCTATTAATTTTCTGTTGTGAATACTCACATAGCATCAAACGTTTGACCTAAAATATACATTGCGCAGCTGCTCAAGGGCATGGAATAATACCCATTTTTCTCATTGTATGATAAATGTGAAAATGTGTATAATACTGTACAGAAACCATTACTTTCTCTCTCATGAATCAATGAGGCTGGAAACAGGGAAAACCTAAGAGAGAACTTATTCATGATACTGTTGCGACCAAAGAGATATTTCATCAGAGAATGCTTCAAAGTTCTTCTTATCTATTAAGGAGACTTAAATTACATGGCATGAGTTACTAACCAGCTGCACTACAATATTATGCAAGGTTTTTGATTGCTCAGAGAAGCAATGCTGTACACCATATTTAGTTATTTGTGATTTTATGCTAAGCTTTGCAATCTGGTACTGTCACTTGTGTTAATGCATTAACAGTTTGAATATTTATGTCGGCTCATGCAGCTGCAATTTTTGTTTTTCAGATATGACAAATAAAGCCTACTGCTGTAAAACTGCATTAACTGTAAGGTAATGATACTTTGTACACTGCTGAAAATCTACCTCCAGCACTGACATTTGCTAGGTAACTTAAGAACTCTCCTTCTACTATATGTAATTTAATAGCTGGCATCAGGTGACTTTCTCCAAGAGGAACAGGGGAACAGAATTTGTCGCTAATTATTCATTAGTCTAAAGAATAATTGGTATAAGCTTTATGTATTTCATTAGAAACAGAAGGCTATTTAAACACTGCAGTCACCACTTGGGCTCTACACATAGATAGTGTGTCCCTCTCTGTTTTATTTTTGATTCTAAGTTTTGCCAAAAGAAATTGAGGATGATCTTGTACTATTTTTGCACCTGTAAGCTTTTGGTGCTCCTAAGAGCTACTGGAGCATTAGCACAAGCTGATATAACAAATAACCACCAAATCGTTTTTTCAGCTCAAGCTATGGCACAGATTGCTTCGTTCATTATCCTTTCCTTACCACTATATGCCTTACTGCCAGATCACCCTTTGTTAAAGTGCATCAGTGAGATCTGGACAGAACAGGTGGACAAAATATGCATCACCAAGAAATAATTTCCACTTGCAGAAATATAGAGAGATGTTTTATAGCCCTCTTCTAAATTCACATCATTGGAGGAACATAGGCCATAATCAAGACCATGAGTCTCTCTGTATAATTATCTTTCATCCTTTTATTTTCCTCTGTGAACTGTGAGTTTTTAAAGGCCTTTCTTTTTATGCTGCATACTGCCTACCCTACCGGTGCTACCTCAAGCATCTTAATGCAAAGACAAGACACTTCAGACAAAAAGAAGTCAGCTGACTATGCTTACAACAGCAGTTCCTCTGAAAGTTTTGGTCATAATGCACAGCCGGACACTAGCTTGTATGAACATGCCCAAGTATTACAAATATTTGGGTGTGAGTCTGACCATTTGCAGGCAATGCTTTACCTGCTCAGGATCTGTGAAAGCTAATGTTGTGTTTCTATGAAGCAATGCCATCTGGCAGCATCTCACAATGCTATTTGAAATTACTTGCATGAGCTAAGAGAGTAGGTTTTGACTCATTATGTGGCTGTGTCTATTTCATACTTAGCAGGTCAGCGCCGTGCAATAGCTCAAGTAAGATGAGACATGTACTATATTTATAACGTATTTTGGACATTGCTTGTCATCAAAGCCTTTGGCACCATCTCCCCATGCATATTCCTGGAAAAGCTGGCAGCCCACAGCTTGGACTGGTGCAGCCTTTGTTGGGTTAAGAATTGGCTGCATCCTGAGAGTGGTGAAAGGTGCTGCATCCAGTTGGCCTCTGGTCACCAGTGGTGTTCCCCAGCACTCATGGTTGGCCTGGTCCTGTTTAATATCTTTACTGATGATCTGGATGAGGGGATTGAGTCTACCATTAGCAAATTCACAGATAACACTAAGTTGAGCCAGAGTGTTGATCTGCTGCAGGGTAGGAAGATGCTGCAGAGAGATCTAGACAGGCTGAATGGATGGACTGAGACTAACAGCATGAAGTTCAACAAAACCAAATGCTGGGTCCCACACTTAGGCCTCAACAACCCCATGCAGTGCCATAGGCTGGGGATAGAATGGCTGCAGACTGGCCTGGCAGAAAAGGAGCTCAGTCAGCATGTGCCCAGGTACAAACGGCGCCCAAACGTGGGGCAGAAGCCGCCCTGGAAAGTGTCCCCCAGCAGCCGCAACTGTGGCAGGGGAGAAGTCACTTTTGAGAAGCCATTTCCCCAACAAGAAGCTTGCATTCAGCAAGAAGACCGAAGGGGTGGCTGGTAGCCTCTGGAAAAAAGTCGCGCTTTTCAAGGAGGTTGGCCGAATGGCGGTGGACAATCCCGAGTGCTTTTTGTTGATTCTCCGTGCTTGGTAAGGCCTCTGGAAAGCCCCTTGGGGGAGCCGGTGGAAGCCTGGTCGGCTTGGTACGGGGGTCCCTTTTTTCTTTTTAGTTTATTCTTTTTGCCTCGGTGTGGGTGGAGGATTAGAGGTGGCATCTTGTCGAGGTGAAGGGAGTCGCGCTCCATGCGAAATCTCGACAAGAAAACACCCACCTCTAACAAGGGGAGACCTAAGTTTTGTGCCCCCATTTTGGAAGAAGTTTTTCTTATAAAATTAGACATATTTTATAAGGAGTGGGGAATCAGCAGTTGTGTGGGAAGTTTTTGCGCGCGAGAGATAAAGTAAACTAATCTGTATTTTGTTTTATTTAGTTATCTGGCAGTGAAAAATCCTGTTCTCTCCCTAATAAACACCTTCCCCTGCATGTATCCCCCGACATGGCACCAGCCATGTGTTGGAGGCACCCCCTCCTCCACCAGCTCGTGTTCCCCCTCTGTCCCTCAGGAGACAGCTGATTGTACGTTTTTCAGTCTCTCCTGTCCCTCTCCCGGGTTAAAGCTGATCACTCTAGCTCGAGATCCCTGCTAACCTCCTTTCCTGTACCCCAAACCTCAGCTGAGCTGACTCCATGTGTTTTCCAATATGGCGCTGGCTGCACAGTTGGGCACGCCATATTGTCTTCTTCCCATTGAAATTTTCCAGGGCTTACCCAATCCCCGCCCCCTGCATCCCTCGTGTTCCGTTGTAGCCCCTCCCCCCATGTCGGTGGGCATTCCCTTTGGTTGCGGATCCCTCCCCCTCTGAGTGTTTCCCTTGGGGTGCAGGCCCCTCCCCTTTGGGGCGTTCCCTTTGGCATCGGGTCCCCTCCCCTTTGGGGCGTTCCCTTCAGCATTGAGTTCCCGCCCCTCCTCCCATCCTCTCAGGTGTTCCCTCTCAGCCAGAAGCAGCTATGGCCTAGCTGGGAGCGGAGCCGCACCTCCAGTTGCCCGCGGCAGGCTCGGTGGGGCCGCACCTCTGGCTCCCCGCAGCAGACACTGCCCCCGGAGCCCGGTGGAGCTGCACCAAAGCAGTCCCTGAAGCTGTGCTGCCATCTGGCCGTGCTGGGGCCTAGTGGAACTGTTCCAGACCCGGCAGAGCCACAGCAGGGAAGAGCTGTGTGTCACCCAGTGGAGCTGCGCTGCATCCAAAGTCTTCTCCCTCTCCTAAGCTGAGAAAGACTTCGTCGACAACCCCGTTGCTGCTGCAAACCCTGCCTTCATCTTAGCAGCCCCAGCAAAAGAAAAACAGACTACAAACATGACTGCAGTCCGAAAATTCAGCCTGCACTGAACTCCAACATCAAAATCAGCCAGCTGCATCATCGTTTTCCCCGTACTCACAGCAAAACTAATTTTGTTATTGCTTTACATTATGTTGTTTTACCATTTTCCTGTTGTTTAAAAATTTGCTATGAAAGTTTTTAGGAAAAGCCTTTCCCTCTTTAATTTAGTAAAAAATGGGGAATTATTGTGATAATAGCTGTACATTCCCCATACCCCTTTCTTAATGACTGTACTTCTCACCTATTGTCCTGCCTTCCCTACCCCAGGTGGCCCTGGCCATGCCCTCCAGTTTTCCCTATTGGTTCCTGTACCCTAACTCCGCCCATGTACCTCCCCTGTATACAGAGGTCACTGGGCCTGTGTGCTGTCCCCACCCCTCTCTGTTTCCCTATAAAACCCCTCCCCCTCTACCATCTTGTTGTCTATGCTCCATGTGTGTCTATGCTCCATGTGTGTCTATGCTCCACATGTGGCTGTGCATGTGAGGCCTTTGCCCTCGAGGTATCTCTGCCTCTGGGAGGTCGTTGGCCTCTGCTGCACCATGCGAATAAACATCTTCCATGGACACACCGCATAGACCCTCCTCGCCTCCTTTATCACCGCCGGTTGTGGAAGCAGACGAACCAGAGCTAGCCTTATGGCTCCCTGGCCGGTGAGAGTGCAGTGTCCAGCCCTGGGACAGAGGGTTTGGAGCACTGAGGCGCTGAACTGGGCTGGGTAGAGACGCTCTAGGGTCAGGTCTGCTTTAACATCCTCTAAACCGCAACACCCAGGTGGCCAAGAAGGCAAATGGCATCCTGGCCTGTACCAAAAATGGTGTGGCCAGCAGGAACAGGGATGTGATCATTCCCCTGTACACAACACTGGTGAGGCCACATCTCAAATCCTGTACCCAATTCTGGGCCCCTGAATTCAGGACTAACATTGAGGTGCTTCAATGTGTCCAGGGAAGGACAATGGAACTGGGCAAGGGTCTGGAGCAAGTCCTATCAGGAGCAGCTCAGTGAGCTAGGGTTGTTTAGCCTGGAGAAAAGGAGACTGAAGGGAGGCTTTATCACTCTCTACAGCCACCTGAAAGGAGGATACAGCCAGATAGGGTTTAGCCTCTTTTCTCCAGTGACAGGACGAGAGGAAATGGCCTCAAGCTGTGCCAGGGAAGACTTATGTTGGACATTAGGAAGAATTTCTTCACAGGAGTGACATTGAAATGGGCTGCTCAGGGAGGTGATGGAGTCACTGCCTGTGGAGGTGTTTAGGGACTAAAGGCTGGATGTGGCTCTCAGTGCCATGGTCTAGTTGAATGGTGGTGTTTGGTCATAGGTTGGACTCGATAATCTCAGAGATCTTTTCCATCCTGGTTTATCCTGTGATTCTGTGATCTTTAGGCATCTTGAGGAGCTATTAAGGGCCAACAAATTCCACCTAGGCCAAATATAGTGTAGGATACCCTACTTTTCCTATTATTCACATCTTCCCCTTTTGTTTCAAGCTAGGATTGCATAAAGCACAGGCCTAGTATCTGCCATCCTTCTACTACCATCTACCTTCCCTTCCCTCTGTGGATCCTCCTGAAGGCAATTGTTTGTATTTTTTCCATCTGAAATCTGGGTCATTAGTTTAAAATGGGCTGGCATTTTCTGTGTCTGCAGCTTTGTTAAATTTTTTTTGGCGTTTTTTAATTTCATATTGTTTTGGACAAAGCAATTTCAAACATTGCACAATACTCTGAAAATCAAATTTCTAGCACCAATAGCTCTCAGCTGGACTGTTGTTTATATGAAGGAAAGTCTTTTCAAAGAGGGAAGAAGCAGGGAAAATTTTTGCACATGAAACTTCTGCTACATTGTTCTAGTGAAATGTAGGATGGGTAGAATCTTTGCAGCACCATTTGAGGGGGAAAGTTTGATTGTTTGACCCAACCAAATAAGATTGCAGTGAATAAACAGAGTTCTCCTATGGAGATACTGACAAGGTCAGCTGAAGGCAAGGACAATATGGATTAAATCAGATGCCTGAGTCTCAAAGTAGGCTTCAATTTGAAAACTTCCTTGTTCACCTACTCTTTTGTCCCTGAAGAACAACTGCTTGCTGAGACAATTGGATAAGAACTTAGTACTTGCATGTGCATGCCACAGGGACTTATAATCTTGGTGGTTTATTTCCATTAAGCTGACTACTGGATATAAGAATCTTTGAATTAAATTTCTAACATACAAGAAGGAAGAGTGATTTATTTCCTGCATTTGTATTAGAGCTTTTACAGTTTTTCTTTTACTCTTAGTTTTATGGAGCCTCTCTCGACCCTATAAATTATTGATTTCATAGACAAGTAACTGTTCTACTGCCAGAAGTTAAAAGTCTTTTTCTGCCAGCCACAGGAGCTGGCCCTCAGCTTGAGCTCTGAGATTCACTCAAGTAGAATTTATACACAATAGAATTGATAGGTTCTTTTTGCATGACTACTTGCCTGTGTGGGTTAAATATCCAGAAAGTAAACTTTGAAATACATATGTGTGTTGAAACAAACAAACAAACAAACAAAAAATATAAATCATTCAAATGCCTTAGCAACTGCCTTTTCCTTTAAAACCCCTGCTTCCTGTTGGAGGCTTGGCTGCCTCACTTCCAGTTTCCTGGGGAGCATGCAGATCTCTGAGCAGAGCCTGCTCTTCACTGTTAATGTCTCAGGTGGAGTAGCAGTGGTTTGGAGAACTGAAAAACCCGGAGGGAAAATGAAAATCAGGGAACTATTAGGGTTAGAGTGACAGGCGGACAAAACAGCAGTGACTCCTCTCATATTGCTCCTGTATTTCGGTAGGATATTGTGCACATTTCAGCTTTCAGTGTGTGAATCTGGGTCAGGTGGAACGGAAAGTGCTCTGTTCAGAATAAGGCTCCTCACTCAAACAGAAAGGAAATAGTATTAAAAGCACAGGCTCACTCACACGTGTGACAGCTGTGGGTAACTGGGAAGATTTCTGATAAGATAGTTTTATTTTACAGCTCACCTGTGGAGGTGTCTGTGTAGAGTGACTAATGTCAGTTGCAGAGAGTTTTCAGTGCTCTAAAAGTGTAGGGAGGGATGTAGAATAAATGTGAATACAGATGTACTGCAAGTGAAACAGGGAAGCAAAGCAAAACAAAGCAAAATCTATTCTACCTACCGACTGGGTTGTCTTGAGCTAATTCTTCAGTGGAAATATAACGAAGTTGAGGACTAGAGGAGATTGTTAAAATCCACCTCCACTCTAGATAAATTAGAGAAATTTCTATGTGATAAAATTTTTCCTTTTGACGGTTGGTTTGAATGTGAGAATTTTCTTCAACTTATGATCACTTCCAAACTTAAAATTTCATTTTACCTGCTTTCAGAGCTGTTGCTTACTGAAGGATTTGGTGGCAACAGCCTAATTTGCAAAGTCTATCGCCATGTCTCTTGTATAACCATTTAAGCTCTTCTTTGGAATCAATCTAAAATATAATTTTCCAGTCTTTCCTGGTTATGGAACTACTGGGAACCTGTATCATGTTTGTTGCTTGTTCCTTCATTTATCTCCTGAAGAACGGCTTCACTAATACTGTGATGATGCACCATGTAAGCCTTCACCATTTCATGCAGTGAAATTCACTTTGGTTTTGAGGTTCTGTTGCCATTATTCATATCAGCTCAGATTCCTGTTCATGAGATGTTATCCAAATACTTCAGTTGTGTTTGAGTAGTTTCTCTCAGATCAGGATGTGAGGGAACTCAGAGTGTGGGTGTTGTGAATGAGTGAATGAAGATAAGCTGAAATCCACTTTCTGCCTTATTTCTGAATTGCTTCTTCATGCGCCATTTTAGAGAGTAAAGTAGCTCAAACTTGGAAATTATTTGTGTACATGACTCCTGTTGATACTCAGTTTTCCATGGCATTTTTGAAACATCTTTTCCTTTTATAAATTACTGATTTTGCTGACAACAAACTGTTATCTTGAGAGACATTAAATCTCTGCTGATGTCAGTGACTTCAGGGATATCAGCAAGTGCTCAAAGGGTCACAGGGATACAAAAATATTTTTAATCTTGGAAAGCCTACTGAACGACTGGCAGGGGAAGACAGGAACTAATTTTCTTGTTCCTGTGGAAATATCAGCGCTCCAGCTGTGGAGGGAAAACAGGGACTATAGATCTCAAATGGTTTTGGTGCCAGATTTTAATTTCTTAACTACTGCTGATAAGCACAATGGTGATATACTCATCTATGATTAACACCGTGGTATCTGGTTAACATTTCCTCCCACTGTGTTGCTGGACCCTTTGTCTTCATCCTTGCGGCGATGCTTGTGACTTTGTAGCAAAAAAGGAGACACTTGTGCTACCTTCATCATCAGGAGGATAATTGCCAGCTGACTTCCAACTCTTTCATCAGCTTTTATCATCAATGTTCATTTGACGTTGCTTCATATGTGCCCATCTGGAACTGCCCATTGCTCTCTCATGCTTGATAACACATCCCTAAGCAACTTCCAATATAGCCGTCACCTGAGAGTTCTGCTAAACACACTTAGTTGAATAACTTGCATTTCATCTGCTGTATATTGTGGGAGAATTTGAGGCTGCATTTGTTACAGCTCAAGGAAATGGAGTCCGAGAATGACTCTTAGCAAGTTCTAAAACCAGTTTTGCAGCTAGACTTAGTTACATGAAGTGTCCTGTACTGGCAGAAAATGGGATTAGGTCATTTATGTTATCCACCTTCAGTGATAAGCCTACTTCTCTCCATGCTCAAGTTCTTCTAATCACATAATGTTTTTTTTTGATGGTGCTTTTACTGTGACTATGCAAACACCTCAATTGTCTATTAGTATCTACAAGTTCTGGTAAAAAACCATAGTTCTCTGTGTTTTCAAAGTGTTTTTCACTTTGAAAGATACAATCTAAACTCCTTTTTCTGCTGTCACCAAAGTCTGTGGAAATAAAAGGAAACTGCACACAAAAGATCAAAAGGTAAAATAAAATGGATATGGTATGAAAAGAAGGAAGTTCATCAAGAGACTAAAGGACATGGCTGAAGGAGGGTAAAGGAAGAAAGAAAATTTTCTCCCACATCTGTCTTTTAAGATTTCAATATTTAATTAAACATTGAGTATAATAACCTGTAATAACCATATCCTGGGCTAATAAAGTCCTTGGCCTTCAGCCACGGAATCTATTAGTCCAGATTATGCATATTACCTTATAAATAAAAGGTACCCCCAAGTTATTATTATAATTGGGTTCTTAAGTTGTTAATTTTCACTATGGAAAAATGAACAGCAATGTGTTCAGCTGAGTCGAAAAGCTACAAAGCAAGCCAGACTGAGTGATATTATTAGGACTTTTCAGTATGAAAATGTCTGGGTGGATGTTGTATGTGTATAATGTTTTCAGATGTTCAAAGAACAGAGTCAAGCATCTGTTTTCAAACATAGTGGAGAACATTTATTCCAGTAGAAATTTTGACCTAATAAGCATGGTTTGTTCTGGCCCTATTTCTCTGAAAAGCCTCCAGGTACTTCTGTGTGTTTGAATTGGCATAGTCTTCAGTTTTGGGGCTTAGTGTACTGCTTGAAATAAACAGAATGGACACGTAAAGTCTCTTTTCTAGTTTCGCTGTTTAGTTTGACTATCTCATTATTTAATGTGGGTGTGGAAGCATGATAAAATACCTTCTCTTAAAGTGATTCATTCCTTGAATATATATCAGTGTTGCTGAAATCATATGTTAACTACAATTAACATCTTTCCTCAATGTCTTGGTGAAGGCTGGCATTTTTCCAGTCATGTCTACGTAGAACAAATGAGTTTTGGTTATTCTTTATTCAAGTGGTTTGCAACAAGTTTTCAAATAATAAATATACATTTAATACTCATTACTCAGGAAGAATATTGACTTCTAACAGTTTAGTGTCATAAGTACTGAGTGCTGTGAAATTGCTTCTCCTCTGCAGCGCTATTTGTTTCTGGGTTTAAAAATGTAAAAAAGGCAAGAAACCTAAAATTTCAAACATAGTTAAACCACATTACAATGTAATTTTTTCTTTGATTGCATGACAGAATGTAATCTCAGTTCTTTTTGACCCAGTATTACTACTCTTAATCAGGAGTCTCAGGCACTGCAAGAAGTACGTTGATTCCTTTTCAAATTATGATAGCGGGGATGTGTGGTTTTGTTTCCTTCATATGCATAAGTGTTTGAGATTGAAGCTGTAGAGATTATTCATTTACTTTGCACATAATACTAGCACAGTATAGCTGTGAAAAAAATCTTTAAAAGCATGAAAACTTCAATAAATTCCATCAATAATAATTTGGTTAAACAAACAATGAATATTTAAGAAAAATCCCTCAGCTACAATAATTAGATACAGTAAATGAAGACTGTGTTCCACTGAGGCCACGGTGTTGCCAACATTAAAGTGACTTTGGATATAACTTTTCAGGCATGTGAAAGAGGAACATCCCTTCACTCAGACTTACCTGAATGTGAACAATTGAACACAATATTCCTTGTCTTAATCTTCAAAACTTTTACATGCACAGGTACATTATCCATAATTATTTCCAGGTCTGGAATCTGGCTCCTGAGGCTATAGGAACTCTCGCAGATACTGTACTCTGTTGTGGCAATATCACCAGCTATTCTCAGGATTACTCAAAGATTACTTTCTAAATATTTGATATGAAAAGTAAATGTAGTGTGAATAATTTAAATCCCTTCTTATAGTCAAAGGCAGTAAATTCTATAGATTGTTTTTCACTGTTTTCCATAGTAGAAAGAAACCCAGACAAATATCTGCTTCTTTTTCAGTTCTGGAAGCTTGCATTGTCTTATATTGAACTACAGATCTTCCTTGCTTATAACTTTTAAGCAGATAAAGCATATTTTGTTCCTAAAGAATCCCATCTCCTTTTAGTGTTGCATACAAAATGTTGGTGTATCTCTTCTACCATCTGCTCTTTTATAATTTCTCTCTTCATTTCTTGCCAAACTGATGGAGAACCAAAGTCTTTTTTTGTTGACAATTTGGAATACTTTTCTTCTAGGATAATTTTGTATCTTATGCAAATAAGGGACTTATCTGCTTGTCCAACAATTACAGATAAACCAGTATGTAAGTGCAATCTCTGTATACAACTCCATCAATGATCCCTGTAGCATTCTATGACATCCCTGACTTTTGGGTTCATGAAACATATACTTGTCAATAAATTTTCAGATGGCTCTATCAAGCAGTTGATAAATCACTGACTGCTAGACATCAAGTATCTAAAAAGGGAAGGCTTCTTCTCTGACATGAGAAGAATTCCCAAGAGTTTGCTGCTGGCTTCTTGCTGTTGATCATATCTCTGTGGCAGATACCAGGCTTTCTTTTGCAGAATACACTAAATTGCAAGTTAGCTCTTATACATAAACTCAGTCTACTGGCAAAGGGAATACAAAAATAATTATCTTCTACCAGGACATAACCTGATTCTACATTCTTACTTCTGTCAGTTTGTGATGTTATTGACTGAGTAAAATCATTGCTCCTTGCAGCACCAAGCATTCTGCACAAGTGTTTCTGTTTGCCTAAGCAAGAATAATTTAGCAAATCTATGAATCCTTGAAGAAGAAACAACTTTGTTCAAATTCAGAAAAGGCTATAGGCAGTGCAAATTCCACTCCCAGCATCAAGTTGCTTAATTGCAGGTGCTGTAGGGCTCACTTTGGCCGAGCTTGTGTCCATTTGAGTGCATTCAGCATTGGTTCATTTTGTACTGGCACAATTCTGTCAAACGTGGGAATCTGGGAGGTTGTGCCGTGGGACACAGCCTGAATAGAGTCTTTGATGCACACCTGTGTACCAAATGACATGATGGATGAGCCTCTCCTTGTGTGGTGGCAAAGAACTGAGCTGCACCATCAAGCTGCCACAATTCTGAGCTCAAGGACCCTATAAATTTGATACAGTTAACTGGAGGGTCCCAGGCCTGGCGGCAATTTTGGATGAGCAGCTGCTGATGGTAACACACCTGGTGTGATCTGCTGATGCCCTGGTATATGAGGGTGCTTTCTGCTATGCCTGCACGCTGCAGCAGCAGAACATCATTCAGGGAGTGGCATCTCTGCTGCTGCCACCAGGCCTTTTCACAAATTTTTTTCAAGGCTTGGATGAAAGCAGATCTTATGGTCCATGCAATTTCATTTTGTTTGTGTTTGTGAGGTACTTCCAAATAAAAACTGGATTGAAATATAATATGGAAGAACTTCAAGCAGCAGATTTTTGCTGTAAGTAATCTAGAGCTCAGATCTGACTTTTATTTGAAATTAGCTTTCCCAAAAGCAGTGGTTGTAGAAGCTTACTTTTATGGACTCACATTAGGGATTATTATTTTTGTTGCCTTCCAAAAGTGAGTTATGTTTAGTCTAGTTTTAGAAATAATAGGTGTAATATGTCATAAGTATCACTGAGCTTAAGTGATACCAACTGTGGTATTTACTGTAGAACATGAGGGATGTCCCCAGCATATACAAAACTAAGTATTTATGGAAGCTGAGGTTACAAATGCTGAAAGAATATTTTGACACCTATCCACCAGAAGATCGTGCAAAATATTACTTGAGTAGGCTGACCCTCCGTGGGATGGTTGGTGTTCCCTGGAGATATAACAGCTACAGCTAATCTGTAAGATGGCTGAGAAAATTAAATATTGATTTAAGCCTAGGTCTGATGTTGCACAGTGTTATTAAATTCAATTCAGTGGTGTTAATTCTACGTTTCACACTTTCTCAGAAGATTACCCCACCATTTCAGTTTCCCCAGCAACATGATCCTTGGATTCTTTTTATTCAGAATATTTTGTGGAAAAAATATGAGTAAATAGAACATACACATGTGTACACACAAAAATGTTTTTCTTTTAAAACGGGTCATGTTAAGACTCTTTTTTGCTTTGATTTTCTCACATTAAATTTACTCTATAATTCCTGATTTATGAATCTCACAGGTTACTTTCAATCTTCCTTTATTGTTTTTCACTTTTCATAGACAGTTGTGGACTCATGCTAAATGGGAATTATACCCCTAAACAGATACAGGTGTTAATCGTGTTTTTGTCTTTAAAAGCTGTGTTTAGGTCTATTTCCTGGCCTGAAACCTCAGACAGCTATGAGGTGCCAGCACACAACAATGGTGAATCACGTTTTGGTTTGGCATCTGTTTGTCCTGTGTGTCCTTTCACAGGCACAGGAGTGGGCTTGTGGCCCTCACATCCTTCTCAGAGTCAGCCCAAATGCCATGAATTGGCCAATTCTGGTTTACAATTAACCTGGTGAACACCAAACTAACTAGGTTGTAATTAATACTTCATCCTGCTGGCTTTACTCTCTGCCAGTGTGAGGGGGAGACTGGCAGCCCAAAGAGCAACACTCATTTAGGGGACTGCTGGTGGCTTCTGCTTCTCACAAAAGGAATGGGAAGTGAATGTCCATGTGAGGAAGAGCTCTGCCTTCTTTCCTTGGTTGTGCCTCTGCTGCTGATGGTGACAGGGTGAGGATCATTCCTATGCCATGCTGCATCCCCTTGCTCAGAAAGCTGTCCTCTGGCCAGGGCAGCTGCTTCCTCCCTGTGCTGCAGGAGTCCTTTACGTTTAACATGATCCACCTGTGGCCCTGAAATGCAAAAAATATTGGGTCTGCTTTTTCCAATTCAAAGAAATTGAACGTGAGGTTGTGGTATTTTTACAGCATGAATCTAAGGGTGTATTTTGTCTGCTCCAGGATGTGGCGTGAGGATCCTGAGAGTGTAGTGCCTGCTAGGGTAGCAAGTGCAGGCTTCATGGATAGAAGGTGGCAAAAACGATGTATGTCTTCTTTATATTTACATTGGGGGATCCTGGGGGAAAATTATACCTTGAAATGTCACTGGGTATTGTCATGAAAGCAGTTTTGTGTGGTACCCCAAAACAGAGCCAGGGGAGCAGGAGCCACTAACTGATGCTCCCAAGCTCAGTGCTTGACTTTACTCCCTGGAAAGCAAATGTGCTCCCTGTTCGAACAGAAGACCAGGCATTAAACTTATATGCTGCCATTGGCTTTTCCCCCCAATCTCATATAGAAACAGAAAAAAAGTCTTTATTATGAGAAAGACTCTGGAATTATCTCAGGTGTCCAATACTATGTCTATATTGTTTGAAGTTTTTGCTTCCACCAGTGTTGCAGGATTTATCTGTTTCTGTAATTCCAAAAGGCAATATAAATTCTGAAAATAGATTTCCCAATCTCTGAAAGCAATTTTTGTCTTGGAAGTGGAGACAACCTTGAATGAAATATAAGTGAGGGACAGAGTGAGGGAGAGACAATGAACTTCATCTTGCAATTCTGGCTTCTCTTGTATGATCTACAGAGATAGGAGTGAGGTGAAAAAAAAAAACAACCAACCCCACACAAGCATATTGCTCTTGCTAAATTAGTCCCAAGATGCTTCTGAGCAAAAATTACTGACTGAACCACATGTTTTGCGAATAGGTAGTGTTTTGTTTTGACTAATTTTATGTACACTGGGAGCTAAAATGAGACCATATGTTTTATGTGTTGTAATAACCTTCTCTTAAAATCTAAGGAATTGATGTTGGATTAAAACAGTGTGCTTAAAGAGAGAGATAAATATTTAAGAGAGTGATATTTTAAAAGAGACAGAGAAATTAAAATGGCAACCATTAGAAAAACTGTTATAATGTTAAAAGACCCAATTGAACATGTCAGCTGATTTTTTAAATATGGAATGTTAATAAGGCAGTACTATTATTATGAGTACATGTTATTATGAATGGTATCTCGGTATAAAGAATCCAGTCATATAAGCAAATGTATTTTTAAAAACGACAAGAGATTGCTATGAAGAGAGCTGTTCTATAATAAATCTTTAACACAGTATTCACACATTTGTCCCTGTTTTTAAAACACTGCTTTCTGTTCATAGCCCTCTGGCTTCATGGTCATTAATATTAGACATTTTCACAGAGCTCTTTTGGAAAACATAAGAAACATATCTCTTAAAAGTTTTGTTTTCCACCATGATTTTCCTTTCATCTGAAGTGAATAAATCTGTACTTTTTTTCCACTTGGCCTCATCTGTGTCTATCATTGACTTGACAGAACAGTAGGTTTAACATCCTAGCTCAGCTGTATTACACTGTAGTTCATGTACCAGAGAGCCATCAGCATGTCCAGCCACACTGAGCTGTCATAAATCTTACTCCTAGCCTGGCTACCCTTCCTAGGGCAGCTCCTCTGCCCAGCTACTTCAGTCTATTTCTACGATATACAAATGCTTGGATGTCACTTTTCTATAAGGAAAATAACCATCCCTGATATAGGTAAATTGCTGGTGTTAAACAGCAGGTATCAGGCTGTAAGGAATCTTTAGAGAAATAGGTCTCCACGTGGGTGTCTGCTGGATACCTAGTTTTCATCATTTATATGCACATACTTTTGGACAATATTTCCCAATATCTGTATGCTTTTTGTTGGTTCACAAAGACTAAAAACAGGGGAAGGGGAAGACTTCAATTTAGTAATAACACAATAGTTTTGAAGCTGGAGTTTCTTTTTGGAAGCACTGGAGGGAGGGTGGAATAAAAAGGGCAGAACTCAGCTGTCCCCAGATGGACATCTAATGTTAGAGCCAAAACAATGTAGGCTATTTATCATACCTGCACAGCACTGGTAGATGTGACAGGTAAGATTCAAGGGACATCTCTGTCCTTTTGGAGATGCAGATGCAGTGTAGGTGCAATGTCCTGCAGTATTGCAAATGGTGCTTTGTTTGGGCTGCTAAACCAGGTCTCAGCAGTGTAGGATTCCTCAAAGTATTTTCTCCTCTCATTCTTGATTGGAAAGCAGCACTAATGAGACTGAGACTGCTACTTCTTGTCTCTCATTCTTTTTCTCTCTCTCCTTACTAATGGAGCCACTAATGGCGGTTTTAGTCCTGCAGTAATTATTACTCTGACCTGAAGCACAAGCTCATTGAGTGGAGTCAACTGGTAATGACTTTCAGTCACAAGTGATTTGAATGATTTTGAACCAGTGACCCAGCTGTTGAGGTGAAAGTTGCTATAATTATTCCTCTGAGCAATTTTATTTCCTCTGGATTAGTTTGTTTTACTATTCTTCTCACAGTTTAATAAAAGAAACAAGAGTTGCATGTCTGAAGGCAAATCTAAATTGATAGTTATTTAATCTCCCCACCTGTGTGTACACATGAAATGGAGATGTTTGAGCTAGCAGAGATCAGAGACAGCGAATCATTTACTGCAGCACCACATGCAGCTGAACATTGCCCACTACTGAATGTTAGTGAATGTGTGTCCAGATCTGCTCTGCTGAGGTCTTCAAGAAGTTCAGTTGCAATGTTGCCACTCTCTACTGCGGGTCTTTGCTAGCTCAGGTGTCTCTTCACTACGCTCTCTCTCACTGTGCAGCTGCATTGCCTGTAAATTTGCCTCTGCTATCCTGTGTCGTGCGTCCTGCCTCACTTTTGGACGCCTTTATTTTGGTAATATATCAGGTCCTGCTGTACAAGATGCAGACTTTTCATGTTGCCTGAAACCACCCCTGACAGCCTGGTGTCACCTCTTGCTTGACTGGTTTTGATTGACAAGTTACTTGTCAGCCTGACAGTGGCCGTGGTGTTTGTGTCAATGTGTTTGTGGATCTCTGCAATGATAGTGCTCAAACACTGAGGACTGCAGACATCAACTTCCCCTAAAACACCTTTTCTTCAAAGATGGGTAAGACTAGAATTCTAAAGGTGCAGGATTTTCTTCTAGAAATGCATTATTCTAGAATGGTTTAGGCAATATATTAACATCCACCGGGCTGTTTTTTTCTGCTTGTCCTTCATCACCTACAGACAGCGCTGGCTAAGAGGTACAGGTTGAAAATTTTGTGGAAGTTAGCAATTTCCATGCACAGATAGCTATTGTTCTTTCCCAGTGACAGGCTGTGGCTAGCACAGGTCTTTCCCCTGAGAACTTTCTCCTGTGTTTTATAAACAAAGATAAAGTTTGGATGTTATTAAAACAGTGTCTCTAGATTTGGACAGTTCAGGCCTGGCCAATCAGGCCTAGGGGGAGGTTTCTGACTGACCAATCTGGGTGACCTCTGAAAAGTCTATATAGGTTGGAATCAAAATAATAAAGTCTCTTTTTTCTTGCCACACTGAGAACCCGGGTCTTTTCTCTGCTAGCGGCTCAACAGCGACAACAGACCATCAGCTTCCCTCAGCACTACCTTCCATTTGGAAGGTATGGCTTCTTTCTGGCTTATGAAATTCTTTTTGTCTCCCTTTCTGATTTATGAAGCTGTACAATGGCATTTAATGCATTGCCCTGGCTTTCAGAGGAATTTTTCATTGTTCATTGCAATCAGGTTTTAAACCATTAGTGTCAGAACCTGTCAATGTTCATAGTTTTTAGCTCTGGTAAGGTAAAGCACTGATATCACAAATTTAGATTTAAATTAAAGTTACATTATATTTATTTGGATACTTCATTGTATTGCTTTGCTTTTTGTTCATATCAATGATATCTTTGGGTATATCTTTGGCTTTTCTATTTTTTTTTACAGTTGGATGAACAGACTGATGCATTTAACAAAAAGGGAACTTCAGTCACTTGCCAGCATGAACAATGAGGGTGTTAATGAGGTCAGATCTGCCAACAACAAAACAGTGGAAGCTCAGCAGTGCTGTCCAAACAAAGCCAAGCCAGTGAACAAGTTGTGTAATTCTCGTTAAGAAACCAGTGAATCAGACAAATAAAACATAATGTGAAACAGAAACTGTAGACCAGGGTTCTTCCACTGGTGCTGAAAATCATGCTCCCTTTTCCACTGTTTTTGGCCTGCTAAATTTCAGGGTGTTTTTCTACACGGTGGAACACCTTCAGTGGTAGAAATGAGGAAATTTTACTGCATATTTCCTCAGTTCAAAGAAATCTGTAGAATTTTGGACAAAGCCTGAGGGACAAGACTTGTGGAGTTCCTCTGTTCAAGACATATGGAGGTCCTCTGTTGAAGAGGAGGATGGATGTGAGCCTGTTACTTCATATGCTAAATGAGTGCCTGGAAAAGGCAGATAGTTTAAACACTAATGGCATCGACTAAATTTGTTTTACTTTTTGTATTAGTTTTTTTTTCTGTTGCTGTATTGGACTAAAAAAGATGCCCTTCATTCAATCTGCTTCCTTTTGGTACTGCACTTGGTGTCTTTTCAAATTGAATAATTTAATTTACATATGCACCTGTTTAAGCATGGCTTTCTTGGATACCAGCTGTATTCTGCATTTACCCACCTTTTAAAAATCTTGTATCTTAAATAATGCAGCAAGGATCAGTAGATTTTTTTTGCTTCAAGTGGAGACAGTGCACATGTGATGGCCAATTGAAACAGGTAACTCATTGAAAAATTGCATATGGAAATTGCTACTTGCAGAAAATCCACTCAAAATGTGTATGTTTTCAGGATTCTGTTTGAATATCATGTTGTGAAGGACTCTTGATATCTATCCACATTTGATTCCAGGATGAAGGATGGTCTGAAGTGAAAGGCATCAAATGCCATACATTTTGCAGAACTTATTCCTGTTGCATATCTTGCCAACTCTATGACAGCCTTGAAGTCTGTGAAGTCTACAAGTCTGTGATATAGCCTACAGCCCAGCAGTCCATGAAAAATGATCCATAAAAAAAGGATGTGGAATCTTGAGAATACCAAATCTTTACTTAATCTGTAATAAATTCTTTGTGTTTTTCAAACCTTGGAAAAATTAATTTGAGTAAATTGAACTGTGTTCATTTTCTCAGGTAAATTATGTGGTCCAAGGAATTTTCTCTGAGTATAAATGAAAGCACTAGTTGACTTTTGTTATTATTCATTAACATCAGGAGAATTTTAGGATTTCTTGTATTTTTCTTTCCAGTAAAGGTATTTGAAAAACCAAAGTGCCAAAGCAATGTAACTGACATTTCAGGTCCATAGAGTTTTTGAATCAATTTCCTGGCTTTGAAGTTCTGACTTCTTCTAGCTATAATTGTGCATGTATATGTGTGTGTGCCTGTTCCTGCAGACTAGAGTCAGTACATTTCATTAACTGAGGTTATTTGTCATCCTCTCACCAATAGCTGGGAAAAATTTGTATTTACTTACCTGACTCCATTATTGTAGCAAAGGTGTGGTTGTTGTAGGAGTGCATGCAGGTCATCACTGGAAGGATGGCAGAAAGGAGGGGAACAGAGGTGGTAGAAGAATTTGACTAAAGAGATTTGAAAGCCAAGAGAAGGTTTGGAGGTAAAGAAGAAAGTGGCAAATACATTCATGATAACTTTGCGTACTTTTATTTTGTATGAAAGGCTAAGTACTGATATGTTAAACTTTTTATTTTATACCACAATCAAATCTTGGGAGTTTTTCAGTTCTTATATTTACATAAATATTTTTAAAAACTAAACTTTTAATATTTTGCAGAATATATCTCAGGAACAATTTCTCCAATGATTTCTTCATGCAGAGTTATTTTACAATTTAATTGTTTCCATGCCTGTGAATTAAGTAGGCCAAGATTCTCCCCAGAGGAGGTTTTTATTGTGAATCTGACTACCTAATCCATTTTAAATTGGCAGTTTATAACTGACACTTCATTAAATTGCAACTTCTGCATGCTGCTAGAGCTGGCGCTTCAAGTTGGTTTGCTGGGACCTGATCCTGTATCCTTGCTTAACACAAGTAATATTAGAGAGGTATCATCATCCATTGCATAAGTGAGGTCTCCAGGTCTACAGAATAATATATTTTGATTAGTTCAATAATTGCCTGTAAATGTTGCTGGTCTTTTATGTGTGACTCTGCTTTTGGATTTAACTGTATAATTCTGTACATGTATTAGTCCTTCATTAACAGTCACAATAAACTGTGCAGCTGGTGTGAGATAATTGCATCTGTGGGGCATAGCAACATGCAAGATAGATATGCCAATTCCCTGAGGTTGTGATTAGTCTATAGGAACCATTCTCCCTTGAGTCTTCTTTTGGAATTAGCCTAAGTCTTTCTTGTAGGAAAGACTCAGCATAATGAAAAATTTGTTCTTGCAGTTCAAAATCTTTTTTAAAAGTTAGGTCACAAAGCGGGGAGGGGGAGATGGCAAAATAATTTAACTGCTTACATACCACACTTCCTTGTGCCGAAAAGTACAACAAATAAAAAATTGTTCTAAGGAAACATCTCCTGACTTCTGCTAAGGATGCTACATGCTTATGAATGTGCCTATGCAGCCTTGCTACCTGCCTGCTACTCAAGTTCCTCTATCTGAACATGAGACATTCCCACAGGCAATTGTGGAAGAACAATATTTGTTTGGTATCAGTGGAAATGCACAGAGGGAAGTCAGAGTTCTTCAGAGTAATTTGCTGAGTTTAGACTTATTTCTTATTACAGTGGGATAGGCTGTGACTCTCATGGATACATTTTTATGCAGGACCTATGCCACTGATCCAGATAAATTTACAATTTTTTTACACCTCTATAGCTGCCAGTGATGATGCACAATTGTCACCAATTTCAAGTAGTCTGGCAGACCTGACTGCACAGAAAGATAAAGTGAAGATACTTCCTGAATTCACTTATTTAGGTTCATTAATGATATTGATGACTGAGGGAAGTCTAGCTCAGAAGATTGCTCCCATCAAATTATCAAATATGTATGCTCTGGTTATGACATCTGGAAAAATGTATGACCCAGTCATATACAACAGCTGAGTTCCCTATTTTGCACCATTGATGCAGAATTAAAAACACTGAAAACCAAGAATAACCAAGGTTTGCCCTTGTAGTTTTAGTAAACAGAGGCCTACAGTAGGATATTTTCTTTAAGATTTCCTGAGTGTGTTGGGATACTTGCCAAAGCTAATGCTTTTTTAAAGAGATTTGAGAGCGTTTTAATTAAATGTTCAGGTGCCAAAAGGTCAGAGCAGAAATGTTCTTTCTTTCTAGTTTTTACAAAGAAGACAGAGAAGAATCCTATTAATATTACAGAAGGAGTGAAAACTTCTTGAAGGCAGGGAGGAAACTTTGCCTTGCAAATTAATTCCTGAGAGTACAAAAAGAATTTGAATCTTTGAGAAGGTTCTTCATTATTAGGAGAATTTTTGTTGGCAGAATACTTGGAACCACGCACATGGCAGCCCCTATCCTTTAAGGCTCATGAAAATTATGTATAAGTAAAATAAAATATTACTGTTTATTTAATCCTTTTGCAGCTCCATAAATAAGTGTCAGATTTGTGGAAAATTATTGATTTTTTTTTTACAGTCTGTTGAAGGATTGATTCTCACTTTTCTCTGTCTCAAGAAGAATGTTTCACCAGAAAGTCACATTTGTACATATCCAGGGGACAAAATAAACAAACAGAAGCACAGTTTATACTTGATAATGTATTCAGGTAAACTCTGTTTGAAACCCCTTGAGCTGCAGCAGTTGTTGACAACCTTCGCAACTAAATTAAGTAGGATTTCTTTTGTCTATTATCTTTGGAACCATTCACATATAAATAGCTCTGAAAAATAGAGCTTCAAGTGTGAAGTTTCCCTCTTGGCTTCCGTGCTGACTTGTATGAAATCTAACCTTTTGAACTCACGCTTCATTACCTTATAGGTTCGTGAAGGCAAATCCCTGAAAGTTTAGGCAGGCACTAGCTTATTCCAGAATCTCTCTCTTTCTCATAAACTTCTCACTCAATGCACAAAAATTCCCAGAACTGCACAAAAGATTTGGGTCAGCTGGAGCTGTTTGTTTCAGACACTGTATTGAGAGGTGGAAGCTGTTGACCTGATATTTGATTATGTTTCCTCATAAGTGGATGGCTTCAGTCTCAACTTCTGTTTTCTTGAGAATCTCAAAAAAATACCATATTCTTTTATTCCAAAATATCTACTTCTCCATTGTTCTCGAGGATTTCATTCTATTATGTCTGTGGTGGTTTTTATACCTGGTTTCCTGTTGATGTTATAAAGCAATCTCACATTTGTTTCTTATGAAATTACTTTACAAATTTGGTCTTTTGATTTTTCACACATCATTTCACAAAAGAACAGCACAGATTTTTACTTATCTCAGCAGAAATGTAAATGCTACGTTTATCTTACTAAAATGAGCAGTTGCATTTGAGGAAATAGAGAAAGAGAGGGAAATTATAACAACAACTGCACAGATGGCTTGATACTGTGTGGTACCCACCATCATAATTTTAACACACAGTTTTCTCCTCTACTGGTCACTTGCTCTGGGAATGACTGGCAATTTAGCTTTGGCTAAAAGTTTTCCCTTCTCAGTTAAAAAAAACCCAAAACAATATAAAGTCAAATTTTGTACTCTGTCTACACAACCACAGGCCTGCATAATATTTTTCTTTCTGTTAAAAAAAATATAATAAAATGTATTCTCTTCTCCTTGAGATAGCACTAGAGGGAAGACACTTTGCTAGGTCCTTTGAAAGTAGATTCCTAAAACTGTAAATTGCTCCTTTCCAAATTCTAAGTTAGTTCAGTGCCAGAGTTTTCTAGGACATTTCTAGTAGTGTTCATTCCTGTAAAAGTTGTCTTTTTCTTGTCTTTTGCCAAATTTGTTCATCACTGATACTGATTAGATTTATCTGTGTAGAAACATCTATGAATAGGGGCAAGAGTGACAAAATCCGGCCTGCAGTAAACAACAGGTTATTCAGAAAAAAATCAGGTGGTTAAACTAAGCAGACACTTTTAACTGAGTGTCATGAGCACTAAAAATTGAACATTCAGGTGTGAATTATTTATCTCAACCTCATGCAAAATATTGAGGAACTTGTTATAAAACATTAGACATTGTATTAGCAGTCCAAAGTTTAAGCACTGAGTATAATGCCCATGATAGCTGAACAAGCTCTTCACAACTGAGTATTTATTTGGAAAGTGAAAAGCTTGTTAAAAACACAAACTTTTTGTTATGCACTTTAAAGTCATGACGGTTAACAAATCATTTAACGTGTTAATATGTTAGTAATTCCTATCTGAATAGGTCTGGCTCAGTAATTGTTGCAAGACATCATTCATTTGTATTGCTCCAGAGAACATACACTGTCTGAACTCTATTCATTAATTCCTTTCCACTTCACACATAAATATGGTACTTGACATGCTGTCCTTGGTGATGTATAATAGCAATTTGCTTGTGACCTCAAGGTCACTTTCTTTTTGTGTGTGCCACAAGCTGAGATTTTGGGAAGCCTGTATGAATGCTTATAGTAGAACTGGTGCTTTGTAATAATCCCTGTTGCTACGTGATAAACAGTAAATTACTTCTGAGGTGATCTTGTATTCTAAAGATACAGACCTTTTGAAGTTGTGTTTGCTGTGCCTCATGTATGCCAAACTTTATTTCATGGACTGGAAGGAGATATTTACCTACTTCCTTCCTTATATAACAAAGCTCTTCATACCCACTTCAGGCTACTGTTGGCAGATTTAAAATTTTTTAATACTGTTTGTGTCCTACTTCCAAGACCTGAACTTTATAAGTGAGTAGATTCAGACTAGGGACCTTCCTGAGGGAAACTTCCTGGAAGGCAACTGAAACCCCTCCACCGGGAAGATGTAATTCTTTATTATAAAATGGAGTTTTCTATAACTATTGTAATTAAAAACAAAACTATGGTATGCAACATTTAACCCACATACTCACAATTCAGTAAACTCTGTAAAACCCTTACATTAATTTGTAAGCTGGACAGTTAAAAAAGTGTGATAGAGAGGAAAAATGAGATCTATCATGGGGCCTGGAGTAGTGGCTGGCAACCCTGTCCCAAAGGACATTCTAGATAAAAAGAATAAAGAGGGTAGAGGTGCTTGTTTGCTTCCCAAAGGCTGGTCAGTACACATACTGTTTGCAATTTCTATCTATCCAGAAGAAAAACCAAAACGAATAAGGTAACTGCCTGGTGGAAAAACTCAAAGAGAAAGGAACAGTGGGTGATGTTATTACTTATTTGATTGTAGCAATATGAATAATGCTAAGAAGCTGGAGAAGATATTTTTTGCTGAGAATCATGTACATTAACACGTGAGTCTGCTCTGCTTTGTGACAGAGCTGGAATTGTAGACAGTAGTTCCAAGAGTTGTCAAAGAAAAAAAACAAGCTAAATGAGAAGGTTTCAACAGCAGCCTCTAAAAGCCTCCTACAATCATAAAAAAAAAAATAGATTTCATTTTTTTTATGCCACTATGACCTGTTAATCAACTCTCTTCTTCAGTTTTGCAGTTACTCTCTGCCATCCACTAGTCACATGTGCGAATGACCCTTCCTTAGTTCTTCTGATGGTTTTCCAGAAGCATTTGAAGCAAAGGGCTTATGGTTTGTTTAATTTTCAGAGAAGAAAGTCTTCTGACATCTCAGAAAGGCTTCCAAAGGATCATCCACGAACTGCATTGCTCAGGGCATAGAGAAGGTGTACTGCAAACTATTTAGAAGCATGAGCTCTGCAGAAATGCAACTGACATCCACCTCTGCAGGCTTTGTGATTTTCTTTACAGTTGTACTAACTAAAATTTGTGTGATTTGAAAGGTTTTAAGCTATAAAACCCCTTTTGTCATGTGCATTTCCAGCCTTTTGTATTTTCAGATGTTTTCTAAACTGTCCAGTCATCTCAAATGAATGCCTAATGTATGACAGAGGGAAGAGGTTATATACTTGCCTGAAATGAAGGCTAAATACCTGAAATGCAGGATCACAACTGTTAGATTCAAAGAATGGAAGACTTTTCATTCAAGACATTTCATTTCAGCTTTTATAAATCTAGGGTCAAGATGCAATCTGTAGAACAGACAATGCATGCAACCTCTAGCCTGTTTTAAGGATAAATATAAGAAGAAAAAATGTTTTCAGGAATTTAAGAATGGTATGCCATATTGATTAAAAAATGTAGAAAGAGCAGAAGAAGTAAGGGCAACAGTCTGTCACTGCTTTCCACCCTCATTGTTCTGATCTACCTGCTCAACAGATTTATATTTGTTGCTTATTCGGAAATCTCTAAAAAAAGGAGAGCAATAGAAAATGGCAGTGTGACATGCAAAAGAGCAGGGCAGAAACAGTATGGTAGTAAGAAAGAAAGTAATGGGGTTTTTTCAAATTACTCATTCACTGGCAAGGACTATTGATCAGGGAGCTGGAGAAGGTTATTTGCTTCTGCCTTTTTATTCTTGTTCTCTTTCTTTCACTCTGGATTTGCATCTCTCTTGACATTTAAAATCAAAACTGTTGGGCAAATTCATGCAAAATTCAAGGAATACTTGCTCTAAAAAAAAAAAAAAAGCAAGCTTTTTGGCAAAATTGTTTGAAGAGAGAAATTTCCCATGCTCTAGCTTTTAATTGTGCTGCAGCCACTTAACAGGAGAGTATAAGTCACTGGCTGTTTATAATTTATATACAATGTGAATCTGTATTGCACACAACCATAGGACAAGATACCACAATTGAAACAAGTATGTTTTGATCATTTTGTCTACCATTAGATGGGTATAAATTGTATTTATAGGTGAAAGAAAAGCAACTATGTTTGCTTTCCTACATTACCTACAGTGCTGAGACAGGTCCATTTTTTCCTTTTGTCCTGTTGGTTTCCATAAACTGGAATGTTAATTCTCAAATTATAATAAGAACAATAAAAATTTGTGTTGCTTCTCAAGTGCTCAAGTGCTATGATCTCATATTTCATCCTGCCACCAGTTTTCAAATTAAGGAAGGAAGTGTTTCTTTAGAAAAGAAATTGCTGAAGTAGAAACATGCCAGATATCTTTATAGGGAATGTGAGGGCAGTTTAGAAGCACTGTTATGGTAGAAAAAGTGAATTTGTTTCCCCTATTCTTGCTGGTATTCTTGGTGTTAAGATCCCAAGCTGAAGAGAATCAAGTCTTTTTGAGTTGCTATGTTGTCTGGCAGACAATAACAGTTTCTCAGCATGGTAAAGGATAGCTTTTGAAAGAACAGTAAATTATTTTTTTGGTTGCTTATACATCTCCAGGCAACTCTACTTATGGACTCTTGTGCCTTTCCAAGACATCCCTTGACTTGGTCTGAAAGGTCATATAATCTTGATATGGAAGATAAGAGAGCCTGAAAGTGTGAGACTGCAGTTTTAGAAAAGCTAGTAATCATCTGTGTTCTTCAGTGCCATGGCATGAATGGACAAGTCACTTTGGTCATGTCAGGACTCTACTCCTGCAAATTCAGCAGCAGTGAGACCCTCCTAGGGAGGGCTTCCTCTTCCCTCGGAATTTATCTTTCCCATTGACAGCTCTGAGCAAGTATATAAATATTTTCCCCATCACTACAAATGAAGATAATACTTACCTACCACACTGGGACTCTGTAAGATTTCCAAAACATTTTGAAAATGCTGTAGTATCACAGAATCAGAGTGGTTTGATCTTCAGTTGCTGACTGTTACCAGACTAAGGCATGGGTGATATCTCTGGCATGAGCAGTGTTGTGAACCAAGATGTTCTACTTCTGAAACATGTCATACTGCACAAGACTCATCTGTGGTTGGCACCAGTTTGCTCATGATGCCATATAGATATATAGCCTGTGATTCTATACAGTAATGCCATCCTTGGGGCATTATGGATTGCACAACTGATGCTATTTTTGTGCTGATTTCATGTTCCTGTAATTCCATCAGTTTCAGCAATACCTCTTTTATAGCAAAAAGTGCAGAGGCTGCGCAGTATCTGTGTATGGCTTGAATTCAGCCTTATAGGATTCATTTTTTGTCTTTACTAAAGCAAGTCTCTTCTGTTTTCATTCATTCTGTTCAGGGTTACCATGCACAGATTGCTTGGTTGTTACTCTTGCTATGGTAGATGGCAATTTTTATTATTAGTGTTTCTTGCTGGGGTGTCTGGCAGAAATGCACATGGAAAAGCCAGGCTCTGGAAGGCTGAAATGATGGAATTAATTGTACTTTTGAAGCATGCTTTCAGTTGTCCATAGAATCAGATTTTGCTTCTGTTTTTATTGCGCTTGCACAGACGTATACACACTTTGACTAGTCCCTTAAAACTTTAACAGCACTTACCAAACCCATCAGTCTGTTTTGTGCTTTACATCAGCTGAGAAATGTTGAAACTCTGGCAATCTTCACAAATTCCACACCATGTTTGTCCTTGCTCTCACAGTCTGTGACACTTCTGGCAATGGCCCCAAAAGCCATCAAAATCACTTTTTCACTTGGATTATTAAAACTATCAAAGATCTCTATAAATATAGCTTGGAGCTCTTTCTTCTGCAAAACCAGACGTTAAAAGGGCTGAAATAGCTGCCATTTGCTATAAACTGGATGGAGGGGAAAATGATTAGAAAGCACCAGTCCGATGGTGCATGCACTCAGCCATCTGCTACAGGGACAGAGAACATTGCAGGCAAGAAAGGAAGTGTATTTTCCCTTTTCCTTCAGGTTGTGGCTTGCCATAGTGACAGTGGGCAATGTTTGGACCCTGCTGTAGCCTTTCTTTTTCTGCCTTTTCTGAGCAAAAAGTGGGATTACTGTGTCACAAGAAACAGCCTTGTGGTATATTCCCTGAATTCACTGATGATCTGCAAGGATTCAAAGCCATGAAGGAACAACTCCCTACTTATCTTCTGCAGGTGCAGAGTAGCATTTCCAATTCTGAGAAGACCAGCTTAGTTAATTGTAGGATTTAGGTCAACTAGCTGTTTCTTCAAGTGACCCAGAATGTACTCATAATTTAATACTTTGTAAGTGGATTCAGTACAGAATAGATAGAACAAAAAAGGTGACCATCAAATTGGTGTAAGAGGTGCTCTAACATTTTCCATTCTTGAACTTCTCAGTTGTCTTACAACCAAGAAAATCAGCACTTGTAATGTCCACTTTTCTCTGGTTATGAACATTATACTTGCTCATTGCCTTAGTTTTTGAAATGCTAATGCTCTTCTATTTGCAGCCCTTTAGTATGACTTTTTCTGTTGTAGTTCTCGCACTGTTGATGTTGTGCTGTTATTCCCACCATGCTACACCTGCAAATCCTCCAATTGCTCAAGCCCAGTAACCAAGCTCGCTGCTTCAACACCCACAGGTGCAAAAAGGGAACCACTTTGGTAAAACTGTACAAGTTCAGTCTGTGGTAGTGCTTGAAAATGATCTGTAGGATAAATATGATTCCTCTTAATGTTAGAGAAGAAGGAATAATCAAAGGGAGGGGACATTATGGAGCTAGTAAATTGCATAGTCCAACCAAATGAATTCAGAGTTTATTTCCCTTACTTACCTAGAGAAAGAACACCTTCCAGGTAAGTTTCTGGAACTGATAAACATTTCAACATGGTTGATAAATTTAATCAAGGAGGATTTCTCCTTCTTAATAGTAGTTTTCAGAGTGTCAGGTGCACAGCTAGATTCAGGACAAAAGGTGGACCCATCAGTAATCAGCTGGCAGGCCTGCTCAGGTATCCCAAGGCACATAGGAAAATAATTGAAGTACCATTGTAATTTAAAATTGGGAATTCTGTCCTTGCAAATTTTAGGATTGGATTCTATGTTTTTTGTCAATGTTTGCTAATGTACTAGGCAGAATGGAATTGAGGGGTTTGTGTCGATTGTATCTATTGAAAAGCTTACCAGCCTTCTTCATGAAGAAGAGCCATCTGGCTTTGAAATAGAAAAGTTTGGACACCTAAATGTCCACTGCCATTGAGAGGGGGAGCTGATTTTGGCTCTGTGAGCCCTGGCACTGCACCCTGTCTTTGTGTGACTAGTTGAATCAGCATAGCTGCTGCTTCTATTTCCATGTTGGCACATTCATTATTGTTTATGCTGATAACCATCATGTACAGTTGGGTTATTAGTGCTATTTGCCAAATGGTATTAAATAAAGTGATTTTCAATATCCCAGTATAGAACGTGACTGGAATGCCTTTGTTGCTTCACTAAAATTTCACTTTACTTCAGATCTGAACTTCCTTTACACCACCATGCTATGGCTGGGAAAGTTATTAATTTTTCCCCATTTATTTTCTGTTTCACAGCAGACTTGCTGATGATTAGCTGCTCCTTATTTAAGTAAAGAAAAAGGATGAGTGTCACTTTTGGAGTAACCTTCCTTGTGTTTTGCTCGCTTTAAATGTCTCTTCTTCCCTCAGAATAAAAATCAAGCAGGCAGGCAAGCAAGACACCCAGATGCCAGCTGAATATCTCTGGGGTTTTTGTTCTTCTAATCTTCTGGTTAGCACAATTGAAAACATAGTTCCCTACAAGTCTCGGTGAAGTGAGCCGATCTGCTTGGCTTAGCCCAAGCCTGATATACCATGCTAGGAACAGTTGTCTTTTCACTTCATTGACATTACTGCAGCGTCTTACGCTTTTTCCATATTTTTGCTTGTAAAATACTGAATTTCAGTACACAGTCTTCTGCAAAAGAAAAAGGCAGATAAGCAAACAAAATACAAACTCGGAAAATAGACTAAATGAGAGACAGGAAACAGATGTTTCCAAGTATTGGAAAATGTGTTGGGTTTTTGTTTGCGTTTGAAGACAAAATAGGAAAATAGCCATTTTTGTCCTATTTGCAAGCAACTTTCTGCTGACAGGTTTTATTTTGCATGCATCAATGTTAGCTAGTACACATATTTTTACTCAACCTGGGGCATTATTATTGTAAATGACTCCATTTACCATCATGAAAAATACTTTGAAATTATTCTGTCTGAAAATTTTGTAAAGCAGCTGTCCTAAAAGCCTCCCTTGTGAAGTTCTCACTCAAACTTAATTTTTTGGAGTTGATCTCAAAGTATCATCTGTGAACAGTCTTCCTCTGTAGCTTGTAAAAATAGGATTATCCATTACATTAACATTTAATTACCTCATAAAACTGGATGCTTTGAATCTGCCCTCTGGGCCATTCATAACATCTGGGAGACTCACTAAATAATGTGTCTGAATGACCAGAAAGATTAATACAGGAACATAAAAAGCACCCATAGGCCCTTAGCTTTCCTTATCACAGGATATTATAGAAAAGACTTCTGTTTCCTGAGGAAAAAAAAGCGTATTTAACTTGACAGCAGTCTGTAATCTTTCTGTCTTTGCAATAAATACACTTTGGAATTGTCCCAATCTGCAGCAAATGATATGTTATTGCCACTCCAACTGACAGCAGAGGGATGCTGTCACCACTAATAACAATTGCCCCTGGCCTGGTAGCAACGGTACTGTCATTACCCTCCACTGCTGTAACGGTGTGAGGACAGCTTGAAGTATTCTTGATCAAATTTTAGGCTTTAAGATAAGTATGATGATTTTTTTTTCTATAGGAAAGCAATAATTCCCCCATTAGTAAGATTTTTTGTTTGGTTTTTTGGTTTTGATTTTTTGTTTGTTTGTTTTTGTGAAGAAGACAATACCATAAGGCCAAAAGAATAATTTTTTAAAATCTGTGAAATTAGTAGGATAAATAAAGAGAGAGGCCAAGCAGCAAAAGATGAATCTGTGGTAGACCTGGCAAGAAAATAGAGGACCACACTGAATCATTTATCTCTACAAGGTCAGGCACACTGAGCTTTTTGCCAGAACAGCATGATCTCTTCCTCATTGGTTTTTTGGAGTTAACAGTCCTAAATGTCCCTTTTAAGCTAAATAGAAGCCTGAAACAGAAAAATTATCACACCTTGAAAGAAAAGGTCAAACAAATGGATTGTTACAGTTTGATTTTTTCCCTTTAAAATTATGTCTAGATTCAGTAACAATAAAAAAAGAAGTCCAAACAAGTATCAGTTGGCACAGAGTCTGGAGCCATTCTGGATTCAAGTCTTCTTACAGTGTTTCCTATGAATTCCCAGTTTTCATCTGCTAGGAAACAAAGGATTAAGGGGATTTTACCCAACCTCTGTTGGTTTATAACTGCAATCAAATATTCTTTCAAAGTTTCTCTCTTTAAGGGTCACTTTTCCTGTTACTAGAAGCCAAAATAAAACACCTGAGAAAGGCTGTCTTGCAGAGATTTCACATTTCCAGCCTACTGTTGCAATGGGGGAACTCCCCATCCCAAAACCTTTTGAGAGACCCACACAAAGTCTCTCATGCTGCCTCTCTCTCCTCATAGCTCTGATGTTCCCTCCTAGTCTGATTTAGAGCGACCATATATAATCCACAGATAATTCTTCAGGCATGTACCAAAAGCCCTTGATTATGAGACAAGGCAACACTATGTCCTAAGCCTGCCTGCATGTTCTGACAGCAACAGGCAGCAGAGAGGGACGATCCTCAAAGCTGAGACTTAATTCACAGTTTTTAAACTTACTGAAGTAAAGTTTAGGGATATTTTGTCACTTCAAGGAGTTCTACAAGAACTTGGAGGCTGACATTTCTTTTGACTCTGCCTGTTGAGTCAAATGGCTGTAAATTGAAGAAAACATAGTGATCATACCAGGTGTTGCCATATCTCTTCCCTGTCATTTCTGCCAAGGAAGCGAGGCAGGGAGCAGTTATGTGAAAGGGTGGAGGAACTGGACTTTGGGCTATCTACTTCTTACCATTTTTGCCCCACAAAATGAGCCTTGAGCCAGAACCACTGCAAAGTTAGCAGGATTACCTTGAACTCCTGTGCACATTTACTCTCTTCTATTGTGTTTTTACCTTCCTACACTGTCTTGTAGATAAACCATTCTCTGGCTTACCCTCCATTGCACGATCAACCATGGTTCTCCTGTTTGGTCAGTCTGGAGATGCAGAGTCTGACTTAAGACCAGCAAATTAATTTATAATCTTATTTTGGGCATACAACTGCTTACCTATCACAAAGGGGAGGATATCTCAGGAGGGCTGAGAATATCTTCCCTGGGTGCTTTTCACTTAGCAAGCACACAGCTTCTGCAGCTGCCTGCCTCGCAATGACTTTCTGTCTAGCCTGGAGGTGGAAATAAACAATATCTATGAACTGTGTTGTGTGGAAGAAAATGAAACTAATACAGTTTATGTTTCTCCTGTAGATTCATTCCTCTTTCTGGTCTGTGTCTGAACAAAGTGAAGTTCAGCATCTGAGTGAGATCGATTCACAGTTCTGTGAAAGTCTCCTGTGCCAAATAAACAACGCAGAGTCAGAGGCAGGAAGAGCCAATGGCTTCCCTCTTCAATGCAGTCACTACACTGCTTAACAACTTCAATAGAACCTGATAGAGCTGACAATTTTGCAAAATGAGATCATGACACAAACATGAATGAGTGGAAATGAGATGGTTCAATAATCCACGTATTTTCCAGCTCTAATCACTGGGCTTCTGATTATTCCTCATCTCTTCTGACAATGTATATAAAATGAGGTGCTTATTTCAGATTATAGTCCAACAGGGCACTAATTTATACCTGAAATGCCTGTATGTGAAAACCTGAAATTAGGTATTTTCAGAAGAACCTCCTCCCTGTTTTCTGATACTTTCTGAGACTGAAAATATGAAAATGTAATGAATGTGGGTCTTGAGTTTTGGGGTTTTTTTTTACTTCTGCCTTTGTCCATCAACATCTAAAAACTGGAAGTCAGAGGGAAATAAATGAGAATCAACAGAAGATAAATAAAATTTAATTAGGCCCTAAAAAGGCTTTGTTTACTTGGGGCCAATCAGTTTGTTGATACCAGCTTTTGACCAACATGACAATGTTGTTTTCTGGTTTCCAGACTGTTTACTCTTGTACAAACAGATCAGAAATCCTCCTAGCAGCCCTGGGGAGGAACAGCTAATTGACTCAGTTTATTGGAAACGTGGCAGAACTGCAGCCTCCTTGCAAGCCTGTGCCACTGCCTAGCACTCGTTAGCAGGGCGCTGCTTTTTAACACTTGAAATAAGAAGAAACAGTGGATTTGCTCCAAACATTTGCCTCTGCCTGGTGTGGCACTGCTGAGACTCAGGACACACATCTTGTTTCAGCAAAATTACTTAGGGTTTTGTCATTTCAGACAGTGAAGAGCTACTTGTCACCACCCACCCACCCGGTAGAGAGTCCTTGGACCCATGCACTCCTTGTGTTCTTGGTCCCTAATTCATCCTAGACAATATAAGCCAGACTGCTTAAGAAAATTAACTGCTAGGTCTTTGCTAGCTCAGCTCCACTTTTCACAGGGAGCAGATTGGTGCAGCTGGCTACCTGATCAGCACTGCCTCCTCCATCAAGGAGTAACAGCAACCTACAGAGTGCAAGTGAGGGAGGGTGAGCTCTTCAATCAGCACAGCCGGGACCTGCTGAGGATGTGTCACAGGCAAATTCAGATCCTCTGCTGGTACAGAGAAAATATTTCTAGTGTTCCAGAATGAAGATTTCTATCATTGGGGGTGGGGGGAAGCAACTCACAAAAATATTTAGAAATGGTGCAGAAGGAATTCTCAGAAATAAGGATTTCTGACAGGTCCAAAATTTTACTATATTCTTCATATTGCTCCTCAGCTCCTTTGGGATCAAAGTCAGCATTGCTGAAGCCACTTAGGCATGCACTCAGGCTGTCTCTCTTAGGCCAGCCACAGCTGCAGGGATCCAGCTTGCAATTGTGGGTAGAGGGGTGGATTTCTCAGGAATCTGAAGGAAATGGGGAAAAACTTGTTTGTGATATAAATGCACCGGAAAGATAAGAAAGGTAACACAGCAGTATAACTAAAGTTTCAGTTTGGAAGCTCTGGGGCCAGGTTAATAACCTGTCACAGCAGGTTTTCAAACCTCTCTAATCACAGTTTATAAAGTAAATTGAACCATATGTCATGTGTGAAAGGAATATGAAGGACATGTAGCAAACATCTGGAAGAAGTGCTATAAGGAGACAAAGCCAGACACCAAGGAAAGTATACACATCAGGAGGTAGAGAGAGGTAAGCCTTTGTTGAGGAACAAGTTGCAGGTCCACTGGGAGTAAATTCTCAACATACAGAGAGAAGGGTGAGAACATAAATATGCCAAGAAAAGCCAGTATCCAACTGAGAATTAGAACAAGAGAAGCAAAGAGCCCATCAAACAAGTGTGACAGAAAGAAATGCTGGCTGATTCTGACAACAAAGGCAACATTACCAAGCCTGAGGCAGCAGTTTGCTGGGTTTCAGGATCTCATTCATGATACATCTAGACAAAGGTCTTCCCCTGCTTAAGGGTTGAATTTCATGTGCCCCAAGACCAGTTTGAGAAAATTCTGGATACCTGCATGGATGGTGTGGGTACTCAGTACCTCTGGGAAAGCAGCAGGACAAGAAATGCCAAGCCAGGTCAAACTGGCAATCCACCTAACTCGCTGTGGTGCCTTTCTCTATTGTCAGCATTGGATGCTTCAAAAGGAGACTTGAAATGTGTGGAGCTGACAGCAGGTAATCTCTCCTTCACAATATTGCTGTGAAGGATGACATTGTTGCCCTTCCCTTACCAGCAGTAAGAGATTTTAAAATGTCATTTCAATGAAATATAATGTGGCTCATGGCATCCACATTTTAAATGCTGGCATGAATCTCTTGGTGTCTTCCAATGAGACAATAATCCTCAGTGACCTTTCAGGTGAATTGCAAAACTGACTAAGCAGTGTGGATAGGCAGCACACTAAAATTTTGCTGTTCACTGATTAACATCTATGTTTAGAGAAAGAGGATAAGAGACATGAACATGTCTGTGCTTACCTAACCTGGTACCTGCAGGAATGCAATGGTGTCTCTGGCCTTGAGCCTGCAGACACCAATCTTGGATGGTATATTCTGAGTATCCCAGCACAGGGCTGTCCTGAAAAGAGGCAAATTTGCTTTTCGATTTTTGCACTTGAGAGACTGAAATCACTGGTGTTTAGCAGTAGAGGACTGAGCAGAGCTTTGGGATGAGTGGAGGAATCTGAGTGGTCTGAGGTGTGGTTAAGCCTTGATGTATTTTGCCCTCCCTTTCCCTTGACTGCCTTTGGCAGTTTTCTTTTTAAAGAGCAGAGAAGCCAAAAGAAAATTATAATGAACACAAAACTAGGATGCTTAACTCTGAAGAGCTGAGTTGCCATCCTCTGAGTGAGATGAACAGCAGCCAGCTACAGATGTGAGCATCTGAAAATGAATCCTGTAAACTCAAAGAACTAAATCTAAGAACTAGGAACTTAATAATTTAGAAAGAGTGCTTGTGAATAATGTATAGGTTGCAAGAGAGCCATTCCTTGGCCTGAAATCATTTAGTCTGGTTGCCTTCTTGTACTTCTCAGTCTGGCAGCTCTTCCAGGGAAGGGATTTCCAGGGAGGCTGAACACTGTCTGCCCATGTTCAGCCTCCAGTGGAGCAAAAATGTTGGGAGGAAATAAAAATAATAAATGAATGGGGCCAGCAGCTAACAGATAGTAACCCCCAAATGAGAAAGGAAGGTTTTGCTGGTTCAGGGGAGCTTAAACCTGTTTGGAGGGAACAATCAGGCCAAGATAAGATTTCTCCACTCATTACATGGCCAAATATGGGGTAAATTTCATAAAGCGAAAAGGTCACTTAGATCCTGATGAGATTGTTTTCCTGATAACACCAAGCTCTTTTCCAAGGCATGGGACACTACAAACGATCACGGATTCCTTAAGTAAGACGTTAAGCTGGTGTCATCCTTTCTGTCTGCCTGGCTCTTGAGCAAGATGTGTGCAAAGGGCACTGCCTGTGGCGTGAATGTCTGTCATCAGAAGCAGGAACTGGCTAGCAAAATGGCCAGCCCAAGAAGTTCAAGTCTGGCCAAGTTTTAAGCAAAAAGTGGAGGAAAAAAAATCAAGAAATCTTAACTCAAGACTTTGCTACCAGAATTGCCTGTACTACCATTTCTCTTTCCTCAGAACATCAGAGTCACCTCTTCTCAAAAACAAGCCTGTTTTTTTTTTCTTAGAGTTGCAGGAGCACAGCAGTCATTGGACTCAGCCTTCTTCCTTCCTTTCCTCCTGATCCCAGCAGTTAGAGCATCACAAAATACAAGTTTTTGCCTTTCTCAAGAGGTATATCTGCTTCTAAGTCAGCAGTGAAAAGAAATCTCAGCATGAGAAGAACAAGTGTTCTTTTGTATAAAATGTCATCTTTTGAATCAAAAGCAAACCCAAAGTTTAAACAGTTGTGTTTAGTACAAAAGCACAAGCATGCTGCTAGGAGGTATGCACGGTGCGGCCTGACTTCACTAGTTGCACTTTGCCTGATATTCACAGTTTTTTTGCAAGGCTGTCAAATGTTCCTATGTGAGCCCATCCTGCTGCCTGTTTTCCCTGTAAATTGTTTCTGGCCATCATTGACAGCTTCAGTTGTTTTGCAAAAGGATAAACATTCCAAAGGTCATTGCATTTCTTTGAACCTTGTAAGGGTGGATGCTGACTAGAGAAGTCTTCTTGAGGCCCTGATGGTGTGACATTGTCCTTTACTGACACCATAAAAATTAAAGAGGAGAGATGAACTATAAATGTCCCAATTTTGACAATGGCTTTGCAGCTGCTTGCAGCTTCTTAGGGACCAAAGTAAGTCAGCTACAATATTTAAGTCTGACAGTAATCAGACTTTATTAGCATCTTACATCTTATGGAGCCACTTGTTCCTTCCTAATGTCTCCTGAAATTGGAACCTGAAATATTTTCTAGTTGCTGTCCTGAATATTTATGTGCTGCTGCTGCCCATGTGTGAGTGCAAATAATCTCCTGTAAAAATGTCTGCCCTAGCATGTAGATAAAAAGACAACTTTATTGCATATCTAAAAACATAACATGTTTTTGGTATTGTTTGTTATTTAAATGTCACACAAGGTCAATATTATTATGGGGCAGATGAAAAATATGTATAGGACTTGTTCATTAGCTGTTGGCAGATAAAAATTGGAGTGGGTGGACATGAAATAGCACCTTCAGATGTTGCCTGCTTGATAAATATCGGGATTGTAATTGCACCTCCAGAAATCAGCTCTAAAAATAGAGTGAGACAAAAGAAAATGAGATGTGAATAAGAATTTATAATAGTGTTTTGTATAACGTCTCCTTCATTAGCATCCATCTGGACAGAGCTGATTAAGTCTCTTAGCACACGTCACTAGGCAGGAGAGATGAAGATGAAAGGATATTCAACAGCAGACAGCCATAGAGTTGTACCATCAGTACAATGAATGCATAAACACTGACAACCTGCAGGCAGGCTGCACTGCATTTCCCCTGCTTTACTTCTCACTGGTGCTGTGACATGTGGTTCAAAAATGCAGTTTCAATCCAGACTTATCTTGCCTGCAACTCCCCTCAGTGGGTAATGAACTCAGAGGGCAATGCACATCCTCGTCAAAGGCTCAAATCCAGACAGAAGGGCCAAAGTTGACAGAGGCAATTTTAAAAGACTGGGGAAAAAATTCTTTCTGTACAGACAACTAATTAGAACAACTGGATATAGTATTCAGGCTGCTGTGCCAAGCTGAAAAACTAAACAGCACAGGATAGATTTTCAGGTAACAGGCAATTCATTATCAAGGAAACATATTTCACATGGAAAAGATTTACTGTCCATAATAATCTTTTTGGATTAATGGCTTTAATTAGCAGAAAAATAGCAGATTCAAACTTGAATCAACCTGCAAAAATAACCCACTCTCTCTGTTAATGCAGGTGTTATTAAATTTGAAAAATCAGGCATGGAATTAGTTTTTTTCTTTCCTTGCAAAATCTTTCCTTAAAATATCAAATTAAAAATCATGACATTATAAATATAAACTCAAGCAGATTATGCATTCTGAGATATACAGGCTTAGTCTGAAATCAGTTAGAAAATTTGATCTTTTAGTAGGAAGCATCAGGAGAATTACTATAAAACTACCTACATCAGAGTGGGTTTCTACATTTCTAGCACTACTTGCCAAAAAAGCTAGGTCTGTGTGAACTGTCTGTGACTGAACTCAACCCAGTGTGAAGCCTGGAAGTCTCAAAAATAGTAAAGTTCCTGAATTTTCTCTAAAAGAAAGCTTTAGCATAATTTCTCATCTCACTGGGTAGTGGAGGCACCACCCAGGAGAGACATCAGTTAAGACCTCTAAGAGAGGGAAAAGCTTTGTTTAGAGCTTAGAGTTTCTTGGAAGCTAAAAGTGTACATGAAGAGAAACCCTGCCTGTGAGGAGGAATCTGTCTGTGCCCTGTGATGAGTATCTGCAAAGCTACACAGGGAAAAGTAATTTTGAACATCAGTGATAAGGCAACCAAGTGCTTGGGAATGGCTGAGCAAGAGGGGTGATGACACAGGAGCCCTTTCCCATTCCCCTTCTGGGATGGAGAGCATGTTAGTGAGAATGGCTGATTTCCAGGGCTTCTGCTGCTGGCAGCTGAGCTGAGCCAGAAGGTTTTGGTGTCCCTCTCTGCTTTGCCAACAATTGCTGTGAAGAGTTTTATTAGTATGGACAGCATAGCGGAGTTCATCTGCAAATACCTGATCCTGTTTTGGGAACTCCAGCAGTTCTCCTCCTCCTGGATGACCCTATGCCATTCTCCCCCATGCTGTCCTTTTCTTAGCAGCCTTGACAGCTTTCCCCATTGGAGTGAGGCTGGCTCATTCCCAGCTCTTCTCACTCAGGCTGTAGAGTGTGTTAAACCACACTTTTTTCCTGAACACTTGTATCTTGATTTCCCATGGAAACAAGCCTGGAATGATCCCTTCTTCTGTCCGTGGGTCTCTCTCCTCACTCTTAATAACTCTTGAATTCAGTAGCTGTTTTCAGCCAGTTTTGACAGAGAGGCAGAGGTCTCAAAAGTAATTACGTTTTTACCAGTTTTATAAAAATGGGCATTTGGGTAGATGAGAAATGGGAGTATGAACATTTGCAAATTCACCCCTGGCTTTTGTCTGATCCCTCTGGCTTCTTGGCATCTCTGAATGTGCCAGCCCAAGGATCACTGCCAATGTATTCTGTGGGAAGACATTGCATGTATTTGTCTTAATGGAAAGTTCTTGTGTGATTTGGCAAACACAAATAATATCAGAGGACACAAATGGCAAGAAATTGAGGCTTTGTCATTTTGGATGCTCATAGAATTACTTATTCTGCGTGAGTGAAAGAGCACTTTGCAGCCAACATTAGAAAATGTGTATCTGTTCATCAGTTCGTCTCCAGTCTTTGAAGCTGTTAATCAAATCACAGGCCAAGGGAAAGGTTTCACAGCAGAAGTATCACAGAATCAAAGAATCACAGAATAAGCTGAGCTGGAAGGGACCCATAAGGATCATTGAGTCCAACTTCTGGACCTGCACAGGACACCCCAAGAGTCACACCACGTGCCTGAGAGCATGATCCAAATGTTTCTTGAGACCATTCCAAGTGCCCAGCCACACTCTGGTTGAGGAATTTTTTCTAGTATCTAACTTAAACCTCCCCTGACACAACTTCAGGCCATTCCCCTGTGTGCTGTCACTGGTCACTACAGAGATCAATGTCTGCCCCTCCTCTTTCCCTCACAGGGAAATTGTAGACTGCAATGAGGTCTCCCCTCAGTCTCCTCCAGGCTGAACAGACCAAGCGACCTCAGGTACTCCTCATACAGCTTCTCCTCAAGGCCCTTCACTATCTTTGTTGCCTCCTCTGGACACTTTCTCATAGCTTTATATCGTTCTGATATTTTGGCACCCAAAACTGCACACGCTATTCAAGGTGAGGCTGCTCCAGCACAGAGCAGAGCATCAGGTGCCCGATGCCCCTAGGACACGCTTGGCCCTCCTGGCTGCTTGGGCACTGCTGACTCGTGTTCAACTTGCCATCAACCAGGACCCCCAGGTCCCAAATATATTTGAACATATATATTTGAACAGCGCTGGAATATGAGGCAAGCCAAAATTCAGTGAGCAAAAATAAGGGGCCTCTGCATGGTTAACAGTATGTCCTGAACTAGGAAGTGTCACTATTCCATTAGTCCTACATCTGCTGTATATAATAAGGATTGATGCTCTAATAATGCATTTTGCAGACAGGTTGCTTATGACACCATATATCAGAAGAACTAAACCCTTTAGACGACATCACCGTAAATATCTCCCAAGCAGCACCATTCTGCTGGTACTTACTAGAAAATTTGATTATGTTCAGGGTGGGGACTGGACATTTTTGTGAGCAATGAGTGCTCTGAAGCTATCTTTTTCTACACAGAGACCCAAAACTGCTTAGAGAGAGTTACATAAAGAAGCAGGCCCTCTATTATCCCCACAGTGAAGCATAGAGGCAAAGTCATGTTACTATGTAATGAGCTATTGATGATTACAGATTAAAAAAAAGGTCTCCTAGCTGTCTTAAATGAGCTACAAACCTGCATAAATAGTGGTTATGAGCTTGCAAGTTGGTTTTGCCTACCGTTCTTGTTGAAAATTGTCTGCTATGAAATACAATATCCTTCTAGTTTTCCCCGTTTCCCTAAAAATCTCCAAAACTGTGAAAACAGAAATGTTGGAAAAGAAATGTTTTATAGCATTATGAATTTGCTGACATAAATACGTACTAATCAGAGTGATAAATTTTTGTCTGATCCAAGCAGCAAAATAAAATAAAAAGGACGTATTTGTGCCAGCATATATCAAAACCCCTTGAGCTGTGCTCCTCTGTCAGACTTCATAAATACTGTATCTGTCATCCCAATTCCACTGCAGCACTGCAGACAAGACTGTAGGAATGTATTTATTTGATATGATTATGATATAAACTTCATGTCTGATCCTTCTCTCCCTCAGAAAGTGGAATATTAGATTAGACGTTACCATGTGCGCATTGTAATCAGCTGTCTTTTCACTGACTTCTTTTTGATCGATGAGAGAACAATTTTGCTTCTTTTACTTCAGCCAAGAAAAAGCTAATTATATTCTTTCCTGAACATGTGATGTTATTAAAATTGATAGAATTGGCTCCAAATAAAATAGAGAACTTGGAAAAACAATTATTTTTATTATTAGCAACAAGGCACATTCACTCTGCCATAGCTGTGGAGGTACTTGTAATAATGTCTTCTTGTCAGTATTGTGGAAGGCAAAAACAAAGTGAAAAGTACCAAATAGCTGCACTTGAGATGGGTGTACTGCATCTCTACCAGCACTGCAACTTGTATGTCAGCCACTTGACTCAAAGTAGTTTGGGAGGGAGATCCTCAGAGGGAAGAGAGACAGACTGTTAAAAGGCCTTTCCCCGCATTCATCTCCTTTTTTCTCCTCTCTTGTGTCTGTTTTTACCTAATCCCTCCCTTGGCAGTAGGGCAGCATGCTAATGAGCAGCTACCTGGTGAGGCTGGGTCTGTCACTGCAGAATAATTAATGCTGGTGCCAAAACCCTGTTCTGTGCTTTATCAGCCAGTGTGGGGCTGTGCATGGGTGCATAGGAGCTCATTCATATGGGAGGATCAAGAGAAGTGACTACAGATACTTTTATTTCCCAAGTCATGTAATGAAACAATAAACATCTGACATATTGATGTTGCTTCAGTTCAGCCCTTTGTCCCTTTCAAAGAGTTGCTATTATGCTTGGCTTCTTATAATTAGTTCTTTATGTGGGTTTCTACAGAGTAGAATTTTGTATTAGCAGTGGGGCTGCAAATTAGTTGAACATTTTTTTTTCTGGTCTCTTACTAGAAATGTTTTGAATGTATCCTTCTAGAGAAAGGCAGTGGCAATATTCTGAAGTCAACAGTCAAAGATATTTAAATTGGCTTCCAGATGAATGCAAGCAAATGTCAAGGTGACAGCTTTGCTGGTGTTTACAGCTTCATCTTCAAGTGCTGAACTATGCATTTTATCTATTTATTATGTGTTCCTGTGACAGCTTTTAATTTACCACCAGCAATGCTAATGGTGCTTTCTCAAATATGCAGACAATATGTGTCCTCTTGAACAGCAAACTGAAGTTAGAGAAACAATAAAAAATAGTTGTGTGTGTCTAAGAAGAGACACCTGCTTTACTGAATGTGAAAATTGTGGAGAGCAAAGATGATTTATTCTACAATTTTCCTGTATGGAGTGTCCTCTCTAAAGCTATGTTGTATATTCTACTCTATCAAACCACTTTACAAGATTGCTTTACTCTAACCAAGACGTTTTCTTGAGAAACATATCACAGAATAAAATCTGAATAATACAAATGCTTGTTTTCGTTTGTTGAGACAAACATTTGACTTTATGTATTCCAAATGAATTTGTTTAGGAAATTATCCTGGATTCTTTCTCTAGAAATGGGGCAAAGCCTTCAAACAGAAACAGCATTTTTTATTTCAGTCAACTGAACTTTAAAAATTATGTTTTCTTCAGCAAAATTTATTTTTGATGTGCTACAAATACTTAGAAAATGGTTACTTTAAAATACGGACTTGCAAATTCCTTTTTACCATTTTATATAATGGCATTTCTGATCTCAACAAAAATATCTGTAGTGGGAACAAAGTCCCTATACTAGGATGCATTTGTACCATGAAGAACATCCAGTGGCAACATACACAGTCTGGACAATGTCACAGCTAGAACAACACATTTTTCCTGTTAAGAAGCTATTTGCATAAATGAAAATTACATGTGTCCTGGTATGGTATCATTATTTTATATTATATAAATACAATTGATTCAAATAGGCTTAAGGGCAAGCACGTGTAACAGCCTCCCACTATTTAAGTCCTATAAACGAGTAAGTACTGAATTACCATACACTTACTGGCTATAATCTAACACTAACGAAAGATATTTTAAAAGAAAAAAACCCAAAAAACCAAAAAGTTTTTTTTTGCTGAAGGATGAATGAAACACATCACACAGGGCACATAATCTAGTGTACAATAAGTGCAAAATTTTAATTAGTGACTCAATGTCAGTGGCCACTATGGTGCACCTTGATTTGGTCAGTGACATGGTGGGCATTTAGGATCATCTCTGGGTGGTCTAATCAAACATCAGCAAAGGCTTGGATTTATTTCAAGGTCACCCTGCTGATTGGGTGTAGAAAAGAAGAAGACAAATCGAAAACAGAATGGTATTTGTCAGAAGTGCAGGTGCCCTGGCAGGGGGGAAGGAAAAGAAGGGCATGTGGGATTTTGAACATGCAGCACACACAGTAGAGCAGGGCTGTGCTGCTTGGTGTTCCTGCCTTGTCTTCCAGGGTTCAAACAGAGGAAGAGCCTTTATGAGGATAAAAGGAAATCAATACATGAGAATTAAACTGCAACAATTGTGTTTTCTTTCCAGTGTGAGTACAATGGCCAATGCCTTACAGTCAAAGCATTGTTTAAATGAAAGCTTTAAGAAGAAAGATTCAAAGCAGTTTAGCAGAGGGTGGGAAGTACCTCCCTTTTGCTGACTTTCGGGAAAGCTGTGTGGAGGCAGAGCACATGTGCAAGCCTCTGCATCAGGAAGGGAGAGCTAACAAGTGATGCCAGTTTGGTGATTTAGAGGAAGTAATTATGGACAGCAGGAGACAGGCCTGCTGATGCTGCAGTGCCCCTCCTCAGGCCATGGCCAGCAGATGCCTGAAGCTGCCTGCCCTGCCCTGTATGTTTGCAGAAGCTGCTTTTCCTCTGACCTGATCTTGAATTTAGATCCTGGCTCAGCCAGTGACCAGAGCCTGGGATCTCTCCATGTTTTGGTATTTCAGAGATGCCAAGTTGGGGTCTCTTCTACTTCCCATCTGGCTTAGAGGCCTCCCTGCAAGAGACCTGTGCAAATTCCTTGTTTAGGTGTTCAAATGCTTTTTGGGAGAGCTAGGGCAAAATACTGCATCCCACCCTGCAGTGGAGAGCTGCAGAAGGGCAGGTGCAGATTTGAGTGTTGGTTTCATCTACCCGAAACTCTATCCTTCCGTCCTGTGTGAAAACCCATTCACAGTGGGTCACTCAAGTGAGGCATCTTTTCTTCCCATATGTGATGCTCTAAACTTTTGCCAGGAAGGCAGAAAGATTTGAGTTACGTACCAACTAATAAAAAATTCCTGACCACTGAGGCACAATTTCTTAAGCCAAACCAGGAAAGTAGCAGGACTCTCCCACTCAGTCAGAAGAGACGGAGCTATTTGTCCCTCACTTCATTTTATTTCAACCCCTGCCAGGTGGAAGGAGATAAAAAAGAGCAAAATTTAAGTATTTCCTTTCTCCCCTGCCCTTAGAGCTAAAATAAATACAAAAATAAATTCTTGATAACTAAGCAGAGCTCCAAACTGGCTCTGGCAAGTCATTATAGTATGTAGATTTGTTTTCTTTATACACAAAACCTGAATCAAAATCCCATATAAGCTTCTTTTGGCAGTATCTGAAATTACATGCCTGATCTTTTTATGCAGCAATCCCTCACTGAAAATGCTTCTGCAATTTAAATGCAATGTGAAGCATTTACTGTTCATACTCTATGCAAAAGTCTGAGGGAGAAAACAGGAATTTATCTTATTGCAGTCATTAATGTGACTGTCTTCAGCTAAGCAGAATAGTACTGTGTTCCTGGTTATACTGGGGCCTCAAACTGTATTTTTTTATGGTCACATATAAACTGGCCCATAATAGCGTATCAATAAACCCCAATTACACTCAGGAAAATACTAAAAGCAAAGCTCAAGTGAAGCTCAATAAAGTCTACAGGCAAATTAGAGCTGCGTGGAATAGTGACATCCATCTGGTATTTTTCAGTGACTTCTAGTCAATTACTACATTTCATCATATGTAATCCTCTTTTATCTTCTGTTCCTGCTGCTACAGTAATTCTCACTCTGCTACATCTGTGGCTTTACTGTGAATTTTTATCACCTATGGGTAAGTGGACCTTTTTTTTCTCACTAGCAGTTGTGTTGTACATGCTTGGGTAAGAAAAGAAGACCAATCAAAAACCAACCCAAGAAAAAGAAAGATTTAACTGCAAGAGAAGAGAAAGACTTAATTGCAAAATAAGTGAAACACAAATTTAAAGACTACAAAATAAGAATATAAAATCAATTTAATCAGATATAGCAGATAATATTGAGCATGGCAAAGGTAACTTTCCACCCAGAACATGAATTGTTGAAAACATGGTGTAGGTTGAAGTGTCTGGAGTGACATGTATTTTTAACAACCTCCTATGATTTGATCATATCTGTGACAACCCATTAAAATAGAGCATTCTAAAGTAAGTCATAATTGTATTATTCTCAGAGAAGAAAGATTTGGCTGTCATGTTCTCATGATGAAAATTAAATCCAGAGATATATTCTCTGTATGTGTTGAAAAATATAAGGTTAAACCTGCAGCAGAGGAGCTGGTTTTACAGCTCTAATACTCTTTACCAGTCTATTATCATGTTAAATCTACAAAGGCTTCCAGTGATTTTTGTGCAGATGTAGAGCAGGAGAGGAAAATCTTGCCCATTTCACAGCCCTGTGCAAAAGACAGGCATCACATAAACCTTTATATACCAGGAGGGACTACTGGGGCTTCAGACAGAGAAACCTGGCTTGGTGTAAATTATGAGATTCTCGAGGGAAATATTGACTGATGTATGGAGCCAACTTCACAGCTACCCCAAAATCAGGGGACATTTTTGGATAAATAATCAGCTGAAAGAGTGAAAATGAGAACAGAGCCACAGAGGAAAAGTGTAGGAAAAGTAGTCAGAAATGCATGGCATGGATCTACACCCTGGCTCTTCTGCATTCCTGCAAGCACTCATTTTCATGGCATTTTCAGGGCATTGACACCCCTCCCACAGAGAAGCAAGTGAAAATGTCATCCTGTGGCATGGTCTTTTTCTAGAGAGGTGACTTTCTTCCCAAGTACAAATTCCCAAGGGTCATGGAGCACGGTTGCTTGTACATTTTTTGTTTAGAAGTTATTTGGCTGAAGATGAGATAAAAACAAACTAGAGCTCAGCTTGTTGAGCCAAGTGAAACAGAGACTGATTGCTGCCTTTAAGTACCTCAGGGAAACAGGATTCTGTAATGCAGAAGACAAAGCAGAGAGCAGAACTAAGAGATACAAACAGGCTGGTACTATGCATCATCTTCAAATTAATGGGTTTTTAAGCAGAGGAAGAATGAGGGTCTGGAGCTGCTTCCCCAGGTCTGGAGCTGCTTTCCTGTAGGAACAGAGGCTGCAAGAGGTCTGAGTAGATTCAAGATAGAGCACAAACAACCAAAGAAAGGGATAGAATGACATGATTAAAAGATGAAGCAGAAAACTAGATTTGTTGGTGTAGGAAGTTCCTTTCAGGCCAATGAAAAGTGCTTTTTTTACTTTAGAAACAAGAAAAACTAAGTGAACTGTTTCACCTTGTCTATTTTCTCCATTTTAAATGAAAATATGTATAATATCAATGCAAATTACAAATGAGAAACGGTTTAAAATGTGCATATTGCCCTTATTTGAAGACATTATTTTATTTTTATAAGTCTTTGCAGTTTCAGAGAGGTGTTACAGGATTTAGGTTCAGGAAAACTTCTCCCTTCCAAATGCCAGACAAATGTGGCCAAGGGACACTGCTGCCCCAAGGATGATGGTGCAGCAGTGCTTTTGGTGTATTCAGAGCTATTGAAGCCCTAGGAAAACAGCTTCTCCTACGCCCCTAGAAATCCCTCTGAAGAGTCAAATCTATGCCTCTGTTGTGATTTTCTTGAGGCTGGAACCAAATGTCACCCATTTGTTGTGGATCGAGTGCTAGAGCCAGGAGCTGGCAGGAAGGATGGCAGAGCTCCCCAGACCGCCTCGCTGCCTGGATGCACTCATTCAAATGTCACTCAGTTCCCTCAGTAAGCAAATAAGCAGCTGCCGTGAGAGAACTGATAGACACTTTAAGTCCTGGTTATAAAACTTGTTATGTATTATTTACTCAGCACTGACAGCTTGCTCTGCACTGTGCACACAAAACAGCATGCTCTCTGCCCGTGGGAGCTTTTGATCTCAGGGATTAAAAATCCAAAGGTTTAGGAAACAGTCTGAATCTGGATTACTGCACCCATCATCCTGGCCCGCTGCTGTCTGAACTGCATATTTCCTTTCCAATGTACAGATATTAACTTCCTTTCTGTGGAAACCAAGATGCACTAAGGGGTCTTGACCTTTCAGGAGTTGGGACACTGCTGAGAATGTACCTAAGTTCCAGGAAATGGTCCAGATTTTAAATCTACATGTAGTCGTAAGCAGCTTTATATCCAATGAAGGCAGAAACTGCTGGAAGAACTGAATCAGTTATTCAGCACTTGCATATAACTTCTTACATGCATATTTCAGTGCTCCTGTGTATTTTGTTTCTCAGCAGACCTAGTTACCCCAGCAGAGAACAACTGTGATGCACACTTCAAATGCCTGTCTCAGAGATTGCTCCAATACCTTCACAACATGATATCATGATATTTGAAAATATCCAAATTTGGTATCTCCAAATGACGTCAAAACCAGCTAGCACAGAGACCACGAAGTGCCTAGAGTTAGCTGACAGGATATGCTAAGAATGGGGATATCTGAATCCCATAATTCTTCAAAACCTTGGCTACTACTTCCTTTCTCTTGTGTGGCACCTTGTTTCATACAAGAACATTTGATCAGTGCTCAACCTGGACTAAGATCAAAGGTGTTCCTCAGCTGGGGCAATGTCAGACATGCCACCCAGCTGGCTAAACAAGGACCTCAGAACAGTGGTAGATGTTCTCTCCAGCAGTCCTCAATTGGCTGCATTGCTAAGCAGTCTTGCTAATTTCTAAAGACTGTGATGGAATTCAGCACACAGGGACTGAAGGAGCATGGCCGTTCTGTGGACAGAGAGCAGTTGGTAAAAAAGTGGAAAAGGAAGAAGGAAAGAAGTTGAAATAACTGATGGAGCACAGGGACAGGAGGACAGAGAAAAAAAAAAGAAAGTGAAAGGAGCTACAAGCAATTTAATTAGTATGCTGACTCTGAAGAGCCCTTTTGAAAGTGAGAAAAAGTCAGTGAGCATTTAGCTTTTAGCCCTTTTACTGTGTGTGTATTTTGGGCATGATAAAGGTTACTGGGTTAGCGGGAAAGGGATTCAGCTCAACGATAAAGAAACTCAGATCCAAGTGTCTGTATGTGTCTCTACTTGTGGGCTGTGAGTACAAGCTCCTGCTATAGTCAGTGGAGGTCTGGGACAATGGTAGTTGCCTATGTGTAGGTGATTGATTAGTACATTCTGAGATGCCATGGAGTATCCAGGAGAATTCTCTGAAGGTACCAGGTGTATCAGATATTTTATTACACTTTGCAAATCTGCTCAGTGACAAACCAGATATTTCAAAATTATATCACGTATCTAAATGTAAGCAACTAAATCATGCGTTTGGTCGACAAAATCTAAGAGATTCAAAGAGCTTTTTCCTAACCCTTGCAAATGATGATCAAGAGCTGTCTAGACATGACTGTCACAGCTGAAGAGAAACTCAATCCATTGCACAAACCTAAGCATCACCAGTACCCTGGGGATCTCCTGAGATCACTGGTGGGGCTCAGCAGGCTGTCTCGTGCTTCTTCCCAAGCTAGTTACTCTCCAAGTTCTGGGTACAGAGCAATTTCCAGGTCTCGCTGCTTTTCCAGTTGTCAGGAAATATTTTCAATAATTACGTTGTAACCCTCTGCCATACAGCACAATTAATCTTTATGAAGTTGTATTTGGAAGACTCACAGGTTCCCATTCACTGCTGATTGATGCAATTCTTTTTGTTTTGAGCACCATTGAACTTTAATTGTGAAATCAGAGATTTTTCAAAATGCTGCAGTCAGACAGTCCATTGTTCCAGGTTTAAGAGATGAAATGGTCCCTGGCCTCTACTGTTGGAGGTGGCTTACCAACCAGTGTCAGGTCAGATGAAATAAACAGGGATATAAAGCAGTACAAAGCTTGGTGCTCTGATTTCAAAGGTTTGCTTCAGTAATTTAGGCCTTAACATATCAGGGTCCAGAACCACAAAACAAGAAAATTCAGCTGCCTTTATAAAACATTCTCATGTTCACTGAAGACCATCTTTCTTCTGTCATTTTCCATTTTCAGTGTCAATCTAATCACATTTTCTTTTAGGAAAGAGCTGGTTGTTGTTTCAGCTAAAGATGACCCTAACATTTTTATTCAAAGGATGACTAAAGAAACAAGAAGTGAATGCCTTGAGTTTTCTACTGAAATCAAACTTTTGGAGATGGAGACATAATTGTAAAAAGTGTGGGGTGATATGAAACAGGCTATGGGTGAACACTAGTGGCAGGAGATGAGATTAAAAGCATCTAAAAGCAGAGGCCAATCTTATTTATATCACTCTTTTTCAGCATTAGACACACTGCAGCAGCCAAACTATACTGATTTTAATTTTGGTTTTGCAAAACCTTTTGACACAGCTTTTGCCAAATCAAGACAGAATAGTATGAACCTGGGTTTGCATTTATTTAAAATGTCGATGTCAGGGACAGGCAGGGAAAGGGATGCTTGGAAAGAAAAAGTCAATGTTTTTTTTTTTTTTTGGTTGATCTCCACTCTAAACCTCAAATACGTGAGTAACCTCTCTAATGCTCCTGCCTGCTTTTCAGACTATTGAGGAAGCCAGGCACCTTGTTTTCCTCAGTTTTGTATTTAATAAGGTTGTGTACATCTGTTAGAAGTCTCGATTCAGTCAAACTTGAGCATATGGTGAAGTACAGTCAATGAGACTATTTGCAAGCTTACAGTTAAGTGTGTGGATGGGAACTTTGCTGAGTCAGGGCCATATTGACTCACAAGGCAAACTGGCACATAGATTGATATTTAGTTGTTAGAAGAAAGAAAGATTGTCTGCTTCTTCCTGACCTTTTTTTTCTTATAATACCTCTCTTTTATTGGTAATATGCAAAACTATAAACATGAATACACACACACAAAAGAGAGATCAAATTCTGTCAAGTCATATCAATAGAGGAATACAACCAAGGGAATTTTATCTGAAACTCTGCTGGACTGCCATTTGTTCTCATCTTCCTCTGAAAGTTAGCTTTCCATATCATGCCTTCCAGAGTGTGCCAATCAAAAAGTCCATGTCTGATAATATATGTAATAAGAGTTTTTTTAAAGCTTGCACAATGTGTGCAAACTGTATCATTGCAGCTTGGCTGACTTGACATGAACCAACAGCCATTTGCTTGCTGTTTTCATAACTTATACTGGGGTTAGGAACTCATACTGAAGATGCAAATATTTATTCTCAAAGACATATAGAGATGTGAAGAAAGTGGATGAAAAGAAAGTGAGAGAAGCAAAGAATAAATAACCAGTCAACTTTGAAGTGAACATGGGATAAAAATGTTAGCTCAGCTAAAAAAAAAGTAAACAGGAGTCAGAGAAAGTGACAGCAGGGTAGAGAGTTGAGCCTGGGAGCAGCATCTCTGTCAGAGGAAAGACTGCTGCAGGAGAGCAGAGTCTTTGAAGCATGAACCTAAAATTGTGACAAGAGCAGCAGGTACTAAGTGTTTGTATAGCTCTGAAGTCTGTCCAAGGATGTAGCACAAAGGGAAGGCTGGGTGCTCCTTCCCAGTGCAGATTCGGGGCACTTGGCCAGGTTAAGGAGTTTGCTGCCCAGCGCTTGGTGTGTCCAGTTCTAACACCTTTTTCCAAACCTGTAACCACATTTCTGAAGGGCTGTGTGCACCTGATGGACAGAGCTTTGCACTTTGGGCAGTGGAGACTTTGAAGAGGACTGAAGGTGCAGTGGTAGACTTGTTCATGAATTGAGGAAACGTTTCGTGGGAATGTCTGACTCTGCACAGCAACACCTGCAGTGATTTAAAATGGCAAAGCCCAGTTCTCACACCTGCCTGTTGAACACCATGATATTTGGGTTTTGGATGACTTTACACTGCTGAGCCACTCTGTACTTCAGGTCCGACAGTGCCATGCCACGCCACTGCTTTTTATCTTGACAGAAGGACATGTGCATGGCAGAAGCATGGCATTGGAGCCTTCCTGGGGTATGGGCTGTGTTCCTCCTGTTCTGGTTCCTGCCACCACCTTCCTCTCTCCTCAGCTCTTGGCTGGACTGGGCAGCCTTACCCACTCAGGACGTGGGGGAGAAAGCAAGCTATCATATCCAGGGGGTATTACAGCAGGAAGTCACAGTTGAAGCATTTTATTTTCTATGTCTTTTAAATATGTGTGTGTGCTGGAGCATGGCAGAAAGCAGGAAAAGTAGTCTTACAGCCTCCTATTGACAAGCAGTTACATTTTAAGTTTTTGTGGCCAGTCTCATTGGTTAACAAACTGAACATGAGCTCCCACTGTGATGTGCTAGCTGAGAGCATGGATGAGAGCCAAGGAGGTGTAAACAGCAGGATGTCTTGCAGCAGCGGGGGAGCAGGTATTCCCCTCCTGCCCTCCCATACAGCAGAAGCAGGATCGTTTGCAGACTGCTGTGCCCCATGCTAGTGCCAGGCTTAAAAGGGAAAAAAAAGAAAATAGAGTAGATGAAAACTGGGGAGATTTCAGAAAAGAAAATTTTAGGAACCTAAAGGGATTTTAGGAATAAACAACTATGGAATATATACTCTGCCATAAGGGTCTTGAGGAAGCAGCCCCTTTAGCCTGAAAAAGAAGATTTGAAGCTGAGCTGAGAGCAGCCTTTGAACACCCATAGAGAGGGTAGGAGTATGGACACCAGTGAATTGAACCCTGTGGAACAAGCAAGAGCTTGTGTGTGTGTTTGCACTTCCAGCCAGAGCTTGACTTTTCAAGGAGGGTTTGCAGTTTTAAGTAACAAAGGTAATTAATTGTTGGAGTGATTTACCAAGGGATGTATCTTTAATTCAAAGGCAATTTGGCTTCAAAAACATACTGTTTAACTCAGATAGGAATTAGCCTACTGTTTTGTAGGAATGTGACCCATATAATCAGAGCAGCTTCTACAACCTTGAAATTTATTGATCTACTATTTTTTTAAATCAACCCAGGTTATCTTTTCTCAAATATTTTAGTTACTAACCCAATCACATCACCATCTTAGGGGAATTATTCATAATTATGGAGCAGAGTCTCCTCTCAAGGGGAAAAAGGTAGAGGCAGTGCTTTCTTTCCATTGTTTAAATAAGTCAAAGCTCTGGTGGAGGAGAATGCATAAGAAATAGCAGCTCTGTTCAGGGAGGTCAATCTGAAAGGAGACATGGCATAGCAGCAGCTTTAGGGAAGCAAAAATTAAATTCAGGGGAGGCTCTAGGTTAGCAATGCTTGTTTCAAAGGAAGCACAGCAAAAACACTTATTGCCCTGGCCAAAATGCACATTGCATGTTCTGTGTTTAAAAAAAAAAATGAAGGTAACAATACAAAACAAGTCAAGTCAAGTCAAAACAAAACAAAACAAATTTATTCATGCTTTATGTAGAGCAGTGGCTCTAGAAAAAGCTGAGAGATATCATGTGATGGCAAAAATAACACACTTTATAGTTATGAACTCAAAACCAAAGTAATTTATGTCATAGAAAATAGAGTTCAATTTGAGCTATTTCTGAAGTGGGTATAAGTAATGAAAAAAATGCCAGCCTATGAATTCTGCATTTGCGGAGAGAGAGTAGGCAATGGCATGATGTGAATATGTGAATAATAAGATACTACAGACACTTGTGGAAGCAGGGGGAAAAGCTGAAGAGTGTTTTTAGATGTGATTCTGAATTTGACTGACTTTTTAACAACATTCACAAAGCCTACCATTTTCATAGCATGCTTAATATTTCATGTCTAGTGCTGAGTTCTACACAGAGATTAATATTAAAAGTAATTTCGGCTGGAGGACATGAAACAAACTACGTGAAGATCACATCTACTCAGCACTCACTTGTCTTATGATTACTCAATCCAGCTTCCTGTACTCAGACCCTTGTTTACTATTCCCCAACAAGTACATATTTTCTGTTTGCACCAATACAAAACTTTTGGGAAAAAACAAGCCAAAACAACTCCTCCTTCCCCCCCTCAACCAGCTGGGAGGTGAAGGCGATGGTAATTCAACCCATTCCTTCTGCAAAGTAATACACAGCCTCTGCCTTACTTTGTAATGCATTTGCAAAGCAATACTAATTCACCGAGTAGGTCACGTAGCTTATTGATGCTGTGAGTTGCACTCACACAGTTAGTCATTTTGGTATCAGTGAGATTCCTTGAATGTATAATATCTACTCAGTGGGACTGAGGCTTCCAAAATGGGACTTGGAGAATATAAATGGCTGGTGCCCTAAAGCAATAGCTGCAGTGCCCTGGTGTGGATTTGCAAAGTGTGACAGAGATTCCAAATGAGAGACACAAAAAAATTAATTATGCAGACAGCCGAAATTGCTGAGGATTCCTTCCTTTAGGGGACAAATTCTTTCTGGTAGCGGAGGCTCATGATTATTTATTTCTGCTCATAATTTTCCATTACAAAAGTATGGAGACACAAATCTGTGTCAAAGGGAGATGGCTTTTGAATTAAAATTGGAAGCATCCTCAGGAGCCAGGAGGATATGTGCTTAAAATGTGACTTGAGGGACAAAGGTAGAAGAGACTGCTTGGGGGAACAAGTCTACTTCCTTAGAAGGGGGGTGATGGTGAAGACACTCTGGATATGTTTAAACAGATGTGCAAAAGTGAGCTGCCCCATGTTCTGCTTCCCCAGTCACTCACACTAGGAAAGCTGCATGTAACCCTTTCTATTTTCAAAGCTTCCCTTCCTGCAGAAAGCAGGCACAGGGACAGGAGACATGGTGTCTGCTCAGGTTTTGGTTGCTACCCTCAACATGATGCATGACCAGAGTGCACATCTGAGCAGGGCAAAGAGCCCCATAGAATCCTGGAGATTGGGCTTCCCCATCCCAGGGAGAAGAGGCAGCAGTCAAATTCTTGCCAAAAGAGCACGATTCCAAAATGGTCTGCAAACTGCCACATGCCCAAAGCATTCCCATGTCCATATCAAAGATGCATATATATACAAGGAAGAGGCATCTCACATGAACATTGCATTGCACGTATATACACACTGAATTAGTTCACGTAGTGTTTAAACCAAGAATCTAAAGGATGCTATCAAGGTTTTAATATTTCAAGAACTAGGGAGGCAAGGGCATGAAGGAGAAGTAAGTCCATTTATGAATTCAGTGGTAGAGTAAGTGTTATGTGATTCTCTGAATAGGAATATAAAATTGCACTAATTCTTTGATTTAGGTTCCATTTTGTCTGAAACAGGAAAGGCTTGCTTGTAGTTTGTTCATGTTGTGAATTGATGGAGAAGCAGATAGTTTTGGTCTACCTGAATATATTATCAAGTTTATTCATGTCACTGAGACCATTATGGCAGAATTTGCAACACCTCTCCCTTCTGATTTCACAAAGATCAGTCTGGCTTAGCAGGAGTTGCTTTCCGCACCTTCCTTTAAAGAGATATAGCCTTTCTATGTGATTTATAGAAGCAAAAAATCAAAATGCTTACCATTCTGGGGTTCAATTCCCTTCACCCTTTGCTGTATTAATTTGTGTAAAACCAGAAAAAAACTAGACAACATTGGGTTTCAAGGGCACTTTAAATCCTGAAGCAGGTGCTGAAAGGGAAGTGTGGGAGAGCCATCACACACATGAGCTCTCAGCTTTGAGTTTGACATCCAGATACCAGATCAGCTTTAGATGCCTGTCCTTAAAGAACATGATTTGGCTATAAATATTCCAGTGAGAAAGAGAGGCAGGGCTGATATGTCACAGCTTTGATCTTCCCTGGGTGAGCTGAAGAAGACAGCTCGACCCTGTGCCTGGGCACTTCATTGATGTGTGCTCAGCAGCAACACATGTCTACAGTGCCCAGGACGAGTGAACAGAACTCACATATTTAAACTTCCAAGACTTCACTGAGTGAAAAAGATCAAATATAAAAAAGAATTTTCTGAATACGAATTAAAGAAATATTATTCTTTAGAAAGAATTGTTCCAGGGTTGACAAGTCTCTGTCAGAGACTCTCCTGCTATGAATCTGGAGAGATGTACTGGGGGGAAGTGAGACCTTCCACAGGCAATTTAGTGGTGCAAACTATTACTTGTTATTATTCACAGTGATATTGCATTGGTACTTAAGCATGCACTACAAAAGATTGCCTCCATCCCCAGGGAAATGGTGATGTCAAGAGACAGAATAATCACAGAGCTGGAGAGGAGACACAGGCAGGGAGGATGACGTGAGTGGCACAAGGCTACACAGCAGGTCAGCGGTGGAGGAGCACAGAGTTCCGGTCCCTGACCTGGATTGTGCTTTCTCCCCAGCTCTCAGCTTTGCACCAACAAGAGGCTTTCCACCCTTAGTCTAGGTCTTAAAATAAACAACGTGATAGCATTCCATATGTGGTCCCTGAATTAGTGCGTAATGGAAACTGGTTTTACAATCTCTTACATTGTTTCCCTGCTGTTGCTGTCACTTTTCAGCAAGATACCCCAGACAGCAGTCTGGCTCAGCAATGACAATTTCAATTAAAAACATTTGTTTTCACATCCTTTTAACAGTTTCCACATGGTGAGAAGTGCCTCCTCTCCCCATGTGAATTTGGGGCGTAGGACAGTGAACAAAGCGTGTATGTTTCTCTCTGTATGAAAAACTTAATTCCATTGTGGCTTCATTTGGCGTCGTGCTGTAACAGTGCCAGGGTGTTGCACTGTTGTATATCTCACAGTGCTAATGGGAGTTTATTTTCTCTGATCAAATATTCTCTGTTTAGCCTTTTTCCGACCTAGAAAAAAAGAAGCAACTAACACACAAACACAAAGGGAGCTCTTGTGTAAAGGAGTAAGTTTGTTCGCTATGATATCCAGCCTCTAAATATGCTATTACCAGTTTGCAGATCGTATTTCTGTAACATCTGGGGTTAAGTACTCTTTATGTTGGTGCACACAGATTTAAATAAGTTGAGGCATTTTACAGTTTAATGCCTTGACATTGCAAAGTAAACACATTTTTCCCCATCTATTTAAGAGTGTTTTTTCACATCAGTATGCTAGGTTTAAGGAAATATTTGTGAAGTGCTACCAATGTGTACTTTTTTTAGGAAAATGATGGTTTTTTCCCTTTAGCAATGTAATCTTCTTCCTCCAAAGAGCCTGTTTCTCTGTCAGTACGCAAGTTCACTATGTTTCACAGAAGTCACAGCAATCAGCAAGTAGCCAAGGGATCAGGACCTGCCCTGCATTTGAAAATGATATGCAGATATGTTCATGTTTGATGTGAGAGTCAGGCATGAATAAAACTATCCTGGCATTTTTGACCTTGGAGGAAACAGTATTCGCTAGCAGTGATTAAAACCTATCCTGGGGTGAGACAGCAACCTGGTCTCTTCCCTTTGCAGGATTGCTTGATACATTTTTATGTACCTCAGCTCTCTTGGTAATTCCCTATTTAATTGACAGCTCCTCTGGTGTTTATTGGTAATTGTCTGTGAACAGTCTCCCTGAAATGACTGTTTCTTGGGAGATAGGTACCTACTTTTTTTCCTAAAGCTATGTGGCAGGTACTTGCTTAAATTCCTGGAGAATGACAAAAAGCTAGGTACATTCAGGCTGTGTCATAATGTATCTCACCCTGTATGCAGAGGTCTAGCAACTGCAGCACTCATCCAGAGTGGGAGAAACTCAAAAGTAATGATCAAAAGGCCCAAGGCAAGCTCAGCTGAGGGCATGCCACTCTCCAGCCATCATTAGGGCAGACAAGAATCTGCTGAGGTGATGACTTACTGCTGACATTGCCCTGCTTCCTTATATAACTCTGTGTCTCCTACATTCCTGTCTGGAAAATGGCCAAGTATTGCTCAGATCTTCCCAGGGCAGCACTAGGGGATGTTTATTCTCAGGAGGGGCACAGGAGGACACATCCATGACCTGACAGAGAAGGCTCAATATTCCTTTTGTTTTCTTGTACTCTCAATGGAAGCATTAAATATTTACCAGAAATGGATTTCAAGGGCTTTATTTCCTTACATGAGAAATGCATGGAAGGTGCTTTCCAAGTTTTTTGGCAGCTGTGTTGGGTAGAAAGAACATCCCTTCTCACTGAGCACCAGGAACTTCAGCTACCTCTGTGACTTACTTAAGTCAGGCACCAAACCCAAGTAGACTGTGGAAAATGATGTTCTTTCTCTCTATTGCACCAACAAGGAGCACAGATGTGGTGTTGTCTGTCTGTGTGAGTTCAGCAACTGTTGTTGGAGTGAAGGACTGCCTGAATAAAATACAGAGATCCTATTATTCCATAAGGATCCAGGTTTTTTGTATTCAAGTGAAAATAGCCTAAATATAGAGAAAGTGATGGTGAGAGGTGGTGAGATCAATATAATTTGAATTGGACACTTATGTTTAGATTTTACAGTCCTATAACCAGACTACCTTCTTTTTTCAGGACACTGTGCCCTGGGCAAAGAGAGTAGCTTGGAAAGGGCAAAAACAGGTGATGGGAAAGGGATGAGCAAGTAGGACATGGAAGATGGCAGAGATCAGCTGTACTTCAAGGAACACTGAAGAGCAGAGTTCTGGCACAGAGTGGTAGATGTAAAAAAGAGATGAAGAGTTTTCTTTAAAAGACAACTCTAGACAACCAGAAAAGTGAATGCAGCAAGTCAAGGAAGCCAAATGGATGCTTGTGTTATATGAAATTTAAAACAATGATAATAAAATTTTAGAAAGATTACCCTGCCAATTGTCTTATACACTTCAACAAATGCAGTGGGGGTCTGCTGATCTCCATGGCACCACCAGTTTAAGGATGTGCTGTTGAATCCTGAGATTAGATTTTTTGGCATATGCAAAGGTAAAGGATGTTTTCCCCAATCAGGAAAGCTAAATTAAGTAAAGAGAAAATTTATCTTTTGTATGATTTTTGAAGTCCAGTAAATAATTCTGTAGTTTTCATGTCCGAATACACACATATTCTATAGGCATGTGGTATTATTTATTATGTGGGTATTTCTTCGTATTTCTCTCTTTCTTCCACTGCAAAATGAACCAGCTTGAAGTAATACATATATTACAGAAGCTGCTATTTCATAGAACACACCCTAAAGGCCAGTCTCCCAGAACAAAGAATAAACAAAAGCATCTTTTTGACCAGCTAAATAATATAATCTGGATTCAATAGCACTGGAATCAGGATAAGGTAAAAGTGAAACTCTGTGTCTGACTGAAATTTTAGTGTATGTGGACAGTGTAAGGCACAGTTGTGCAAGACTTGAGGCTGATTTGACTTTTCATTGACTTCAGTGGCCTCTTGAGAATATCCATCAATCAACAGTTGAATAGATTAAAACAGGAGGTCTCTAGAAAGCAAATATTAGAAAACTGTTCCAGTGTATTGATAACATAGCAATTTAATCTTGACATGAGAACAAATATATCTACCAACTGTCGGAGTAAATAAATTTGTTTGTTAAAATTGTTGTTAATTTAGCAGAGCTGGGGTCATGCTAAAATCTCCTTATCTGTCCAAGGATAAGGTGTGGACTAAACCAGTTATCTCACTTAGTAGTTAAGAGGGAGGGTGAGATGAATGGTTCCAGGCTTCATGTCAGGTAAGGCAGATACTTAAAATGCCTGAGGTAAGTGGAAAGATCTGGCCATTGAAAGTGTTTGTCCCTTTTCCTGTTAAGTGGTTATCTTAGTCTAGATATGTAATCAGCAGGCAATCAGAGTTAAATAATGATTGTCACCACTGGTCATTCCTGTTACATGAAGTTCAAGAGGCGGAGGAGAGATACACATCACCCATGGCTGGGAGACCTTACCACCTGCTTAAGTGGGCAGCAGAGAGAAATGATGATGAACTTACATGAAGTGACAACTTCAAATGTCCAAGGGGCATCAGAACAACTTGTCTTCACTGGCCACTTGAGGAACTGACATTGGTAGCCCTGGATGCCTATTGATCTCAGTCATTCACTGGTCTCTTGTGCTCAGATATCTTTGCCAGATACCAGGATGATTAATTTGAGTAGTATGAAAATGGGCCCTAGGTATTCATAAAACAACAGTTTTTGGATGTCAAATGACTGTTTATGTGAATGACATCTCTCCTGATCATCACAGTAGTACCCTACATTTGTACAAAAAAAATCTGGATTGAGGAAAGGTGTAGAAAGGAAATCCTACCATGTACAAGATTAACATCTCTCTTTTTCTGGTAAATGAGGAATTCCCAGAACTCAAGTTGGTAGTCCATAAAATTCTGATCAATTTGAATTGTCTCTTAGAGATCTCTGAAGTTATCTTTGGGTGTGGTTAGGCTTTGTGGTAGAAAAGATAATTCTCTGGAGAGTGATGATGGTAGAAAATGAGTTTTTTTCGGGCTGTTCACACCTACTTCCTTTTTTGTGTTATCCAAGAGTGTGTTACACTGTTAGCACTGCAGAACCAAAGAAAGCTTGTGAACGGGCACTTGTGTCCCCTGGGGCATGCCCATCCTTGACAGAATGATTAATTAATTTCTAGTATCACCTGCTGTGCTAGGGAATGTTTATCTTGCTGTAGCTGCACAAGTTAGAAGCAGGCTGGCTTGTCTGGCAAGATCTGAATGGAATTTAAACAGGGATCAAAATCAACATTACCTGTTTCTGTACTGACAGAGAAATGTGGAAAACAGTGCTAGAGTTGTTCTCAGCAAAGGCAGGAAAGGAGAGAAACTGTGAATGTGCTCTAGATCCATAGGAAACTGGTCTTACCTTCATAGTGTGCCACAGAACTGATGATTTTCCCTTGGTTTCAGGAGTGGTTCAGCCTGGGAAAGCCAGAAAATAAGATACTCTGATCTTTTATGAGGATTGCCTCCTTACCACACTCTGGTACATTATGGTACTTGCTGCTCATTTTCCCTTTGTAGTTTGATTTGTTGGGGGGTTTAAAATGTCAAAACACAGTTTATCCACTTTTTATATACTCATAAATCCAAATAAATAATAAAATAAAAATTGGGCCATTTATTCAGTCACTTTTCAGGGTGTAACCTCATTTTAAAAATACAGGCTTAGCTGCAGGGCGAGCAATCTTTCAGCATTATGTTTCCAATCTGTCAGTCTGATCAGAGCTTAAAGGACTCCCATTACGTTTTTTCCACAGAAACAAAACACTTAACAGTAAATACAGCTTATGCTGCCTAACAGACAACATGCATCTCTACTTCTCCATTGACATTATCTCAGAAAATTGGCCAGTTGTCAGCTGAACAGACCCTGATACCAGGCATTTCGAAGGTCACTGAGTGGCTCAGTACAGAGGATTTGGCAGAGCAAACACTGACAGATTCTGGAGAAAAATATGTGTCAGGAATGAGTCTCATTCCACTTTTGTGATCATCATGACAAAAAGTCATCTCATGTTTGCATTTATGTGTAACCCAAAAATTATATATCCTGAATTATGACTTAGGCCTCATCTCTTCTTTACAAGATCCCTTTTCAATGCTGAGGTAGATCAATACATTTAAACTTCCTTACTTTAAGGCTAAGGCAGCTCTGTCCTGTTCTACATTTTGGACTTCATCACATTAGTCTCAAAGCTGGTTCCTTATTTCATCAGTGCTGAAATAACGAACTACAGTAGTGCTATACAACAGAAATAAAGAACACCAGTGCTGAAATAAAGAACTACAGTGCTATATTCACTCTCTTTTCGCTATCACGGTTTTCTATAACAATTCTCTAAGAGGGAAAACCTGTTGGCTTCATTTCCTTGAACATTGGAAAAGCAAAATTAGTGACAGGTTGTAAGACTTTAAGTTGTCATGATTAGAAATGCATTATAGATGATCTGCAGTAAGTAGAGCTCTATGAGGCAGCAACCTTCTGAATTGCTAACTGACCAAAAGAAAATCTCATTTCTTAAATCATAACAGCTGAAACAAACCTAAAAAACCTGCAAATATTCCAGCTGCCTATTTTCATTTGTTCCACTGTTTATGTCTTCTTTTGTTTTGTTTATTTTTTCTTCAGGAAACAGAAAAACTTCAACTCCTTTTGAAGGCTAAAACTGCAGATGATGTTTCAGCAGAAAGGCCCAGAGCCATTATTTGCCCTGGTAGATCTAAGTCAGAAGCCTGGAGAAATAAATATCTTGGCAGTATTCTTAAGAGTAAAGAAATTGTTGAATTGGTTTATTTTTCTGAGTTTGGTATAAGCAATTCATCTGTTATTTCTGGGTGGTCATGAAGTTTATACTGAAAAGATTTTTCTATAACTCCAAAACAAAGCCAAACCACAAATATTTAAACAGCTAAGAAGATTTTATAGTGAGAGCCACTGAAAAACCTCTGTTTTGAAAAGTCTCTCAATGAAGCAGACCGATGAAAAACTTTTGAAAATTTCTTCAGAAAAAGTTTAGACTAAGTCAATGGGAAACTCTCTACCATCTGATGTACTCAAGGTAACATCTGTAAATGTTAAAAATGTTGAGTGTAGTTGTATGAGTTTATCATTTTTTCTCAGCATATTTTTTCCTAAAATAATGAGTGCTGGACATGCATGTATGAAATTAACTGATATTTCAATATAATTTTCCGGTAAAGTGACCTTTTCTAATAATTGATATTTCCTCTTCCATACTTGCTAGTGAAGCCTACCAGGGAACATAAGCCTACTGTCCTTACTTGTGCTGAGCAGTACTTAGCAGCACCCCGTACATCTAAGTTGGCAATAGCAGAAATTGGCTTAGAATCAGTAGTGTCTTTGAGCATCTAAGGAGCATCTTTGTCCAGGTCACCATGGTGTGGAGATAAATCCTTCATCTGACTTCAACTGAGCAAACACTGTACCCAATTGCTGCCATGCACAGGGATGTGGCTGGGAATCCTTCGTGAGACCTAAATGACATTTGTGCTAGGCTGTCACATGGATGTAATAGTTCACCCAGAGCTTGGCTGAAGATCTCTGTATTTCGTCCCACAACAAAGACAGACACTTGTCCTCCATGGTAGGAAAGCACCTGTGATGGCAGCAGCCGTGATAGGAAATTTGTATTAAGTCCTCAGAAACCTCCAGATGCAGGACCAAGCTTATTCAGAGCTAGGCATCCAAAGGTGAGTATGAAATAATAATTTAAAAAAAAAATCAGAGAAGTCTCTAGACATATTTTCTGGCTTGGTTTTCAGAAAATTATAATACTTTCAAACTTTGCTGATTTCATGGAAAGCAACAGTTGAGAACACACTCTAGAAATAGGGTTCATATAGCTAGGATCAGGCATGATCTAAATGTGGGTTTGTGTCTAGCATACTTTTCAAGGAAACTATAAAGAAGACAAGAAGAAATAAAAAAATCAGCATTTTAAAGCCTTCTGGATCTGTAAATGGGAAATCAACTCATAAGGAACTGGAAGAGACTTCCATAAATACCAGTTCAGGACACATGTTTACTCTGGGGCAAATAAATTTAAATGATATAATTTTATATATCACTGAGGCTATTGGAAAAAAGCATGAAACAAAATGTGTCATGTGGAATTTATCTCATCCACCAGGAGCCATGGAAAAAATAGATGTCTGCTAAGAGTTTATCATTTAGGCTCATGCTGTAGGCAGTAAAGTCATACCTTCCAGAGAACTCTATATCTCTCGTGTCTCAGGTAACCACTTTTACATGGGATAGGCTTCTGTCTGAAAGTGTCTTCATTTCTTTTCTGACTATAAGGAAGATTTAAATAATTTGAATTCATTTGAGGCCTTCAGTTTACCAGTTCTAGACAAAACAAAACTGAAAAATAAATACTTGGAAAATATGTAAAAACATAGAAAAAAAAGTAGAGAAACACAAAACATTTAGAAAAAATGAACCCTATGTAAAGGGTCTTTGTGGACATAAAATTCTTAATTATACTTACATTTAATAATGAAACTAAGAAGAAATAAGTGAACTACAAAAAAAGAGAAAAGATATCTTTAAATTACAAGAACCTACATTTAAGCAATCCACTGACCTCTCCTTTTGTGACCTTCTTTTTGCATAGAGAAAAGGATAGAAAATAAATTTTAACTATGGCTTTGGATTATATTTTGGAGTTTTGTTTTTTTTTTTTTACTCTGAGTCACTAATTGCACAGCAAAGGCAAGCTGAGAGTAATCTGCATCTGGATTTAACAGCATTCACAGTGGTGTGTTCATAGCAACCAAAAGTCTCCCTGTGCTTTGGAAAAGAAAGCATTGGAACTACCCAACAACACCAGAGCATTTCAATTATCCATCAAGTTATGTTTTTTTCCTGATCCATTGAAATGCACTCACACAATGTCTGTGACTCGCCCTTCAGCAGATGATGTACATAATCACTCACTTAGGGATGCAGTGACAATAAATATTTGTGTGGCATCTTGGTCTTGTTTTTATACAAAAGTGCCCTGGTTCTGCATGTGCAACATAGTTTAGAAAGGTCCCAAGGAAATCATAATTTCACCACAGCCTGTGACACTGGCTACCTCAACCTTCAATGGATCTAAACAGCAGTCTTTTCAGCAAAGTCTGCAGAAGTAAAATACAATCAAAAGCTGGTGGTCAAGCTACTATAGCCCCTTTACAAGAACTGTTTTTGCAATACAGAAACCATACTGGGCAAGAGAGAAGAATTCCATATGAATATATGAATGTTAGTTATTCAGACAGGGAAAAGCTTATGTTTAACAACATGATGTAAAAAAAACCATCTGGGGACTTCTGATTCCTGAACAGTACACAGATTATGGCTAACTGTAAATAACCATGAACAAAGAATATCTCAGTAGCCAATATTTTTCTCTGCTGGTATCAAATGAAATTCATTTGGTGTCAGCTGGAGTTTTTATAGTGCTAATGGAAGTTATTTTCAGTTATCACACCAGCCCATAAGTATACAAAGGCAGCAATTTTGCTGGTAATCTGGAGATCAGTTTGTATGTAGGGGGTATACTTTAGACTGTTTCTGCAATGCAAGCTTTTATCTTAATAAATGTGGTGAATCATAAATAAAAAAGGAATGATAAAAAAGAACATTTGTTTGGGGCTAAGGTTGGATGTGGAAGCATTTCACAGTGTGAATGTCTGAACTCTCAAAATATGCTGTCCAGTAAGGCCTGTGCCCAATGGAGAACCAATGTAAATGAGAACTAAATATACCTGATTTTTTCTTTAGAACAACTCCTCTGATATTCCTTTAACATATGACATGAGATAAAATCTAGTTGAATTCTGTTGGGATGCATGATACACATACAGTTGCAATTCTTTTTAATAAACTCATGAATTTTAGCACATAGCAAACTGCCAAAGGATTAAGTAATCCAATAAATAAGGAAGAGTTTAACTCTGGTTTTTTTATAGCTCTGCAAATCCTATCAGCAATGCCAGTCTTTAATTGTGGTATGTTGATTAGTATTTCAATACTCTTTGTTAAGAGGTAAATTAATTCTCCAAAATTGTACTTTTAGAGGAGCTTTCATATTTCATAGCTCTGTTACTTATTTTCTCTAATGCCAAATTTAACAGTAGCTAGTTAAAATTTATCTAGTGTAATGCATACACAGTGCTTAGAAGTTACAGAATGTGGTGTTGCAGCCTGCATAGCCAATTTGGCTGTGAAAGAGAGTAGGGCTGGGTTCTCAACATCTTTTCTTATATTGATTAAAATGTCAGTGACTGTTAATGTTAATGGTCCTTAAAGATGAACTGAACTTTTTCTAATGCTCACCAGCCAGCTGTGTGAGGTACAGATTGCTGTCCTACATGGTGTTCCCTGGCATTCAGGTGCTCCCATTGTCATACTAGGACAACTGTCAGGGTACACAACAGTTCCATCCAGGCTTGATCACTAAAATGCCTTCCTACTGAAAATAGAGTGAAGTGTGAAAGTACATGATATAGACCCAAGTTTAATCTTGTTGCATGGCTGGGCCTCAAGTAGAGTTTCATGAGATTTGGAAGTGGTCCATACCCCACCCTCTGGCTGTGATGCAATACAGTCCTGTGATGCTTACTGCAGCAGCTACTGCTTGTTGCCTATATGTTTGTGTAGGGACTATATTTTAATTCACCATGTAATTATGTGCAATATTTCTTCATTTTGATACCTGCTATTAACGCTGATAATGTAACACACTCTGTCAAACTGTGTATTGACTTTCCATAATTAAGGTAAAGCGTGATCAGCTAATGAGATAAACAAAGGCAACCAGCTGAACTTGGAACATATTGCTACAGGCTTTTAACAATGTTAAACCTCAACATTTACCACTTTTTTACCACTTCAGGTAAAATTCAAGCCATGAAAAAGATACACCCTCTAATTTGTAAAGAATTAAAAGAAAATTTTGAAGCAATACAACAGTTCAAATGTTTTCCTTATTCAGTGAAAAATACTCACTACTGTTTCAAGATGAAATTAAGAAAAACAAAAAAACCCAATAGGATAATCCTAACCTGTCACAGATTATCAGTTCTTTTGGGTTTGAATCCCAGTAGTGAACCTGTTTTTATGTAGTCTTCACAATAGTTACAGGGACATGGTTTGTAACCAGCACTAGATTAATAATTTTCTATTTAGGTAAGCAAGAATTTCGGTGCAATTGCTTGGTTACACATCTTTAATGGTAGCTTTCTTCACCTGTGCAAATGGTTAAACATCAGCCCACATTCTTTTTGCTATTCTAGTAAAGCAACTGAGTAATGAAACCTACCTGAACTGACAGACAAAGGCAAACTTTCAGATGCTGTATGTAACTAAGATGACAAGACCATTTTCCCCAGCACTACTGAGATTTGGATCTTCATTGCCTTTCCCTTAGAGCAATCAGTTCCACTTTAGCAAAGAGAGTTCCAAGGCTCTTTAAAAACCAGCATCACCGTGACATCCATACTCACTTTGCATTCATGACTGTAAGGCAGTACAGAATTAGGATTCTTCTGGTGAGTACAGGTGCTCTCATTTCACACTAAAGACCAAGGGGGTGAAGATCAATGTCTGCATTGGTATTAAAGCAAAGCCACTGCAGTGACATACTGAATGGCATTAAACACCAAGTTATTTGGCTAGAGGATGGTCTGATCTATTCTATTCTATTCTAGAATTCTATTGCATTGTGTTCTATTGTATTTTATTCTAGAATTGTATCCTATCCTATCCTCCTGCGTTGTGCTGTCCTGTCCTAGTCTTTATACTAGTCTCACTATGAAAAGAGGTCCAGCATTTTTTCAGAAGTTTATTAAGCAGCATACTGAATGTCTCTCATACTGAGATTAATTTTTCTTAATTTTTTTTTCTCTTGGAAAAGAATAACATATACAGTGGTGTGTTTATGTAGGGTGGGACACACTTGGAGACTTCTGCTTTGCACGTCAGCCTCTATTTACACTAAAGAGACATCCAAGGCTCAGCAGGTGCTGAGTTCTGTGACAGTCCTTAGTTTCCATGTTAGTTCAGTCTGCGTAGTCCTGCATCATCCTGTCCCTTGGGAAAGCTGCTTGTCTGAAACAGGAAAGCTATACACTTATAATAGAAAAGTGCATTATGCCAGCAGAGCAGAATTGTCAGCTATGTAGTCAGCATGCAGCAGGCTTAAGAGAGAAAGCATTGAAGAGAAAGTGCAAGAACTTGAGCCTTTTTTGGTATTTTCTGGAAAGGCAATCAGAAGCAGAAAAATGGTTTTATATGCTCCTAGGATGCTGTGTTGCTGAAAATTACTGCTGAATATTCTGTCCTAGTTGAAGTCTAGATTATTTAATTGCTTTTGTCCATAGGGAAGTGACAAAGGCATTTATAAGAAAGGAAAAATCAATAGCCAAATGACAGAATGCAGTCTCATAACTACACAGAACTAACTTCTTAGGAGTGCTACTACAAATGAGATTAGAGTCAGTAAAGAAAACAGTGTAGGGACTTGAATTTACCTCTGTGGATGTGAATCCCCATCTCTGCAAACCTTTCAGAATGTCCTTTGCTTTTCTACCAAATTGATTATCTAGTAGTTCTAAGTAAATGATGAATATGAAAAGAGTAAAAGTAAATATTGGGAGACATTGAAAAGAGAGGTGAAGTCTCTTTTTTCTATGCCTCAGGACAGATTTAAACTGATTTAGCAAACTTCTTGAGCCCTACTTTGAAAAGGCATCACCATAGCTCATCCTTGGGACTGCCAAATGCTGTAGAGACATTCCAGCAGATGGAAATAGCACTGAAAGCAGGTGATCAATCATAGGCAGTGCTGTAGCTGTTCCCATTCTACCTTGTAGCCTACATGCACAACTGTCTGTTTTCAGGTGATAACTTAGGCTGAGTGTGCAGTTAGCCTTTGCCTCGTTTCTGTTTCTGCTTGCTCAGTCTGGAGAAGCCGCAAGTTGGGCTGACAGCAGGATGAATCAATACCAACTTCTTCAAGGATCAGCAGGCAATTGGATGTGACAAAGACAAGGTTCCTCTACAGAATGAGTGTTTTGGTCTGACACAGCCTAGGCTGGTTGTGGCTCTCTTCCAGCAGCTCACGGCTGCTCAGTGAGGCTTCTGTCTCAGCATGGGGCTGCTTTGTGAGTGAATGTGCTGAGCCCTGGCAGTGGAAGCAGGATGGGAGCTGTGCTGCTGTGCCTGATGGATGCTCAGTAAGAAAAAGTGACCCATCAGATTTTGTCTTCCCATGACATGTCCATGTGAGAATTTACTGTAGTTAAGCTGGGGCTCTTCTGTGGTCATGACTGCGTAAAAAAAGCAGCTGGTGCACAAGAGTAGGAATGGACAGTCACCTTATCTGCAATTATAAAAGTGACAATGCCTTCTAAGACTATGTTCCAAATGTTAATAGACCATGTACAGTGCAATACCATTCTGAAAAACAGAATTTCAAGTTATTAGTGGTCCCAGGCTATCTTTCAAAGAAAGCTCCATTTACAGGTATGCTTTTCCACTCTGTGAAATTGTATTTGACACAGAATTTCTGAGAAATGCACAAATGATTCAGAAATCATTGAGGAACTCCTTCTTGTCCCCTGTGTTTCTTATGATAACTGACCTGAATTTCTTTTAAGCCAACAAGATGATTGCTGTCATACCACTGAGTATCCTTTAAATCCTACTTGTCATTTCTACTGAGATTACTAGCTGATATTAAGGCTGAGTAGGTATTTGCAAATTTGAACTGATGTTTATCAAATGTAAAATTGCAGTAATAGCTGGAGACATAAACAAATTTTGATTGTTCCTTTTTCTAATGATGAAGAAAAAGACTAATTTTTATAGGTGATGTAAAGCTTGCAGTGCTCAAACTGAAAAAAAAATCCCAAAACTCTAATAAAGACACTGAACATATTCCAAAGCTATTAAAATAAACAGAACAAGCCAGCAAATTGTGAGTATTGTAATTAAATCTACATCAAAACCAAAATTTGAATATTTATGGTGTTATTATGCTGAAAAAAGTTTGAATTATTAGGAAATCACATTATTTTTCTGAATAAATAAATTGCTGCCTCTGCCTCCATCCGATTCTACATTCAAAGCCACACAACATCTCTCATGGCTGAGTATTGCTAATAGTGAAAAAGGTACAACCTCCATACCCAGATGCCAGAATTTTATAAACACTGCTGGTTGAAAGCTTGGGAAGAACATGAATTTATCAGGCTTCCAGAATGAAATTTGGTTTTCCCATCCTGTTCCATCTTCCAGTGTAGAAGTTCAAACTAATTTTCTGTTATCTTATTTAGTTATTGTTTTATATTATCTATGTCACCAGCCTTCCCTATCTTCTAGATTAGCTAAGTTTTCTTTAATGTATACTTTATCTGATGTTCACAGAGTGTTTTCTTATTAACAGATTCAAGTTTCACTGATTTTCAGAGCTCGCTTATGTCTTTTCATTTCCTCAATAAAGAAACCATTGCATTCCTAGTGATGAGAAAACTGCCTTTTCTTAAAGCATAAATCATATTCCTCTCCACTCTATAAGTTGCTGCTTAAAAAAATACAAAAAAAAATCAAAATACAGAATGATAAAATAATGATATCATTATATAATGAAGACAGCTAGGACGGTGTATCTTGCTTGTGCGACTGAGTTAGCATCTTACTTGTCTTTCCAATGGAAGTCAACAGAGATACATCAGTATTGAAATCCCTGTATTTCAATTTTTTTAATTGACTTAGCATTGTCTATCTGGCCAGGAAAATTGAGAGAACATTCCAACTCAGTCTTGGTTGTTTTTTTTTTTAATATTTCATCCTTTATAAAAGGAAGAAAAACAACTGACACATGAATAAAATGCTTTGACATTTAAATATTTGGTACATAGAAAACAACTTCCATGATCTTTTCTCTGAGGTTAATTTCTGGGCATTTGGGAGCAAATGGCTTCTTCATTCTGCATTCCAGAAGGAATGTTTAAAATAGCCTACTTAGAATAGCTTTTTACAGACCATTTCAGAAGGAAACCAATGATAGCTCCATTAAAACCAAAATAAATCAATACATTGCTGATGTTGTTTTATCTGTTGGCTGTCACAGCATTTCTTTATCGAATTAATGCAACCAACAACCTGTCTAGAACTGATCTTGTAAACTGTTTGACAACATTAGACACAATGAGAATATAGGTTTTTAACATACAGGCACAATAATCTTAACAGTGGTTTTTGTTTTTCACCTTCCGTTCATGTTAGAAGCTGAACTGAAAAACACTAAAAGGGATTCTTCTTATCTCTTTTTGTCTTCCTTCCAAAAATGACATATACATCTAAAATAAGTATTCTATGAGCATGCTGAATCTGTAAAGATAAACAAGCAGCTCTAGCAGATGACTTTTTTTGTTCTCAGGTAATTGTCAGGTGGGTAGGATGAGCTGTCCTGGAAAGGAACCTCTTTCTGTCCTTTGCCAGATGGGTTTGTGAGGAAGCACTTGTACCATCTTGTCTGAACCTTTTCACACAAAAAAACTGCTGACACAGATTCAGTATAGGATATCTTGCTGGGGTCTTTGCTTCTGCCAGATCTCATCAATGGCAAAAGTACCAGCTTTTGAAATGCCTGTAAATGCTTTATTTGACCTGCTGTGTTAATAGCCAGGTACAGAGCAAGTAAAAGGAAAAGAAAAAAAAGGAAAATTTGTCATGAACACTATAAATATGCTGCAATTATTTGTGTATTTTTAGCAGTGTCATTTTGATGTTTTCTCCAATTGTGAGATTCAGAAATCAAAAAGAGTGTAGGGGAGAAGTAGACTAAAATAGTTACCAATGCTCTGATGCATATCCATCATATTTTGTGAAACCAGAAGAGATCTGTGGCTGCTCCCAGACTGCTATTCCAACCAGTGCCACTATCTCCAGACCTTTCCTGACTGCTGCCAAGGTGTATCTGATGGTGCTGTATTCCCAGGTACTTATTCTGTACTCTCAGGCTCCAGAAAGATATGTGGGCATTTCAAGGAAATCGATGCAGACTTCAAGATTATATTTCATAATAGACACTAACCTACTGATCATGACATCAGTTTTAATCAATATTTATAAAGGTTTCAGTTCACATTTAAGGAACTTGTATGGAGGCAGAAAACTTACTGGAGATTTAGAGAGTTATATGATCATGCAATAAAAATGTCAAAATATTAGTAATAAAAAAATTGATCTTATCTCCTGTTAATATAGGTTGTATTTTACGGAGGATAGCTAGTTTTAAGGAACTCAGGGCTCAGTCTTCACTACTGTCCTGTGAGACAGGATATATGGGAAATAGTCACTTCCCATATTGGATAGTTACTAGTGACACCTCATGGGTCTTTAAGTTCATTAATTTCACTGAAATTTCTTCTGAAATGCAAAGAATAGCAATGATGTTCTGAAATCCTTAATTTACTTTTGCATTTGGAGGCAGAACACATTCTGTGATTTATTCACTGAATGCTTTTTAAATGTAATTACCAAACAGTACAGTTGCCTGTCTTCAAGCATTGTCCAGTCATGAAAAAGGCATTGTTTACTCCACTATTGTGAACAGAAAGCTCCAGACAAAAATTCAGCTTACACAGAGACAATGACAAAATATACATCTTTTGCACAGAGGAGAACTGATATTTAAGGCAGTGTCAGAGGAATAGGTAAAGAGCTGTCCAGAAAAAGATTTTAAATCCTACTTATTTTTTTTTTTTTAGCATCATACAGAGGCAGTGAACTCTTTCCACTTGCTCAGGCAACCCAGTACCTGCAGCTATCTTAACTTACATCAAAGTCAACAAAATTTTTATGTCTTGATCTTGCACACTGAAAATACACACTTGCAACTTTCTGAAGGAAACAATTGCCATGCCTTCTACTGAGATTAATTTTGAAGTAGCTATGTTATTCTTGCCTATTAAATATCCGTTATTTTTGTTGCAGTTTTCATAAATTAAGAGCATTTAATGTTGAAACACCTTTTAAAATTAAGTCATACCTTTCTGAAAGAAACAGCAAAATTTTTTCAGTGGGTCCAGAGTATTATTCCTACTTCAATCTGCAATAGGATAGCATCTGTGCAGAGATTTGGTTATCATTACAGGTCCATGAAATGCAAACCTTTAATTGCCCATGAGGTTACACGAGAGAGAAAACAGTATCTTAAATGTTAATTATGGCCTTTTCTTTATTGCAAGTTATTTTATCAGAGGAGAAATATCCCAGTAAAGTTTTTTGTCTAAAATAATAATGTAGATTATTAGATCCCCTAATGTCATCTGATGATTCCCAGTGAAAGTTCTCTTTTATGGCCAATTGACACCAAATGGCAAGAACAGACCTGAGGGCAGACTGAGCAGATTACTTTTTTTTTACAGCTGAACTCAGCCAGCACACCAGCTGTGTAATTCCAGCAGACATTACTATTTTCAAGGCAAATGTGAACATTATTTCTCTGAAAGAATGCAGTGCAGCACTGTCAGGCTTTTGGATCTTGGCCCCTGAACCAAGATTTTATGAAGCTTCAGTACTCTGATCATACCTTTAATAAATAAGACATGTAATAAACAGGGCAACCTATGCACCAGCCTTCACACTGTAGAAACAACTACCTCACAGCTTTTTTTCACGTTCCGTGATTGCATTCTAAAGAAAATATGACTAAAACAAAAATTTTCAGGCAAAAGCTTTAAACGAGACATAATCTGTCAATCTAGAAAATTATCCTCAGCTGAGAGTTGGTACCTTCTGTTTGATTAGTTATTATGCCAGTCTCGGGAAGTCCTGTCACTTTAGAAGATTTTTCTTTGCATAAATTGGAGCACTACATGCCTAGCATTGTGTACAGCCCCAGCCAGGTGTGTATCAAGATAATCCTTGTGCATATGCAGAGGTGGCCATCCAGCACAGATATTTTTCTTTCCAGGCCCCAGGTGCTTCATCAGCCAGTTTTTAATAACTTTGTGTTCAGAATGGTGACCTGGAATTCCCAGTCATATTGCACTTCACTCACACTTACTCCCCAGACAAAACTTGCTAATGCCTTCTTCCCCATCCCCTCACAGCCACCCACTCACTGGGCTTTGCCTGCAGCTCAGGGACTCTTTCTCCTTTCCAGGCTTCAGAGCTTTCTATAATGTAGTAAATATGCTATTGATTTAAGACCTAATATTAGAGGGATCACTCACATGATTAAAATGGCCATGTGCTAAATTGCCTACAGCATCAACTTCCCCTCTGAGTCATTTTCCATGGCAGCCTGGAGTTACAGTCTTCCTCTGCAAGAATATAGGGACCACATTGGTCCCTCTACAGGTCCACTACCTGCACACAGCTCTATACAGCTATCTATCCTCTCTCTGACTGCAGCTGAATCATTATTATTTTGAGGTAGAGTATAACAATATTATGCTTTTCAGAATACTCTATGAGCCTCTGACTTCTAGCGGCTCAAGGAAGAATTTGAGTGAATTATAGTTACTGAGAATTTAGTAGCTGTCAGTGGATTTCCTTTCCATGAGCATAAACAGTGTCCTGCTGAACTTTTAGGAATGCACCATCCTGAGGCAATGAGTTCCACAGCTCAGTTAGGACCTCTCTTTTGTGCCTACTCTGCATGACTGCTGCTCATCACATTTTCTGTGATATAAATGCATTTGGAGTTATTTTCTAACTTTAAGGTTTGTAAGGGTATTATGAATAATAATCACAATTGAATTGTATTGTATTATAATTGATGATATATTATTTATCATATTTTACTACAGTGTACCGCATTGCATTGCACATTTGGGGTTTTTATAACCCACATAGCTATGAAAAATAGTACAGCCAGTTAATTCAGAGAGACTATGTACAGATAGGCCCAAGACAGAGCCACAACTACTTTATGAGGTCACTCTACACATCTGTATCCAACACATCTTACAGTACTTCAGGGTCTCACATTTTACCACCATAACTATTTTGCCACTGACTGAAAGTTATGAGACTTGTCACTAGCTTCCATGGGAGCAGTACTGAGCTACACGTGAACTATTCAAGGTCACAAAGGTATAAAGCATTAGGTGCAGGAAATGAACTTTTATCTCCTGACTCTTTATGTATTACTTTAGTCTCAAGGTGAGCCTTTGTTCCTTTGCTTATATTTAAAAAAATATTTTTACCAAAACATACTATTTTGTCCACTATGTTGCCGGAATAATTCCTCTTACGGTAAGACTTGGTTACTTTTCTCATACATTTTTGATCTAGAAAGAAAAATAGCATGCAGTATCTTCCAGCCAAGTTCTCTGTTGAAAAATTAATGGAGCAATTTTGTACTTCCTATTGATCAGATCTTCAGGCTTGTAAACCAAAAGCTAGTCTTTCTCACAGGAATCAAAACCCAAAATCATCTTTCATGATTGTCCACATTTTTGGACACCTTTGAATAAGCTAACAGTAAAGTGAGGACTGCTCCAGGGCCTGGAGGTGCTGAGCACAGGCTCAAAATGTGTTGGATAGTTTGTTGGTAACCAAGACCTTTGCACGCAGTTATCGGCCCTGGAACATGTGGAAAGAGGTGACTAAATCCATGATCTCCTGGATCATGGATATTTTACCATTTTATAGTAAAATATTGACAAAGCATGAGCAAAGGAGCTGTGAAAAATATGTGTCAGTACTTAAATACTTCCGATATCCATCCCCCAACACTTCACAAAATAACCTCAGACTTTTGGAAAGTTTTTGCCCCTGTAATCTATATTGAGGACCATAAGGGACAGCCAGCCAGAAACATAGAAGTCTTCTAAGAGCAGTAATATTATTTATAATGGCGTGTTCCCACACTGCCAAATAGACCAGATGCTATGGCAAAAGAAAAACAACTTAGAAACAAAAACGCAGTGATCTCCATTATGATGCTCCTCTCTAAACATTCCCTGAAGGTGTCTTATAAACCTATTTGTGGGAAATTAATCCATACAAGATATGGGATTAGGACAATGAAAACATCATAAGCTGCTATTTATGTACACTGACCTCAGAAACTATATCAGATTGGCTGTCAGTCTCTGTGGAATAAGTTGAACAGCCCCTGACACTGGGGATTTATTCCTTTGCTTGTGTCATTTCATTCCTGGAGATAGCTGTGGAATTACTGCTGTTTGCTGATACTTGCAGAAGTGTGGCTATCACCTCAGAAAAATCAAGAAACTATGATAAGAAGCTGAATTAAAAAAGAAAAGCAAAAGGGAATTACGAATTTCAGTGAGAAGTGCTGCTCGCTATGATGTAATAAATGTGGGAGATATAGGATATTACAATTAGCACTTGGGATGTGATGTAGGACAGGATTTGCATCACTAGTAAAGCAGTTCCCAGGTTTGGGCTGTGCCAGGACTGACAGCACAGGTCAGGCACTTTTCTTTTTTGCTGCCTTGCTCTTTGCTGTGGTATTGGTGGAAAGTAAAGAGCAGGACACAGAAGTGTATTTCTCATGTTGTATCCTGTACAGGATGAAGCATGTATTGCTTCTTTCTAGTCAGAGACAGACAATCCTTTTCATGTTCTGTCATTTGCTCATAATGTGTTACAGTGACACTCTTCAAATAACTTTGAAATTACTTTCACACCACTTCCCCAGGCAGGCAAGATTGTTGCTATATAGAATGTGAACAAATGTGTTTGAAATCACTCAGTTTTCTGGCACACTAAATACAATTAACAACATTGAAGCATAGACTATAAGTTTTAATTTTTAACAGAAATAAACACTGAATAGTACCAAACCTTTATAATTATTTTTTTTTATTTTAACATGCTAATAATGGTAACAATTATAAGCTAATGTGTTAATAATCATATCTTATTGTATTCCCTGGATGTGGCTTCATCTTATAGGGTTGACACAACAAATTCTTTTGATTCCTTGCTTGGAGAAGTCTTGACTGTTGGTGAAGCCTTGTTAACAGTGATACAGATTATTATAGCATTTCCACTTTGTTTCTTTTTCAGTACTGTCAGTCCATGTCTCCAGACTTTCATAAAATGATTTTGCTTCTTAAAAACACAAAAGCTGTCTGAAGACTGAACATTTCTAATGTCTATCTTTCTTCCCTTTGAACAATTTTCATGCTGGTTTTCACAAACTCTGTCTGACTGCATTTTTTAGGCTTTTAACTGGAAGTGTTGTCCTAGCTCTATATCATCTTAATGGTTTATAATCCCATAGTTCAGTGAACTTCTACATTGTCTTGATTTTACTTTCAAGCCTTGAATCCTGATCTGAAGCTGTCTGCTCTGCTCTGACTCTTCTAATTGCCTCTTTCTCTAACCCCTATTATACTCTACTTGGGAACTCCACAAGCCTACCAAGAAAGATGGTATCTCTAACACTGGAGACATGGCTTTGTTATTGCTTCACAAAGGATGCTGAGCTGGGTTCACATGCTCAAAGGCTTTTTAGCAGGGTCTGCAGCTACTAACATACATACACTGTAGATATGAAAGTTACTTTGGGGAAAAATAGTAGAAATAGAAGGAAAAAGAGCAAGTGGGAAAAAAAGCAGAAAGGCTTTCCCCAGGTCCATCCAGGAGAAGAAGTGATGAGGGTCCCTTGTCAAACACTCTCCCCAGATGCCCTCTCTAGTGCATCAGGATCCCTTCCCCCCATCCAAAAACTTTCCTAGAGTGACTACATTTTCCTTTTTCAAAATCTGACCAAACCCTCTTTTGTTGCTCTTGCTTATGGTGTTATTAGCAGTGATAGGAATATGCTTTGATGAGGGGTAGGTGCTACTCTTGGTTGTAAAGCTCAGTGCATGCATATGATCATAGAACCATAGAATATTAAAGGGTTGGAATGGACCTCAAAGAACATCTAGTCCCAGCCCTTCCTGCCACGGACAGGGACACCTCCCACTGGACCAGGCTGCTTAAGGCCTTATCCAACTTGGCTTTGAACATTGCCAGGGTTGGAGCATCTACAACCTCCCTGTAGGGCAACCTGTCCCAGTCTCTTGCCACTCTTACAGTAAAGATTTTCTTTCTAATAGCTAACATAAATTTGCCCTCTTTCAATTTGCAGCCATTACTCCTTGTCCTATCACCACAGTTCCTGACAAAAGGTCTCTCTCATGCTTCCCTGTAGGCCCTTGTATTAGTTTGAAAACAAACCAGTGGGAGATGGCAAGTCAGGATTATAATTTAATAGGAAAATTAAAAATAAGTGCAATAATACAAGGAAAAGCACTGACAAAGTCAGATACAACCTGACACCCAGTTAGGGTGGTGGTAGCAGTCCAAGTGAAGCAGTTAAGTTGAAGCAGTGATCCTGTGGAGGGTCTGGTCTCCACCTGAAGGTCCAGTGGTAGCTCTTGGCCTCCAGGAATCCAGTAGACAGGACTGCCTTGGGCAGTTCCAAGGCCAGGTTATATCCAGGTGGGAATGCTTGGCTCCTCCCTTGTGGGCGGAGCATCTCACAATAGGATGAGATAATTCCATGAGTCATGCAATGGTTTCTTGTTGGCCCATTGACTGTTATCAGGGCTGAGTCATAGCAGGAGATAACAGCTAATGACCCACAGCTTGTGGTAGTAAGATATTGAATACATCTATACTGTAAGCTAGGACAGGCCCTTTCAGATACTGGAAGGCTGCTATGAGGTCTCCACACAACCTTCTCTTCTCCAAGCTGAACAGCCCCAACTTCCTCAGCCTGTCTTTGTAGGAGAGATGCTCCAGTCCTTTTACTCACTTTGTGACCCTTCTCTGCACTTGCTCCAACAGTTCCACGCCCTTCTTACGTTCAGAACACCAGGGCTGGATGCACTGCTCCAGGTGGGCTCTCTCAAGAGCAGAGCAGAGGGGGAGAATCACCGCCTTTGACCACTGGCCATGCTGCTCTTGATGCAGCCCAGGATTTACTTGGCTTTCTGGGCTGTGAGCTCAGACTGCTGGCTCATGGTGAGTTTTTCATCAACCACCACCCTCAAGTCTTTCTCCACAAGACTGCTCTCAATCACTTGTCTGCTGGGCCTGTAGGTGTGCCTGGGGTTGCCATGAACCAAATGTAGGACCTTGCTAGGACTTGGCTTTGTTGAACTTCATGAGGTTTGAATCAGCCCATCTCTAAAGTCAGCCAAGGTCTCCCTGAATGGCATTATTGTCTCCCTGAATGTAAATCAAACACTTCAACCAAGGATAGGAGACGGGGGGGAAAGAAGGTGGGATTCTTATGCCAACAGCAAAACCAAAAATCTGTAAGGACACTTAGCAGAGTTTGTAGATGCAAGGCCATGAGAATAACAACATGAGAGCAATAGTATTAGAGCAAAAAGGGAAAAACACAGCCCTGGAGAATCTGGAAAATACTGCTTTTTTAGCCTGAGCAAGAGGGTACAGAGCTGGCAGGGAAAGGCAGGCTGCAGAATTGTGACTGCAACACCCACAGCAATGTAAAAGATATCTTGAGCACTGAGCAACATTATGAAGTCCAAGAGTTTCCCTACATTTTTCATTTCTTGTATGAAAGTATATTTCCTGTTTCATTCTTTTTAGGATTATAATATAGTTCAAATCTCTTTAATACACCCTGATAACTGTCCTGTTCTTCCTCTCTTAACTGCAGAGTGCTAAATAAACCTCATGCCTCTGACAGGAAATATTAAAAAACAGTTTTGAAGCAGGAAGAAAAAATAGGTTGTTTTCCATTCTTGATGTGTACTGAAAAGTTAATTAGGAGATAAATGAAGAATATGGCTGTGAAAGTGGGAGAAGAGCTTGTTCTATGAGCATCAACAAAGTCTAACAGATCCTATTCATACCAGAATGATGGATTTTCTAATAAGCCAAGCCAGGAGGTAGCCTAGTTTTATGTTTGCCTTCTTTCCTTGAATATTCTGGCTGAGGCCCCAGAGAGAAACTGTCTTTTATATAAATGAAGTCTGAGTAATCTTAGACATCTCAAAAAGGACAAATTTTTGTGTGTGCTCTGCACTGCTTCTTGATCTCCAAGAAGGAAAAGAAAAAGCTATAATTTCTTATTTGCCTGTTAGGGCTCACTTCATGCCCAAACTCCATTTTTATAAGGAAGTGTCTTTCCCCTTAAAACCTTGCCACTCTTGATTTGGTAGCTTTTAAAGGGCCCTTAGGTCTATCGCCTCTCTTCATTGCCTCTGCTTCCTTGGTGGGCATGGCAGAAATTCCTTTCTGTGTGTCCTGTACTCAGCTATTAAGAACTCTGGCCATTTGGAGGTTGGGCTGTTGCCTTCCTCAGGAAAGCAGGCCATTTACAGACTTTTGTTGACATTTCAGGGAGATAATGGAAATAAACCAGTGGGTTTGACATATGTGGCAGGGTACAAGAATCTCCAAAAAAGTTCTGAGGGTTAGTGTAACTCTGGGGTAGCAAGAGTTTCTTCTCAGGAATGAGAAGATCATTCAGAATCTTGGGTCCAGATGGAGACACATATATTAGCCATGGCTGTCCCTTGCAGGTGGTGGATCTGGCAATACCAGTGGGCTTTGTGTTACACACAACCACTTCTTCCACTGAATGATAGCTGCTAAATGTTAGAGCAGGTAATGAAAAATCATCTAGTTCTCTTCAATTCCCCCTGGGTAAAGTTGCCTCTGCTCCCACCATAATCAGGAGGGAAGGACAGAGGTGAGCTATTTACATGTTCTCTGTAGCTCAGTATAGCTGCAATACAATGGGATAACAAGATAAGTGTTGCTAACAGGGTAACAGATCCTAACAGATTAAAGCAGACACTTCCATTTTATATATATCCAAACATCCAAGGCAGGCATTTATGTTAGAGGAGGATTTGGGACTACAGACCTGCAAAGCGACACATGTGTTTCTTAATTTGCTCCAGGCAAAATCACTTAGGTAATCTTCAACCAAAGATTTAAACTGTCTAAGGCAATCAGTCTGAGTTTGCTTGAGAAGAATTATGGTGCTGTTCCACTGTCAGATTGGGCAATGGTTTCTGACAAGGGGTAGTCAGCACCTCTAGGGCTGGATGGGGAAAAGAAAAGCATTCCTGTAGCCTAAAAATGCATGTACAGTTCAGCCTTTGGGAGGTAGTGTCACTTTCAGGTAGACCATCAGGACTTCTCTTGTAGCTGTGTTTGGCTCTAGCAGGGGAGGGAAGTTGATGTCAGCTGGAAAATGTACATGGCTATATACAGATTTCATGGCACTGATACTAGTGTGTGTCTTGGCTTGCTTGCTGTCGGTTCCCTGATAGATCTAGGACACTAACGGGATTCACTAAGGAAGCTTTTAGCATTATTAAAAACTTTTCTTGAGATATGAAGCATGGTCCTAAGGGCAACACCAGGCCTTATTGTCGTCCGTAGGCCCAAGCTGAGGCCACTCACCCAGGATGCTGGGCCCCATTTCTGCTCAGCCATGCCCCACCCCAGACCCAGCGATGCTGCAGGAGTGTCTGTGCTCAGCTCTGCCCCTCTGCTAAGGCTGGCCAGGCTGGGAGCCAAGCTTGTTGCTTCCCAGAGGTGTCAGAGGCTGTTGGTGCCCCTGTTACTTGTCCCAACTGTGCCCACAGCACTCATCCCTGAGGACCCCACAGCACTCTGCTTCCCAGTTCCAACAGAACAACTGGTCACTGCTGATTTTGGAAATTACATTTCTTGTATAAAATAACCCTATCTTCCAACACCAGCTAGTAGGTCTGAAGGATTGTTTTCCAAGCCCATAGCGTGTGTGCTGTGCGTTGTTTATACTGAACCCTGTACTGCCATTGCTCTTGCTCTGCCATCCTGAGTACGAGTCTCCTACTTTTAGCTCTTTACATTGGAATACTTTCCAGAGTCTCATTCCCCAGTCTGTACCGTGCAACCAGGGTTTTCCCACCCCAGGTGCAGAATCCAGCAGTTTCTGTTGTTGTACTTCATATGGCTGGTGATTGCCAGGCCTCTGATTTGTTGAGGTCTCCCTGCAGGACCTCCCTGCCTTCCAGGGAGACAACAGCTCCTCCCAAAACCATTGTCTGCCAACTTGTGTCGTAGCACGGTCCGGGAGGGTGGCACAGGCTGGCGGCCCCCCAAACCGGGGTCCCTGGTTCTTGTAAATCCCACCGGATCCATGCGGGCAGCCCCCGAGGTTCTGCGGCATGGCAGCAGTTTTCCAACCACGTCAATTCAAGCAGGAAATTAGTGAGACTAGGAAAGAACTGGACTCCATCTCTGTTCTACTAGGGATGTTTATTTGAGGTAACGGGGAAAAGGGGTGCAGGGAAGGAGAAGGGGGAAGGGAGACAAAGCAGGGAGGAGATCCTAGCAGCCCAGAGATGCAGAGACCACGAGATGATCCAGGCTCTGCCTTTTAAGGGGAAGGAGAGGGGGCAGGGGCTGGCTCTCTCTGAGCCAGTCCCAGGAGGACAAAGGGAAGATGGGCAGGAGGGTACACACCAATAGGTTTTGAGGTGCAGCAGAGCATATTTCAAAATGAACCAATGGTATACAAAGCAGAGGAACAAAGGAGCACATGGAATCCTAAAATCCCACGTTGCTACAAACTTGTACAACTATCTCCCGCTATTTGTAAAAGAACGCTGTAATCCAGTTGCCAATTACAGTGTAGGCATTCTTTAGACTCTTAGTGCTAATAAGGAATGCAGTACCTCCTTCAAGATTGTCACAACATGGATTGTCCATCAAGGTAAAGCAAGACAAACTGTAGCAAGAACACCCTTAGGGATGTCAGTTCCATGCTTTATCTGTACAAGATCTCTTTCTGTAATAAACACACTTTTTATTTCCTTGTTTAGCCACCAGCAGAGAGACGTGGTTTTGCATTTCAGTGAGTGTATGTAATTCCATTAACAGTAAGAGAGATTGGAATGTGCAGCAAGAGAGGCTATATCCTAAGGCATTCATCTCTCATCTCTGCTGGAGAGTTGCACTGTGTTTATCTAGGAGGACAGAAATTTCATCCTGGTCTCTTTGTGTAAATTCTCTATAAACCGATAACTAATAAGTGCCCTTTCTTTTCCTCCCTGAGATTTTTTAATGATAATTTTCTCTGTTTACTAAATGTGGAATATCAGCAGGTCATACAATACCATAGATTACCTCCAATCCCAAAGGAATTTATTAGATATGAGAAAAAAACCCCAGACAATGTGGTTATGACAGAAAGGATTATTATGTCTCATTGATAGATGCAAGATTTGAAGGAAAATCATCTAGATCCCACTTTACTTGGGTGTGCTTAAAAGTGCTGTTAGAATTTATAACTATGAAGAGAAGAAATTTCTATTAAAAAGGAAAAAAACCTACTTTATCTCTGTGGGTTTCCACCAAATATTGAATCTTGCAAGCCAGCCTAAAGGTAGGCTTGTAACCAAGTACAGGCACTGATGTTTGGATCTGTTTTTCAAAGGCAAATTCTATATACACAGGTTTGAAGTCTGTGACTTTTAAGCAAAGGTACCTCTTTTTTCTTGTGAAGTTGGAGAGAGTTACAAAAGTTGGATTTTAAAAATTGGCCACTATTTTTTTTTCACGTCTATAATCTATGAATGAAATGTCTCTGAAAATGTTCCTGGGTAACTCTTTATTCCACTGAGAGAGAGATTAGAGAAAATGAAAAGCTGAAATGGGGCTGCAGTTAAGTAGGACTGGCAATTTGTCACTGGTGCGGGACTAGGAGAGCAGAGAGAATGACACTGAGTCTGAAACACTGAAGAATATCTTCAGAGTGAAATTAGCAGCAGTGTATTTGATGGAAATGAATTTTCTTCCTTTATTCAATGTTTTTGTGTCAGAAATTGGAAAATGCAATGACCCAATTATTTCTTTATTGTATTGGCATGATTTCAAGTGACTGCCATTTCACACTGATTGAAGATTATAGTTGCTAACTATGTTGCTGTAAAAATTGCAGAAGCTTTTTCACTTCCATCTGAAAGTGTTATGCTCAATAAAAATAGTCACTCTGTGCTACGAGTTGCAGTTTAGAAGTTTGTCCCACAGGTTTTCCATTATACTAAAGCAGCAGAATTCAGGGAATAAAGAAGGAATGAAGATTTAGAAGAAATTTTTTTCCCTAATTTCATCCTTGTGACTCAAGCACTGGAAGACCTTGCTCAAGTCACAGTGATATTTATGGATGTTCAAAAGGAAATAACTCTGCCTTCATTTGTTGGTGAAGTGCCTTATAGTTCACAATGTTTTAATTGGAAAGAATGACCTAGATGCAATCCAGATAGTCAGTAATGGTGTGTATGAACAACAAAATGTCAAAGGCTGAAGTAAAGCTTGTATCATCACCTCAGTTTTTTTTTTTTGTTATGTGCTAGGAACATTGCAGGCTATGAGACTTCCTAAAGCACTGATTCAGCTGTGAAATAAAATGCACTAGTTTGTTGACCTGTCATTTTATCAAACTACCCATGCATTGTTAAAAGGCTGCTGGGGATGGTAGAGCTTGAATTAATTTCTAAATTCATTGGCTATGGAGAGCTGAACTCCTCTGTACTTCTGCTATAAAAGAATTCACATATGAATTTAATTAATGCTTGGTTTTATTGTTATTCATTATGATTTACTGTGTTGTTATGGCTTATTGTCGATGCTTCATTTGAAAGGAGTTGAGAAATTTGTGCCTGGAAGAGACGGCATTTTTAATTTTGCAGGTGATTAAAAGTATAGGCCAAATTCTGTCCCTAGATTTCACTTAATTCCTCTGAGACAGAGTCTGGCTTTAGTTTACAATAGACTTATGCAAGTTTGCAAAGAAAGCTCATTTGCACAGTGTTGAAAGGATGATGTTCTACAAGGTATATAAAGCAGTTCTGCTTGTCCTTAACTGCAAACAAAATTATGTAGGTTTAAGCTAATTACTTTTTGGCACTGAGGGACCTGAAGTCTTGGTTGCTTGTTCTGAGCTGTCACTTATAAATTAAGTGTCAAAAGACCCCAAACTTGTGTGAGTTCCATGTCTTATTACTTCAGCCAAAGGCAGCATAAAAGCTTTATATATAAATCTATAAAATATATGGATTTTATCACTTGAATTCTGGGTACGACCATTATTTTTTTTAAGTTCACTTTACCCAGTTATATTTCTAAAAGTCTGCTGCTGATGACCTAAGCCCAGGCAACTAGTGAAAAAACTCCTTAGGAATACATCTTACAAGAGTTTAAAGTAGCTTAGCTAAGACAATATAACAACTCCTGGTTAGAGAAGCAGGTCTTCCACTGACATGACAATGCTTAGGATTGGACCTTTGGTGAATACATTTCTTAGGGAATTCCACTACTTTTCCCATAATTTTCTGAACTGTGCTTTCTATGCTAGGAAGGGTCCGACTGTAAAACCAGAATAGACCCAGATCATATTTTACTTGAATCTTCACATGAAATGGTTTATGTTGCATTCTAGAGCACCATAAATTAAAATAATTTAATTTTGTAGTCTGTTTTTTGTTTCTCTCATTGATTTCAGCCCAAATGTTAATCTCTGCATCCGTATGTAGACTAAAGAAGAAAGTTTCAAAACTAAGTGACTATTGATTTCAGAAATCTGATCATAGTCAATTTGAAAATATTGGCCCGAGATACCATATACTTTGGAAGGTTTCTCATGTAACAACTCCTTAAAACCTGATCATACTTCATTGCAAATGGTATTATTAACCTCTGTATGTAAAAGACCTTTCTTCAGAGAATTTTCATTTCATATATTCCTTCTCTGCTTTCCATTGGTTTGGTTTTAAAATGTGTCTTTAGGGATTTTCTGAACTGGTTAGTAACTAGGAAAATATTCTTGTGTCTTCTCATATATACAACTCCATGGCTGTCTCACTACTCACTATTATTTGGAATGCAGCCAAATGAATTATTAGTGGCAATTGTTCGGTTGATGATTAATGTCTCGGCCTTCAGAAATGATGAGAGAGCCAGTTATCATAAGAGTTATAAAAGGCATTTCATGAGGCTATGCATGCTGCCTTGCAGAAAAGTATTTACTCTTCTCTCTCCTGCTTTAGATCCATGTCTGCTTTTCTTTTATCTGCAAGCAGAAAATTGAAAGCTGTTTTGTTATTTTACTCTGTATTTTTTGAGGGCTTCACTACTTGATCTGGTGCCAGCATCTGTGAAACTACTAGTCAAATTTGTCTGTTAAAGAGAAACTTACTTTTTCCAGAAAACTCAAGTCAAACATGAATGGAGCTTTTCCTTCCATACTTTCCTTTCTCCCTCATTCAGGTTCTGGTTGTGACTGGAAGCAGATATTGCAGCACTTTGATTTGTCCAAATTTCAACACCTTTGTCTGTACACATTTGTGCCTCTAATCTCTGCTTTGTATTCTAATTTTGTTTGTTCATTTTCTCAATTTCCTTTTTCTCAGTCAGTGAATATGTTATTCGTGATATTGTAATTTAGTCTAGGAATGGTACAACACTGTAGAAAAGGAAGATCCTGATAAGAATTCCTATCCCTCCCCAAATGAATTAATGTTCCCTTAGATTTGACTTACCCTAGTGTGAACAAGATATAAACAGGTCAAGTTGGTGGAGCTGAGAAAGGGCCATAAATGAGGTGAGAATCCACCTGAAAGGATTCCATCCGAGCTCCATCTTGCTCTGTCCGAGCAAGGTGCTTTAGGAACTTTTAAGGTACATAAGTAACAATGAAAGACCTAATTACAGATTTACTTCCATGACAGACTACCAGCCAAAGCTTGCAGAAATGCATTATTTCTTCAGTCTGCATACCCAAATCTAATGCTACAAAATTCCTCTGTAGTTGTAACTAGTGATGGCTGAAGCAAATTTTGTATTAATCACACTGCAATTATTAAAAAAAAAAAAAAAAAGAATGATGTAGTGCATGGGCATATTTTACTTGTAAAACTTTAGTGGTGTGCAATCACAAGTATAGTATTAGACAGTTGACTGGGAATTTGCAGTCGACCCGGAGAGCTGAGTATCACTGCATGCTCTCCCTGAGTGCTGCTGCTTCTGAGCAAAGCACAGAGGAGTCCCATCAAAGAAAAGGAAAAAAAAAAAAGCTAATTCTTTACACCTCCAACTGTTCCTTGGAGCATTCATTTGATCCCTCGCTGTGGAAAGGTGAACTTCCCTGGTGAGACATGCTGAGAGCACTGGTTGTCTCTCAGAGTATCTTCATTTCGATTAAGTCTGGGTGCAATTTCTTCAACTAATCTTCACCGTCTATGGTTTAATGCATAAATTTAAACTGCTTTTGTAGTCAGTAGAGAGAAAGAGGTTCTGAAGAAGGCAGCTCATCCCTTCTTTGGACAGTGGTTTGAAAGTGCAGTGCTATGATCAGCCTAAGGCTAGATGAGAAGTGATGCTGTTGAAATGATGGGCCCCAAGCTCCCTCCTGTCCCCAGCCTAGCACCTGTGCTGCCTTCCCTGCAATGGATCTAGACTACCTTCCATAACTAGGATGAATATCAGTTTGGATTCTCCTATCTCTCTCCTGTAACTATAGGAGTTGCTAATTCTTAGAGGATATAAACTGGGTGGGATTAATCTCTTCTTTGACTGAGAAAGTAAGAATAACTTGCTATGGACATACTGCAGTACTTGGCTTAATCTTTGTACAGAAAAGCATCCAAAGTTCAGTCTGCCAGAAACAGTTAATAGCAATAGAGGTTTTTTTAGGAAGCTATGACTAGCTGCTATGCATTTCCTGGGAATTTATCCAATATTTGTTTCCAAACATGCACAGGATTTTCTGGAAGTAAATAGAAATATTTATTCTTTTACATGAGTTTTGTTTCCCTCTTTTGCTCTTATCTTTTTCATTCACTTCTCATTCTTTACTTTCATAGTCTCTTGTAAACCCATTGTAAGATTTTGAATAACAGTGCTGTCTTCCAGAAAAGGCCATCTAGGTAATCTGAGAGCCCAGAAACTGAATCATCCTTTCATTAGGTTTTTTTTTTTTTCCTAAGGAGAATTAATGAAGTTAGTGGCAAGATCTAGTTTGCCTAACTTAGGGATCAAATTGGTTCTTAAAATTTAGGGGAGTAGTGGGACAGTGCATCTCAGCTTGTCACATAATCAAATGACAACTTCTTTAGGTGGATGTAAGCTCTAATAATTTAAAGGCATCTTCCCCCCTCTACTACTTACGCAGGTGAGATAGGCAGTAGTTTTAGGACACCAGGAAGGAGTTAATCATACCAAGAGAACACTTAAGTTAATAATGTTAGAATCCTTTATTATCCGTGGGCAGAGATACATTGAAAGTGCAATTCTCAGTTTCATTTAGACATCTAATATGGGTCAGATGAGCAACATCCTGAATTTTTAAATTTTATTTCTTGAAAAACGGAGTCTCAAGTCATTAGTTCAGGCACAAACATCTATATTGTAAAGCTAAAGCTTTCAAGGCTAAGTTGACTCCCACCTTAGTTATTGAAGGTTTATATCCAAGACAGATGCCCAGTTTAGGAGACTGGTTGCCCCTGCCCACTTGGGACTTTTGCCAAATCACATCTGTGTGGTTTCTCTGAGGCCTTCAAATGGTGGAACTTCAGTAGTAGCCTTTCTCTTGATTTTGATAATTACAGGATTTGTCTTCTTTGATAAGTAGGTTGATTTCACAGAAATTATAGCCAATTACAAGACAGATATGTGTGTAAGGGTACCTGAAGCTAGGTGAATTAAATCCCATCTAGACTGGTCTTGCAAGACTGCTTCCATAGAAAAACAGGCTGAAACGGGTCAGGAATTTAAAATAATTGCTATCCCTACATTAGTCTAAATGAGCATTTAAAAACAATACTGGAGTTAACTCTACAGCAGCACAAAGTGCATTTACTCTGTGAGGGGAATACACGCTTGAAAATTTCAATTAGATTGCATTGAGGGTTACCAAGGGTTCAGTGTGAATTGGAGCCTTAATATTGCAACTGGGCTTTCCTCTTAACTTCATCTGCACAGGATTGAGTCAACAGTGAAAAAGATGTTATCAATTAGATTGTACAATCAGTGACTCTTTGACTTAATTACCTGCAGCATTATCCTACTTGTAAGAGATGCATTAGCAGTACATTTACAGTACATACTTGTTTCCAAACCAGACTAATCAGTTTCTCCAAAATCACATTGAAATCGAGGTTAAAATACCTTTGTGACACTTTTTTATGGCTCAGTAAACTCTGTTACCAAAGTAAACTTATCTCTCACTTTGCCAGTTTGAGTGATGCCTAATAATCAAGAATGTCAAGTTACCTCTTTGTGCAGAAACAGAACCGGCTGTACTTGCCCTGCTCCTGAAAAGGCATGACCAAATGTACCTATGCCTAACAAAAAAATGTAATTGGTAAAAACAATTTATAATTAAAAAGGCAGGTTTTCTTTTGTCCAGTTCTTCTAGCATAGTTATGAATACACATTCATTTCTCAATTCCTTCCTGAGAATAGAGCAGCAGTTTAAACAAAAGTAGCTCCATTATATTTCTGCTTTGTTTTTCTTGTCTTTATTCTGTGCTGGTGACAAGCTCACTTGAAGGTGAAGGAAGTCTAATCACATTAGCTATAAGTGTTAACACTGAGGAGTTGTTGGATGCAATGATTTTTCTGGTGATAAAGCTAACTAAAGATGTTCCTACCTCCTCTGTACCCCAGCAACACATGCATGTCCTCTGGAGGCAAGTTCACCCCCTCTTCTGAATTTTGCTCAGATAGCTCAGATAAAGGTATGTTTATGCTCTAAACTGGGTGAAGAAAGTGATCCAGATTCTGGCAAATTGTTAAAAAAGCGGGTTTTGTAAAAATTTGTTTGTTTGTTTGTTTCCCTTTAAAAAATTTTCACTAGTTCTATGTTTATAGTCAAATGGGACATGAGAATGTTCAGACAAATACCAGGCAATTAAAGTTCACACAATTCAATGAAATAAAAAACAGGATAAAAGGCAAACCCATAAAAGCTTGATATACTTTTGCTTTTTATTTGCTAGGCCAGCCCTGACTTCCATTCCTTCAGTTTTTAAAGATAGCATCAATGATTTTTCCTAGCATAAAAGAAAAAGGCTTTGATTTTTCCATTTCCTCATTACAGGTATGGAAGATGTTGTGAGTTGCATCTCTTCAATGCCTCAGTATCTTCCTGTTTGATGCTGAAATTCAGATGATCTTTTGACAGCTGCTGCAGAGAATTTCCTGGGATTAGCAACCCAGCATAGATAAGGCGCTTTTGTTGGTTAATAAAAGAAGAACAGAAGTGTGTGGTCTTTTAGAAACAGTTTTATTTGTGCTGCTGGATATGCAACACAGTGGTGAGGATCTGATGTGGTTTGACCCCAGCTGGCAGCTCAGCCCCTCACAGCCACTCACTCACCCTCCTGGTGGGCTGGGGGAGGAAATCAGAAATCACAGGGAAAGTGAGACATCTCATGGATTGAGATAAAGACAGTTCAATAGGTAAAGAAAAGATGTGCACACAAGCACAGCAAAGCAAGGGATTCATTCAGCACTTACCACGGGCAGGCAGGTGTTGAGCCATCCCCAGGTAAACTGGGCTCCATTGCCTGCAATGGTGACTTCGGAAGACAAGCCCCATCACTCCAAATATGCCCCCTTCCTTTTTCTTCCCCCAGTTTTATACCTTGGGCATGATGCCATATGGTATGGGATATCCCTGTGGTCAGTTGGGGAGAGCTGGCTGTGTCCCTTCCCAACTCTTTGTGTATCCTCAGCCTGCTCACTGATGGGGTGAGACAGAGAAAAGGCCTTGACTCTGTGCAAGTGCTGCTCAGCAACAGCTGAAACACCCCTGAGTTACCAATACTGTTTGCAGCATAAATCCAAAACAGCCCCATGCCAGCTACTGTGAAGAAAATTAACTACTCCAGCTAAAACCAGCATAGAATCATATACAGCTTGCTGGCATTTGATTGCAAGGATTTTCTCAATTCACATCCATCTTCCTTGATCAAATGTTCCCACTGGTTTAATTCTCTGACTAGACAGCTGCACTTAACCATAAAGTCTGCTATAAAGAACATACTTTGTACCTCACACTGCATAATTTTCAGGTTCAAGGTTCCTCAACAACTTCAAATCAACTTCAGTAGAAGCAAACTTCTGCTTGTTTTTCATCCAGCTTCTCTCTTAGCAAGGATGTTGTGGTGGGTGGAGCAATCCCTTGAGCTCTGATAGGAAAGCAGGACATATGCAATAGATTTCCAGCACAGGTGTTTTCTTTATCTACCAGTTGGACAGTCCCTATATTTGGCCTTCTTGAGATAAATTTTCAGTCAGCTTTTGATGGACAAAATGTCAGAATATATAGTTCTTTTAGATTAGGTGTTTGGTTGGGAAAATGTTGTGGAAGGGGAAGGACCATTTTGTTCTGTAGGGTGGTGGTGTCCTGGTTTTGTTTTTTTCTTTTCCTAGAGTGAATAGAAGTTCCTAAGTAAAATTGATTGAATTACGCAGCAAGAAGGATACAGAAACAATGGTTTAGATCTGCAGCTGCTGTAGACCACTATGGCTCAAAGGCTTCATGGCCACAAGACTTGGCTCAACCAAAATCAGCCTTTATGTAAGCATTTTACATTCTAATCAGCAGGATCAGAATGTTCCTCACTACTTGTCTGTATTGCAAAATGTCTACTTGGTGGTAAACAGCTATTAAGCAGTTAAGAACAGTAGTTCTTATGCTATATGACTCACATACTTATGTTCTGTAACTTTTCTGTGGTTGGTAGGCTGATTTATTCAAGTGCTACATTTGGAAAATTTCTTTCGAGCAATCTCAGGTTGAAGATTTACTCAAATGAAGATGACACTCTCTGACTTACTGCTCTACCTTAAAAATGATGAATGGCCATCAGGCTGAATCATGGCCTTGAGAAGCTCTAGAAGGCTATGGCACACACACCAGTCTCTTGATCTGTCTGTGAGATGACAGACAATTCTTTGACAAAGAATTAGGTGGAATCAATTTGGTATGTGATGGGCCAAAGATCATTTATTTTCCTGATCTTCCAAAAATAGTCAAATGCAATGAAGATTTACAGTAAGATTTATGCACATTAGGTTAATGCATCCCTACAGTCTTCATTTCAAAGCTTTCATAGTTTAGTCAGTCAATTTGATTCAACATCATAACAAAAGTAAGTCTAATTTTCTTGGCTTTCAACACACCTTTATTTTCAGCAAATCAGGCTTGCAATAATAAGATTCAGAGTCACAGACTAGCAGTGCACAGTAACAGATGAATCTCCCAGGGTGGGTAGTCATCTTTCACAAAAGGTGCATTGATTTGTCTTCATTAAGGCATAGAAAGCAACCACAATGCATCACACTTGACCATTTGCTTGTCTAGCTTCCAATTTACATCTCTGGGTCTTTTCATCAATTAAGAGAGAGATGTTAACCCCATTTGTTAAAGTTAATGAAGACTTAATTTTGACCTTGTTTTTTAGTTACTGAAAATTTTCAAATGCTTCTATTTCAAGAAACCCCCTTTAAGAACCCAGTGGAGCATTGCTAAGGGCTTATGCAAGCGTTCCTCTACAGAATCAGACAGGTAAAAGTAAAAATGAGTCAAATATTTCTTTTCTGCCCTAAGGGGGTGGAGCAAGAGAGACAGGAAAAATTGATGAGGCATTTTCAAGTTCAGGGTGATTTAAAAAGAGCCCAAGTTTTAAGTGGCTGTATATGAAATTACATGAGATGAGTGAAAATGCTTGAGGCTGTGAGTGGAGTTTGGCAGGGAAACAGCATTTGGTGAAAAGAAGTAACTATGCTTGTTTTGTGGGGAATTGGTTTCATTTGACCAAGCTATAAGCGTTGTCAAATTGTGAGCTGCAGCTGTAAAATATGCAGCTTTTAAAAAGTGCACAGCACACATATGCATGGCAAAGTTACTACATAATGAGAAAACTAGTCAGGTAAATTGCTGCAATTCGGAGAAGGCTCCTTGAAAAAGGTATCTAGCAAGCCTTGTCAGGCACTAAATGACTGCTTGGGTAAAAAAGGGTTCCTGCTGACTTAGAAGAAGACATTATGCTGCACTTACACCTTCCAGGGAGACATTGCTTCCTGGCTATTGTCAGGGACAAGCTGATGGATGAAACAGGATTTTGGTTCAGGTCTGTTTGGCAACTCCTATATTTCTAAGAATGTAAATTTTACCTAAAACTGAAAAGCTAGTATTGCAACCTGGGATTCCCTAGGCAAAGGTCATTGCAGTAGAAAATGGAAATCACATGTAGTGTATCTGGTTTCATCTCAGATTGTGTCCCACCACAAGAAAGCCACCTGGCCAAGACCACTGTTAATTTTCAGACCAGTCATTACAAATGGACATTTTCTTTTGCAGCCCAAATTCCCAGGTGAATGTCCAAGGATGGCCTTTTCTGCATCTGTGTTCTGAATCTGTGGGAGAAGCTGTCCATAAAGCTGCTCAGTACTACTTCTGCCTAGCGCTGTACATCAGCTTCCACATCATCTGTGTAGTGATTTTAACGTCACTTCTCAAATCTCATCAGAAATAACAGGCTGGGCCAAATAAACTTTTGTTTAAAAAAGACAACAAACAATGTCACATGAAAGAAACACAGCTCTGTCAGAGTTGTCTGTACTAATAGAGGTCTCATTATCAAAGGTATTTGAGAGGTCAGGTCCAATTGAAATGATACCTTAACTTGAAATGATAACCTATCACAAGTTCCCATTAATTTCACCTGGGGGAAAAAAAAAGGAAAAGCATTGTATTAATTATTTTGTGACCACTTAGCTTCTTTTGGTCTTGATTGTAACTTAAAATAACTCCTTAAGTGCAGTCTACTTCGTATTACATATTCTTCCTCTTTAATATCCCTTGCTTGCCATCAATTCACATGCAAGTTCTACCCAAAACATCTGCTCAAAGTACCTACTCCTGAGAGCACTAATCTCAATATTTACTTAGTTATACAGTCATGCTAAACATCCCCAGCTAATACAAAAGACAATTAGTTTGGTGATTCATGAACTCTTTTACTTAAGTTTCAGCTAGGGGCAATAAAAAATTAAGGTTGAATGTGCCTGCAGTCTGGTTTACATGAGAACTTTGAACTGAATGGTGACTGATGTTTGGTTCAGTACTGGTGCAGGCTTCTTCTCTGGGGAGCTGTTGAGCTTCTTGCAGAGAGAAACCCATTCTGGAGAGCTGCTCCAGGAAGAACCCCAGACCCCCTCACCCACCTTACAAGAGGGGAATGCCTGAACCCAAATGCTGACCACGCAGAAAACAATCCAACAAACAGCACAGGAGAGCTGGTCCTTGTTGGAAGGTAACTGTTTGGGTAAGAACCAAGAACTGTTTGGGTAAGCATCAAGGACTCCTGCTGTATTAAGAAAGCTGGTCATTTATAAATGGAAAACTTTAAAGAAATAGTCATTTGAGCCCCTGTGTGTTTCAGCTCTTAAAAGCAAGCAGGGCATGATGCCATATTTCCCTCTCCCTGGGACTTGTTTCAGGAGGCTGACTCCCGAAGAGCTGTCAGCCAGCTGTGCTTCTTAGCAGTGATGCTGAAGCGTTGACTCAGGAAAGGAGATAGGAGGCATTTAAATCACTGTCTCAGGCTGCCAAGATCAAAGCAGAAATTGCACATTTTAAAAAGTGTAATGTGGCAGAACATCTAATAGCTGTAGCGTGGCAGTGCAGCCAGTGCTAGGAGTGCAACACATGAGTGGCCTTTGCCTAGGACACAGCTGGTGGCACCAGCAGGAGTTGCCTACCCCAGTGGGAGAGTGAAGGGGGAGAGACCCAGAGCCTCCTTTCGGAGAGCTACAACAGAGAAATGAGACTGACACTGTTCTGGGAAAAATAAGTCAAAGAAGGGGAAGAGAAACATACCCTGATCACTCTAAGGACCTGGAGAAGGAGCAGACGACTCTAGGTTTTGACTTTTCACAGTGCCATTAGCTCTTTAAGGACCCATGCCCAGAATCTCTCAGTCACCAGAGGGCAAAAAAAGAGACTTGGTATGGTGCCCACTCTTAACTCCGTCGTTACAAAATTCCACTGATTGAAATTTCTGCTGACACAGGGAAGAAAACAGGGTAATTAGGCAGCCATGTCACTACTCTTGTTTAATTTGTATTACCAAAGCAACTAGAAATGGGAGGCATTTCTGTGTCACTGTGTGTTACACAAATACAGAATAAAGAGGTGGTCCCTTTCCTCAAAACCTGCAATTTTAATATCCACAGACAAGAGACCTTAAAGAGACAGCAAAAATGTTGAGATGCATGAGAGGTAGCAGGCTGAGCATTTCCCCAGGATGAGCTTGTGGTGAGGGAGGGAGGAGGATATGACCTCAGGCTGACACAGCAGAGCTGCTGAAAGGTTATGTGGACAGAGAGAGATGGCAAAGTCTCGGGTTTAGGGAGAAAACCTTTGTGGCGATGTGCTGGCCGCGCATCAATGGCACAAGGTGACATTTGTCATTGCTGTGGCAAAATCTGTTGCACTGGCTGAGACATAAGATTTTAATGCTGGGAGGAAGTCAGCAAAACAGCCAGCACATGTACAAGTGCATCCCAGGCAGTCTGTGTCATCTCTGAGGAGCAGAAATCTGGATTACCAGTAACAACAATGTACTGTTTGTGGAGCTGGACAGTCAATTGTAGCCGTAAGTGCTTGCTTAAAAAAAAAAGACAAAAATATCCAAACCACAAGACAATTCCCCACTGCCATAGGATTCAGACCTTGTCAAAGATGCCAGTCTGACAGTCCTGGAGCCTGAAGTCCTCTCATTATCCACAGAGCAGGTGCAGCATGGGGAGCTGAAGGACAGGTTTTTCAGTGCTATTCTGACAAGCCTGCCTTTAGCAGTAAGATGCCACTTTTCTGTGACAGATAAATTGTTGATCTCCTGATGGAGTCTGCAATTTATTGTGGTAGGAGCAGTGGAGTTCGGAGACTGATTGCACTCTTACTGAGAGCTGGGTTGAGGCAAAGCACCCGTTTTGGATCTCTTGAGTGAGAAGTCCATCAGAAGTAGTGCATTACAGTCGAAATATATTACAGTGTAATTTAAACCAGGACCTCACAGACAAAAATTTGGGGCCCCACTTCAACACTACATTTTCTCACCCATGTTCTTTATGTTGGCTTTCAGACCCTTGAATCGTTCAATATCTTAAAAATTCCTCTCTTGGATGTTATTACCCTTCCTGACCTGCCTCAGTAACTAGGAGTGTGAAGATCTTAGGAGACACTATTGAGAAGAGCATGAGACAATTTTAATGTAGAATTAGCAGAGCCACCTCACATGGATGCTGCACCCAATCACATGTACTTCCACCTGGAAGCTGTTTTTCTTTCCTTGTCATATGGGAAAAGGCACCTATGGACCACAGTCTGCCTCTCAGGATCTCCTTGTCTGTCGTGTCAGACAGCTCCTAGAATACCTGACAAGGGCCTCCTCTTTCTGACTTAGGTATGAGGATGCCTGGTCTCAATTTCATAGTTTCCTACAACTCCAGTCTCCATTCCCAGTCTATCTCCATGGATGGTGCAGAGTTTATAAATTATTAAACCACAGGTTTATTCTAAATTAAGGATGAGTTTAACCAAAACTGTAGCACATTTGGGCAACTTGGAAATTACTGGTAAATCAAAAACTCTTCATACCTTAGAAATGTGTGATAATAGGTACATAAAGTTTTTTTCAGTTTTTCCTTATGTCTTGAACAAGTTTACATCTCCCCCTCATCCTTTAAATACTTACTGGCAGAGCCCACTGTTAACCATGGTTTAGCTCAGGGTTTTAGTTTGTTGTCTTCTTTTTCATATCAGTCAAATCAACCTGCAAACCCCCTTGCACTCACTTAACAATTGTAATTACACTGGTTGTACTCAGGAGTTTCGCTAGTTTGCACCAAGTTCTCGAAGTACTAGTATTTTTCAGGATATCTGTATACCTTTTTGACTTTTCATTTTGATATTCTGAACTGCCACTGCAAATGTCATTACTTTCCAATACCAGTTCAAAATGAAATGATAGTTTCGGGAAGGTCCTCACCTGCTTCCTTTTCTGACATAGATTATCTCTGTTTGTGTAACATAAAATGTGAACTTTATCAAATATTTCCCCACCACCCTCTTTGATGTCAATAGCAGCATTCTCTATCAGCATCAAATAGGCTGGATATCCCTGCATGTCTGATTTAACATATGGAAGAGGCATATATACTGAATATTTTTATACCATTGCTTTCCATGTTTTGCCATTTGCATCTATGTTATTTGAAAGGAGGCTTGTTTTTTTCCGAGTGTGTTTTGAGTGGCTTTTAGTGCCTTTATCAGTATTGATTGCTTTCCTTATCCATATTTCTGGCATTTCCTTTAATCCACTCTTTAGGCATCCAGTCTTTAAACATTGATTTTTTTTTTTCAATATTTTAATTAAATATCAGTGCTTAACCTTTTTTCCAAAGCAGTGGTTTTCTTGCCCTGAAGATTTCTGCAAATTTTAATTTTAGAGCATTTTTGAACCACGTTTAAAACTATGAGCTACTCTAACAGTTTTAATTTTTAGAAAGCCGGTGTTTTCAAAGACATATCTTTATACAGGGTGTCCTGTCTGTTTGCACAACACATGTGCAATGAGATCTTGATCACTGCTACCTAGGCAACTGTTAAGTTTTAGGTCATCTTGTCCCAGTGATTGGCTTATAGAATACTGCATCCCCTGGAAACAGTCACTTAGTGTTTTGTGGAAAAACTCTCTGCTCTAAAACAGCAGCTATTTACAATCACATGTGAGTAATCACTGTAAATTCATTTAAAGATATGGAATGCCTTTAAGGAATTGTGCTTAAATTTTGATAACATAGACTATTCAATTACCAGAACAAGTTACTCTTCCAAGTAACTTGGATAACTTCTGAAGTTATCAGAAGGAAATGATCACCCCCCCAGAATTGGAAGACAGGATATAGATCGTTCAGAATTGCTTGTTTTTTGAGGGAATCAGTTCATTTGATTCAAATACACCCTAAGGGAAACACATGGGTTCTGGAACATTCTGCTGTTGCTGGACTGGCAGCTTCAAGGCATGCATTTCTCCTCTGTTCTGTGTAAAAGTGAAGCATTGCCAGGTGTAACTAGGAGATGAGATCAAGACTCTGGACGTCATGGAAAACTGGTCTGATCCTGCCTGGCAGTTCTGTTGTTACAGAAGGATGAAATGAGTAAGTGTGATGGCTTCTTATTCTACAGACCTCTGACATTACACCCTGGAGGCTCCTGACCAGCTCCTATTCCCTGTTTCGCTCTCTGCTGGATGAGCTGACACTACCCAACAGCGCATATCATCACTGAGACTGTGTCAAGCCCCTGCAGGAGCATTAATGCTGTCCAGGGTGGCAGAGTCACTGTCTGATATTCTGCATCCTGTGACTGGAAAATCTGCTTCCATGTCTCTTTGGTCAAAAAAGAGTAATTGGATCAGATTATATTGCCATTTATTCATCTTTAAGAGAGGAAGATGGCACTTTACATATTAATGGATTGAAACTGTACATCCATTTCAGCATTAAATAGGGGAAACCTGCCCAGAAACGTTGTATACACCCTACTCCTGAAAGTGTTCAAGACCAGGTTGGATGTGGCTTTGAACAACCTGGTCTAATGGGAGATGTCCCTGCCTATGGCAGGGGAGTTGGAACAGGATGATCTTTGAGGTCGCTTCCAACCCAAAATATTACATGATTCCATGATTCTGTGAAATGGGATATATTTATAATTAGTTCTCAACCTTACAGTAAGTTTTTATATTTTAAACACTTGGGTAAGATAACCACTCAGCTTTTTAAGTGGTTGCCATAGGAGGAAAGAGAAACATTTACATGCAGTGAAAGAAAACTAAAGCAAGTCTTGTGAGGTACTGTTCTGCATTATCTCAGGCACTTCAGTGTCAATGGGGAATTGGGTATGGCAGGCATCCAAATGCTCAGCTTTTTACTACCAGTGATGTTCCCTTTAATGCTTTTCTCTTCAAGGAAGATTCATCAGATGTAAAACCTGAAGACACATTCTGCTCTTCTGATCATTCTCCATTATTGCTGTTCCATACGTGTTTTAATACAGCTGACCCCAAATGTTCAGAATTCACAAATCACACTCCTGTAAGTGGTCTTGAGTTAGAAGCCAGAACTTTTGAAGGAAAAGCCCCCATAAATAATAAAAAGCTTTTTTATTTCCTTATCTTTTATGAGCTATTATTCTGGATGTGTCATCATAAGAATTCTCTTGTGAAATTAAAGTCCTGATATTTTTCCTTGCCTTTTGCCTTGCCTTGCCTTCCCCTTCCTTCCCCTTTTCCCTTTGCCCTTGTGGACAGGGCTCTCAGGCTGCTCTTTAGTTGACTTTTTGAACATGTTTTTTGAGGAATGATGATTCTCTTCCATCTTTCTGGTTAGGAGAAGCCCTGGGTAAGGAAGATGTCCTGCTCCACTTTATCCATCTTAGCTTTCTGTACACTGAGCTGAAAGACTGTGAGCATTTCTCATGTCTCGCTTCAGCTCTTTAAAGGAGGGAGGATAATTTTGTGTGTGAGACATGGCAAATCTGTGAGACTTTTCTGGCTTCCTGTGAGCCATGGTTTGAAAAATATGATTAAATCTATTTTTTAATTAATTATTTTAATGAACACAAAAGAACCTTGACTAACACATCTAACATTTAAAAAAATTGTTTTACTTTTTTTGAAGGGCTGACCATGGGGGTGGAATTGAGCAAGTTGAAGTGTCTGAGCTTCTGTGTCTGTTCATGAACTGCGTGTCAAGCTTTTGTCACAGGCGATGGAGAATTCTGGGGCAACTGCCTTGGCTAAACACAGAGCTTCAGAGTCATTTTAGGTCAGTCAGTCTCCAGGGTCTGTTTCAGAAAGAGCAGTCTTCCATAAGCTTGTGTTGTGCCTGCCAGCTCTGTGTGTGTATATGGGATATTGATGAGAATTCCAGCCCCTTATGGGATCCCCTGCCTGGACATCTGAAATTGATCAGGTGATGTGAGGGTGCCTGATGGATCCCTCTGACACACCACTTAAGGAGCTGTTAAGTTATTTTAAACACAGACACATCGTGTGTTTCTGATGCCCTGAAGCATCTGGGACACCTGAACTGGACTGAAAGAGCTGATGTGATGCTCATACCTTGAGGTCATGGTGTGGAGGTAGCTGGGATGCCCTAGGGCATCTCACATGAAACTAGAAAACAGAACATGGAAAAATGAATTGATTTCTAATGTATTGTCCGGATTTCCATGGGGTTTATTTGGAACTAAGAGACACAGCTCACACCTTGAACTGTCTTAAGCTGTGAACAGAATCTGCTTTTGGTTGTTAGAAGGCCAAAACATGTGGCAATTTAAATCTCACATTGATATTTCTTCCAGTGGTATTTGTACTACCAGATGTAACATCTGTACAAACAAAAATGAGAAATTCTCCTTAGTGTAAGAAAAAATAAAAGGCAATGATTGCATAAACAATGGTTGGGAATTTTTTTTGGCTCACTTTCCAGATTATTACTTTTTGTCTTTGTATGTCAGTGTTTTCTTTTAGTTCAGTGATGTATTTTGAAATCTGTATTGCACACTTTCTAAATTCCCAAATGAATTATTAAAGAAGCACACCAAATTATGGGTTTTCAATGGCAAGATGGATATCTGACTCTTTGCATATGCATTTTATGTAAAAATATGAGCATGCTTCTAATTTGCTCGCTATTGTGTGACCTTTGTATTACGGTTTTGCTACGAGAGTTTCAAAAATTGTTTCAGACCAGTGGATCATGTCTGAAGAAACAAAATAGCAAATATATTGTTGCTTTTTATTAAGGCTAATGCATGCTAATAAATGCTAATGCCATTTTCTAAAGTACTAAATAGTGGTTAGACTCCAGTGTAAGAATCTGTGGATTAGTCTCAGGTAGTCAAGAGATGGAAAGACCACTAAGCTCAAAGATCACAGTTAAAAAGAGAAAATGGAAAACTCAGGGAAGAAAGGATGTATTTTAAAACTCTAAAATCAGACTGGTTTTGTTCATGTGGGTCTCTGTCCAGATCTTCCCTGTTCTTCCCTAGGGTGCACATTTCTGAAGGTCCCGTGCTTCTGCCAGCCCTACAAGTTCACATCCAGCACCTGCTATGTCTGAAACACCAGCCTGGTGTGGGCAATCGATCTGAAGGTGAAGGCTTGAGGTTTTGCTGTTTGCTGAGATTGTCAGGACATATTTGGCCTGGCTGTGCTGCTTTTACTGAGCAGACCTGGTGTTCTTCATGTGCTGTCTGAACATCCCCTCCTGATATTTGAACGATTCCTTTGCTCCAGAGAGTCCTGGGATACTGCATTTAAGTAAGTCTGAGTCTTCCTAGTACCACTGAAAGAAGCTCTGTCATTCTGAGTGTAGCTCTGAAGGTCACTATATTTCATGAGGGAAATGTTCTAGTCTAGTCTTCCCAGCACACACACAGGGAGGTTTTACTCTGCCTTGTAATGATAAAACAGAAATCTGCCCTGACTAAACTGGAATCCCAGAAGTTAAGTATACCTATGAAAAAAGCAAAAGGGAAGGGATTTTCTCAGCATGAAGTCAGACAGTGATGAAAAAATATTGCAAAGGAGAAAGAAAAAATTAATGCCAAGGATTGAGCTGTTTTAGATCCTTGTTAACTGAGGGGCTAGCAGCAATTTCTACCATCTTTTAGGTGCACAACACAATTGTGAGGGTTTTACATGTTCTATTCTTCTGGCTGAGGCAGACAACCGGTTATCACAAGAACTCCTATTTATTATACCCCAGGGTAGAAGTGAATGGTGTATGAATATAATTCTTTCTCTCTGCTGTAATTCTTAGACCTGTCCCAGCAGGCTGTGGCAACAGCTGCCCACCCACAAACACAGAGCCATCCGATAAGGCTATTGTGAAAAAGATTAGTTAATTGGATTAATTGTACAATTACATAGACTCTCAGGAATAATCACAGGGCAACAGAAATCTCATAACAGGCAAGGACTATTTTTTAAAATTGTCACTTCAAGAGTGACTGACTAGAGAAGACAGATTTCCACTGCAGAATTTTTTTTAAAAATTTTCTACTCAGAGATCAACTTCTCTAGAGAGTTGATGTCTTGCAGGAACCTGGGTGAGGCTGAGCCCTGCCAGTGCCATGCAGCCATCAAATGCAAGCCTTTGGTGTTCAGGGAAGGTACTATGGTTGCAGAAAGCTCTTGTGCAGCCACTACAAACACTGCAAAAGCTGGAAGTGAGAACCATCGAACACTGAAAGAAGGAGCCATCACTATCTCTATTCTCTCTTTACTATTTGTAAGGTATTTGGATGAAGGCAGTTGCTGTAAGCATTTTCCAGCCCTTTCTTAGTCTTGTTACTATTCTTCTGTCTTTTTTTAAACCAGAGTACAATAACAGCACAATTGAGAAGAGACAGGATGTTTTTGGTTCCTTAAAATCAGAGGCTTGCTGTGCCTGGCTAGTGATGCTATCCATTAGCCAGAGGGAAAGCTGGTAGTTTTGCTTATCTAGTACACTGAAAAATGCCTCCTCCAAGAAATTAGAAAAAGAAAATAATGACTGAACACACAAAATAGACAGCAAGATGACAGCTAGATGATGACAATAATATGTAATCTTGAGAATGAATTTTGTTCATTAAGACTGCAGGGACCCCACACTCAGCTTCTGTAAAACAAGGTCTTTAAAAATGGACAGAAAGACTAAAATGGCCGTAACACTTCCTTTTGTAAGTGACTGTGGTGGTGCATGATACCACCTCAGGAACTGCTGGGGAGCCAAGTGGTTCCAGTACAGCAGGGCTTCACTGGTGGGAAACATCCTAGTCCGAGTAACATGGTAAGTCCCTCCCCAAATTATGTAAATCCCCCTGGCTGTAACCTAACCCCTGACTCCATCCCTCCCTTCTCCCCATTGGTTGTGGTGTTCCCCCGCCTCCTCTCTCCTGACCCCAGGTGATCCCTATATCTAAGGACACGTGGGGTTATTCGTTCTCTTTCACCCTGGAACCCTCTGGAATAAACTTCTGGAATATCCAGCTGATTGAGCCTCTGGATTCTTTGTCTCTGGTAACGCATGAGCTATCCAGCTCTCTGGGTGAGTGAAAATCTGTGCCTTACACCGGCACGGGTGTGAGAAGGGTCTTTCTGTACAGCACCAGAGCAGTGCTGGCTGGAGTGATCTCTCAACAGCCTCAGAGACACTTTCGGTAAACGCAGAGGCCTGTTCTACCCCTCCTCCCCCACTGCGTTAAGTGACGAAGCAATCCTTTTAAAACATTAACTATGGGTCTGCAATGTGACTCTGGTCTGTGTGTGACAAGGACTCAAAGACATGAGCTCCTCTCAAAAATAATTTTCATTGAAGAGTTCTGGAATAAAACTAAGAGAATAAGAGAAGTGGTATCTCTTTAAATAATACAGAGAAGCAGTTGTATTCTGTATTCTTCTGTTATTAACTGCATTCTCTATGCTGTCCACTTTTAAAAATCCTCTTGAGATGCTCTTTTTTTTTTTAATTGTGTTTTTATTTCTGAAGTGAAACTCCAGACCCATTGAAATCTACAGAAGTCTTATCTGTTGGCAAGGAGCAATATCTGGTTCACCTCAGCAGCCCAAACAAAAAGCCATGCTTTTTCTATATCCAAGCTATTTTTTTTATCAGATAACCCTTCCTTTTTCCTTTGCTGTATTGCTGAGGAAATACATTCTCATTCTTTCATCTTCTTCACTGATAGCACTGGCAGTAGGTGCATGGAGCTGCTCAAGGAGTACAATAACTTTGGTAAAAGACATAAATAGCTCTATTATTGACACTGTTGGCCGCTACGTAGTGAGGGCTTATGTATACTCTGGAGTATGATGGAGCTAAATAACCATGTTTGCCAGCAGAGAAAAATAACTTGATCAATCCACACATTCACTTTCTTTTTCATATTGAAAAGACTTTTTTCAGATTTGTCAATAAATAATAGAAACACATTGAGGAATTCAGTCATTCATTAGGTTGGAGTGGCATAATTTTATTCATATGAGGTATCTCTGCACAAATAACAAGAATGAGTCAAGAAAACCCAGTTATATCTTTAATTCATACTTGCAGTAGTTAGAAGTTTTTTGCAAGTGTGTGCAGTAAGAAAAGCCAAGCTTCAGAGAAAATGGGTAACTATATTTACTGCACGAAGACCAGTTAATAAACAGGCTGGGAGAAGGACAAACAAGTTAAATGTTATGTGCAAAAATCAGTCGAGCCTGTGTAAACTCATCAATTAAACCTTGCAGAGTCTGGTGGGGCAGTCTGCATGGGAGCTGTGACCTCTGCTGTTACTGACTGAGACCAGGCTTTTCTAATTAATATGACTCTCCAGGGACCTCTGAATTGATGATAAGTTTTGTGCAGGTACCTGATCACCATTGCAAATAGAAGCCCAGAAATTCAGATTGCAGGTGTTTCGCTCTGTGCTGCTGAGATGTATTTTCTCTGTGCATGCAAAACATGGAGTCCTACAAAACTGTTGCCCAGGCACTGCTCTGAAAATTCAGTCCACAGACCTCAGCTTCTTTTTCATTCTTGTCACTCAGCCTTACTGAGACTGAGTGTGACCTTCCATTTATATGATTTTATTTAAGCGATAAATTGCCTACTCCATGAGAGTGTATTTTCTCATGATTTCCAGCAGTAGTTAAATACACCAGAGGTTTTTGCTTTGTACTTCTGGCCAGAGGTTGTTTCATATTGACACTTTTGCCTCAAAAGAGGAGAGAAATGCCTTATTAAAACTGATAGTTTCTATTACATGACCTTTTCAAAAAGCATTTTACATTTTACTTAAGATTCCCAAGAAGTTGAAAGGGTACTGTACACATTACATTTCTGTTCCATTTAATTTCCCCACTCCTCTTCTGTCTTGAAACAATTAGAAACAGGGCTTCACTCTAGCTTTGAAGAAGAGACTAATTCTTATTGGAACGCAAACAGGACCTTCTCAGAAACAATATTATATCCTTGCACAGATGGAGATACAGGTGATGAGCAGTGGCTAAATAATCTGGGCTGCCTCTCCACCAGGAAAATTAGAAGTGTCAGAATTTTGAGCTATGCCAGACCACACAGAGAGGATCAGTTTCAACCACTTGGGCTGGCTTCAGGCTCCACGTTCTCCTAAGCAAACTCGCAAATACTCTCATTCCTCTCGTAATTATGTGTCTTAAGCAAATTTCAAATACTTCTTGGGATAAAGACACAGGTCAGGTACCTCAGCCAAGAAAGCTGTTCAGAAAAGGAAAAGGAATAGTTTTGTCTTTGCTCTGGTAAGATGAAGTCAGAGATACAGCTGAGGGGGTGTCCCACAGCTGCCAGATGAAAGCCCATGGGGAGAGAGCTGGAGAAGGGCTGTAGAGAAGATGCAAGGTTTCAGCTGTGACAGAAACCACAGGGGGAAAATAAAATTTGAAAAAAGAAAAAAGAAAAAAGAAAAAAGAAAAAAGAAAAAAGAAAAAAGAAAAAATAAAAAATAAAAAAGATGATGTCAAAAAGCTTGGACATGCAAGGATTTGGTTGCAAAGCTGAGATTCTGGGATGAGTCCCACTGAATTAACCCTTGGTGAGAGGTGGAGGTTCTCAGCAGCCAACTTACACTTTTCAATGTGAACTTGCCAACATACTTCAAAACACACCTGGTGTTTGTTTCCACGATGGTGTTATGCCCATTTTCTGAGGAAGGAAATGTGTGGGATGAAGGTAAACAACAGTGACACAAGGGTTAACATCCCTGGGAACTTAATTTTAATGTTTCTTTCTCAGAAGCCCATTTCTGGTGCCATGCTGGGATGCTAACAGATGAAGCATGTCTGGCTCCATGTCCCTTAATATTTCAACCTTTTATCTTCTGGTCCAGTGAGGAAGTGGTGCAGAACTGAAATGCCACCCATACTGTGACAATTCAATTGTTGTTTTATATTTTAAAAATGTCCTGTTGTTCACGGAAATGTGACACCAACAGAAACCCAATAGGAACTAGATGGAATTATTTACTTGCCTTGAACACCAGCTTCTTTATCTGCAGCAAATCCATGTTTCTTTTGTAAATATCTGCTATGATGGGGCCAGCTGGATTAAAATAATTGGGGAGTTAAAGTATCAACCCAGGAAATATGCTCATTAAAAGTAGTGCAAGGCCAAAAGGAAGGCATCAAAAAATGTTGCCATTGTTCCTTAACTTTTTGTTGTATCTTAGAACACAAAATTAATGTATATAGACATACACTAATCCCAACAGTTTATGTACCTATGTTTGTAAAGTTTATAAATTATATATCTTGCTCTTTTTTCACAATTTTGGATTTTACGTTTCCATCTTGGCATTTCAAATATATTTGCTGTGAGTGGAAAGGATGATGGCAAAACACTTCAGAATTGCTTTCGATTATATTGACTTTGAACTATATACCCTTTCCTGGCAGGATCAGCTGGCTACTGCTGCCCCTCAACCAGGGCTGGTTGACTGAGAGCTTCTAAATGTGAAGGTAGCAATAGTGGATGACAAATTACAAGCATGTGCGTGCACAAGGCTGAACCCACATTTGTATATAATTCAAGAAATGTGTGGTTTGATGTCCTGAGGGATTGTGTATGGCACCTGTGTTCATTTGATACTGTGAAAAGTAATGATGGGACCCTATAAAACCCTCAAAACAAAACAAGAAGCATATGAAACAAACTCTCCATTTACAAGAATAATTGTGTATCCTTTCCTTTGCTGTATAACACACAGTTGTATATCAAATATGTGAACAAGAAAAATTGCTTTTATATGAAATAACATTTTGAAATTAAAGAGCAAGTAAGAACACTGTATGTTTTAAAATAAATTTGTAATGTAAGTGTTATTCTCAATAAAAGGTGACTCTTATGAATTCAAGGGGCTTTTATTTCTAGAGTTGTTAAATCCTTTACCACTACATTGCAGCAAGAGAAAGCCAAGTGATTATTGACGTATGCTCTAATTAATAATTTTCCTCCTTTTCCAGAACTGTCAGCACCATCATTATTCCTATTTTAATAACAGAAGATGAAAAAATAGGCATAATTCAAAACTGCTGCTCAGTATAACATTGATGGGGGTGTAGAAAACAAGACAAAATCAAGCAGACAAGCAGAAATAAAATGATTAATGATTTCTTCAAAAAACACCATTGATTTAATAATTTGGGGTTGAATGTGGTGCATTTTGGAAAGCCCAATTAGCTGGTTGTTGGGAGGAGATAATGGTGTGTAGAGTGCCCTTGCTGAGTGCATAAAGACAGCAGCATCTAAAGGTTAAAAACGGATGCAGGAGAACCTGCTTGGAAACAATTCAGGGCTGAACATGCATGAGGTCAAGTGTGAAAACTGTTTCCTGCTTATTCTGTTTTTTTATCTCCAAGCAGAGAAGAAATCAATAATCCCATATAGTGCACACTTCTGAATAAGAACTAGCCACCCCATTCTGAGCAGCCCATTCACATGAGCTCCATGCATTGCCAGTAATAAAAAAGAAAGAAAGGACCTTTTTTTCTCCATTGCCACAAATTAGGAACAGTATTTTACCTCTTCCCTTGGTGCTGCTTTAGACAGGGGTTAGCTCATGGCCACTGCACACCTGAGAAGGACACAAAAGGTAACATACAGCTATTTGGATATCAAATGAAAATACATCACACAAACTGCTTTGACTTTAAGCAGACTCTGCAGGCAAAGCTGAAACATCCCAGAATGGGCAGAGTACTTACCCTAATTCATGGAGCAGCATTTTACCATTCTCTTATCTTTCTTTCTTTTCTTTTTAAACATAGGTGATTTCCTACAGGAGCCAAGGCAGGTACTCATAGATCCCATTGCATGAGCCAGTTCCTTTCAGTGCAGATGATTTTCTTTTCTCCACTAGCAAACATGGATTTTCTTAGTTTTGTTTCTTTGGAGCTGTACTCTGCAAGGCTCCTCCTGCTCCCATTGTGCTGCTGCAGATCATCAGTAACAGCAAGAAAAACTCTGACAATAAACTGGGCTACTTACCTGCTGGTTTTGAGCCAGCAGAGAAAGCACAAAAGTACAAAAGAATGCAGAATAAAGATGCTCTGGTGGTTAATCCCTTCTTAAAACCCTCCTGTATTGCAATGCCAGCAGCAAAACTTGACAGTGGCCAGACTGCTGCTGAGCAAAGACCTCTGCCTAACACTGTGGCTGGAAGCATCATTTCAGCTTGTGGTCTCTTGTGCTTCTCCACATGATTTATCCATCACTTGTAAAAGCTTTTAGGTAGGCACCCTCTTTTCAACTGCTGTGTCACAGGGAAATGCCACACTGTGCTGTTTAAACGCAATCTAGATGAAAGAGGACTATTTACTTATTATTGACTTGTAATAAGAAACCACTAAAGGATACATTCAAGACAAATGCAACATGCAAACCGCAGCCCCAGATGTTGAAAAATCCAGAAATTTCTGGGGGTCCTTCTGTGAAAAACCCCGGGATGTTTTAATCCCATGCCATCTCCCAGTCCCCTTGGCAGTGGGTGTCCTGCAGTGCAGTGTGTGGGTGTCTCAGCCTCACACATAGCTCTGCTGCTCCCCTCAGCCTGCTGAAACACAGCCAGGGGCCCTGGCATTTCCAAAGAGCCAACTGTGCTGTTTAACTTAATGCAGGTTCCTTAAACATCAGGATGTGATTGTCATACCTGTGCTCTCATGTCCTGCAGTAACGAGGCTTAACGTGGATTATTTTGCCATGTGCTTTGTACTGAGTGACACGGAGATGCTGATGTGCTCCTGTTGAAACTTGGGCTGGGCAAAGCAGTGGCTGAAAATCCTGGTTTGGTCTCTTGTTTTACAGGCAGAGCATAAACTGCTTGAACTTTTTATTTTTAATTGAAGTATTTCAGGATTTAGCTGCCACTGCTATAACTAAAGGCTTTTCCAGAACCATCATTTTTCTGAGGCTTAGAAATATTTGTCTAATTTCCATCCTAAATTTATTCATGGCCACTTTCTACCCACCAGTGCTTGCAAAAGCAATGTTCATTAGTGTGAATAACAGCTATTTCACAGGCTGCAGCACTGGAGGCCTGGTAGGAAGCTCCAACAGCCAGGCAGACTTGTGGGCATCCTAAATCCATTTTTCAAGGAATTCTTCAAGGCTGGAGGAACAGCTTGGTGTGAGAGCTGCATGGAAGCCAGACTCTCAGCTGGGGGGAAATGCTAGCAACAGTAGGAAATATTTCTGGATGAAAACCAATAAATGCATTGTTACACAGGATTTTACATGCAGTGGGACAGAGTTAGCTTCACTTGAGAGTAGAAGCCAAATTTTCTTTGGCTGTTATCTATCTCCTGCACCTGATGCAAGATGACTTCCAAGAGAAGAGAGAAACTCTTCAGAAGAAAGTTAAATCTTCTGGAGATTTAGCTAAACTAACATAGATTTTATTAAACAAAGGGAAAAACAGATTATTGCTTTAGTTTGCATGGAAGAATGCTTAACTCAGCATGGAACACTTTGCCAGTGTCCATGTGCTGTCCCAGGGGAGCCTCTTTGACAGCTCGTGCGATAAATGAAGAAGCAAATTGTGGCTTTGTGTCTGTGAACTGGTTGTGCTCATTTATAGTGCTACTGGGAGGCAGCAGCCTCTACCTCAGAACACAACCTGCTCCTCATTGCTGGGTCCTCTCCTTCTGACCAGGGCCACTTGAGAAGCTTTCAGCTTCAAGTATCTCCAGATGATCAACAAAACTCCCATGGAGGCAGGGCACCAGCTCTCTCTTCTCAGGATGTTCATCGGTCCTTCTGAGGAAAAAGATCTTTTTCATGCATGGCTAATTCAAATAATCAAAGGCTTCCCTGGCACAAACAGTGTTGGTGCTAACAGCAGCAACAAGCTCTGATTTGATTGCTCCAGGCTAGGGATATTACCTTTACTAGGTATCTCCAAAATTTAGTGTAAGATGTCAAAGTTAAGTCAAAATTTCTTAGTGCCACTTCTAGAGAAATCCTTGAACTGCTACTGCTCCTCCTAAACTGACATAAGCCTGGGGGTGGATTCCCAGACATGCCCTATCCATTCTGGATTCACTTCCAATTTTTAAGTGTCCTGGATTTCTGCTTATAGCATTCAGTTTTTACTGTGTTTGCCTAACAAGCAGGAAGTCTTCAACATTTTCTTACCTAAGGCTAGTAAATCACCTCACTCTATCTGAGAAGGAGAAAATACTTTCCATAATTTTCATAACACCAGCTTTTCAAACCACATCAAGAAACTAATTTGAGTATTTGTATATAAATATATTTTACTATATTTATATAAACTGCAAACATTCACTGTTAGCTTTGGTTTTAAAATATTGCCTTCTCAGAGTTCACCAATGACTTTCAGATAGCTGGGAACATGTTATGCCTCTGGCAGACATCCTGGGAAATTTATGAATGCAACAAGCCTCCAGTTCTTCAAGGATCTTTGAATAAACTTACATGTCAGCATAATGAGAACAAGCAGCAAGCTGCTGTTGATAGTCAGGGAACTTATAAGACTGTCCTGGGAGGTTCTGGAAGTTAATAACCTTTATACTCTGAGTTCCACTTTTAAAATGTAGATGAAAATAATGGTCAGTGGACATGAATCCAGATCCCAAAGAATGAGGCCAGCTATGGAATAGATTTATGTGTGTGGATAATTTCTCAGCTTGGGCATGGTGAGTCGGATGGATGATAAAGTAGTTTTATTTAAATGCATATAGCAAAATTAGGAGATGTTCCTTCTGAAGTCTGACTCCTAAGATTTCAGGTTCATATGACAGATCATGTAGTGCTAGGACTGTTTCTTTGAGGAACAGACTACTTGAGCTGGAAGCTTAGCTGTAACATGACTGAATATATGCATATATGGAAGGCAGGTTTTTTTCTGGAGTTCAGGAGCTGATTAAATTTTCATGTTTCAGGTTGCCACATATCACTGATGAATTTCTTTCAAGATGATTCATGTTTATGTATATTTTGTGTGTCAGATGGGGCCCAGGCTGGACTCACACAATGATGTTATACTTCCATAGGGATCCTGTGATGATGGAGATTGGAATGAGATCATCTTTAGGGTCCCCTTCCAACCCAAACCATTCTGTGTTTCCATGAGGATCTGCCCTTGGGCTGTTGCTTAAAGGAGAAAGCCACATGGTATTTGGCTGCTGTTGAGGAAGTCAGTGTCCAAGCTGAGCTTTGAACATGGGGCTGTCCTAAACATCCCAGATATTTCTGTGTGTGGGAAGACACAGAAGGAGGAAGAACCCTAGTGGCAGAGGTCTGTGAAGTAAGAAACACCTGGGTAAGTCTCCCACTCAGCAGTGGCATTGTCTGGTAAGTAGAGACCCCACCCAGCTGAGCTGTGCAGGTTTAGCCCCATAAACTGCACACCATGAAGGGACAATCCTCAGCCCCTATACAGCCACAGTCAGATACCTCCAGACTTCTGTAACTGAAAACTTTTCCATAGCTTTCCACAGCCCCTTTCTATAGTCCAGGAGGGAATGCAGAGGTGCCTTCCAGTGCTTCAAAAGAAGCCAATTTTGGTAAAATATTTTACCAGTTTTTGGTAAAAAGCATTGCTTTTGTATGTCTCCCAGATAAATATAGAAATAAAGCACCTTTCTTGGCATGGAGAGCTTTCTCTGAAAACAAGGGGATCCTAAAACTATTATTTGGAGCCTGAAAAGCTTGACTTTGCAAACTCAGAGTAATTTTGAAGAAAATCTACTTTAAAGTTTGCTTTAACTGATTTTTTCATCACTTATCTCAGCAAAAGAACATTGGTCAGGGCTTTCATGTGTGGTGGCCCATATTGCATTTATGTTTACAAGTCCTGCAGTGCCCCTCATCAGTAGGAAACAGCAGTGTCAAATAAAAAATAAACAAAAACAAAAAAACCCCTAAAATCTGCTTCTATGCTGCATTGTTGTTTTGTCTGTTGTTACTTACAGAGATTCACAGGAGAAGAGTAGCAATTAAAAAACTGCTAGGATCACTTCAGGTCAATTTTTATTATTTGTGACACTTGGAATGAAATGCTAATTACAGGTCAATGTAGCAAAGGCCTACTGATCCTGCCAGAGAAGCCACAGCCATATTTTCACAGAGATCACACACTTTGCTGCTTCAGGAAGACACCACACCCAAGAGGACACAATCAGTGACAGGTTGCCTCAGGCGAGCACACTAAAGCCAGAGGATGTTTCAGGTATGAAGGTATTTGGGAAGGATAAACAAGGATCCATTTGTGTTGGTGGTAGCCTGGATGGAGGTGTTTTATCTGGGGCACAAGAAACATTTGAGATCTTCATAGCACAAACAAATGCAAGGAGAAGCTTGTAACTGTGCTCCTGTTTGGTGAATGAATGATGAGCCATTGGTATCCCCAGTCACCCAACCAGCCTCATGGCAACTGGCTTCCAAGACTTGCAGAGCAAGGTGAAGAAAGCGATGGGAAAGCACTTTTCTGAAATCAGGAGGCCAGACATCCAGTCCCTAAGTAAACCTTGTCAAATGTCCCTGGGTGCTGTGCAGTTTTTTAGGCCTTTTGTTTTACTTTTAGATCAGACAGATTTCTGCTGGCTAAACCTATTCTTTATTCAGTCTTACCACAGTAAAAAGGCAAAAAGCTTTTCCACAATGTGCCACACAACATGAGAACTATTGTTCACCACAGTAGTACAACTGTACCAGAAAAGGCTTGTCTTCTACTTTATACAGTATTTCAATATATGTTAATTTTAGTCCTATGAAATATTAGTATAATATAGTGGAAATAGAAAGCAAATACTGCCAGTGGGATGGTTCTGATCAATACTGATGCATCTCCTTTGTATTGCTTACTACTTCAGGATACAAACAAAAAGGCACAAATACTACTGAAGGATTTTTTTTCCACTCAAGTATTTTAAAGTTTTTCTTGTAGCTGCTGTTACAGTCCTAGCCATAAAACCAGAAGATTGGCTGCACTGAGCCAATCTAAAGATCCAATATCCTGTCTTTGGCAGAGAGTAATAACAGATGCTTGGAGAAAGAATGTAAGAAATAGCACATTTATAGAGTGATCTTTCCCCTGGTATGCACTCACCGTTTCCAGCAATAACCATTTAAGGGTTTCCCGCGCCAGCCGTGGCATCCAGACCATCATGTTTAATGAGGAACTCCTCTCCCTGGGCTGTCACCAGGTTGTTGTAATTAGGTCCTGAGTAATTCCACGCCAGCTGGAGCTGGGCAGAGTCCAGACGGCTCCTGCAAAGGGCTCGGGGGTGCAGTCCCTGGGGCAGCCCTCCTGCCTGGCACCCTCCTGCAGGAGGCAGAGCTGCCACTCAGCCGCTCCCGGGGCAGTGGGCAACCGTGTGTGCTGAGACCCAGGCCAATCCCCAACACAGCCTGGCACAGGTGCTCTGCCAAGCAATGCTTCTCCTTGGGGTGGGGTGACAAGGAAAAAAAGAAGAAAGGAAATTATATGAAACACAAGCCTTTCCAGGAGCCTTCCTGTAAACTGTTACTGCTGGAAAGCTGTAATTTTGCATGTTTCAAGAAAAAGAGGTAAAACTTGCATACACTTCCCTCTGGTTTATTGATATGGTTTTCCAGGAACAAAACACCTTTCTTTATGAATGCTTTAAGTGACTGAATGAAGGTTATGGCCTTAAACTGAAAGAGAGTGGGTTTAGGTTTGATATCTGGAAGGAATCCTTTACTGTGGGGGTGATGTGGCAGGGGAACAGGCTGCCCAGAGCAGTTGTGGATGCCCCATCCCTGGAAGTGTTCAAGGCCACTTTGATGGACTCTGAGCAACCTGATCTAGTGAAAGGTGTTCCTGCCCATGTGTCTTCCAAACCAAACCATTCTATAATTCTATGACTCTTCATTTAAATCTATGATGCTACTTTCTACAATATGTTAGATAAATCGAATTTTCATAAATCCAAGTCTTCCCTCCCATTGTTTTTCTCTTTGGCCTCAGACTTGCTTACATCTTCCCCATATCTTCATATGAGAGTTCTTGCTATATTTTTTGGGTATTACAGGTCCACGTAGCCACCCCAGCATCATGTTTCCACATGGGGTGAAGGGCAGCTGTGACGTGAAAAGGGTCAGACTCCTGACTAGGTGGCCTTGGACTGTGCACCTGCCCAAGCCCCCAGGAAGAAAAAGAACCCAAAAAGGCAGAGGAATCACAGCAACAGAACAACAACACCCTCAAACAAAAAAAAAAAAAGTATAAGTACTTGTATTCTGGAACCATGGAAAAGCTATTCTTCACCTGAATGGCCTGTGCTGTCACACTCTGAGAAAGCACTGCTGGGCTAAGCTTCTCCCCAGGTCCCTCATGAGGACTCTCCCAAGGCTGCCTGCTACTGAGATGGGTTTTTTCCTGAATTTTTCCTCCATCTGGAAAATGCAGCTCTGTAATTCTACTTTGTGTGGTACAGGATTTGTGAATTAGACCACATCAGGACTGAGGATCCAACTAAAACAATGGCTCATGCCGCAGTCAATCAGCAGCCCAAAGCTTAGCCATTAAGGAGTTAGAGGCCTTAGGCTGCTGCATTACAGAAAAAACACCTCATCCATATATCTGCTGATGGGCCTAGTCTGTAAAGACTGCAATTTTGGGAATGTCTAATTGATTCAAGTTCAAGAACAACCTTCTTACTTTAAGGTAGACAAAGCTGTTGAGACCCTGCTGGCTCCTCACATCCCAGCTTTGAGCAACTGGCTGGGTCAAGAGACCTGTAACTCTCAAACTGCAATAGGGATCTCTGGTGAAGGGCTGGGTCATGAGAGAGACATCTCAGCCACCCAGGTGAGTTCATTTTTGCTGGAGGCTGTTTTGCCAGAGAAGCAAAGCATCCCTGAAAGTTGTTCAATATCTGAAGAGAAATTCAGAAACATAATCTGCCTTTAGGTATGTGCTCAGTGTTATCCATGAACACTTGCAAAAAGGCAGATCAGTGAAAAGTGAGGGATTTGGAAGATTCTGTTTGACCCCATTGTGAAAAATAAGGGAGGAAACATGTATGACACACATAAAAGACAGCAGCAAGCACCTTCAATTAGAAGACTGTCATGTTAGAGAATTGCTGCATTTGCTTTCAACATCTTTCACCCACTGCTCTGTGACAGAAAATCTTCAACAGAGACAAATCTCACTCTCTTTTCAGCTATCTCATGATATCCCAGACTCATTTTCAGTGGTGTTTGTATATCACTCCTCACCTGACAAAGCTCTGTGCTGACAAGCTTGTGCAGGTTCAGCCAGATTCCTTTGTTGGAGGGAGAGCACTTTTATTGAAGAGGTTCACACCTGAAACAAAGTAGGGTGTCACGGTTCTGGTTCTTGGTTCTAGTAATGCCCTTGGCTTTGAAGCAGCCTGAGACACCTGATACACCATCATCTACATGAGGAAATGTTTTTCCTTTGTGCTCTAAGGAATTCGTTCTCCCTCTGACTATTAATTTTGCAGTGTACTATGCACTCACTTGCAGGTGTTAGTGAAGATAATTTTTGTGCCAATTAAAGCTCTGTCTTGGCACAGAGATCATACAGCTTTGCAGGTTGCTTTTCTCCTGCCTGGAGAACATATGTTTCCCTCTTATTTCCACACCTCAGCTTTGGGGACAGCACCGTGATAAACAGTGGCACGACCTGTCTTCCTGAGCTGCTCCCTATAATTTTAAACAGAAGCTACCAGAGACACATGTGAGACAACAGCTATTCCTGACTACCAGCCTTGCACCACTGATGTGTGAACTCACCCTCGTGGTAGTCCATGAATGACTGTGGTCCCACATGACCCCATGTCCTTTGCAAATAACCTCCAAAGCCCATGGGATGCCACAATGACCCTTGAGCTGGGTACCTCCTTCATTCTGCACTCACCACTACTATGATGTCCCTGACACCCTAAGGACCCTTCCACACCAGCTAACTACCAGCTGGTGGTGACAGAAGAACTGCAGACTCCTGCAAGGCCCTGCCTACTCACTTCTAAAGATGGAAAGAAAACTAATGTCTGCAGGGAAGCTCCGGAAAGATTTCCTGAAAAATTAATTGATGCATCTTACATTCTGCCTTTGCTGCTGTCAGTTGCACAGCTTTAGGACTTGCAGCCACTGCAGGGTTGTCCCAAGGAGACACACTCAGGAAAAAAGCCATCCAGAACCTCCTCAGCCTCATCTTTGAGGGTTGAGGAAGGTGAGGCACTGGAACAGGCTGCCCAGAGACGTTGTGGATGCCTCATCCCTGGGAGTGTTAAAAGCCGGGTTGGATGGGGCTCTGAGCAGCCTCTTCTAGTGGAAGGTGTCCATGCCCATGTCCAGTGGGGTTGGAACTAGATGGTCTTTAAGGTTCCTTTCAACTCAAACTGTTCTATGATTCTGTGATCTTTCTCTCCTTCATCCTTCCTCTGTGCCTTTGCTCAGTCCTCTCACCACTGCACAACTGTAACTTTGCTGCAGTCTGCTTACATTTATCTACAGTATGATCACAGAAATTTCCAGCAATTCCTCCACATGGGCTGAGCCTCAGCTCCTTCCTCCCAGCTAAATGTTGGAAATGGAAAGGAACAATGGAACGTTTTTAGACTGATTTGGGTTCCAGATTACATTTCCTGCTGATAGGTATCCCACTGGACACAGGAAAGAAATCTCTCTCTCTCTTTTTGCTTCTCCCATCACACAGAAGCTGAGCAATGCAGGCAGTGTTTAACTGTGATACCAAATGCAATAGAGAATCACAAATGCAAACCTGCCCTTGTGCAAGGTAGCAGTGCCTTGTGTGCCAGTGGGCTGTGGGCTGCTTCCTGGGCACCACTTTGCAGTGCACTTGTAGCCATTTTCAGATGCAGATGTGCACTGGAATTTTCAAATGAAATTCATGCACAATTCAAGTTGACTAATCCCTTGGTGAGAGTTTATCCGGGAAATATTTTGATATGGCAGAATGTCTTGTGGTTTGTGATAGATGAACACTTGAGGAGGAAGGCCAGAATGTGAATTGAAGATGTGGGCATGTAACTGACTGTGGGTAAACCACAAGAGGACAAGTGGCTGCACACAGCTGGGTACTGCACACATGAGGGCATCTGAAATGGAAATGAAGCACATTGGTCTAAAGTGTCCCACCATGGGCTCACTGCAGCCAAAGGGAAACTTCGTGCTGCTTTTGCTGGATGTTGTGCACCATTCTGTGCTTCTTTCCCTCCTTTTCCTTTTGCTGTAAAAATTGTTGTGAAAAAATTACCCCAAGCATTCTCTGCTTTCTTGATAAAGCACAGAAAGCAAGCTCCACTTTCAAATATTTCTCAAAATGATTAACTATCCATCAACAAATATAATCTGTTATGGTATTTCTCATCTAACAATAGCTTTTAAGTGAACATACGTAGATACTTACAGCCAGGCAAAGAAAATCCAGAAAAGAAAAGCAGGCATCATGAAAAGCAGGCATCATGAAAAGCAGGCATCACTCTTCAAATAAATGAGCAGAATTTCTCTGTCCAAGAAGTGAAATATGTATTTATTTTGTGGCATTAGGCTTTTGACATCCTTAGCTATTTGTTTTTTCAGTTTTAGTATCTGGATTTTGAAAATGGTCTCACTTCTGAATTTTCCTGAGAATTTATATGCAAATTTGAGCTGCATTCCATCTGACATGCAAATACTATAGTCATTGGAGATACAGAAAATGGAATGCTGTTGCTAACTCAATCTTCTCTTACAACTTCTGTGCACATCATATACAAGTGAGAATTCAAATGTCATTAGTCTTCCAAAAAGTCATGCTTGTACAAACAAAATAAAGTTTTTCTAGATGTACTATAAGATTAATGAAAGGTCCCTTGTTATATGATGGTAGAAATATCTTGTCACTGCAGTATCTAAACACTCCACAAACCAAAATAATTAAACCAATATTAAAGCACTGCCACAATGAGGATCAAGCTACTTATCTTGTGAGAATGTGTGCAGAGACCAATGTAAAGTAATGTCAGCCCTCTAGTGTTAAAAAACAGCTTACATTTTCATGGTTCTGTGATACTTCAGAAGAAGGCTCAGCTATCAGAAATTGTTGATATGGTCTGTTTGTGGCACTTCTGACTGCCCAGCTCCTGGGGAATATAATATTTGATTACAACTGTATATGACTGATATATTAAAACTCTGTAGTTAGATTAGCTCAGAACACTGGTCTTAAAATTGTATCAAAACCTTGTCCTGATGAAAAGCGCTGATTTACTTGAAAGAAAAAAGGGTTTGATGAGAAAGCAATCTGAGCCTGAGTCCTGTTTGTGTCTAGAAATGAAGAAAGAGATTCTCTGTGTGCTTTGTTCAGCTCAGTCATCTGGGGTAAGGCAAGGAATTTACTGCACCAGCCATAGCATGAAACTGAGAAGATGTCAGGCATGCTCCATGGTGTGGCAGGGAGGCTTGTAGGAATATTGGGGTTACAGACCTGTTCACACCATATCCAAGGCCTGCACAAGGTGGAGGGAACCATGCCCAATACAGACTAAATGGAATGACTCCTTGGGGCTGGTTGCTGGTGTAAATTGCCCCAAACTGCCCAACAATATCTTGGGGCAAATTGGTTGGAGTGGCACATGGCAGAGCCAGGGCTGCCCTGGCACTGGGTTCCAGGGATGCTCAGGGAGCAGGGTGATGTATCAGCAGAGCCTGAGACAGCTTTTAGTTATCATCTCAGCTGCTTCTGGAGAGCATAAGAAGAGGCTCCTTCACTCTAAGGACTTAAAACCTTATAATTAAAGGTGTAGGTATTAAGAGGGCTGATGTGTAGACCTGTGGGAGCACTCTTGCTATTAGAATAAAAGCAAGGTTATTTGGGTTTAAACGTAGATCAATATAAAAAAATCTTTAAAGTGAAATAAGCATTTCCACAGGTATTCAAAGTGATTTAGAGAAATCAATTTGCAATAACAGGTTAAATTTAAGCTGGTGCAACTTCCTCACATAGATAATCCCTTACAGATACAAACTGAATTGATGAATGCTTATAATGTTGAAATACATCTACAGGCCAACGTCAGATAAATATTCTTGCTGTTGCTGATACAATTAAGATGAAGGTTTTAATACCTGGATTTTTGAATCTTGAGCATTTTACAGAGCTCAGAAAAAGCAACTGGGTGAAGAGTTAAATCAGCAAAGTTCAGGACATTGTACTTTCCAGTGGAAGAGCTGGAGCTGGCTAATTGCAACTGCATTTGACACCTTCTTAAAAACCTTTTACTGAATCACACCCTCAGGATTGTCTGCAGTGTAGGAGTGCATAAATGATATACCTAATATCACTGCTCTGAAAGTGTTGGCAGGAAAGCTTAGGCAAGCCTTTTTGTCTGTTGGCTGCTCTTGGCTGCCCAGGCACCATCGTGACAGACGTGTCCCTCTCCTGGCAGAGCAGCCTGAGGGGACCTGCATCTTCTCAGCCCCTGATGATCTTTTTAGAGATTTAACTCCCTGCCACTGAGGGTGCAGTGGAAAAGCAGAGTTTTGTTGTGCAGGACAGAGGCACAGACATCTATTTGCATCTACCAGCTTTGAGGAGGAAGTTGCTGTCCTCAACAGCTGAGTGGCCAAGGCCAGCAGTGCCTACAAGCACTGTAAAACTCACCACCAAGTGTCTGCTGGCACTGGAGGACTTGACAGGGAGCTGAAGAGGAACTGGGAAAAGTGATTTGTTTTTTTCCTTGGTGATGTTTAGTTTTTGAAATACTTGAATTGCTTGGGGGGATGAATACTTGAATTCTGGGGGAGCACATGCTGAAAATGAAGAATATGCTTAAACACTGTCCCCTTTACATGAAAATGGAGTGCACCTAAAAGGAAACCAGAAAGCAGGGCATGAGCAAGGATATGACATCCAGCTTCTCTGCCAATGAACTCAAGGACTGATTCTCTTCTGTTACCTTCAAGGGAAGGTGTACTTACCAACAGTAATCCCACCACAGCCACTTCCAATGTGTGGAGGACCCAGTGAGAACCTGACTGCCCAAGTCTCTAGGACACATTGATATTTGCCTGGCAAAAACTAATTTGTTTCCAACCTTGGCAAAAGTCTTACTGAAACAAAGCAATTCCCAGAGACATTGGAGGCTTGTGCCACTGGTGGCTGACGCCTGAATTCAGAAAGAAGGCCAATGTCAACAGCTCTTCAGGCTGATGGACAGTGTTTTGGGTTTTTTTCTTCCTTTCCTGTGTGTGCTCAAGACATTTCTTGCCTTTCCAGTAAGATGCCCTTTAATGGAACACACTTTTGTAGGTGCTCAGGTAATTCACCCAAATTCCCCAGGGCAGATATGGAAGTCAGGTGAAAGTATGAAACCAGTAAGGGTACTGGAATAAGCATCTGAGACAGGAACCTGTGGAAGGGGATAAAATGCCACTGCCTGTACACTTGGCTCACTGATGGGTTAATAACTTCGTGCTTAGAGGTTCTTCATTGAGAACAATGGGCAACAGCTGCTAATGGGGCCTGACACCAGCGCCCTTGGGATGAAGAGGAAGGTTAATTGAATTCTAGTGAGGCTCCCTTCATGTTTCAGAGCAATTGAACAAACCAGGGCAGCCAACTTCCCAGCATCAGCCTATGTATTGTGGCAAGTTCATCTGTGGTGTGACTAAACTGCCTTCAATAGCAGGAAGGAATTTAGCCTCTGAAAGCTAGATTCAGGCAGACTGAGATAATCCTATTGGAAATTCTGACAGCTCAGGCCAGTGTTTGTTTTCACTTGTGGAAATCTTGCAGAAGGAATGGGCATTCTTGGATGGGACGTTGCTTGCTAGTTCTCCAAGTGTACTTTGGAGTGCAAACCCTTCTACCTCAGCTATTCATGGACACCCTAATCTGCATGGGCATGTTATGAATAAAAGAAGAGAACAAAGTAAGATTATTCTCACAAAGTTGTTCACTTGCTCTTGGCATTTAATCTGGCTTCTCAGAAGCTGTGATGCTGGTCTTTGAATGCAGACAATACTGAATGTAATGTTATTTTGAAGATGTTTAAGCCTGATTGCTCCACATTAGTTAAAACAAAGATGGTATTTTCAGTGTGTAAAGGCATAATTCATGTTTTCAGCTCTTAATTCAGTTGGATATCTTTCAAAATAAATGGTTTCAGGTTATAAGTTTTGTCATTAAAAAAGTGATTGAAATCTGACTTGACTTTGAAATGATATTGAGATACATCTTTGCTGTGTGTTCTTATACTTCTCACACGCAACTTTTTTTTGAGCACTAGTAAAATGCACTACACTTTTTGCCCAACCAAGTAGTGAAGACTTTTACAATTTGCTTCCTATGGAACAGAGCTCTCTCAGTAGATGAAAAGAAGCCTAAACACCTTCCTCTTTTCATTTGTATAGGGTAACTTTGCAGGTAGCAATATTCTCCCAGCAATCTTTTGTTTACCTTTGCTCAGGATCTATTCTTGTTTGAACTTTTCTCTAAGGCTGTCTGGACTGACTCTGACTTCCTGACACATTATTTCCTCTTTGTGTCTCTCCATTGTTGGTTTAAGCTGTTTGAACTCCAGTCATTCTTCAGCTTCTTCACCTTCATGTGCAAATGTGCATCAGTTGCTCTGCTGCAGAGTAGGACCTTCTTTAGTTATGCTGGGGGTGCTGTACTAAGGAGGTTTTTACCTTAAACTGCTTGTTTGCCTGTGTATATATTATTTTCATATCTTTGTAACTTCATTCGACTTCCTATATCTGCAAAAGTAAAAGAGGACACACCCACTCACCCACCCACACTCACTCACATCCAGGCTCTGAAGCAGAGAAGTGGGTTAAATAAAAATAAATAATGAACAGTCCTATTTAGTCCCATCGTTTGACTGAGACCCCTTGTGGCAGTACTGATGAGGTCAGTAGCTGGAGTTAAAAAATCCAAAGGCCCTCAACTACAAGCATTTGAAAGCACCTCTACATAATCCTGTACAAACCACAGAGATTGTTACTATGCAGCATTATCATGGATGAGCCAGATACACCCAATGCAGTTACAATGAAAAGCAGAGGGAGGAATATGCTTAAAGCAACTCACTTTTATTGACAGTGTTCTGTAAGGCAAGGGAAAAATGTTTGCCAGATTTTTTAAAAAGAAGGCTTGCAGCAAGAGTGATCTGCAGTTCAATGTATTATCGAACTTTCAAATATACTCTTTTTTATAAATCAAATATTTATCTTTTTGTCATATATACAAAAGCTCAACTTAAACAAGCATAAAATAGAACACACAGTAATGGACTTGTATATGAAGTCTTGTTGATGGTTCATAATCTAGTAAACAAGAGAACGTACACATTCTTTTACTATAGAGTTACAGCTGACTAGATTTAAACTTAAATATACCCCAAAACACATAAACTCCCACAAAATACAGATGTGTTCAATATGACTATTTTAGAAAAAAATCTCTAAACAATGTTCAGTCATACAGTGGAAAAAAAAAAAACTGACAGATGCCAAGAAAGCTGTATTTCATGGCCAAAACTAATTTTGCATTTTTGGTGAAGGCATCTGTGTGTTTTCAGTTGTATACTGACCGCTCTACGTGAGTATTTTGGCCAGAAAAAACTGCAGAACACTGGCTTTTGTCTACTTTTGAAAGGATACATTTTTGAAGTGGTGATTTAAATAAACTGTGAGCCTCTTACAAGATCTCACATCAGGCCATGTTAGAGCAAACTATCATTTCCATAGGAAACAATGGTAACAGAAAGGTCCCAGCTATGCTATAAAACCTAGTCGGGGCCAAGCAACAAAATCTGCAACCGCTTAGTTCTTCCCGGAGGGAAGGGCACAATTTTACCCCACATTTTTTGACAGCCTTAGATTCAGAAACTAGCAAACATGTTTGTGTTTTGTGGCTTTCCTTCTGCACCTCCATATCTGTATAGCATTGGCCTTTCACTGGAAAAACTTTTATGAAAGCGATAGCTGCTTTTTCACTGGCGATAATGTAGCACTGTTGGTGGCTCATAAAACAAATGAAGGCTGACATGTCAAATACAATGTGTTGGGATAAAAGGGACAAAGGTACTTAACCACAGTAGAGTGCCATGCCTTACCTTTGCAGGCTTGTAGCATGAACAGTAATATGGGTAGGTAAAATTCTACCTATACAGGCAAAATTGAATGTATTTTTAAAGACGTATTTTGTAATTAGAATCCACAACATGCTAAATTTTATCACAGACAAGAAGAAAATTATCTTACGACTACACAAGAAAAATGGGACTCAGCTAACAGAAGAATAATGACACTGCACATATATATGTAACCAGTACATTCTGAAAATGAAGCATAAGTCTATGTTTTTCATGTGAAAGTCTTCTCTTGGATGCTTAAATGCACAGTTTTCATGTATTTTTTCTTTTTCCCCCCTGTTTTCTCTATGAAAATCAAGCTCTTTGCATAATTAACCAAACCCCTAAGATATTTACATTTTAAAAGCCAATCCCTCACCTTTTGATTTTAAAAGGAGTTATCCTATATCTTGCATATTTTAAAAAAGGTCCAGAGAAAGCTTAGAATTGTAATTCAGAATCTGTACTTTGTAAAAATACTTCCCTTGAACATGAAGTCAGTGCTGACCTCTTCAGGTCATTCATGAATAATAAAATCTTTCTAAAGAAATGTTACTAAATAAGAACTGAGGGAAAACACAAGAAGAAGAAATACATTACCCCTGTATTGTAAGGTGTTGCTACTTTAAAATATGGTAAAGATTGAAGAAAAACACAGAGGTGCTCATATCAAATTTTCACTATGATTGAGAACACACGAAATATTTCAATGCTCTGTCTGCTAAAGCCAATATATAGTCTTTCTGGCTTTGTTAGTACTGCTGTAGTATACAGGTTTCTTAGAGTAGTTAGTACCTAGAGAGGTCAATTCTAACACGTAAGTGTGTGCTATGCTTCATAGGGCTGAAGGATAAGCATAAGAGAAAATTTATTATATTTATTTTAAAGAAATCATACATCACACAGCATCTTCAATTCTAAACATGGAAAATCAGACTGTAGTATGACTTAAATCTTTTTCAGATATCAAGAAGGTCCTCTCCACTCTCATCACTCTCCACAGTTAATTGTCTTGTCCACCATTTCTTGACTTCTGATCCACAGGAAGCAGCATCAGACATGGGATTCATTTTGCATGCAACAGATTTCATAGTTGAACGTCCACCAAAACGGAGGTTGACTGAAGACACTGAATGGCTTATTGGTTTGGGAGCTATGAAATGAAACAGAAAGTTCTGTATTAGAGTAGATCTGCTTCTTGAACATTTTTGCTTAGAATTCAGGTATACAGAACTAGCTGGACTGAGGCACCTTTAAACTAATTTAGTTCAGATAGAGTAGGGCTCTGTTCTAATGTTGGTGGGTTTTTTTTGTTTTGTTTGTTTGTTTTCCCAGCTCCAGATGTTCACACTGCTCCCACTAATCTGCTGGTAGAGCAGTTCAACTGAGCAGTGCCTCACTTCCTTCTGCTGGGATAAATGATGCAAGAGATCTCTTCTTATCCGGCTAATTGCAACCTAAATGATTTAGGCAGTACTTACATGAGCTAACCTGCTGGCAAAAAGGTGAAAATAGTAAATGTGAGGAAGGAGGGGTGGGGAGGGGCATGCGGGAAGCTTTTAGGAGTAGCAGCTATATCTAGAAAATGATACTTTACCATGGCCCAGGGGTTGAAGCCAGTACAAGTTGCTGGTATGGCACTAAACCACATGTCTAAGTCTATAAACCCCACAATTGATCTTAATGATGCTATTCATGATCTTAAATACCTGTCTTTGTTGGACTTGAGGCAGACTACTTATCTGCCAGCTGTATTGTGCATGGAGATGACCTTCCTTTTTAAAACCATCCACTGAGGAAAGTTAAAAATTGACATGGACCACATCAGTGCTAAGAAAGGAAACCCTGAGCTACTCATTCTTTCAAGCTTTCTCACTTGAAAAACCTGTGCAGTTGACCACAGTAGTATGATTCCTCCTTATCATGCTTCCTCTTTTGCTCTCTCTTATCCAGAAAAATGTTGATCTTTGCTGCTCACTGATATTTAAATGGAAATAATGGATTGAATCCTCTCTATTAAACTATCCTGTTTCTTGTACAAGTACACTGGCCACAAAAGTAGGGTCAATGGTAGTCAAAAGAACAGCATGGCTCTCTCTCCTACTTCCACTTAGATACAATTATGATCTGAACAGTGGCAGCCTTTAGAGTCAGCGCTCTGATTCAGAATAGGATTGACCGATGTCAAAGGTCCTGAGTAAGTGTATGAAAAAGTAAAAAATGCAACTGTTTGCACAGGGCAATGCTTGAGCCCATCTCCCAAACTTTCAGAATTGTGAAGAAAGGGAGAAACTGCTTCATGTCAACAGTCATGATGATAGGAAAGCCCTGATGTGGGGGCAAGCAGCAGCCAGGAGACAGAACTGTGAATCATGAAGCTTCTCTTGGCCTTGGCATTGCACAACAGCAATTTTGCATGTGTGGACTCTACTGATAAACATTTTCACTTACCTGATGGCAAACGCCATTGTCCAAATTTCCGCTGAGGTTTCCCAGCATCTCCAGAGTCTTGTCTATAGCCACCTCTGTCAGAAAGTGTTGGGCTAAGGAGCTGCTGCTGGCTACTCGTCTGAATGGAGAAAAAAGAATCTCAGCCATAGCTCCCCACTGCATGGGTGTAACCCTAGGAAGGGATAACTTTCTATTCTATTTCAAGCTTTATCCATGAATACAAACAAAACATATTGCCATTGATTCAGGCAGCATGCTTTCTACCCTTTAATATCCCAGAAAACTACCATGAGCAGGCAAAAGTAAAATGATCACATGGGCTCTCAATGCCATTTGTCCTATGGAAGGGCATAGGACAAATTACTATTTGTCCTATGAAATTATTCTCAGCCAACTACAACCACTGTAGAAAGCAGCCCTTACGTTGTACCTTCTATATTCCCTATTGTGGAAGAGCTCAGGATTCCTGCTTAGAGGTCCCAGCATGCCCAGTGTTCTCACTCTCAGTGTAAACACTACTTCAGAATGCCTGAAATGGAAAGCTTCGCATCCCCAAGCCTGCACACAGCTCATGCAAAAGCTGAGAGCTGGGGCTGCCAGAGTTGTACAGCTGAGTTTGCCCCTTGTGATAGCAAGACAGCTGAATATGTTGGGGAATTACTGCCTTAGAGCACCCTGCCTTTACATCTGATGGCAAAGAGTGAAGCAAAACAAGGTACTGTTTATGACCTTTTCGGTTAAAATTATGTTTACAAAAGAACAAATAAGAAACACGGAAGTTTTCTGAATTTGTTATGAGTAGCTGATGGTTTTCTGGATAACATACCTCTGGCTGTGCACTGTTATCTTGATTAATTGCATTCATATCTTCACTTGGCTGTGTTGTCTCAATGCTGGGAGGATTCAGAAATCGGCTCAGCTCCTGCTGTTGGCTCTCTCGTAGGCTGTGGATAATGCTGCACGACTGCTGCTGTTTCTATCAAGGTGCAATATGTGATGAAAAAAATATTCTCATTTGTGTGTCAGTGTTTGATTTTTTTTTAAGCATTCTAAATATTTAACTGAACAGTGAGCACCAGCTGTGGAACCCAGGTGCATTGATAGAGATCCATGTATTAGATTTTGCTATTTAAACAAAGTGCAGCATACTTCTAACCTTTAGGGAATAGAGGATGAAACTCATGAACTACATTAAGTGGAAGGCACATTGCTCAATTGTTGGTTTAAACCTAGAGTTTAAACATGTACAAAGTTTTGAATTTATCAGTTAAAAATCCTTGCAAAGAAAAAAGAAAACCAGGAAATTGGTAGAGATTCACAGGGAATTACCTGAAGGCAATGAAAAAATTCTCATTTCTTTCATGAACTTTGGAATGGGCTGTCAGTAAGACTGAATAAAATAGTACTGAAAACCTTGGGACTAAGTATAGATTTACAGTACAAATAGAAAAACAAACCTGCTACCATCATGATTTTACAATCTAATTTGCTTTTAAATTAAAATAAACAGCACTTAGGAAGCGTTTCACTTTCCTGGGTAGTTTTCACATGATCCCTCCAGGGAGATGTAGAGAATAACAAGAGAATTTGAAAATATATCTTAACTTCCATAATTACATTCAGTTTACAAAAGGTTCATATAATGTGAAATGATCTGAACCATATTATTAGAGTGAAATGAACAGCATATTTACTTTAACATAGTGTAGTTCAATATCATAATGAAAAGAACAACAGAGTTGAACAAACCCAGAACTGAGAGCTGAGATTAAATTTACTGCCATTATTATTGAAGAGATGAGATAAATTGAAACTATGTATCACTGAACACTGATGTTTCAGCTGGAATGTACATTATATTCAAAATGTCCAGCTCAGTTTTTTATAAATTAACAAACAGAAGAAGACAGATGCCATTACCATAGATCACTATAGAAAATCTCCAATCACAAGAAGTAATTTTTTATAAAAACAAAAAAATATATGTGTAGAAACCTGGACTCAGACTTACAGTAGCTGAAAATCAGTCATCAATGCAATGAGGTTGTGACTTTTTATATAAAGGAAGAGTTGGTTTTGGAAGAAGACATGAGAATAACTGCAAAATTTAAATGAAAGTTCTTCTTTTGGGTCACTCAAATGATTTATCTTAATACAGGCTCCATTTGGAGAGTCATCTACAGGTTTCTGATCTGCCAGCAGAGGCAAGGAAATTATACAATTATGTTCTGTGAGGAAGGATTAGGCCTATGAAGTTTCATTAAATTTAATTTTTTTTTTTAATTCCTTTGACTTTGGTCTCTGCACGTGCATCTTCCTGTCATATTGAAAAGACATAAATTTTGACAGGAAGACAGTTTTTGCCTTCAAAAGATGCTTATTTTTGTAGCACTTTCAATTGAGCTGTAAAAAACTTTTTTTTTTTTTGCTCAGTTAGCAACTGCTACGTACTTCTTCACATAAGTATTATCATGACTCCAGAGTAAATGAAGCATAGTGACAGCAAATTCCAGCATTGTTGAACAGTTCAATTTATGCAGCCATTTAGATGCTGCTTTAGCTTGACTTACTGCTCTGATTCGCTTTAAGCACTTTTTCAGCCACATTCGTATGGTCTGTTTGGCTACCTCCTCTTCTATGGTATATTCCAGTTGTTCCCTAGCAAGCAGCTCTTCCAGTTGAAGACTTTTTCTAATATCCACAGACCTATATGAAAGCATGCTGGAAGAAACACAATTTATTTCTTTCTAGATGCTGGTGTCTTTATATTTTAATTTAGAAAATCAAAGCTCATACTTAAGACATTAGTACAAAAATATATAATTCAGGTGCATGCATGCAGTAAATTCCCATTTGAAGCTAAAATTCTGCTGAGGTGATTTTAGAAGAGACTTATGGTGCTGAAAACAAAGACCTTATCACCTACATCCAGCTATCCAAAACAGGTGAACTACTGAACTGTAAGCAATTAGGGCATTTGTGGTGGTTTGGGTTTTCTTTCCCCTAAGTGTTTACGCTTGGATAATGTTCCCATTTCTATTTTATTTCCAGTCAGGCTCACTGTCATGTTGCTACATTTGAAGGTACATTTCACTAGTTGGGATACAAGAGGAACATGTGACTGCAGTTTGTGACAAGCCTCCTGCAATGAAAATGTTCAAATTACTTAGAGCTGATTCCCTAGGATCTGTATTTTCCATCGCTAATATTTTTGCAGGAAAAAAAGGGAAATCTAGTTTTTGTAAAGCATTTTAAATTACAGTGCCTCTGTGGCTACGATTCTTGCCTTCTCCCAAGCCTAATGACTACCTGTGAGCCTAGAAAGAAACACAAGCTGTTTTATCTGTTCTGAAAGTGTAGAGAAAATCTCAGGGTACCTGAGCACGTCATGAAAAGTGACATCACCACCATTGTGGAGCCGCTCCATTTCATAGCACATGTGCTTGAACAGCAGCTTGTCCTTGTCGAGATCCACCTCCAGCCTGCCTCGCAGAAGCCTCAGCAGAAATTTCACTCGGAAGGTAGGGATTACACCCTGCATTAAATTGCATCATATATGGTAAATTATTACTGTGATCTAACAACCAATTCAGATATTCAACTTGATCACCGAGAGAAAAACTCTTTCTCCTAGCCTGTTTAAGTCACTGTGAACACATTGCTGAAGAATGTGCACATTCAGCCAATTCTTCAGCAAATTCATAGAAGTCTTTGTGGTTATTTGACTCATATACAGTAAGAATCTATGCTGTTAATTTTGCAAGAATTTTTCAAAATTGCTTGGGGATTTAGTTTCCCTATTTGCATTCATCTGTAATTAGAATCATATTCCCAAAGAGCTGCCTTTGAAAAATGGAAATTAAACTACAGTTTAAACACTCATAGCCATGCCTATAACTGATTGTAAACCTGTGCCCTTCTCTGTGCATTTCTGGATGAACAGAAGAATGTTGAGTTTACTGGCTTTTTAGAGGTTATCTGCTCTAAGAGGCAACCTAGCACATCCTGCATTCTTTGTGACACCAATTTTTATCTATTGGTAAAAATTTAGGACTGAAAGTACTTCCCTCTGAAACCATGGTATTCACAACCTTCAAATACTTTTTTCTGCTAAATGAACCTCATCAGAACTATTTTTGCTGTAAGGTGTTGATCAGTGCTGGGCACAATGGATACAGAACTCTCTACCCCCATAAGTACAGACTGCACTTTCCTCTCCAGCACAGCCATGTGCCAAAAACAACCAGCTTCTTTCACCATAATGTTCACATTCAAATCTTAGTGATGTCATGAATCATTTAATTTGTGTGGGCATCTGAGCAGCTCAGTCGCCCAGATGTTATTGTCATTTCAGGATCACAGAATGGTTGATGTTGGAAGGGAACTCTGGAGCTCACCTTGTCTGACCCCTCTGCCTGCAGAAGGGCCTCCTAAAGCCAGTTTCCCAGGAACATGTCCCAGTGGCTTTTGAATTGAGGGAACAACTCTCAGGGATCTGGGAGGAAAGGTGCTATTATATTGATCCTGTAAATAGGTATGTTTGTTTGTAAATCTGTTATTATAAGCACGTCAATACAGGTTAGTGTTTGAAGGGCCATGAACAAACATCAGCTCATGCTCATGTCTCAAATTTGAACAGTAACTGCTCAGAGAATTCTGTCAACACACTTTGTTTACTCCATATTCCTCTCCAAGAAAAACTGGAAATTTACTGTATTTCTGTGCTTATTGTCAAGCAATTATTATTTCTTACCTCTCTTTTGTCATCAACCATGTTCCATATAATTTGAAAATGCCTTAGATCATTATAACTTAAAAGCTGGTCTTCTTCGGTTGAGTAAAACAATGAGAAATTCTCCACAATGATAGCTGAAAACCACAAGAACAAAATACACCCTAAAGAAAGCCTGTAGTTACATTCTAACCTCTAATTCTGTTGTGCAAACTTTGCATTAACAAATGCCTGTATGCTCAGACAAGGATTTTGAATGTATAATACACTGTCTTGCCACATCAATATTCACCATGCTCACTTTTTAAAAAGCTGTATCTTAAATGCTGGTGAGATGCCTAATCTAACATCTAAGATCAATTAAGTGAATTCCAATGATGTTTGAACAAAGGTTAACCGAAGAAAGAAAACCTTAGAAAACAGCGTTCCACAGGGTAACTCCACACTACAAATAAAACACATCTCTTTGTTCAAAAAGCTTTCATTCCCAAAATTCCTGAGTTTTAGCATACTCATGCCAAAGAAGTATCAAGATCATTATATGCATACAAGGTAACACTGAAGGCACAGGGCAGCCTCATACTTGAATAGCACAACAGACTCACATCTAACATACCACATGCCAAGATGGACCTTTTTGTTATTAATGTGTATTTTCACTTACCAACAAGCAAATTCAGCATGATGTATGCAATGATGACATAGAAAGAACAGAAATACATAAGAGCACCAGCATAATTTCCACAGTCTGTTTTCCAGTAGGTGCTATTATCTGGTGTACAAAATGGAGGCTGAACCTTCAAAACAAAAGAAAACAAAGTAAAATAACAATAATGAGAGACTCTCAATTTCTCTGCAATCAATACAATATTTAAGACTGTTATTTCTTTAAGGCTTCCAAACTAGGGAATAATACTGTGGGCCTTATTGTGGGCAGGTTGTTTTTCTTCCTTTAGTAGTCAGACAAAAAAAGCTTAGGCATGGATCTTACTATCACACACAGGGCACATTGTGCATTGTACCACTGTACAGGAACAACCTGGTGCTTTGAAGCATAGTGGTTTTCAAAATGCTTCTTCCCTGCTCATTAATTTTAAAAAGGAAAAGCATATGATTTTCTTTGCAATGGAAAGTACAGAAAAACATTTACTTGGGCAAAATATAATGATTTGAGGAGGAATTTTGAGGGCATCAAGACTATCATTCACATGGAATGAGCCAAAGTGCAGGAATCAAAGACAAGGTTAATCTGAAAAGACACCTTGCCCCAGTCAAAGCAGAGATAACAATGAAAAAATAAGTTACTGCATTTCTGATCTTGAAACAATCTTTTTACTTTTGTTTTTAAATAATCTAATAGCCTGGCTCCATGAAATACTATACTGTGAGTATGACACTGGAGCTGCAATTTGTGCGTCATGCTCTGAGGTCTAGAGAACATTATTTTTTTTAAGAGATAAAGGCAAGCCCAACATTTCTTGTACAAAGATAAGATACTGAAAACAGTCTGAGATGGAAGGGTATCTCTTTTTCTTGACTACTTATTTCTGGCAGTATTGTAATTACCATGCAGTCATGCATAATTTTGTTCCAGTCTTCTCCAGTAACTATTCTGAAGAGTACAGTAATAGCCTTCCCAGCTGATGAAAAATTTGCATGTCTGTTTTAAAGAAAGAGAAAGAGAGAGAGAGTGAGAGTGAGAGATTGTTTCACTTCCCAGAATTAAAACATTGGCAAGAAAAAATGTTTCCATTTTCTCCTGTTCTACTATCTTAACCTAAAAATAGTTACAGTATTACTTGAATGAGCTCATTGAATTATTTATTTCATGACTTAAGGTATAACAACTAAATTCTAGCTCAGACACAGGTGTGAGTATTTTATCTCATTTTATCAGAGAGCTAAAGAAAACTCAAGGCCAGATCCTATTTCCTGTCTCCATTTTCTTCTGCAAGCCTGATGGTTGGGAAATCTCCAGCTAACAGCCAGTTCAAAGAACTGTCTCCTCTCTGTATCAGCCTGGTATATTGATCCTGCTCCTCGGTGATGCCAGTAAGATGAAGTAGGTACACTGTGTTTCAGCAGCTTGTGGGCTAGCACAGTACTGCTTTGAAGCATATTCCAGCTGGCATAAAGAAGAACAGCTCTCAATCTGCTCCGGGTTGGATCAGGTGTCCTTTAGCCCAATGCTAAAGGAAAGATGGAAAGATGGAAAGATGGCTCAGTGTCTCCTATAAGAAATTCTGTTTAGAGCTCTTCAGCCACACCTGCAAATCTGTCTGGTTTTTACCACAGATAAACTTCTCTAGCAGAATGTGATTTCTTCAGGTTGTTTGAACAACATCCCCATAAGGTAAGAACTACATACTGTACCTGTTAATGTTCTCGCCGTATTTCACTGTACCAAATAAAACCACTCCAGCAAAAGCATAACAAAGAAGCAGTAAGAACATGCCCACTATGATGAAGAAACTCTTGTACATGCTGACAACCACAGTCAGGAGCAGCATTTTTAGTGTCACCTGGAAGGACAGAGAAAAAGCAATCCATGACAGATTCAGTAAAGCAAAGATAAAAGAGAAAAGACAGTTCTTGCATTTGACAACAAATCCTTTACATAGATTCATTAATGGATGAGCTCAGTAAGATGGTACATTATGAATCTGAACTGTGCTTTTTACTTGTTATAGATATCAGCGTATCTTTCTCATTTAAAGGTCAAGATGTTGCTCCTCAAAAAGTATATTTAGGGTAATTCAGCGTAGGGATATTACCAGTGTAGGGATAACAGCATAGGCTTAACTATATTCTAGGATAAGTACTCTGTTGCAGTATCAGCATTAGCATTGCATGAACAGTGGTGCAGGAAACCTCTTTGACCTTATCTGAAAGTGATCCTAAGTTTTAGATGGAAACCACAGATACAGCAGCCTACCTAAAGGAATCCATTCATGTTTAGAGAAGGGGGATTTTCTTACTATCAGTACAGCTTCTTTAAGCTAGTAATTTCTCATGGAAATTGTGAAAGACCAGGGACACCTTCCAGAAGCTTTCCAGTACCTATAGGGGGGTGACAAGAGAGCTGGAGAGGGGCTTTCTACAAGAGCATGTTGTGACAGGACAAGGGCAAGTGGCTTTAAGCTGAAAGAGGGTTTAGACTTGATATTAGGAAGAAACTCTTCACTGTGAGGGTGGTAAGGCACTGGAACAGGCTGCCCAGAGAAGTTGTGGATGTCCCATCCCTGGAAGTGCTCAAGGCCAGGTTGGATGGGGCTTTGAGTAACTTGGTCTAGTGGAAGGTGTCTCTGTCCATGGCAGGGCGATTGGAATGAGATGATCTTTAGGATCCCTTCCAACCCAAACCACTCTGTCAGTCTGTGATTCTGCAAAGTTGGCCGAAGAGCATAAGATGAGAACATAATTTTGAAAATTTCATAGGCTGTAGGCCTCAATAATAGATATTACTTTCCCATACATGTATATTTTATATTTTACTGTTGATAAATTTATTGCCCTAGATTGTCCGAACACCCTTAACTACTTTGGATGCGATGAAAAATTCCCTTTAATGGGACTGAGAGTGTAATTGTTCTTTATAATCATGCCAAATTCCTACTGACCTTTAGTCATCACTTTACATCAGGACAGGGATATTAGTGAAACTGACACAGCTCATAACATGAAAGTACAAATGACTAGGTTAAAACCTTGAAAAAACTTTAGAATCCATCAGAAAGCTTTGAAGGCAATTAACTTCATCTGGCTGCATAGGAGAAGCAAGGATTTTTCATTTGACTTCCAAGGCTCTACAGGCTCTGTGTAGTCTGATTGAAAGAAAACTTTTTATCTTTACTGAACAAACCCTTTGACTTACTGTTCTTAACCCTGGCAACCTAGTACAGCAGTCTTTTCATCACATTTACTTTAATATGTCAGACTTCACAGAAAATATTTGGATTGTCTAAGAAGTCTTACAGCAAGGGAATGCAGTGTCACCGCTTGTTAAATAAATGTGTTTGTTCTATTCCTATGCTTATTCTGCCAGTCTACTCTCAATTACACCAGAGCAAATCCAAGCACAAAAGAAATGTAAACTTGAAAAGTGACTTGCTTTATCACCATCTCAGTGTTTCCAGAAGAACATTGTGACCCAAAATTGTTTTTAAATTGAATATAAATCCTTCACTGTGATAAGACATACATTGTAGAGACAAAAGACACAGACCTGCACTCTGGAGGAAAGAACTTTTTTAAGAGAGCAGTATCATAACAAGATGAGTGTGTTCAACCACCACTACACTTGTCTTGCAGTGAAAATAAATAAAGAGAATGCCCATCACACCTCACTGAAATGGCAAGAGCTTAAAGTAGCACAGTTTAGAGTTGTAGAGAGCAGTTTTAAAAGCTGTGGTATTGCAGCAGCACTTTGTTTTCTGAAAAAATGCAACTTTTCCAGTAACCATAGCACTATTATACAATATACCTAAAATCCCAACATTTTAAAGACAGCATGCAACAGCAACAGCTGGAGACTGTTGCTTGAAGTCTCTTTTTTTCCCCTAGAAAATGGACCCTTAGAGAATTTGCACTAGAGATGCACTGCATCTAGTCCTTTAATCTATACATGAGCACTGCAATAGTTGTAGTTCCTAGATTATACTTACATGCTTCCCACAAATGGAGAAAAACCTGAAGACAATTACACATGCCCCCATCATGTATGTGTATGCATTCTGGAACACAAACACAGAAGATTTAATACATGGTCCCGCAGGAATCTCTTGAACAGATCACGGTAACTGACTTTATAGTAATGTAAGGGAATCCCCATATGAAATAAGAGAACTCATAGACTAGAAATAACAATAGAAAGAACACAAACCTACCCTCCCCATATATCAAGCCAAAAAACCTTCAGTCCTCTATTAATTACATCCATCTGGCCCAGTGTACTTGTCTAGGCAGCTGCTGAATTACTGAAACTCCTCAGGCCTTCCAAGCTACTTAGTAGCAGGGAGAAAACTATGAATGTCAGGGCAAAATGACCAGTCACACAAAACAAGTTTTCCTTCAAACAAAACTTGGGGCAGACATGAGAGAATTCCGCAGACGTTATAGGGTTGGGACTTTGACAACTTGTGATTGATGACAAGTGTAAACCATCCCTTCACCTTCCCCTGTAAATAAAGGAACCAGGAGTGTAGCTGAATTTAAAAAAAGCTGGTGCAAAATGAAGGGAGAGCTGATTTCCTTCCCTCTCCTTCATGTCTTGAATTAAACACTGCCCCTTAACCAAAACCAGTGATGCAGAATCACGGTTGGGTTTGAATTGTTCAGCAATTTAGAACCTATGCCTTCTTCCAGTTCTCTGCTCCTGTTTGTATTGTGTGCCTTGCCTCTTTCTTCCTTCCTGCTTATAAGACCATTGTTAACAAGAGCTCTGACTCTCTTCAGTCTCCTTCCTTTTCTCACTTACATCCTTCCTAAAGACTTGTTTTCTCCCACATTTACAGACTCTAACTTGTATTAGTAAGACAATTTTTGCACTACATAATTGTCCAAGACAATGATTCATTCTTCTTAGCATCAAGATTAGTTTCTTCAGACATATTTCAGCCTTATTAAACTCTCAAGGGTTTATCTGGATGTGTAGCAGCAATCCTACTGCTGGTGCTTAAATATAAAATCATTTTAATCACCGGAATTGCATTTTGCATGTCTTACCAGTAAGGCAAAGTGAAGTATCACCCATATAACTCCAAGAGATGTCACCAAGAGATCGTACCGATTTCTTCTGCTTTGCCAGAAGCCAGAAGGTGACATGGCAATAATCTTCATCGTGACCTATGGATGAAAAAAAATCTCACTTGTAATGAAGAAATTATTATTCCTTGCCATGAGCGCCTCTTTCATTCTCCAAAATGTTAGATTGGGTTCATTTTATGAAATAGTTTCAAACGATGAAGGGCAGGTTTCATGACAGCTAAATATTCCCACGTGGACTACCTAGATAACATTAGCTTCCCTTAGATGGAGGAAAATTGGTACTTGTGTAAGACCATAGATGACCAAGACCAAGGGATGAACAGCATTCTAAAATGTCTCTCTGTCTCCAAGTGCCAAAGACAGGAGTGCAGCTGACCACCTCAGACTGAATACTTAATGTATAGATTGCCGAGGTGAATGTGGGCTTAAGATAACTTAAAGTCAAACAAGTCACGTCAATAACATGTAACTAAAAAAGGTAGCAGCATCCTAGCTAGGTAACTGTCTGTAAGCAAGCCAAAATCACATAATTACATCTGAACTCAGGAGTATAATTGTGTTCTGCAGCACCTACAGTTCAAATTAATGATAAAGTTTTCCTATATTGCAAATATTTCTTGCTTTAAGGAATACTCTGTACTCAGTAGGATGTAAGAGAAAAGAGCTAAGAACAGTTGAGGCAGTACATTTTGCAATGTACTTGGTAAAAGACAGCTTCCAAAGTGCTTGACTTTTTCAATTTAGGTAACAGGAATGCAGATGAGAAGATCAAGAATAGATACTGACAGTCATACACATAGTCACATCAGGTAACAGATACCAAGGTAGAGTGATGCATGTAGAGGGAACACCTAAGAGTTTCTCATACACAAGTCATATTAAATCTTAGAGCAGGTTAAGAGTTACTATATAAAGGCTACAAATGTCAGGCATTCATTACATTATTTCTTCCATCCCACCTTGCAACCCTGCCATTTAACATTTTTGAAAATGAAACCAAATGTAAGAGGACACTAGCTTGAGGAAAAAGGCTGATTTTCCAGTTAGCTTCTTGCCTTAGAATGTTTTCTGAAGCCTGACTACGAAGTGAACAATGTGGTCTCTGAATCTCTAATTATCATTTGAGTTACCTAAGGTATCTTGCCTAATTCTACCAAGTTACTGAGATGCCCTAGAGAATTCAAGATGTATGGGTGGGGCTGGCAGGGATGACATAAGACCTGTAAACACCCCAGGCCTTCTGGAGTGGCTAGTGGAGGTAACTGAATCTCACCCTTCATCTCCCTTGATCACAGTAACAGCTTGAACACCTGCCTCACACGTAGAATTTAAACACCTAATTCAGGTGTCCAAAATCTTGAACTGAAAACCACACCACGGAAATTAAAAATAAAAAAAAGTCTCCCTTTATTCTGTCATCATCAGTGTGGTAACAAAAGTGAGATCTTCAAATTCTTCCTGTTTTCTATACCACACATATATGATGTGAGCAGTAGAGGTTTAAGGCTGAATGAGGAGTTAGATTGGACACAGGGCCATCAACTATGCTGAAAGCTTTGGACTTGCATGCCTGCCTGTGATAGCTGACCATGTACATAACACACTGCAACCAGACTATGCTGCTTTAGGGAAGATCCTGGGCAGGAACCTGCTTCCTCTCCCCATAAATTGTGTGCACTCACAGCGTGATAGCTTGCCTGTTGAGACAGTCAACACATTTTTCCTGGCTCTGACAAAGTTCTTTTGAAATTCTAGAAGTGTATTTGTTTCCCCTGGCAGCATAAGAGAAAAGTATTTCCAAAGACATAGTTACTAGGTAAATTAAAACCTGCCTGTGTATGACACAAATAAAACTTTTCTGTGTTTGCTCAGTCTCTCCAGAGATACTGATTTCTCCTGGGTAGGGAAAAAAGAAGCAACAACATGGACATACTCTAGCTACAGCTGCTACAAGGTATTCACTTCATTGTTTATTCATTACTGCTGGCAAAACCTATCAATGGAACATAGGAACTGTCATATTGGATTAGAGCAGTGGGAAACATAGTCTACTATCCTGTTTCTGATAGTGGTCAGTATCAGCTATTCAGAGGGGACTGACAAGAGAAGTAGTCAACCAAAAACTTATAAAGAATTATGTACTAACCTAACCAGAGAGGAAGCATCTTCTTTAGCATCATACATGTGTGCTTTGTTGCACTATGGATATCCTTATACATTAAAATATATTTTTCAAAATGTGTTCAAATAATTAGATTCCAATCTTATGAAAATAGGCTAAATATACCTTGCAGATTTTGCAATAACAATATTCTTGCAGAGAGCTGCTACCACACAGGAGCCAGATTTGTGCAACAAAAGATAGACAACACTGGAGCGGGGGTGTAGCTTATTAAAAGATATTAACATGAAGTATAATACTTAAAACAAAACTGAGACAGGTTTGATGATGTCACAGCTACAGAATAGTGGGGATTAACACACCAGGCAAAATATAAATGAATGAAGCAGAACTTCCATGACACAACACAGACCTTTTGTTGTATGGAGGGAATGTAATATGAGATGTTCTGCAAGAAAACAGTTCACTGGGTTCAACAAAACATACTTTTAAAAACTCAGACTTGAATATATGTAAAAAGACAGAAAGCTCAAGGTTATAGAGAAGTATGACTATAATACTTCTTCTTTCTTTCTTCTTTCAATACACGTTTAAAGGCAAGTGACATGGAGAACCCTGAATGTACATGTTCAGAAATAAACACCATAGTGAAGAACAAGAAGCATCCCTAAAGACAAAATAATATATATACATACAAGTCTTAATCTTGAGAAGTCATAAAATATGTTACTTTACCTCGAGGACAAAAATGAAGGTGAAAACAACAGACATTGTTGCTAAAGGCACAGTCACTGGATCTGCAGCATCCCACTGAAAAGCAAACATAATCCATTCATAGACGAATAGCTGTTCAGCAGAATAAATGCCTCTTCGTTGCCTTAACTTTTCTTGAGGGTTTTGTTAATGAATAGATTTCACTTTAAAATATACTCAGACAGGAATGGCATCTTGGTGCACTCTTCCCTCTCAGATTTACAGCTTAACCAGAAATTAGAAATAGTGGAACAGACTACAAAAAGCTCCACAAGTTACAATTATCTACAGTGATCTATGCCAAGTGAGATTGCTGTATCTAGAAATCATGTTTCCTTGCATTCATCACACTAATGGCTCAATTGATCGTTAATTGGTGTTAGGAAATGTGCAGCACATGCTGTACTACTGAAATGAAATGTTTAAAAGAAACACAATTACCTTAACTGATAACAACACAGACTGGGCCAGAACAAGTACAGCAATTGTTCTCTTAAAAAATGGATGCTGAGTTATATCATACATCTTAGCTCTAAAGCCATCGTTATCTGAAAAAGAAAGAGTTTTAGGAGGAGAGTTAAAATACACGATGACATTTCCCCCCTATTTCTTGACATATTTTCCATGTTCATTAGAGGCAAAATAATTCCCATTTCCAAAATACATTTCTAATTTTCTGCCACAATTCTCCATATCAAGTAGGGCTTCTGAATATATAATTTCAAATACTGAACACCAGTGTTGCATGAAAGCTTTGGTACTTTTAGGGCAAATGCATCATTCAACTGCTGTCAGATTAATACATTCCATTCATATCATTACAGCCAACTGCAAATATTTTTCATTTAGAAATCCATTTTTTCATTAAGTCTTATCCTAAAACCATTGAAGCACAACCTATTTTGGGTTGATTTTAATAGCCTTATGGAGAGATCTGTAGTTGGAGCCTGTTTCCACATTAACTTATGCACAACCTCCTAGTGGCCTCATGATTACAGTTTTAATTTGAATCGCAGAATCCTAGGGAATTAAAAACACTAGGGCTCAACATCAATAAAATCAAAATATCTTTGATACCCGGACGAGGTGGGAGATGAAGAGGTTGTGCTATCTTCAGTCTGCTTTTCAGATCTTCCCATCGTCTCTGATCTACAGTCAGTAAAGCTGTTCCCTTAATAAACAAAGAGAAGCATATGAAGCTTTTGTCGTTCAACAGCTAGAACGTTCAACACTGCAACATGAAAACAACATTCTCTTTGGTGCCTGAAATAAAGTTACATACACAACTTCCCTTAAATAACACACTGTTTGGGTAAAGGAGTCTGAAGTATCAGCTGTTACTCTAGAGGATTTCTGGATGCATTAGCTGTGAGTTTCTGGGACTCAACTCAGCAGGCGCAGTAGTTGCTCTTTGTAGCAGCAGTCCAGTATGGGCAATGCAACACTGCAGGAGGTCTTCCATTTGATTGAACATCATTTGCCAGGCAGCAGTGGTGGATTTTGTCTGGACTGCAGCAGAAAATCCTGTGGCTTGCTAGTGCCACTACAGTTTCTTCACGGAAGGAGCCCTCCAGGAGATCATTGCTGCTCTCCACAGCTCTTCTGCTTGGGGTGTAATTTAAATAAAATAATAGTATGCTATGAATCTACAAGAGCTCTCCACAGAGGAGGCACAAAGAGAGGTGAAGACACACCTTCAGGGTGGGTGGTGGTAGCTGGCAATATGTGTAAATGTTCACATAACATAGGAAGAAACAAGCAAACTTCAAACAGAATTCAATGTTATCTAAAATGACCTTCAAAGCAAAATGAGCTCCTTATCACTTCAGAGAACTGTAAAACCTCGTAGAAGGATTCTAGAGTTACAAAAACAAAGGAGACCTTTTCAAGGTAAATGTCAAAAGCCTGTCTCCCAGACACTTGGCTGCTGTCCCTGTCAAAGAGGAGCTGCACTGAGCTGGGTGAGGTCTGGCATGGTATTTGGGACTCGCCTGGGCACTGGCTTGTGTTGATGCTGGAATTGTGGCTGGCTGTGCAACTAATAAGGTCAGGATTTATTCCTCTTGGTGAACATAATCTGTTTATGGAGCTGTGTCCCTAGATGGTACCCTGGGAAGAGGTGCCTTCCAACACAATGTGGACAAAGTGACAGATGTAAAGATGTTGATCTACTCCTGTCAGGCCCAAATGGCACCATTCAGAAACACTTAAAGGCAACACATTCACCCCAATGAGTGTGTCTGGCTTATATTCTTGGAGAGCCTTCACTGCAAACAAGACGAAAGGTGGCAAAAAAGAGTGGACTTTTGTAAAACCTAGAGACACTAGTGCCAAATTGCTTTGCTGCTCAGAAACTGCCTGTTCCACAAGCAGGATCATCATAAGGGAACCACAGAGCAAAGCACTGTGAGCAGGTCCAGAGCTGGAGGAACTGCTTGCCTTTGGACGTCAGCTCAAAGTGCCAGCTAATATTTGAGTCCATCACATCTGCACTGCTGACTGAACTCTTGGCACTTGGGAGCTGTGACAAGTGACAGATAGAGATTGAAATGGGGTTGGGGGGAGTGGAATAATTTAGGCTATTGCCCTGACACTGGGACAATCAAGGACACAGCCCGGAGCTCGCTGTGGTACTTCCCAGTCTAATGTTTCCATGCCTGCAGTTCAAACAACTCATATGAAAAACTGAGCATATCTACAATTATAATAATTTTTTCTTTTTAGAAAATTGTTTGTTTTCATGTAAAATAGTTTATTCAGGAATTGTCCAACTCTGATCCTCCTCAACAACTCCTGCAATTGCTCTAACCATATATCAGCCATAATTTTCTGAAGAAAGTATCTACATTAAATGCTAATATATTGGTCAAATAATTAGTTTTAGGAAAATGCTACTTAAACTCACACCATGGATTGTTTTGCTCTCTACTTTCTGGGCTAGTTGCCAGCCATCTCTCAAAAATTGTTTTTTAGTTTCTGGACATTTCTTCACTCTACTTGAATATTAATTGGGCTGAAACTCTTGCCCACTTAATTAACATTAAATTTTTCACCTCAAATCTGAAACCATTTTCTTTGCCCTAAAGTAAATACATAAAAAGTAAGAAGCAGTCATGAAAACAGAAATAAAACCAAGCATTACATACCACTGCAGGTTCCTAAGAAACAATGGAAGAAGCTGAACCAGAAGATATAAAAGACTTATACTTTTAGTATCATGTAAATTCTATAGAAATATTGTCTGATACGTCTGTTCAGTGTAATTTAAAGGGAACTGTTAGTAGCGAGCAAGGACAAAAAGCATAAAGCTTTTTGTATTAATGCATGTATTGGCATAGTTGAAGGATAAATAATATTGCATAGCTGAACAAGAATGACAAAGGCATCTATAAATGGAATTCTCATACTGTAGAAATTTCAGCTTTGTTAATTCACCAGTCAAAATTTAGTGGACAAGGAAACAAATTATTAACACGCTGCTCCTTGCTCTCTAGAACAGAGAAATTTTAACAGGAATGACTGCACTTCATGTTACCAAAATTACACCAATGTTATGCAAGCAGAAAAATACCTACAGAACAGCAGACCTTTTAGGCTATTTATTTGGCTCAAAATGTGCTGGACCCCATTTCATGATGCCTAGCTTGTCCAGATTAATGCAGGGGGCAAGTTTTTCTACTTTTCAAGGTAATCGAAAAAGCCCATGTGGACCTGCCTAGACCTTTTTATTTGAGTGATGGACAATTATTTTTACAACACGCTCTGCTGTTTGTCAGGAAAAAGCCACACAACTTTGGATTGGAAATACTGCAATGGGAGGGTTCTAATGAGACCTCTTGATTGCAACACACGCAAGCTTAACACATCTTTTTATCTGCCACATGTATTCCTGCATCAAACTAAACATCTGCATCTGTAAACACATTTTTCTTTATGTTCAATCTCCATCTAGCAGCACAGCTGCACTATAAATAAACTCTAACAGCTTTGATAGAGTGTGTGATGGATTGCTATCACCCCAGGCTTCAATTTTGTAGCAAATATGGATCAGGTGTAACTGAAGCCACATTTGCAGTCTTGCAGAATGTAAGATTGGTAAGGCAATAGTAAAGGCAGCCTTACCAGGTAAGGTAGACGGTGTAATATCAGTTTCAGGTTCCTTACAAAGCCAGTTCTACTCTCAATAAATCCCCTCACTCAGAATAAACCACCTCACTTAGTACCTTGTTTTCATTAAAATTAGCAATGACAACTCCAACAAAAAGGGTCAGTCCAATCATGCAGCCAAGGAATACAAAAACATGAATGTAGATTCCATGGATCTGAAGAGACAAAAAAAAGATTAACAGTTAAAAAAATCATAGTTATTTGTTGTAGAATTCAAAGACTCTGATGTGTTTCCTTACCGGCCCAACACGATGAATAATAACATCTCTGACTTCCACCCAGCCTTTTAATGAAAGAACTTCAAATAGTGCCAGCATTGCATTGCCCACATTGTCAAAATTAAAATTCCGAGGATTTGCCCTGAAATGCAGTACACAAACAGGTGTAACTTCAGCAATAAAGTTGTTCTATTTGTTACTTTGATTCTTCATAGTCTAACATTTAAATACCTTGCAAAGTTGGTGTGAAAGCCTCTGAAATACGTCAAAGTACCACATCAAGAATAAGAAAACAATAGCTACAGCAATAAATACGTAAAGCATAATTTTTAAATCCCTATGTATGTTTTATTTTCTTACTCAGAATCTGACTCACAGCAACAAAACTTATGACATGTTCAAGGCCAGGCTGGATGGGGCTTTGAGCAACCTGGTATAGTGGAAGGTGTCCCTGCTCATAGCAGGGGGGCTGAAACTAGAGAGTCTTTAAGATCGCTTCCAACCCAAACCATTCTATGACTCTATGCTGCTGCATTTTAATATTTTTGTCAATGAAATACGTAAAATACTGGATTAATGAAAAAATTAATCTGATGGCATTGTCTAGATTCTAAAATAAATTTTTCTCTAAACCACATAAAATATTCAGACTCCAAGGTCAGTGAGATTGTTTAGAAAATGCTGTTCCATATTTCATTATAATCAGGAACTGATAGTATGAAGCAAAACCTACTGAGAGGACATCACATCTTCTTGTCTTTCCTATACCACATGTTATGACCTTTTTCATCAATTGAGATTCAAGAGAATGTTTCCAGCTGAATACTAAAAGTACTCTCTTCGGGCTAGGCTAGCACGTTGCTCTGTCTCTACAATCCAAGCCAGATAATCCAAGGAGGCCAATGACTTTTCAACAGTTTATAAAGTAAATAGTTGTATTCCAGAAGAGTTATTAAGTATTTGGTGCTTCTTGAATCCAACCATTCAGTGAAAAGAGAGCTCTCAGATGCAGATACTTCTTTTTAATGCAGTTTTTATACTGACATCTGGCTCTTGAAAATCTGGCCTGACAGCCAACAGGTGGTATAAATGTCTTTGCGGTAAAATATTTTTCTGCAATAAAACATTCCCCAAAGTTTACAGTTATGCTGATTAAGACAATTTTTGCTTATTTCTGGATCAAGCTGAACAGGATTGAATTTGCTTACTCCAGGAAGAATTTCTCTGAAGCACAGAGAAACAAAGACTTCCGCAGATGTCAGAGTTTCACTGACTGTTCAAATCACAGCATACTATTTCATTAGTGTAGGGTGGCCCTGAATCTACCACTGCTGGAACATTCTTTATCAACACACATGGCCAATTAAAATATTTGTGGCTGTTAAGCTGACTTTGCAAAATGCCAACCAAGTGAAAAATATGAACAATTAGAAAAAGTGAGCTTTGCCTGTTCAGGTGTTGGGAAATACTAAATGGACTTTATCAGAATATTAATCAAAAAATACATTAGCTTTTAAATAATTTTTACTACACTTCTGCACCAGATAGTCCACAAGGATTCCCTGCACTGGAAAAAGAAAGAAACTACTAGCTGGCATGATTGATGGCCATAGAAGAGAAAGGCTGGTTTTAGACATGATATAATCGTTTGTTTTTATGGGTAGCTGTAGGCAGGTGGATTTCCATTTCTTATTCTTCCCATCTTTTCCTATTTATTCTTAGGTTCTGCTGTTGCTTTATGGCTCTCAGGATGCCTCCATAATAACACTAAAGAACAACTAAGTGATGATACTTTGCAAGCAAATAACTCTCACTGTAATAATAATAAAATCAAATCTAATACCTCTATAGGTTCAGTCCCTACAGGGTTTTTTCTTCCTTTCTGGTTTATGAAGTGAATGTTAAGTCTGGCAAATTTCATATATATGGCTTTTTATTAAACATGCCAAAATTTTCACTCTTAATATCATCTGAATTACAATAAAACCCCTCCATCAGTAATTTAATGTCATCACGTTTCAACCATTTTTATACACCAACAGCTTCGTTTTTGAAGAAAGACAGGCCAAAGTGTAGCAACTCACCAGACTCGTGGCACCCAAAATCCAGGCTTTTTCTCTCCAGGTCTTAACTTTAAATTGAGATTTTTGGAAACACTTACATTTATTCTGAAGATGCCATGGCAATCTTCCTATAGTGAAATAAACCATAGTCTGAGATTAAAGAGAGGCCTGTGAGAGATGCTAACATGCCAGCATAAACAGCACAGTCACCAGGATGGCAAAGCAGTGTCCACAGAAATGAAGGGTTATTTATAGGTCTGTGATAAACAGTCATGGACCTTTACCCAAATGAAAAATGCATCTTAGGGAGTGTTCTATATACCCTTTTCCTTCCAGGAGTGACAGTGCTTTTCAATTTGCAAGACTATGTAGCCTTTCACCTCTTTCCTAAAGAACATTGCTCTCTTCAGGTGATGATATTTCTCCAAATGGAGTAAGAAACACAGCTAAATTTCTCCATGTAATTCCCAAAGCATCCCCAGTGGTTTGGACCTCTAGCAGTCTAACCTGCTTTTTAGTTGTGGTCCTAGGAATGCAAAGGTGTCATTTTCCACGATTAATTCCATGTGCCATCCACTCCTTTGCACATAACATGACATTCATTTGACAACTTTTTTAAAGGCAGTCCCCAATATTTGGACCTGCTTTGCTTTTTAAATGGAAACCCATCCTTACCCTCATTTGCTGACTCCTTTATTACCTTTCCCTCCATCATTCTGCTTCTAAACAAAAAAGTGCTCAAGATCTCCATTTCTCATATGATAGCTCTGATTGCCCCCTTTGCTTCCCCCAGCAGGCAAAAATGGCACAACATACCATTATTTTGAAGCAGAAAAACAGTCTTCTTACCCTAGAGATGATGTGAGGATCATTGCATTTAGCCAGTTTTCCAGCAAACAGCTGCACTCCAAAGCTTGCGAAAACAAGCATTAATGTCAGCAAAAGAATAGAAACCTGTAAAGATGAAGTTGGACTTGTCAAGCTCTCCTTCTGCAGACTTGGGAAAGGGGATCAGCTCCCTTGGTTAACTGCAGGGAGGATTGTTTTGTGGTATAAGTCTGGAGACATGGCTTTTGTGGCAGACGTGTTACTTTAGGTTCTGATCCAGTAACCAGTTGCTGTGTTGTATCAGTATATTAGCCTTATACGTAGGATCTAAGAATTACAGATAAGGATGAAAGCTTTCTTGCACTCAATGTACCACCTTGCTAAATTCTGTAAGCATAAGAATTGCCTTTCCTTTAAAGAAATTAAAGTGAATTTAAAGAAATTAAAGAATTTAAGTTCAAGTGCTTAAATATGTGCTGATCTGTTTTGCTGAATCAGGCTTTACTAATTAATCTGAGTAAGCCATTTTTAGATATTTAATTCCAGGATAACTCCCATAAAGACAAGCATGAGCAAATTCAGATATAAGCATCTTTAAGAGAATACAGGATCTATGAAATGCCAACCAGCTTTATAGTTCTTGTCCTCGCTCTATTACTGTCTGCAAATATTTTGTAGCTCAGTGTTTTATAACAACCTAACTTAATACAGCATTCTGCTAAGGAACAAGCTGGCTGTTGTTTAGGCTGACCAATATCACATAGGGTCCCAAGACAATAGGTTAGGTTCTGATGAAGCAATCACAGACTCCATTGTTGTTCTTTACTATAAGTGAATGACCATGATCATAATAATAACAATGACATAAGAATGAGATACAGATCTGTGACTAACAGCTGTAATGTCTTTGGCTGCCTCTCAAAAAGCTTGAAGGTGGAGACCTTCAGCTCAGAAATCAGGTTTATTTTTGTTCTTGCAGAGCTGCCATATACTACTTCTCATCTGCCTTGACCAACTAGAACTATGAATAAAGAGTAGATTTCTTTTTCAGTAGTCCTCCTACGTAATTATGGCCAAATGTATGTTGAACAAGTAATACAATTTACAAAAGAATTATTACAGCTGCTTTATTCAGTATGAGTTACTTATATTCTAATTTTTAGCCTGTTCTCTGGTCATCTGCAGTGATAGTCATAATGAAAAGTAAACAGACAAGAATGGTGAAAAGAATAGAAAACATGAATGGTCTATCAAAATATTATCTTATTACTCCTCCATATATTTTAACAAGAAAAAAAATAATTGGGACATACCAAAAAAATTTCCTTAAAGCCACTAAACAGCTCTCGCACCACTTTCCTCATCTGAGGGACCAGTTTGAAAATTCGAAGAGGTCGGAGGCAGCGGAGCACCATTAAGAGCTGAGCTCCAGATTTGGCAGGGACGTTCTGAGGCATCCAGCACAGGAATATCAAACTCACCTGGAAAAGGCAAAGAAGGATCAGGCTTACAATGTCTTACTTAGCATAGACACAACACAGAAGGTCAATGAACACTTCTCTACCATGAAATTAGAGAAAAGATTAAGGCTAAAAGGCATCTAATTTAGAAAAAGGGCTTAGACCTCTTATGTCCCTGCTTATTGTCCTAACTAATGGGCACCAGCTTGTCTTTGTCTCCCCCTTTGACTCAAAATGTACTTTATACTCTACCAGACGGAATAGTTCCAAAAGAAGAATTCAATTTAGCTGATTCAAAACAGGGACACAAACTATATTCCTGGAACAGGCAGCATTATTTCTCTTCCTCCTTCCATTTTACGAGATTCTATCCTGAACTGAGAAATCCTCACCTGGAAAGTCTGTTAACAGTTTTCCATACAGTTTTTCCTACCCCTTTGTTACAGGCGTAAGTGGTTTTGTCACCATGTGGTTTCATCACACGAATGTTACGTATTTCAAAGTGTTTTCAAACAGCATAGTTGTGTCGTGCAGCCTGAACAATCTCTGACAAATGGTTATTGATTTAAAGTCTCTTAAGTACTTCTTATTTTTTAAAAGCCAGTGTTATTTTAGGGGAACAGAGGTGAGAGTATGACAAAGAAGTAAGTGCACAAAAAATGGAGGATCAAGATGATATCAAAAGTGATTTAAAATGTATTTAAAATTAAAAATAATTTTAAATATAATAAAAATTAAATATAATTTGTTTAAAAAACACTGATAAAAGACAGCCGCCCCACCAAAACAGATTGGCCAGTGCTTCTGATTGTCTTCCACATTCTTTTAAGACCACCACAGTCACATTTGGGATATCTAAGCTACACCTCCTAATTTTTTCCTTCAGACAAGTAGAGGGATTCAGCGAGATTTCAAGAAACTAATGCACATAGGAATTATGCATACTACAGTAAGAGTTTTGTACAAGTATGCATATTTTTATTTTTGCTAACAATGGAATCTTTGATACAAATTGATTGTGACAAATTTTATGCAGCACATCTGCCTGGTGGATTAATCTCTGAAAGATTTAATCTAAATCCATCAAAGCCATTTTTATCAGTAATTTCTTCAGTTAGAAAATATTTCATACTGTATTATACTGAGCACTGGTTTTGACATATTCTGTGGTGTTTTTACTGTCATACATGAAGATGAAACAGACACCCTTCTCTTGTATTTAGGTGGAATGCAAGCAATTTCCCAGAAACAAAGGAAACAGTTGAACAATATTTTTTTCTGAGAACCACTACTGAGAGATATGGGATATAGAAAGATGTTGCTTTGCTTTCTTCTATAGCAACACTAGCAAGAAGGATGTGCCCTCTGTCAAATAGCAAAGGCTTTTGAATCACCTTGAATAAAGCAGGAATATTGCTGAGAGAGAAAGAAGTAATTAATATCTACGAAACAGGTAAAATAAAGATTCTCCTGCATAAAAATGCTGAATGAAGTCAGAGATCTTGAGTTTACTTTGGAATGAAACCAGATCTGATATTTAAAACATATCAACAAATAAAGAATTTAGAGGGGCCATACAATGACCCTACACTAAATTGCCATGTTTTTATCACATCGGTGTATTTTCAGATGTCAAAACAAGTATTTGTACACATAACTGACAGGACTGCACATGAAAACAGTGGTGTCTGAACAGAAATCACACTACTGCATTTGTATCAGGGTATAAAGCCAAACTGTTTCTCACTACTAAATATTTATATAACCAAATACATAAAAATTAAGAATACTACAATAACTCTCTATGAATATAAAGACTTACAAGATATATAAATATGTCCATAACTCCTCCAAAGTCCCTAATGACAGCTGTTGGAGTAAAGAACAAGCCATCTGCCATAATCTTCAGATTAAGCTCAATGCTCATGAATATTACAAAAACATATTCAGCAATCTGAAAATCAAAGCAGAGAACAATCACAATTTAGGAACAGGCAGTGGAGAAAAGCAAGGTGACTGCAGTTCAACAATTGTGAAATGATTCAGTGGCAGTACCTGGAGCGTTGGAGCATGCATAACTCTTCTAAAAGGGGATTCGAACATCATGGAAATGCAGGAGCAAATAGTAACGATGATCATGACCCAGTCCAGGTAAGTAACCAAACCTAGCAAGTCACTGTGAACAATACATAAGGAAATGCCATTACAAATGCCTAGAACTCTGTGTATTTATACTCTGTGTAGTATATAACTACACTACAGTTAAGTGCTTTCCTATGAAAAATAAATTGAGTTGAGAAGTGTCAAAGATTTCAGTACTTCAGAAATGCGTAGTAAGACTAGAGAAGTTACATGCAAGTGAAGAAGAAAAATCTGATTAAAAAATTCTCTTCCTATTCATCCTTCTCCCCAAACAACTCCATAGTAAGAAAATCCTTTTTTGGTAAAAAAAAAAAATAAAAAATAAAAAAAAAAAAGAAAAGGAAGACATACACATGTGCATGCACATTTAAACACATCCATGCATGTGTGTGCACACACACTCATACTGCAGGCTTATGTGACCAAGCAAAGTTACTTTTGCAGTGCTTACTAAAGCTGATGGTATTTGGTATTTTTCACAGCTCCAGTAACAGGATCTGTTTTAGAACTATAAAAAGAAAAAAAGATACAGTCATTTACATTTTATTTTACTCAGCATTATAATTATACCATACATCCATCAACTCAAAATAATTTCTGTCCAAAATCAAGGCTCCATTTTATCTTGTCTTCATTTTAAATGTCTGTATAAGTTTCATTTAATTCTATGCAATTTCAGTCATATTATCAACACAGCTATTATCATTTTAACTCATTGCATATACCTGTAATTCCTCTAAGATTCTTTGAACTGACAGTTTTTTGGGTCTTGCTTTTGTAAACAAGGACTTGATCTTGTAATTTGCTTGGCAATAAGGGGGATAACCTGCTACTGAACTTAATGTTCTAAAATGTTCTTTACGTTTACTTCAATACTTCTTGGACCATGGCTGGATGAGCCTCTGAGCAACCTGGCCTAGTAAAAGATGTCCTTGTCCAAGGCAGAGTGGTTGGAACTAGATGATCCTTAAGGCTCCTTGCAACACAAACCACTCTCTGTCTCTGTGATTGTATGATATCCTCACTTAACACACACACAACACACACACACACAGACACACACACACACACATATCCTTCCACAAGCTCTACGTCTTTTATTACTTCTTCAATCTCTTTCTAAGATTAATATTTTTAGAGTTTCCATATCTGAATTTTTCCATGTAATTGCTGTGCTCCACCTACCATATCCAAGCACCCATTAGGCAGTCAAAGAGTGAGAACCACTCCATAAGTAATATGTACATATCTAGGTGACATGAGTTAAGTTCCTGCTGCAGCAATTATTTATCAATTTCAGACAAAGCAGAACAACTGCTGCAGGAGAAGCTACAAGAATTCTATCCAAGAAGCCTCCCCTGACCCACTCGTTATAGGCACTTTTACTTATCTTCCAACTCCCGTAGGAAATCATGCCAAGACAGGATCTGCACTGACACATCCTATATTTCATTGGAGGGGTCTAGCCATTGGGATGTGAAATTGCTATTACTTCCTTGCTGAGCTCAAAGTGAAAAATGGACTGAACAGACTTGAGGAATTACCACCGGAGAGGTTTCATGGTTATGAATTACAGGAATGCACAAGACATACAAAGAGAACAAGAAACATCTTTCACAGGCCAGGTTCACCCATTTACATCAGTAAGTACCCAGAACATATTGGATTAGGTGCCTTCCCACTGAATCCACTGTCTTTTGCTTCTTAAACTCATGCCTCTCCCTACATTGTACATGTGAGTATTCCTCAGCCTTTTTTATTAGAAAATATGTATCCTATCAGTTTTGAAAAGATATCTAGAATATCTTACTTGGTAAGCTAGATGGGAAAACAAATAAAGCAGGCAAGAGTTAAGCAAATAAAAAAAAAGAAGACTGTCTAAGAAAATCTGTTTATTCTTCTAATTGCAAACATTTTATTTAAAACTGTTTTAGTATAAATATCCTGTTACCACTGGGCACTCCACAATGCTAATAAGCACCAACAAGTATTTGATAAGTGGATTGGAATGACTGTTTGTGTGTTTTGTTTTTCTGTTTTAATTTGCAACTGCTTAATGGACCAGTGCACCACAATCAAGTTAGCAGTTGCATAAAAAATGGGGAATAACTCAAGAACATGTCTCTACAAAGGTGGCAGAACACTTAAATATAGGTATTGTTAAAACTGAGTATCCAACCATCCTGTCATGCTAACTAGAAGTAATTTGTTGAAGGGCACAGAGAAAATCAATGGTAAAGCAGCTGCTGAAACTAGTCCTGCTAAGTGCCAAGCTCATAGCCTTGAGCTATCTTGTGTCTTACAGTCTCTTTTTAAGGTGACATGCATTAACCCTTTAGAATTAGGATGCCAGAAGGAGATAGAGGTTTAAAAGAGGAGCTGTAAGGTAATTTTATATCAAGATGCTTGTACATGGATCTCTACCTGCCACACTCACATATACCTACAGCTTAGTTACTGAGTCTTCCTGGCTTTCACTGGGTTTTAGCTTTTCTCCTTTTATCTCCCACAGCCGAATACCTCCCCATTCCATTGTGTGTCCCTAATTAGAGGCTAGTGAGTCTTCAGGTGAGCATACGTGCAATTCATTTCTCTTCACCTTTTTCTGTTCTATGAGTTGGTGTATAAAAACTTCTCACCTGATGATGACGAACAGGAAAGGAATAGAGAGCTGATTCCCAAAGGTCTTAAAAGTGGGAAACATTACCCTTTCTTCTCAGCTCATGCCTGAAGTTTCCCCACAGTTTTGTCCATCTCAGCATCACAGACTGCTCAAACACATCTGTCCTTACACAGCATTTCATTGCTTCCTTTCCTCCAACACTAATACTACACACAGACAAGTGGCTGCCAGCTTGTCTGGTGACCACACTATAAGCAGTTTCCCTTGTAAAGGAAAGTTAGAGCCTGATTCCTAAGGACATGGAGGTAAACAGCCGTTGGAACCAACCCTGCTATGAAATGAACTTACACATTAAAGCGAGCCCGTACCACCACGCGGCAGAAATTCCTGAATCTGTGCTCACGGCCAACTATGAAAAGGGGTTTATCGAAATATGGGTGATTCTCTCGCAGCTCCTCCTCCTGGACTTTCCTTTCAAAAAAATGTAAATTATTAAGTGTTACACATTATACCTGGCAAAAATATCCCTTACACTTTGTTATTTTTTTTTATGTTGATGCTTAATACTTTTAACTTCATACAGAGAAGAGATAATACAGAAAATGTGCACTCAGACTTTTGATTTTTAAATACCTTTTCATTTCAGCTTGTTCCTTTTTTTCTTGGATCATCTTTATCTCACTGTCTTCTCTCTGTGCATTTCTGTATCTCACTGTGTTGGAGTGCTAGAAGCAAAATGATTCCTTTTAATCGAGGTCTGAGGGTTGTTGTTTTTAATGTTTCAGATGAAAGCAAGATATGGTATTTTACATAGAAATATTCAAATGAAAGATCTTTATTTCCAAATGTATTGCACATCAACTCAGTCAAGCATATTGCATAGTATCTTCTATCTACAGCATAACGCTTCTTATTTTCATCAAGGTTAATTTCAGTTCTAATTTCATGCTTGAGAGTCCATCCAATCTAACTTTTAACTTTAAAAACAGAGGTCCTGCAAGCCCAGCCGATTTCTCTGAACTGGAATGAATACCATAAAAGTTACTAAGGGCAAAGACTGGGAAAGAAAAAGCTTTAGACACCCTTTCAGATTCTCAAGCCTGCTGCAGAGCTGCCAGGCTGCAAGGCATGCAGATTGTACAGGTAGTGACTGCTGAGTGCAGGGCTGAGGGAGAGGGAGGGAGGGAGGCAGGGAGGGAGGTAGGGAGTTCATCCAGTGGAGGGAACAATCAGCATTACTATTCTGAGTTATGTGAGTCTTTGGAGCACTCCTGATGGGGTAACGCTGGTGTTATCCTTACTGTTGGACACTAGCAAAGCCACATCTGCTTTAGTTACCTTTAAAGACTGAGACAGTTCAGAAATAGGGTGACTAATATTGCCCCTGGAATTTTCATTGTCACAGAGATCCACAAAATATCGTATTTGCAGAAATGAAAATGCACTTAACTGCATGAAATTACACCACAATGAAATCCATGATTAATATTCTTTCTTTCAGTCTTTGTCCCTTTGTCTGACAGTTCTGCTGCCTGGAAAACATTGCTAAACTTCCATCAGAAATTTTGAAGTGCTGTTTTGCCAGCCTGAGTGATTGTCTAATTCCAGAGTAAGGCTTTTTAAGGTGTCCTGGGTAGTGACTGTTGTGTTCCTAATGTAGTGCCTATAGAATCAGTGAATCTATCTCAGCAAGTATTCCGAAACCAGTAAGTCAGTGAAATAACCAAATCAATTATTTTGAGGATGATTCAAATGCAGTTATAGCATTTGTTTCATGACTTCCTTTCAAGATTTCAAAATACAAATTGTAAGCAAGTTCATAAATAGAAATTAGTCTCACACAAGATTTTATTTGAAAGTATATATTCTTATTTCTTATATTCTCAAACCAGCATTTCTATGAGGACTTACATCTTGAGTCAATGTTTCAAGAGATTTCCCTCTGCTGATTCGCTGGCTGTTCGAACCATGTCTCAGTGACCTGAAACAATCATAATCAATTTAACAATACATCTCAAGATGAAATTTTGACCTTTATAAGATGACCATTATAAAGCACTGCTCTCCAGCCACCCAATATCTCAAATTCTTATCATTTTTCTCTTGCTAACATCAGAAGCTTATATGCTCTTCAATTGTTTTCAATCTGGTCTAACATAAGCCAATTTCTTTCCTTCTGATCTTTAAATTGATAGCTTTGTAGCTGGCAAAGGAAATGACATTTGAAATAAAAAGGCATTTTTTCTATTTATGCAGTATAATGAATTTCATTATGGTTGCATTGAAGAAAGTAGAATTTAGCTCTCTGTACAAATAAGTAGTTTTGGCTTTTCATGTGTTAGGAATTGCTCAAATGTAGTTCCTTTTGTCACCTTTAAGAATATTTTTAAACCATCCTTTCTGTCCATTTTTACCTGCGTTCTTGTCGTATATGATGCTGGACACTAAGTATTGACCGTTCCTTCGCTGGCTGCCCCTCAAATGATCCGCTCAGCATGCGTTGTCTAGTGCAGGCCCTACGAAGAAATACAAAGATGATGACACAGAGTTTTCAGTATAAATGATAATTTCAGAGGTAACACAACCAGAGAAGTCAGCTTGGCTTTGTGGGGAGCAAGTACTTCAAGAACAATAGACAGTAACAATAAAAGAGCAATGGACTTTCCATGAAAATATTTCCAAAGCAATGTTCCCCATTCTGCAACACAACTGGTCATCTGAAGAACCTTCTCCATGCCTTAGCAAGGGCCATCTATGACTTTTTTTCAGTTTGCTGTAGAATTTATGGTCCCTCAAGACTTCACTAAGTGTGAAAGGGGTCAAGAAATGCACTAACCATCAGTAAAACCAGTTTCTCAGTGATAAAGAAGGGAATAGAACAAGTACAACTGTAATTTTAGTCCCTTTCAGGGCTGTACATACACACTTAAGACATACAACATAACTTGGAGTGCTCAAAATAACGGGAATTATATACAGTATGAAATGAAAAGCTGCACATTGCTGATATTCTGTAACATGAAATGTCTGCTGTCTGGGAATGCATTCAACTTGCAGCACTTTGCTTTGTGGGTTTTCTCACTTGTTTTTTCACGGTTCATTTTGATTTTTGCATAATTTTGGTGAACACATTTTACACATTTTGTTAGAAATGAGTATTTGTTGGCCAGTAAGTGTGCCACAGATAAACAGAGCATGTGTATCTTTATCTTGATGGCTACGATGAAATTGATTTGCTTAAGAAAAAGAGAGGTTTCCACCAAAAGACTTCACACAGATCCCTCTGATGGCTGAGAAATGGATTTTCAACATTAGAAACATATTTTAACTTTCTAGAATGGTTCAATTTAAAGTTTACACTGTGCACTCCTCATTGCTCATTTTGTGTTATGAGACCATTTAGAGAAACACAAGACCCAGCTGGTAACATGCCATACTTTTTATTGAATTGAATCTTCACTTTTTTTGAAAAGATGAAAAAAACCTATACACTATTTGTATAACCACACCATCTGCCAGTCTGCTGTAAGGCTTAATGCCTTGACAGCATGGGATGATCATGCTTGATGGCAAAAGGTGTCTACTGCATGTTCTTTCCCCACTGTGGCTTTTTTTTTCACTCTTCTCCACTTTTCTTCTTCTTTGGGATTTAAACATGTAAATGATACAAGTAGGAATCCAAAGTGATATCTGGAACAAAAATGAGAAGCTTAGAATGCTTGTCAATGTCACCACTGCCAATCAGATTAGCATGCTAGAAAACTACATTGTGCTACACTTGTTACAAAAAGCATTAGGTTACACTACACTGAAGCATCGTGACATACAGGAAAATTACTCCATGTCTTATAAAACACAGCTCATCTTAGATAAATCATGAACATTTTAATACCAAAGGATTTTAAGCATTATATTATTATTATGATACCACATAATGCTGTCAGAAAACAACTGAGATATTTTAACACCTTTGCATTTCTTGATTTAAAAAAAAGGGAAAAAAAAAGAAAAAATTACTTCCTTAAAATAGTTCCTATCTAACGCCATTAAAATGACAATCTAGTTTTTCTGGCACAGACAATGGAAAGTTCTGGGGTCTGACTTCTGTATAGAGGCTTCTTGGTGTGACAAAGAGGGTAACTTATCTATTTTTTCCCCTGTAGATATAGATTATTATGCTCTGCTTTCAACAGTTACAAATTATTTTCTTGACATCAAAAAGTGACTTGTACATAAACTTTTCATGTTTTTGTATGCAGCAACTTGAATACCAAGTTAGATAAAAACTTAGTGTTCACAATAAGAGAACTTTCAATGCTCAAGTAATAAATCTTTACCTGAATTATGAACAAGATGGTTTATTTGATTATTAATAGTATTATAAAATAGACATAGCCATATACTATGGTCGTACCATGGCTGAATGGGCATGCATAAAAAGTACCACCGCTAGAAGGACTTAGTATGGTTTATAATTTCTAAGTCAGATTCCTAAATCTGTATTTAGCATTTACATCCATTACCTCATTTTCAATGCCTCTGGAAGCTCTGCAACCCTCCTGAACTCAACAGAGAAATAATGAAATACCAGTTGTTTAGCACAGAGATCAGAAATTTTTATCAAGTAATTGCAAAGAAACTTTTTTGTATTTCCAGAGAAAAAGATGTTGTGCTGAAAAGGCCTTGTCTACTTTTGACAGCCTCTCCCTTAGCATTCTCCACGGGAATTAGTGCCTTAATCTTCCTTGTTGTCCTAGGCTACAATATAGATGTATTCAGTATTCTATTACCACAAGCTGTAGGCCATTAGCTGTTACTTTCTGCTATGACTCAGCCCTGATAACAGTCAATGGGCCATCAAGAAACCACTGCATGACTCATGGACTTATCCTATTGTGAGATGCTCTGCCCAGGAGGGAGGAGCCAAGCATTGCCACCTGGATATAACCTGGCTTTGGAACTGCCTGAGCTAGCCCTGTCTACTGGGCTCCCAGAGGACAAAAGCTACCACTGGATCTTCAGGTGGAGACCAAACCTTCCACAGGCTCACTGCTTCAACCTAAGTGCTTCACTTGAACTACTACCACCACCCTAACAGGATGTCAGGTTGTATCTGACTTTGTCAGTGCTTTTCCTTCTATTATTGCACATATTTTATTTAATTTTCCTATTAAGTTTTAATCCTGACTTGTGATCTCCCACTCCCAAACTAATACACTTGTATGATATGAACTCTTACTAGAAACTGTGTTTTGTTATCCTTTTGACTCAGAATCTGGGTATTTTTCAGGTGCTTAGACACCTAGAATAGCAGATCTTTGGGGACTTTTGAAAAAGATGGTAGGTACCATGAAGTTTTCAGAATTGCGGAGTTGCCAGTTTTCAAGCCTGCAACAGAGTTTGTGTTCTCACTGTAGACATGTTCACCTCTGTGCTTGCTCTCAGTGCCTGCCTGTGAGCCACTTGTCCAGGCTTCACTCACAGCCAGTGCAGATGGAAGACTAAATTCAGTTGGTTGTACAGAGGAGGCCAGCATCACCTGCAATGCCTTGGAGTACTTTGTTTTGCTTCCAACTGCTGCTACAGCAGGGTACAATACCCCTACAAACTTCTAAATTACCTGTCATTTTCCAGAAGATCTTTGGGACATCCTCTGGCATCTCAAACATTACTATATGTTGATATGTGAAAAACGTCATTGAATGATTGGTCAATTAATTTAATTAATGATGTTTGGAAGGTATTAAATAACCATAAAGTGGGAATCTAAAGACAAAGCAGTCAACTAAAGATCTCACTGGGCTCCATTGCCTTTACTAGACCTCTGTGAATTAGATGGTAGAGTTCATCCCTTACCTCACAGGCAGATTTAGCTGCCTGGAGCTCAATCCCACACCAGGCACAATCAACGTGCCATAGTGTTAAACGTTCAGTCCTATGTGGCTTGAAAATTGGAGTTTTAACAAAATGCTTTTCTTCCCTTGATACACCTTTATGTAACTGTAGATGGTCAGAATCTTTTGACCTTTTTCGAATGACAGACGCAGAATTACCCTTTTTAGCTAAAATTGCCCTTTTCATCTTCCTATACCACCATTCTGAAATATTAGATAGGTTCACTTTCACTTGTGGAGGAATAAAGAAGTTATGAAACAAAGAAGAGACAAGAAATATGTCAAGCTTCCAGAGTTTGTACTCACCTTGCAGAACTCTGAACACAGTTCAGCAGCTCCAAACCACATGCTCCAAATTTGCCTTGAAAAGTGCAAATGTAATTAAAATATCTTGAAAGAGAAAACACAACTTGCTAGGTTACCAGAAAGCCAGGTGAAGATCACACAGAACAAGGCAATACTGGGATAACACATAGTTTGTACCACATATATTACCTCCAAGCAATTAGGAGGGCCACATTTTTGAAGTCCTTCAAACGATTTCATGCTTTGGAATTCCTGAAAAATAAGTAATGAACAGAGTGTTCAAGTAACATTCTTTGACCAAATGTAGAATGTTAAAGGCTTTGATCGATACTTCAAGATACTATACCTTGAATGAATATTCTGAGGTCTCTTGCATAGGGTAAGCACATGGCTCACACTTGGATCTTCTGGTCAGGCATCCTTTCCACAGTAAGTATTTACTCATCTTGCATTCCAGTGTAACACTGACTTGGGGGGTGGTTTCTGTATTATTTTAATGAGTGAGTACTTATGTAATAACTGTAGCAGCTGCATATATTACTATGTACTTTTGTTCTCCCTGAAACATGCTCACACTGAAGCCTTAGAAGTGTGGTGCTCTTCAGTACAGTCATCAGTCTCATTCAGCACTGTTTTCAATCTCTGTGACTTTCTATCCTTATTAAATCTTTTTATGCTCTCACTACAATTCCACCTAACTTGGAATATATGGTTAAATGTGACAGCCTAAGATTCACAGGGAATCCACCTGAGAGGTGTCACAGTGTTTCATTCTTTCCTTTATAAATTTAATTCAATGAGGCACTTTTTAAATAGGAAGCACAATGCATATTTTCACCACAGCTACACTGTTGTTCTTTGGGGGAAAAATATACTGTTTTTAAATGAAATCTGAATCTGGCTGATGAAATAAAATGGATTCTTAATGCAACTTGGATAAGTCAAGTTTTTTCTTCTCCATGTTTTTTCTTGTTTCCTTCCATAGGTCTCTAAAGCACAAAACCAAAGAGTTACTTACTTTCTTTAGTGATTGCTCAGGCAGTTGAGCTATGGTAGGAGACTTCCTTTCCTTTAGCAATTTTTATTGTGATTATCACCCCTGCCTTGCTGTTTCAGCTTCTCCTCTCACAGGTATTTGCATAATAACAATTTTTATCGGATTGTAGAAGATCCATAAAAGCAAGGTAGAAGGAGAAACCTCAAGTGGCCATCCAGTCTACCACCTGTCGCACAATGGGATCAGTGACAGATACACTATTACATACCTGCAGTGTTGGAGACTCCATAGCCCAGTAACTACTTCACAACTGTGCTTTGCAGTGATCCATAACGCGGTGTTCATTTGGCACAAAATCCACAAAACTTCTTACCAATGGATATGTGCATTACAGTATTTCCTTTTGTTTGTCTTTGCATGACTAAGTCTGGATTTTGCACCTGATGACAACAATCATCAAAGGAACTTACCTGGAACATTTGTTCTGAGAAAGGCAGGGGGTCAAACCCTCAAAGTTATCAAGAAAGAAATCATACTCTTAAAAGAGAAAACATAAAAAATATGCCAAGAAATTTGTTACAAGTGATTCAGAACTGACTAATGTAAGTCAGTTGTTTAACACAGGCCAATTTGTAATAAAGCATACCAAAGGTGTATCTTCTAGGATCATAGAATCATTTAGGCTGGAAAAGATCTTTGCTCATTCTCTGTATTAGTGTTCAGAGAGATTTTATTCAGAGATAAATTTTATAGCTTTCCTAGAAATCACTGTATTTTTCCAAAATACTAGTATGAACAAAGTCTGAATTATATTCTAGCATATTAACAAACTAGAATAGGATACTTAATTCAAGAAATTCATCCTTCACTCTTGCCTTTCCCCCCTCCCCTCCAGCTCTGCCACCCCTCAAGGCAATCTCAGTTTCAAACAAAAGATAAATACACTGCATGCAATTAGTTGTTTATGAAACTGAATGTTACACTTAAGCACGAGTTATGTTATTCCCTCAGGCCCAGGAAACACACCAGACAAATCTTGTCTAGAACAGTGAAAATCCTGCTGCGCACCCCTAGCATCAGTTTACAGTCTGACTATAGCATCAGGTGTAATGAAAAACAAATAAAAAGCCACCCATTTAAAAGAAAAAGTGTGTTTCCCAAACTGTCACAATATATATTTTATTTATGTGTGTTGTAGAGTCTCCTTCCCTGGACATACTCAAAAGGTGTCTGGATGTGGTGCTGGGCAGTTTGTTATGGGTAGTCCTGCTTGAGCAGGAAGGTTGGACCAGAGGACCTTCAGAGGTCCCTTCCAGTCTCAACCATTCTCTGATTCTGTGAAGGAGAGTTTAATGGACACCAGAATTAGGTTTTGCACTATTGACACTTCGGTTGTATTTTGGACTACGTAAGACTACTTTTAATTTGCTAATTTTCCCTACCATTCTGTGCTGTTTACAACTTATCCTCAGCACAGGAGAGAACGAGCTGATTAATACACAACATTTTGACTGGACCTGCACTGCTCTCTCTACTTCAGATAGCCAGAGGGACTAATAAAGGACTAGACCCCATTCTAGATAACTACCAAGCAAGGAATGAGGGTCAGAAGAACCACAGGCACAAAACTTGCTTTTAAGAGGAAAAGCCGTGCTCACAGCAACACAGAGTGAGAGAAAAGTGTGAAGCACTGAAGACATGCAGGAGAAAGCAAATTTGCTACAAGTGGTTATTGCTGCTGAGGGAAATGCATCGTAATTTTCAGAAAGGAATGGAGCTGTTAGCAATTCAGAGGTACTATTAAATGGGATCTTGTACTGATAAGAGTTGTTCTGTCTCTAACTCATTTTTACTTTACTTCATTTTTCAAGGTTGAAGAATGGATTTTTGTGAAGATTTAAAGCCTCCATGCTCTGACACTGGTGATGCAAAGCACTGATCACAGTACCAGGACAGTAGCTGCTACCTCCTTGACTTGGTTCCCATGCCTAATTGCACGAAGACCTCAAGGAGGCAGGGAGGTAGTTGGCTTCTAAACAAGGATGCTTGGAAATGAGATACATCCCCGGGGGTGCAGCAAGAAAGCCAAAGGAGAACAAAGAGACCCAGACACCAGTTTTGCTGCATCATGTAACACCAGGTGAGCAGGGGAGACACCTAGAACTGAGTGTATGAACTGTGTCTCTTGGTGGTCAAGGGCTATTAATGTCCTCCTTCCTCCTCTTGGGGAAGATGTCAAGCTGCAGTTCAGCATATAAAAGGAAAAAATGGGGTTTGGATAGAGAAGGATGCACAAGAGAGACATGAAGGTACCTATGTGTAATGCAGTCCTTCCATACAGCTGGTTATATTAAAACATTCACAATTTGACTAAAAAATAATTTGACAAGGTTTAAGAAGTAGGGGGAAAAGGTCAGAGGTGGACTTAGGCTAGAACTGACCTAAAATTCCCTTTCACCACAGCAATTTTATCAAGTTGAAGTCGCCCATGGGCAGCTTTGCTATATAGAGGTATTGCTTTAGACAAATGCTTCTTAATTCAGGTAGACAAAAATTAAAAAGATGCTAGAAGCAAACTTATCAGAAGGGACATCCTGAGTTACCTCTAATTGTTCTTGGCATAAATGCCATTTCTTCTTTTGTCAGACACTCTGAATAGCTGAGAGTCACCTAATTTTATAAAGGAGTTTACAGCATTTACAACTAAAGCAAAAATTAGAACAAGAATCTCTCATGTTGAGATTTGATTTTTCCTGTCTGTAAAACTGCCCTGCATCAACAGTGGGAACACAGTCATCAACATGGAAACACTGGCAGTGCTCAGGACCAGTCAGCCCATCAGTTGCAATGCTCTCTGTGAGTTTGCCCACGAGATATGCCATGAACACAATTTTCTTATGCTGGAATGAATGCATTGCAAGTGTCATAGATCAGAGTTTATTTAACAATTTTGAGGCAATAATAAGGAAAAATAAACAGTACTTGTTCTCTTCCTCAGGAGGAGACTAAGACTCTTTGCAAATTCCTTGAAAGCAGCCCAAGAAACCATTAAAGGAATCATGATCCCTGTTTTTCTTACTTGACAGAAGTTCCCTCCTTTTCTCTGTGTTTCTCAAAGTTCATTGCTGATGATCCAGGAAAATGGAAAATTCAGTAAATGTAGAAGAAATTAACAGAGTAAATACATTAATTAAAATAAAATAGTAGATTTGTAAATGAAAACTTTATTCTTCTGCCTCTGAAACGTTTCTTCAGAGGAATTCAGGTGAATTGACGAGAAGTCCTTTTAGATACAAGACTTTGGTAGAAGCCATGATCTGAAGGACTAAGTGGAATGCATCAGGATTGAAATGGCAGGACTGATTTCTGGTTCTGTCCTTGTATTTCTGAGTACTTAGTGAAGCCCAAGCAATGGTTTGCTTGGATTCTTCTCCCACTGCTTCAGACTTCTGAAAAGGAGAAAGTTCTGTGCTGATGGGAGAATTCTGAATTTCAATTTCCAGGATTGAATTTTTTTTCTTCCATCTATGAAAGAATAGAGCTCTTATAATGTCAGGCTGGTTTTTTTTTAGTATCTCAATATATAAAAGTAGGGTATTTTCTCTTGTCTACATTTTTTCTCTGCAGTATAGTATATGAAACACACCAAACAAACTGATGTTTGTGTAACCCTGGAGGTGTCAGTAGCACTTCACAGTTCTCATATAACACAGAATTTCATTACAAATGTTTTACCAAAATGCTGCCAGGATACCCATATCTAAACCCATATTTTTAGAAGTATTTTGGTCAATCTATCTGTAACACTAATGTCAGTAAAACCAAGACACACAACTGAAAGAAAGACTTAAAAATAGTGCACTAAATTTTGTTAGGATTGAATACTTATGGTATTGCATCTACATTTATCAATAATATTTTTACAATGATTATTCATTTGTATTAGTAATTGTTTATATTTTCATTACATGGATTTAAAGACAGAAAAAAAAATCATTCAAATTTCTACAGTTCTCCCTGTGCTGTATTCTTATAGAGCATTAAAAAGAACCAGTGCTATAAAACTTCTCAAATGGCATTCAAGAAACTTCTTAATTCAGAAATCACATTGAACCCCTCGTGAGTTCACTGCTCCTCATAAAACACTGCCTTACTTAATCTGTACTTTTCAGATCAGTTATTCCTGTTTATACTATGTATTTGCCTGGGCCCTCTCATTGAAAAAATGCAAATATAAATACATAAACAGTGTCCTATAAATTCTTTGCATTATTAGTGCACCTTATATCAAGAACAGTCATAGCATAGAACCAATGATGGCATGAAAAACTGTTGCACAGTGCTGCCTACATGGTAACTTCAGACACGGGTCTTGGAGACTTAGATGTGAATTAGTCACAGTGCTGAGTACTTACTTGATACGGAATATCAAAAGGAGTGATCATTATTAAAACATTCAGGAAACCATTCTACAGAAGTCATAGTTCTGACATCTTCTTCCCTGTCTATCTGGTACTTGGAATATGATTAGCTGTAGTCTGTGCTTTCTAGTGCACAATCCCTGCAAATGTGTATGTGCAGATATTTGCAAGAACCAGAAATTCTTTAGGCAAAATAACACCGCTTATGAAGAGACATGTTTTGGTTAATTTAGAAGGAAGAAGTCAAAAGAGCTGAAACATGATCTATCTGGATAACACAATTCAAATACATACCGAAGTAGTACAATCCCTCTCTTTTTGCTGTTCAAGCATATAAAACAGCCAGAGAAAAGAGCAATTTATCTTTGATAATGAAAGCAACAGATGTACTACAAATGGATACACTATTATGAATATTATACATCCAGTAACAAACAAGATTGTGAGAAATCAGATGACAGTCAGAACAATATCAAATCACATCTGACTCTTACCTTAGAATTTTATTGATTGCCGTCTCTTTTTCCAGAAGGTTTCTTGCTCTGATGCTGAAAACAGATTTACGGAGCTATAAAATTAAGAAAAAGACAACATAATTTTTAATTGTCTTAAAATACAGCATGTGTATGTGACAGACTGATTAAATGCTATGATACTGAGGGCATGAAAAGGATGGTGGAAAAAACCCAAAATGGTTATGGGCAGCTTTTGGCCTTCCTATCCCAATCCTTAGGTAGTTCTGTAGAAAGATGCAGATAGTTTTGTTGGCTAGCACAGATTTCCTTTATTACACATTTCTTTTCTTCTCCAATTGGCCAAATCTCACCAATTTGCTACTCCTTCTCCACTTTGGATTTTGACTAGGCTGGATCATACTCTGGAGATGCCTTGACTGAAAAGAGCCAGCTAACAAAGCTTAGATGTATCACTTCAATGCCTTTTTTTTTTCTCACAGATGCAGAGAAAAAAATGTGTTGAGCAAAATGTGCTTATGCTTGCCTCTGGTCATGAACAGCGTTTCAGGAATCTTCTTGTGAACAGGACTTCCTGAATGTGAAATGAATGGACTGAGATACATGAAAAAACAAGCAAGTGATTAACAAACATGGCAAATCAAGGAGCAAACCACAGCTGAAGAATTTAGCTCAGGAATTGCACCTGTGATGAACAGAAAGCCTCTGGCACATTGTAAGACTTAAGTCTGCCAACTATTTGGAGATCATTATCTTGAAGAAAATGGTTGAGAGAGATTTGGAAACTGTTAGGAATGCGTGTCCTGGTTTTGATCAGTCGGAAATGGAATCTTTAAGCACATTTCTGTAAATGTTCTTTAAATTTTCTGAAACACTAGCTCAAATCCAGTCATTTGACAATTTTTCTAGTACTTCTCTCAAGACTCATACTGACTCTGAGTCACAGTGAGGTATCTTTGTAGAGAAATGGAAGCCTAGAAAATACCTTAAAAACTTGTTAATTATACTGGATGTCCTTAATAAAATAGATTTGGCTTTTTAAACCACAACTGTAACAGCAAGCTACAATCTTTTTCCTAGCCCCTGCCTTTTCAAGTGTGGCCCCTTTAACTTTTCTCATGTCCTACCCCATCTCTGTATAGCCTGCAGAAGTAGTAACACAGATTATTTCGAAACACCCCTATTTTCACAATCTGTGGGTTCCTTAAACAACCTGCAACATGAAAACGGAAATGAAATATGCAACACTTCAGAATGTAGTTTAGAAAATAAGGTATTGGAATTTCAGTAAAGATTACAGAAAGAGTAATAAACTTGTTGAACATTTGAATATTAAAAAAAGAAAAAATCCATTGCCTGGAACATTAAAAACAAATTGAAAATCATAGTATGAGATATACCCATTGAGGAATACATCCAGTGCAGGTAGCTGGGTGCACAGCTGGAGTGCAAGCTGCAGGTTGAGCTCTGGGGGTGCAGGACCTGAGCCCAAGGCAACAGGCCATGGGACCCTTTGCCAAACAAAGGACCCAGGGGCCTGTGGCACTCAAAGACATGGCAGGAGCTGATGACCCCAGACTTTTGCTTGTCTAGACTGTGAGGGTATAAATGCCCTGAGTGCCTTTGCTCAGGGTCCTTCCTTGGAGCACCCAGCTTGAGCTGCTATTTTGTTATTCAGTTATTGCAGCAAGAACAAATTATTTTAATGATCTGGATGGCTGAGACTCTGCTATTGGAAAACTGGGATTGAGGTGGTGAGGAAACCTGGTGTGACTGTGTGAGTCTGGGGTGTGTGGCTGGGAAGGAGTGTTGGTGTCAGTTCAGGTGATGCAAGAGTGACTGACAGAGGGGCTCCTGGATGGTCACACAGGGAAGTAACATACCATTATAATCAATATTGTGTAGGTATAAATATGTAATATATTTAAACATATTTGCGTAGTTATTAACTCATTTGCAGTATCTTGACATGGGTTTAGTGAATTTATCAGTACTGTACTTTAATACGGATTTAGATATAACTGACAATGTTATTTTAATGGATTTAATATGGATTTAGATATAACTGACAATGCTGAAAGCAATGGCAACTCTTTCACTAATTTTCTTTTTCTAGCATCAGTGAAATCAATGTCAGTGGAATCCTGTGTAACCTTTTCCCCCTTAGAAGAATTGCAGAAAGAGGCCTCTAAACCACAGGAGCACCTATTTTACAAGATGTGAATAAATAATTTTTTAGGGCTCAAACTTATGGGAGTAATGAGGGTGGGAAACCAGATGTTTTGCTTCAGTTCTTTTTTCCTGCTATAAATAAATCTCAGTGGTTCAAAATGGAATTTACAAAACAACGTAGGCACTTCCAAGGATTATGACTTTTTGAGATAATGGTCCTCCTTTCTCTTTAGGAATCAGGAGCCCTTCCTTCAGCCAAACACCGGTGAATTTATCTTGAATTAAAAATATCCAGAAGAAGCAATACAAGAAAATATTTTTAGATAAGCACAATTGATCCATTTCTCATACTTAAAGGAGTCAGTAGTCAGTAAAATAGCAACACACATAGGTCAATATGCATGTTGAAGAAAATCAAACATTAGTATGGAATTTTAAAATATGGACTCTTATTTCTGTATTAGATAAATGAACTAAACTACTTCCCATTTAATTTTCCAAATTTGCATTGCACACCAGGAAATGCAATGGGACTGTACAAACAGAAAATGGGGGTGATGATCAGTATTTTGTTTAATACTGTCTAGATGCTTCATGCTGGTATAGAATGATGCTGGCAATTAAAACTTGTGATACCTGCCGAGTTCCTGAATGTTGCAGAGGAAATTATAAGCAGTGTTAACATACAAAAGACATTACTCAATCAGACAACGTGAAATTAAATAAGTACAGTACACTCTACTGAGGTTATTTTAGGGTATATCTGTTTATCCTGCTGGGTTTTTTTATTACAAATTGCGCTGTACTGTGAGGACACCCTCAGTGTATCTTTATTAGCCTTTATTTATTTATTTATTTACTTATTTACTTTTCTATGCCACCTGTAAGTACACTCAATGCAGAAATCACAGTGTCATACAGCTTTCTACTACAGAACATTATTTTTTAGCATATGACACTGTCCTGAAATCACCTAACAGCATCTGATAACTCTACAATGTTTTCAGCAACACACTTTAAAGAACTCTTGCAGGTTACTTAAACTGCAAAGACCTGCTGTGGCTGCTCAGCAAATTCCCAACAGTATTTCCTGGATGAAAAGGTTTTGGATGGGAAGTACATGCTGCTACTAAACCATGAATAAAGCTTGTATCTTGGCTCCCAAATGTCTTTGAGTTTATTTACACAGATATGCCCATAGAATTAGGAAATGCGCAGGTAGTGCTTCAATTCTACAAGTGTTGACACCCTTCTTTGCTGCTGTTGGCAAGACAGTCTTGAGGCAGACAGAATAATTCAGTTCAGTCAGACTGACCTTGGTCTAAATGCTACATCCCATGAAATCCCATTTGTTGACAGGGACAAAGCACTGCTGTAAAATAAGCTAAATCACAGAACATTGTTGCTCTGCAAGTGCCACCCGCTGCTTTCAAAAGGTACTGCAGACATTCTCAATAACAATGTTTATTTAGTACTGTATTTAAAGAATCCAGGCTTTCTATCCTGGAGAAAAGAAAACCTTGGCATAAGATTTAAAAGCAAAGCAACACAAGACAATACCTTTGCGAAGTGTCAGGAAATGACTGTGGACCAGTCCTACAGACTAGGTATACTGGCACAGCACTGCTGACTGCAGGGGGATCTATGCCAGTTCATACCAGCTAAGGTATGGCTCAGTGGTTTTAAGTTTTGAAAAATGCTGTATATTTTGGTTTACTAAGGTTTCATGTATTTTTTTAGCAACATGTTTGCAGTGCCCAGATCCCAGCAAATGCTACATAAAGCAATTATTTTTAACTTGAATTTGATAAAGAATTTTACACTATCAACAGGTAATATCTATGGTGATGTAGTGTATTATTTTTGTATCGACTACTTCAGAGTTGGCAGAAGAGACAAGTGCTGGTGGGTGTTATGCAACACAAGGTGAAACAAGGCCATAAATAAATAATGAAACATGTATATCTGAAATGTTTACTTGACAGTGGAAAAAAAAAAAGAAGTGCATGTAATACATTTTTCTAAGGCAATTTCTTAAGTGTTATATGAAGAGTACGAATTTTAGATTAGTGCTGTTAATACTAATCTCTTATAGGCAAATGCAGGACCATATGGGAATAGTCTGTTGTGCCATGTCAGAAATTCCAAGGGAAAAAAAAAATCATCCAAAGCTTCTGTTGCAGTTTGGAATTTGTTGTATGCCTATGGATGATTAATGTAGACTTGCAGAATGAACAGATTGTTAGGCATTATATTGTTATTTAAACATGTATGTCTTCTAGGGAAAATACGAAGAGTCAGTACAATAAGCAATAAATCAGTATAATTTTTATGAAAGAGTGAGGAAATATTTGGGAAGAATCTGTTCAAAGCTTGAGCATTCCATAAAACAGGATATTCATGGCCCACAGGAGCTTGCTGTGTATTCTCTCAAATGCAAATATTTATTTAACCATTCTGCCTATGCATCTTTGGTTTGAAGAGACTGGACTCTTTCAAAATGAATGTGACAAAATTCACATGAAGAGTGATGGAAGGTCAGACTGCAAGTTTTTGGAAGATACCTAACAAAATGTTTACAAAAATTTAAGCAGGTTAAGTGACCAAGTCTTATAGTGGAGAATTTCTTAAACTCTTTTGAAAACTTTGCATAAAGGCTGCAATTACAAGGGAGCTCTAGAGATCACTAATCCATTTCCCTCTCTTAAAGAAGAACTTAAGTATTTTCATTTGGACCTTGAAAATCTGGCCCATTGTGAGGTTGTCTTATGTAAGAAACAGGCTCACTGAACAGTCAGGAAAGTGGTCTAGTATTAGATAATTCCCACAAGGACTCAAAGGCCATTCCTTTGGATCAGATGTCTAGAATGAGAAGACGGCATAATCTCCTTAACTCTTGGGACTCGTTGACCTGAAATAGCCTTAATTAATTTTTCAGCCCTTGATTGCAGCCTCTCTCTTAAGGAAGGTAAAGTTCTTCTAATTAGCTGACTACTGGTCTGGAAAATATACATGTCTTTTCATAACCAAGAACCTTTTTCAATTAAGTCTGAGAATGTCGACAAGGCTAATATTAGCACTCATAAAATCTCCAAAGACCTAAAGGAGGGGGTGTGGGGGGGAGGGGATAGTCCATCTCAGTACACATGGGGGAGCAGCTCTGGGGAAGGAGAAGAATCCCTGTCTTTTATGCCTTGTAATAACATGGTTGGTGTTTTTTCCCCCTTTGGCATACTTGAGGTTTAAACTTTCATCGGTTTAACAGATAGATTTTCCATAAAAATACAGAATGGTTTGGGTTGGAAGGGACCTTGAAAGACCATCTAGTCCAACCCCCCTGCAATGTGCAAGGACATCTTCAATTAGATCAGGTTGCTCAGAGCCCTGTCCAACCTGACAGCAAGTATTTTCAGGACCATCTCTCTAGGTAACCTGTTTCAGAGTTTTACCACTGCCATCATAACACATTTCTTCCTTATAGCTAGTTTGACTCTACCCTCATTTAGTTTAAAACCATTATCCCTCGTCCTATCACTACAGGCCCTTTAAAAAAGTCTGTCCCCATCCCATAAGCCCCCTTTAACTACTGAAAGACTTCTATAAGGTTTCCCCAGACTTCTTTTTCCAGGCTGAAAAGACCTCTTTCAGCTTGTTCTCATAGGAGAGGAAATTCATCCCTTTGATGATTTTGGTAAGTGCAGCCTTGGACAGATTTGTTTCCTTTTGTTTTCTATCTACTGAGCGCAGGAGCCAGGGAGACCCTGTGAAAAGCTGATAAAAAGGGCAGGGTAGATTAGTTCTGGCAGCCAACAGCAGGTGGAACTGAGGACTCGTGGCCAAGCTGATGTGGGGTTTTTATACATTCTTCTGGGTGTACAGTGCTGGAGGAGAAGGCTCCCCTCCACATTTTGAGCTCGGGATCATGAAGCTTTAGGGAAGAAGGGACTGTCAGACTGGGCTGGACTGGGAATGGAAGATATGGATGGGGAGTTTCAAGTGGGAGGTAAGGAAAAGTATTACTTCTGGTTGTACAAGCACATGCACATAATTGCCTTCACTAGAAAAAAGCAATCATTACTATTGTTAATCAGCTCTCGTGAATGAGTCCTGTGAGTGGGTAGAGAAGACTGAAGGGCCTGGAGACTGAGATCTGGATTCCTTAGTAGAACCAGGAAAAGGGAAGGTACAAGGCTCAAACAGAAGGGCCTCCCTGTAACTCAATCCCACATTGCCTCTTTCCTTCACTCCAAGCTAATGTGTGCTCTTTGTTAAAATACAACTGCACTAAAAAATTTGCCATGTCTGTATTTTGTTTGATTGAAGAAACAAGGGAATTATGATCATCCCCTTGTATTTTAATGCATCTTCATAGCCATTGTATCAAATACTTGAAATATTTTAGTGTAAAACTGATGAAGTAGAAAGCAAATGCCAGAAGGAAATACTAAATTATGGCTCTTTTTGAAAATGGCAAAGTATCCAGTCCCTAGCCTCCTTTCTCTCAAAATGTAATTGAAAACTGGCATTTTTCCAGGCAGACTTTTGAATATACTATGCAGAGGCAAGAGTGACAAAGCAATTTAAAATCATCAAAAGTCAGAGACAGAACACAACAAAAACAGTCTTACTACTATTGCAGTTGTGTCTTCACTCTGAAGGCAAACATGATCAGAGAAGTAAAACATTACCAGCTCAAGTGTGTATTTGGTAAAATGATTAATGAGAAAGAAATCTATAAATTAGTTATTTAGACACAGGGATATTTTTACATATCCACATATGAAAAACAGAAAAATCTTTAAAATGCAAAAGAGACAAAGAGGTCAGTTGATTTTCAGTAAACCTGAAATACATAATTGTATTTAGATATATTAACTTCATTAGAAAGAACTGAGGAGAACATGGAATAAAAATCATCTTCTCTGAAAGTCATGACTGTAATGAGCAAGAAAATGCTGGATCCATAAGCCATTATCATTCCAGCAGGGACATTCCAGCAGGTACATTGTTTTAATGACTTTTCTGAATGTTGTAACAAGATAGATTTTGGCATTATCCTGTGAATGACATGAATAGGTAAGACTTGAAGCACTTGGCTGTGTTTAATTAACACGTGGTATATGGAAACTGAAATGGTAGGACAGAGTTCAATTCAGACACATTAAGAAATCGAAGAAAAAGTTTGATTGATTTTTGTTGATATGCACAAACTTCTGCAAGAATTACTTCAGAAAAAAATGTAGAATTTATTACTATTTAAAAATAAACAACCTTTTCTAATTGGAATACATGTGCAATTACACATTATCAGTTTCTGTTATATTCAAACCTAATGGGAAAAAATTATTCTTTCAAATTACTTAGAGTAAAGAATAATCAGGAACACAACTATATTGTATCTTTTTTGCCAAAATTCTGCTTTGCACAACTGAATGCCCAAAATAAAGTACAAAGAGGGTGATTAACTTGGGGCAGTTATTAAAGAAAGAAACAGAAATTCTGGAAATTGGAATTTATGCATAAATATTCTACCCTTAGTTCTAAGGAAAAAAATTCAAATAAGTTATATGAATATGTCTTTGTGCCTGATGGTTTTCTGAAAGGTATCTTTGGACACCCTGTCTTCCATACTAAAAGCTATGCCTTAGAAAAGCTGAAAGGCTATTTCAGCTTTTACAATTACAAATACTTTTTGCAAGGAAAAGTCCTTTTGCAATACTCTCAGAAGACTGCGTGTTTTTTTCTCAGGAAACAGAATAGTTAAAGAAGTTGAGCACGGATCAGGAAAAAGCCAACACATGACAGAACATACACAGCGATTAAACAATAACATGTTAACAAGATTAGGTGGCATGTCTCAGCAGCTCATAAATGCAGTATCTAAGATACTAACAAAATGTATTAAACACACATTCCAGCACGAGGTCTGCTGTTTAATATTCATAGTCATCCATGGTAACAGCCCTGGCTACCTCTGAGATCAGCTCTCACTTCCTGACCACAACCTCCCATCACAAAGGTACAATCTGCTGTAAGCAGGAAATCATTGGAATAGCCATATGGCATGGGAGGTCAGGCTTTCCCAGGAGCTAGACCTTAATGCTGCATCTGGCTCCCTCTGGAAAAAAGAATGGCTACTAACTGCACTGCTTGCAGAACTAAAACCAAAACTCATACATGTGAAAGGAATCAGAAAAGAAACAGGATGATATGTTTGCTACTATCCAATTAATCTTACACATGGAGAAATAAGGGAGCTGGCTTGCTTATATTCCTTCAATTAAATGGGAGATGCTCAAAGTCTGAACTATAAAATACATGGATATATCAAATGCTCTTGTGCTCTCTTTTGTGATTCACCCTGCTCTGCCACTGTTGTAAGCATGCACATGGGTTACCTGCATTATCTGTACATACTGAGCCACAGGCATTTTCAAAGTTTAGCTCATGAGTCTGTCAGTTTTGAAATTTAATCTAACAGCCATGTGCTGTGTTGTAAGGCCAAGGATAAGTACCAGTTCAGAAGTGTCCATCTCACAGTAATTTTCTGCAAGGTTTGCTAAAAGCTGTGTGTCCCTTAGGAAAGCACTTTGAAGGGTTTCTGTGCCCTTCTGATTCAAGTCTTGAAGTTAAGAAAGTAAGGCCAATGCTCTACAGCCAACTCAGATGTATTTCACTGGACACCTGATTTGTTGTAAATCTCATGTTAGTATAATTCTTTGTCCCCCTAAAACTTGCTGCAACTATATCTCAGGCTATGTGAGAGCCACTGAGCCACTGAGATGTCCCTATTTTCTGCCAACTTCCTTTCTTCTCATCCACCCACTCACACTAAAATGATGTTTCCATACTTCATCCAGTTCTTCTGTGCAAGAATTTACTGAAATATTGGTTATCTAAGGACATTCCCAGCATACTATGAATAATTTTCATACAAGTGTAGAAGTATAAGAGAACACTTCCCTCTCTGTTCCTAAAACTCTCCTTTTCCCTCATCTACAATGTACATTTAATACCCTAAATCCCTCTTTTAATCTTGCACTTTTTCCAAGTATCCTTCCTTCTTTCACCAGAAAATACCTTCACAGTGCTTTCTACTACAACAGGGGTATGCTCATCAATCTGAACAGTCCTGGTTTCTCTAATTTGACCGTGGGTTCTTCAACTCATGGCCTGCAGACCACATCAGAACAGACTAGATCAGCATGCAGGGGGGTAGGTCTGGGGAAAGATCCCTGAGTTTAAGTAAATTTGCTCTGCAGGACCTCAAGTGGAGAGCAAAAAATGAACATCCTGAATTTCCAGCAATGTTAAGTTTAGAGAACCTCAGAGAATCCCAGCTTTACACACAAAATGTTACAGATAATAATAAACAACTCAAACAAAGCGTAGTGCCAAGCTGCCTTTCAAGCACCTGTATGTGGGAGAACGCAGGTGCTGCTGGAATTGGATGCAGAGGAATGAACATAGTACAAGCTGTATCTGCACACCCCCAGACTCCACACACTGACAGAGAACTCCTAGGGGATGTATAAAAGGTAAAGGGCATTTAGGTATCTGAAAGCGATTTTTTAGGTTAGTGTTTGGTTAGTTTATTGCTTTCATAATAGTTTAAAAATTTGGAAGAGTTAGAAAAACTGATGGAACTCACATTCCTGATAAGGAAAAAACCGAGTACAGCAGAGAAATCTGTCTTCTAAAGCTGCTCTTTTGATTTGGCAGAGATGAAAATGATATCAAATGGATTGTAGTCATAGTTACAGTGATATACATCAAAAGTAATTTTTTTCAATTTTTTTGAGAAGGTAGAACACCTTAAAACCACTTTTAAAGCAAGTGGGTAACTATAATACTGAAAACACTAATTCCATTCAATAGGAGAACATATATAAGATCTGATTCATTGATCATCACAAATTATGGGGCAGATTGATTTTGAACACAAAACTACATAGCGGCAGATTTTTAGAGAAAGAAAAGAATGTTGCTGAAGTGGAAATAAAGAAAACAATAAGGTAATGTAAGGATTAAGGGCTTCCTATCACAACAGCAGGTGTGGAACACAGAGATACTGACTTAAATCCAAGAGTAACTGGAGGAACTAGCCACAGTTCAGACACTAAAAAGGAAGGACAGAGTCATATCTACCAGCAGGATCTCACCTTTTGATTCTACCTTTTAATTCCACTTTTTTTTCATCAACTACAATGCAAAAATGTGGAAAGTTTCTGAAGCCATCCCACTGCTACCAGGATCAGTGAGAAGGCATCCTACTAGGCACTGAGATCAGTAAAATGTTTTTTCATGTTTCATTTTTCACAAAGAAAAGTAAAGTAGGGATGTAAGGTTTATACTTAAGCACAACCAGACATTCCAAGCTTGTTTTAAGAATATTTTTAAGAAGATTTGTTCATACAAAAGTGAGGTTGCCTTGGCAACTGTAACTATAGAAAGCTCAAGTAATTACTTTCACAAATCCTTCTTAGTGCTTTCTCCTCTTAATAGGAATGTATAAATACCTTGTCTTAAGCTACATTTATCAGAAATATTACTCATCATTGTTTCTACTCTTAAGGCATGGGAATCCTAAAGTATGTGCTTAAAGCATGTTGAACAGTGCAAAACCAATTTTCAAATGCTTACTTAAATTCACAAATTAAAGTCAGATCATGCATATTTGCTCTTGAAGGGAAGCAAAAATTTGAAAATAATGCAGCATTCTGTTTTCATATTGCAAGATCTCATTGAATAAACTGTGCCACATATTAATCTGTCTTCAAACACAGTAACAATTCACTTTTGTAAACAGCAAGCAAAAGGAATTAAGATGGAATTTAATATACCTAAATTCATGTAAACAGATCTACTGAGCCACTGCACAGCTCTGCATTGCATACACTGGACTTACCTGTGTGGCTGAGACAACTTTATGGTCTTTGTTCATCTCTTCATTACATGGTAGAAATGTACTCTGATTACCCTGGCACAGTGTTTGAGATCCATTATTAGTGATATCAGAACTATATAGGCATAGTTCTGCTAGCAGAACTCTAGCTCTATAGCAGAACTATATAGACATAGTTCTGCTAGCCCCTAGGCTTGGCATTTAATAACTTAGCCAGTTTTTCTGCTGTGCTTATTAAAACAGACGATCTCCATTTAGGCTCGACTCCTTCCTATGGCCTTCTTGGCCTGATATGTCATATTTTGCCACAGAGCTCCCTCTCAGGCTATGCTGCTCAGCTTAGGCTTACTGATGCCATAGAACACATCAGCCACAAGAATGGGTTCTTGCACAGAACCAGGGATGGCAATTAACACTAGTTTAAAAATTGGTATGGTCTGTTTTCATTCATTATCAGAAAAGTAATATTTTTCCCAACTCTGCTTCCTGCCTGTATGAATGCCATCCTGGGTTATGGTTCCAGACACACACTAGGCAAGCCAGTTATACTATATAACTGCAATGCATAGACTTTTTTTCTTGTCTGTGATTTTGTAACTTAAAATGTATTTAATTAACAGATTTATTATGTTTTTTTAATTAATTTATATAATTTAATTAATAAATGTATTAATAGATGTCAATATTCAAAGAGGATTCAACACTGAACAATACTGAAACAACACTGAAAAGTAACAATACTGAAAATACTTTTCTTTTGTCTGTAAAAATGTTGCTAAATTACTCAATATTACAAGTGATCAAGGACTGATATCTATCAAATAGATAGATACTAGAAATCAGCCACTAGAAATCTGGGAAACCACTTTCTTCCATTATGCACATGGACATTTTTTTCTGCCCTTTTAAGTTTTGTAAGTTGTCAGAAGTCACATAGATTTACTTACACTGCTGCATCATCATTATCAATGTCATCATTCCAAAGTGTGTTGGTGCTTTTCAAATCCAACCATCCATGGGAGACTAGCAGCATTTAGCATAATGGGTATCAAATAGATCTGTTCAGGGTCTGTTTTCTAGTGATTCCCAGGCTTAAAGATAAGTTAATATCCTCTAAATCATCAGAATGATTTTAACATTTATACACATCTTCAGAGCTTATACAGAGATCTTAGTAACTAATCCAATTTTTCTGCTCTGCTTCTTAAAGCAAATGACATCCATTTAGGCTCGATTCCTTCATTCACACTTCCTTCACACTTCCTTCAGTGAAGTGTGTTTTCAAGGTTGCAATAGTATCAAGGCACTTAAAAATCCAATGTGATATTCAGAAACTTCAATTTTCCACTATTTTCTCAGTGATTAAATGCAAAACTACTTCAAAAAAAATAGCTTCAGATGATGCATGCATTAAACAAATTATGTATCAAATCCTGGATTTGGAATTCAAAGGAGATGGGAAAAATTAAACCAAAAGAGGATCTGCTGTGATGTCTGTTTTAGGCTAAATTAAACATAACGGTTTAGCCTATTTTCAATCATCCCAGCTTTCATTCACTTTTTATGTAGTTTGACAAACTGAATAACCTGGTTCCTTTTCTCACAGTATTCTAGGCAAGACATATACTACTCCATAGTCCTGATTTACCTTTTGATCAATATATTTGTTTTCTTCAATTGCTGATCTTTTAGAGTGGTCACATGAGGAAGAAGATGCTGAAGGAAGTCTTCGCAGCAAACAGCTGGTATCTTGTTGCTGGCGATCAATAAACTGCTTCATAAAACTTTCCCTTGTGAATGAATAGAGGATATTGACACATTAAATCCCCAAGGAGAGTTAATATTTGGTTTTTCTTATGACATGTCACAATCTGTTAGTGCTAAGATGGATAAACTCCCGAGAAAAAGTTGTACTGGGTTATACATATATAAATGAACAGAGTGCCAGAACAACTGATTATACTTGAATTCATTTATTAAAGAAATCTATATATGAATTGAGAGTTGGGTTGCTTGCATGTAGATTCAAAGAAAATAATTCTGTTGCTTTTATTATTTATTTATTTACCAAGTAAAGTGCCTTTTGCAGTTTTCAGCTCTTTTGAGCTCATTAAACAGCAAGTTGTTACTTCAATGTAAATCAAATGCTGATATAATCTAAAGGAAACATACTCTCTGCATGAAATTAGTTCTTGAAGATTTCAAACAACATCTGTTCATATAACTGCTTTGAATTTCAGTATTAAGGCACTTCAGCAATTCTGTGCCTCACATATGCCATGTTTAAAAGGCAGAAGCATTTCTGTTTACAACAAATATACATTCATCTTGCTGTATTTTAAGTTCAGTAGAGTTGCCTCTTTCCAGTGTAAACTATGTCAAAACTAATTTTTCTCTGGAGAGATATTTCTACATGGTACAATAGCTCCAGATTTAAAGATATGATTTGCTAGCAATAGTTTGAAGCCTATTTCAGTAATTAATGGGATGACGAATGAGTATACAATATGCTGGGGAAAAACACATCTAGAAAGCAACACCAAAAGAAGACTAATACTAGGAGAAGAATGCCCTCCATATAAAACTAAATGGGACTTTGATACTAAAAGTAAAACATCTATGATGGTTTCGTTGGGTTTAGAAGGTTGTTTTTCCTTACCCTGCTGACCAGCATCATTCCTTTCATTCAGCTAAGGTACTACAAACAGAACAAACCAGTTACCTTAGCTTCCTTGTGAATTTAATCAAAAGAAATGTAACCTCAGGAACTTCAGAACAATGGCAGCAATTTTTCACTTCATCCTCTCTTCTGGTGTGTGCTTGCTGAGGATATTGAAATGGGCATGGAGAGGACCTGTTCAGCCAGTTTGTGCTGTTTCAGCAGACTTTGCAGCCTGTGTATGCTAGACCAGCCCTTGGATTTCTGTCAGGTTTTCCTGACACCAAGCAAAAGTAATTGCACTGTAACTGGTGGTCACAGAATCACAGAATGGTTTGGGTTGGAAGGGATCTTGGAGATCATCTTCTTCTACCCTGCCTGCCATGGATAGGGACACCTTCCACTAGACCATGGTGTTAGAGCTCCATCCAGCCTGGCCCTGAACACTTGCAGGGATGTGGCAACTTCTCTGGGCAACCTGTCCGTGGCTCACCACCCCCACAGTAAGGAATGATCTAGTAGATCACTGAGCATCTGCTCTTTAGTTAAGGTGAGTTTCACAGCAAAGTGGTAACTATGCAAATACAAATAAGGGACAAGGTCATCACATACTAACTGGTATTGGATGGTCTGTTTTATTCCCTCTAATGGTTTGCTGCCAGTTCACCCTGTCTTTAAAAACCTACATGAGAATCCATTAGACTGCTAGCTGTCTATATGAGACAAGAAACTAAAATCCAAATGCAAGAGGAGAAACTACACACTTTTCAATTATATTGTACTTGTGTCAGTTCTGGTCAATCTAGCAGCTTTCATGAATAAGGGATAAGGAATGCTAGGATTTTTTTCCCCAAAACAGGGAAATGAGGTAAACCCAAAATGCTGCATCTTTTAGATGACTGTGTTAATTCTGTATAATTTCTTATTTCCTGAACTATCTGCACACACAAGAAAAAAGAAATTAAATATTTTGGGTATTATGTGGCCCCAGAAAAGTTTACAGAAAGGAAATATTTCAATACCTTATTTTTGGAACTGTGAAATCTGAAGGAAGCTTTGAGATTTTCACCATTTGTGGCCTGTTTGGAAATTTTTCAAAGATGCGTAGACGCAATGGAAGCTTCTCCTTTGTATCTGCATTAGCTTCACTCTGCTTAAGCTGAAAATGAGGAAATAAAAAAAAATAGAAAGGGAGATTTTGCTCTGTAATACCCCAGTCTTATTTTTCAGAATTCAAATAATAACAATGGCAATCACTTAAAGAAACAGAAGATGGCAGCAAAGACCTACAGAAGGTAAATTTGATACAAGTTAATCGCTGTGCTAGAAGATGACAAATACCTAACAATACCATGCCTTTAACTGAAAGACATAAAATGTGAGGATTCATAATAATTTTAATTTTAAAATACAAAGCATATTAATGTCCTATTCAATATGCTTATTACTATGTTTTCCTCACAGATTCTAACACTTTCATCAAATAAACATCCATGATCTTTTCTTACTATGCACATCTTTCTGTATATGCTGACAGCTCTTTGATATTCAGAGACGACACAGCACTTTAAAAGGCAGAAATTTTAAGAGAATCCAGCTCCCAGAACACAAAATAACAGGACAATTATGTTTAGATGAGTATTATAAGTAGTAACAAAGAACTCAAAATAATCCATCTACATTAGTGATATTTAGCTATGGCAAATCACATATGTTGCATTTATAATTAACCACAAACAATTACTCAATGGAATACCACCCATCCAAATACAGAAAAGGCAGGTACATCTATCTATGTGGACAGATGATGGCTAAATCAAATTACGTAAGACAAAATATATGATATAGAGATATGATTTCTGAATTCTGATTACCTTATGAAGAAATTCAGTGGTTATTGCAACAAAATACCAAGCAAAAAAGAAGCAATGAAATTAACTTTCACATTTATTTTAAACTGTATGTGTGTTTTATACTGTTTCAACAAGCATTCAACTGAAATTTCAATTCTCCTTCTCACCCCTGCTTGTAAGAAAAGGATTAGAAGCATAAATTTTAGAAGACATTTTCACCATCAGCACCTGGAGGGAATACTGCTGATAGATATCAGCTACAGATTTTTACCAGGGGCAATTGCCCAGTAATTCAAACAGAGCTTTAACTCTCATTTGCCCTGCCTAGTGAAATGCATGCTCCCGCAGCATGCTATAGAAGAAAAATTGTTCAGCTGCACTGTCATGCTATCAGCAACATCACCACTTCCAGCCACATGACAGCTTAAATTGAAAATCAATTAATATTCGGTTGGATGTAAGTTGTCATGTGGACTGAAAACTGAAGAAAACTGAACAGCTACAAACAAAAACTAATGATTAATAGTAAAGCTGAGTCAGAACAAAAGGGAAATGTTACATAAATCTGTATTGTGTCCAGTCCTGTTTCACTGCTTTATTAATGATCCTTAAAAGGAAGAAATGATGACATTAGCACACGCAATATTAAAATGTGAAGAGTTGTATATACCACATTAGACAAAGAAAAGGATACATTTAGAAACAGTGTCAGGAAATAACAGACTGAAAGAGTTCTATATAAAGAATAAGAGCTGAAACTAAACATGAACTTGGACTTCAATTTAGCATCAGAAGACCAATTTGGGCACCAATTACATTACCAGCCAAAGGCTATGTTCACAACTAAGCTCTGTTGGTTAGACATTACAGAGATATGAAAAATGGTACAGATGTCCACAGCTCCCCTCTGTGCTGCTTTGAAGAGAGCATATCTGGGTATGCATTAATTTCTGAATGCCTTTTACCATTTTCACACTGACAAGCTATAATAGTGCTGAACAGAGCCATGAAACCAGGGGAGGGCTGTGTAAACCAACTGGGACAAGGAAGAAAAAAGAAGAAAAAGACTAAAGGGTCCCAATACTTATGCCACATCTACCATAACCGATAATAAGGTAAGAGCAGAGGAGATGATGTAAATTTATGTAAGAAATATGTGAAAACAAATTACTTCAACAATACAGTATTGTACACCAAATAAAGAAATGAGAGAATGAAATTTAGAAATAGAATTTCTAGGATAAAAACAAAGATTACCAGCCTTATGGGGAGATCTCTGAGTGTTCAGAGAGATCTCTGGAGGGAAGTGCCTCATCATTTCAAAATCAGACTAGTCAGAACCCCTGAAATGTCAGAGTATTGCCAAAAGAAATCGTTCACTGACAAGGAAATTAATTGGATAATCTAACAGGGCTTTTCTGCCCTGTACTGTTTTCTGCCCTGCACTGTTTTCTGCCCTGCCCTTTTCCTGCCCATTGTAGTGTTGAAAGCTTTGGGAAGTGATTATTTTTAGAGGAAAAAAAGGTTTCCAGTTTCTTACACTTGTCTTTCAGTAAGAAAACATTGCATAAATATGCATATTTTTGGCACAGACAATGTCACTTAAAGCTATGAACTCCTGTTTTCCTAAGTCAGTGCATGCAGAATAGAGAACATTGCAATATTGTCTGAAGTCTTAGTGCAAAACAGAGCAGGGAGAGCTTGAAAGCAGGAAACTGTATAGTTCAAAAGGTAAAGAAGTGGATAGAAGAATGATTTAAGATAGGCTTTAAAATAACCTAAAGTCAAGGCAGTTCTATAGAATATCTCCAATTACTCATGCTGTGATAATATTACATATTGGGGAGTGTGAGGCATTTAGCTTCCCTGAGTTCTCCTCCATGCATTTAGGGTGTAATTGTTGCTCCACAAGACACACATCCTGTTTTGTATTGCTGCTTAGAAGCTTTATATTTCACCTTTCTTTAACACTTAACAAACACATATATTTTTAAAGGTACAGGATTATGTTGAAATGGGGCTATGATGGTGCAGAATGTTTCTAGCAAAAGCTAGACCCAAATAACCCAATAAATTCAAATAAAATATTGGGACATTTTTCTCTATGATATTTAGGTTTTATTTATTACTCTTAGTATTGGCAAGGAAATGCACACTGGGCTGACTTGTTCTGCACAGACCTCCATCTGCAGCCCAAGAGCCTACTGGGAATGTTCAACAATATTCTGTCAGCCTGATCTGGCTAAATTCTCTTGTGAATGGTAAAAACATTAACATCTGTAAAGTTATTGAAAGAATTTGTGTCTATCTAACTACTTCTATGCTTCTTGAGCCTACAGGAGCAGATTTAATGGCACAACACGTACAGTACAACAGTCCACTCTGAACACGTATCAGAAGAACTTTTCCAAATAGCACCTAAATGGTGAGGAGTGTCAGAGAGGGTATTTGAATTTGGGATTCCTGTGGTTGTTTGAATAATACTTACAGATACAGGTCCCTGAACACCAAGCTCTCCCTGATCTGTTCACATAATTTTCTTAGATCAATTCAAAAGACAGCTGTGAGGAAGGCAGACTTGCAGGTGAAGAGAATGTTTGTGTGATCCTTCTCTCACAGAAAGGCATTATGGCTGTGTCTTCATTTGGTTTGGAGCAGTCTGAAGTCTGAATCATCAGCACTGCTAGGTCCCTTTATGTGCTGTGTTGGTAAGCAAACCAGATTCTTCTTGGAGGAAACAAAACTACAGGCTCCACCTTAGTTACACAAAAATGCAGTCCAGGCTTAAGGATCACAACCAATGGCTGGTCCTTAGCAGGGCTTTGAACCCCATGTATGATGAGACAGATACTCCTGGGTGAGACTGAATCTGTTCTGAAGAAAACCCTTTTGACCTGCACACCCTGTGAATGGGGTGGCAGCAGAAACTGCTTTATTGTACCAATTCTCTCCAATGGCACAGGTGTTACGTGGTGTAGTCTCACCCATACTACTTATTGAAGCTTCAGCTTCAGTAAATTTATTTTTGACTTCAAGGCTTCTGAACAAAAATGTGACTGCCAAAATCAGCTCTAGTATAATTAAGATCTGGGCCCTTAAAAATGAAGAGAACCTGTAAGTGGCTGACCTAAATACACACAGTAGGATGAATGGTGGTAAAAGTGGAAGACTGGAAGAGGCAGGGTACAATAAAGGAGACAGCAGGTAATGACTGGGCATGAGGAAAAGGGTCACCCAGACAGTGATCACTGTAAACATGCACAGGGTGAAAGCAGTGAGTTCTTCTACAGTAAATACTGCAACTCCTCTGATAGCAGAGTTGCTGAAAAATCACTAGAGAATTGGAACAAGACAAGCATCAGGAGAGGATTAGGAGAGCTTCATTTCCATAATCTCTCCCTATGTTTGGCAGAAGAGACATGCCACAGTGCATTTCAGATCTTCAGGTGAATGCAAGGTAGTGTCACACCTGCCCTCCAGCTGACATCCTCTCCTGTGGAAGCAGGATGTGAGAAGTGTCTGCACATGCAGAATTCTCATGATTTGCTCAGGTGGAAGCTGACAGTCTGAAAGGTGGAAGTGCTCCAGGGTCTGGTAACATAACCAAGATTGCTTGAACAGTTCAAAGTGCTAACTAACATGAGTATCTTAATATCACCAATTTGCACTTCGGGACAGAAACATTCTAAAAAGTATTGATCTTGCCAAAAAAAACCAAAAACTCAAATTTACCATTGTCAATGAGTTTCTAAGACACTTTGCTGAGAACATGCCAAAGGAGATACAGAATTAAGCGTATCTAAAGGGTAAGACCTACACTTCCTAACTTTTTGTTTTGTTATCTATTCATTTAGCTCTGATCGTGGAGGAGGAGCCAGTAACATCCCAAACTTAAAGAGTGAAAGATGCAATTTCCAGGCAATGTATGAGGGAAGTGTATGTGAAATCCACTTAAATGCTCTGTAAGTATTTCAATGAAATCAAAGATTAAAAAAAATTACAGCAATGCTCTAACTCTTTCATTTTAGTTGACAGGCTGAAATGAATCATGTTCCAAATTAAAAGCTTTGCCACTGATGTACACACAACCTATTTATGAACTGGCCAGGTGCCCAGAATAATTTCATGGTGACTGAAAAGTTCAAACCTTTTGCCAAAGTTCAGGAGGTCTCACTAGCGAATGATTTTAAATTACTATTGTTTGGTACATTACAGTGCACTGCTAAATAGCAACATTTTTCACTGCAAATATTCTTTAGAAAGGGCTGTATTTGAAGAATAAAATGACAATACAGTATCTGTGCTGCACACTTAGCAGGATATGCCATGTGCTCCAACACTGAACACTTTGAGCACAGGAGTGCACATGGATGAAACACATTACAAACTGATACCAGCACCCAACCAACAGCTTTGCACTTTGCAGGTTTTTTTATTTATCAGAGTTCTCAGATTTACCATCACCATTAGCTTGTCAAAAGGAGCTTTGAATGAAACCCAAGTAATTAGCATTACATGACATTAATTAAACAACTAAAAATCAGAAAGGCAGATTAAATGAGCCCCTTTTTTCCTTTCTGCTATTCTGAAATCTAGGGACCTGGCAGATTTCTGGACATGAATGAGCTATATTAAAAAAAGATACCCATATGGGTAAGCTGTCACGTCCCACACTCAGCTTTGGCATCAAATTGTAACAACATTTTTTTACCTGCACTTGATTTAAAATTCAACACAAATCAGATGTTCAGTTACTAATATTTACACCTGCAATTTCATTTACAATGAAGAAAAATGTTGATTATGTTTGAGCACCCTGCACCACGAGATAAAAGGTAAAATCAACCAGGAAATTAGTGTAAAAAATTGGATAAATTGAGTTTGTGTAAAATGAACACTTGCAGTGTTAAAATGAAGTATTTATGAATTGTAGATCTTATTAGTAAGTCTATGTGCTATATAAAAGACTGACAAAGACCTAAGCCCTTGCCTAAAGTCACATGGTACACAGTGACTTCAAGCCACAATATTTGCCTCTTGGTTCTTCTACGCCCTGCGTGGTGGCCCTGAGACATAATTACACCAGTTATTTTCCCACAGGTTTTCCAATTCTTCAAGGCATCTGAAACAACATGTGAACTTTTGTGTGCAATTCTCCTGCACAGCACTTCTGTAGGATGACATTTGGGTTGAGTACTGCCTAACTGAGAGGTAGTTTGGCAGGAGAGCACTACTGCTCTGCTGTGTGTCTTAGAGTCCAGCCTGGTGGAGTCTTGTCTCTTCTGTCTTTGAAAGCAGTCTCTCAATTAAAATATTACTTGAACTGTATTGAAGTATTGCCTGGAAGAAAGAAGCAGGAGCTACAGGAGAGAGCCAGCAGAGAGGGAAGAGTTTTGCAGCATGCAGAGACAGGGGGTCAATGTTTGAACTTGCTCTCTTGTCTTCTTTTACTGCTTAGATGAACCAGTAGTGAATTTTGTCCTTTGGGCTCACCTGAACAAAGCGGACATTGCAAGCAATAAAAAATTCTCCCATGCAGGTATGGTAAAAGAGAACCTAAATTGATTTTAACCACATTTAGCACTGGCTTGAGGATTTTCACTGAAGTATACCAGAAGCTATGATTACGGTGGTGCTGGCACTCAGAGACTGCACTGTTGATAATATAAGAGTAAAATAAACTGAAAAAGTTCCTGACAGATGGAGGAACCAGATTACATGCATTTCTCATAGGCACAAGATCTGTCTTTTTAATAAACAACTTTTCTCTGTCACAGGGTTTATATGCTGTGTGTGTAGTATGGTTCGGTGCTGTGACTGCTATTCCCTAGTTGTTCATTTTGATAACTTTTTCTTCAGTTTTGCATGATGTCTCCCAAATTTAACAGATATTGAGTAAGATTTCACAAATGTGGGATTTTTAATAACTTCCTTCCAGTGACTGTAGCTCCTATCAGTTCTTCAGGAACAAATGCTGATGACAAGATATGATTCCAATTCAAATAGTGGAAAACTTATCTAGCAAAATTTGGCTAAGATATAGTCTGTTTATCTAAAAGAAGACAGCAATCCAAATTTTCATAATTTCCTTGTGATCAACTGAGATAAATAAAATGAATTTTTCAGAGCTATTACTTCATACTGACTACAGACTGGCAAACATTGCTACATGGTTTACACTTTAGCCGTATTTTCAAACAGTTTTGCCTCTGCAGGGGCAAGTAATATATAATTATAAAAAAGGCAATCCAAGATTCTGTGCAGTCTGTGTTTGTAATCAGGTGCAAGGAATGTGCTTACCAGACCAGATTCAACCTTCTTGCCTTTAGATTGAAGTACCCACCTAAATTAATTTAGTTTTGGTCTCTTTTACAGCCAAAAGTGATGAACAGACATTTTTAGAGGTCAGTTCAGATCTTGGATTTGCTACATATTTCACACGTTTATTTTTTTTCCATTGACTAAATAGGGAAGTTGATAAAAAATATTTTCCAGTATGTTCTTTAAATCAAATGCCTGACTTCCAGTGCTAGGCAGGATGAATCTAGGCCACAGCATCTGTGATGATATTCATCTCAGCGAATGACAGCTCTCCAAATGTGAAGTAAATTATAAAATCATCTAGGCACTTCTAATATTTAACTGGGAAAAGTATCTCCAGATATTGGCTCGTCCCACGAGTGAAACAAGCAAGGTAGACTGTGACCTTAAGGTAACTCCTTCACTGAATACAGGGACAGTGCAAGGCTACACCTGTACCAGCAATGGGATTTGGGCCTAAGAACTGGAATAAGATTGCCCATTGCATTGCACTGTTAGCAAGACCAACTGCATGCCTTTTGCCATAGCCACCTACCACTCTCCCTGATCATGCCTGAGCACAGTTTGGCACTTATCTCAACTGGGCACATTCCCTGTAAGCAGTAAGGACACTTCCTATTTAAATGGTAGGTAGTGTTGGGAAGAGAAAATAACTCTGATGTATGTACAATCCAGGCTGTGCCAGCTGGCCAGATTTAAGGACAGGGAGCATGTCTGGACAGCTTTCTCTCTTAATACAGATTGGCTAAATTACTATCTTTGAGAAGATGCTCCAGTATAAGGAAGATAAAATCGTTCATAGGTTCATAGAATCATTTAGGTCGGAAAAGCCCTCTAAGACCATAGAGTCAAACCATTACCCTAACACTGTCAATATTTACCTTATCTAAGATACGATAAACCCCACCTTTTTTTAAAAACAGTTCAGTGGCAGGTACATTTTTTGATGGACAGTTTAAAACAGATAATGGAAATGAAACATAAATTTATGCTAAGATGCGTAACTCTTCTTTTAACAGGTATTTCACATATTAATGGTATAATGAATATGAAAAATACCATTTTCATATTCATTATTTTTCTCTTGGTATAAGTAGCAGAAACATTTTTGCTTGCATACAAAGGTTAGTGAGTTACAAAAGAATATCCATTATAACAGAAAATGCATTACATGCTCCATTTCACTGGGGAAACTGCTTGAGACTTCATGTAAACTAGGTATCATTATTTGTTATGAACTATATATATGACGAACAACAAGCAACTAAAGTATTTTCCAGTGAACATAGGCACAAGATGTATGAATTCTGCTCTTGTACGAATGTAAAGATTCAATATTAACCAGTTACAATATGTTCATCTTTAAGACTGAGGGTAGAATTTATCACAACATGAAAGGGTGCTTCTGCAAGGGAAGCAAAGAAATTACCATTGTGACAAAATTTAGAGACTCTTAATATTTGCTCTCCTATTCTAGTTTCTACAGAAAGGAAAATTCCTGGAGGTAGCTTTGCAAATGGTCCTTACCTAAATGTAGCTGAGACACACATCTTCATCTGCCCTGTTGAGTTCACAGAAAAAAACAGAGCCAATCTGGGCACTTATAATTGTGGGCGGACTTCCAAAGGTTCTCACCACAGGCAGCTCCCATTTATATAAAAAAGAGCTGAAGCCACTCAGTGAACCAGGTTGTGATTGACTGAGGAAGTCATCATCTTGACTTTTTATCAGTATACAGACAGTGAGAGGTATTTAAAATGCTGAAGACTAGAGAGGTCATAGGGATAAATGACTCAATCCGAAGAGAATGTGTATGTCCCTGCTCATGGTTTAACAAAGCAAGATAACTTTTACCTAGGTCCTCTTAATACCTAAGTATAGAAAGCCTGATTTTTTTCCCATACATGCAAAACTTTTATTACATGTGATTTGTATAGGCTGCTCTATGCATCGTATGGGGTATTACATGAGATAGAGCACCACTAAACTTGTAGGGACAGAAGGCGTATCCAACTTGACTTACTCTTAGTTTCATCTGCTTGGTAGGAAACACACTGTACTGGTGTTGGGTGGGGCAGAGTTAATTTCCTTCACAGTGGCTGACATAGGCCTGCATTTTGCATTCTCCCTGCAAACAGTGCTGATAACACAGGCATGCTTTCTTTATTGCTGTGCAGCATTTCAGCAGTCAAGGCTTCTTCTGCTCTCACCCCACCCCACCAGTGAGGAGGCTGGGGATGCACAAGAAGTTGGGAGCTGAGCCCAGGTGACCATAGTGATATCCCATACCATATGGCATCATGCTTAGTATATAAAGCTGGAGTATAAAGAAGGAAGGGGGGATGTTTGGAGTGATGGAATTCCTCTTCCCAAGTCACCATTACATGTGATGAAACATGGCTTTCCTAGGGATAGCTGTACACTTGCCTGCCCATGGGAAATGGTGAATCCTTGTTCTGCTTGCAAATGTATGGATTTTGTTTTACCTATTAAACTGTCTGTATCTCAATCCATGAGCTTTCTCAATTTTACTCTTCTGATTCTCAGAGTAAATGAGCAACTGTGTGGTTGGAGTTAAACCTTTTCACATACCTATGCCACACAAACCTAATTCCAGATTTCAAAGCCAACCTATGTGATCCGTATGTATTTTTGAGGGCTGCCTGAGGTGGAAGCAGTTATGTGTGGATGCTGAAAAATATTTGTCACAGATCGTGATGCAGGTGCTTGTGCAGCAGATGGCATTTTGCTTCTGTGGGCTGCGGCAATGCAAACCTATGTTTCCTCCTTTTTTTTAGTGTGCCACAGTGTGTTTGGACACTCTTGTAAAGGGGTACTTTGCTGGCACAGGCCAATATTACAGTATCTTCTCACACATATATGATTTCTACAAAGACGAAAAGGATGACCTACTGTAGTTAGGACAAGAATGTTTCATTTGAAACATGGAACAAAATTCAGATGAGACACCAGATAAATACTCCTAAAAATCCACTAACATAACTATCAAATGTGGTAATGAGTTCATTATTCTTGGTCTTAGAGGAATAAGTAAACATCAACCACCGTGCACAGTACTCTTTTTTGTACTTTTTTTCTAAAGTTCTTTTATTGTAAACACCATTGCCATGTGCATCTATTTCCTTTAATGTGTTTAGCTAAATACGCATGTGGCTGTGCACTTGATCTGATACCCATGCAGTCGGATTTGTTTGAGATTGCCAAATTGGAGGGGTCTGTGGAGGGTCCACAGAAATTTTATCTATAATATAGTTCTAGAGAATATGAAGGAACACTCTTCACAAGGAGGCCTGGTCACAGGACAGGAGGCAAAGAATACCACTTGCTTCATGAAAAAGAGCTCCTCTAGACAGAACAAATAAATTCTTCACTATGAAGACAATCACTGGAATATGTTGCCCAGAGAAGCCAAGAAATTTTACCATAGAGATTTTCAGAAATCGACCCAATAGGATTCAGGGTAAACTCATCTAATGGCCTGCTTTCAACAGCAGATTGGACCAGGTGTACTTCACTGGTCCCTTCCATTCTAGACTTTTCTATGATCCTATGATTTGGTGACAGCTATGAGCTGCAGGACAACAGATAAATATGCTCTTCAGTTTCACTGTTGTGCACATGCATACATCATCTCTTTATAACTTGTACTTTTGCTCAAATCATTACTGCGTTCTATTAGGTTCTCTGAGAAGGTAATTAATATAACTTAGATTTAAATATTTTCCATCCACATAGTGGACCAATTTCTACAATCAAGTACCCTTACATAGAAAATGTTACTGAAGTTGAGAAAAAATTCACAGATGTAGCTGAGGTCATAATCCAGGACATTTCTTTAAACAGGAGAGACTTTGTCTTTGCACAAATTAGCTGCCCCTTGCCTTTTTGTGGCTGGTTGGTTTGTTCATTTTGAATTAGAGGCAGAACATTTAATTTGACATAAGTGGCCTGAGTTTTAGATTCATTGAGGTTTCACAGTATTTTTCCAGTACAGAAATTCAGACAGAAGATTCATTTAACCAAAGGATATGCAGAGGCAAACCTAGACGAGTGGTAATTGGGAGGTCACAAAGGCTGATCCAAATTACCTCAGAAACCTTCTTGGCTGGACTCGATGAAAACAGAGATAATTTGGTGTTACTGGATGCCCTTTCTCCCACACAAATTTGCTGATGAAATTTTAGCCATTTTAGATTCCTGAGTTCTGTTATTCCCTTTCACAAGAGATGGAGATGGTTTTCTTTGTGTCCTTGTGATGATGGGCTGCTTCTTTAAAGAGAAAGATGTGTAAGAATTCTCCCTTCATTCTGAAATAGAGCTCCCACTCATTGGATATTATGCAGGAAAACGCTGCAGGCTTCCTCATCTTCTGTTACGTTTTTAACATTCCCGAGGAACTATAAAGAGAAGTCCTTGGAATTTTAAGTGGAAAAGAAGTGACTGACTTAGACTCAGGTACCAAAAAAATGCAGTTAAAATATAATGAATTAATTCTTCTGAGTTACTAGCTATTTTTAATGAACCAGGAATTAAATCTCATGCAAAGGCCAGGCTTCTACTTTTTCTTTTAAGTATGCAGAAGTTAATCACAATGTGTAAACAAGACCATAGATTCACAAGCTCCTATGGGCCTAAAATGCAGCTCAGAAAAGGCAATGCAGACCACTGGGACACAGAAGGGCACAAAGGCAAATCCAGCATGAATTTTCAAGAATCCAACTGCTATCAAAATAACTAGCAGTGCTAGCAAAAGTCCTTCATTCGAAACTGCTGCAGGACTGTCTCTTAATTCAGAGGATGGACCATCTAGAATCACTTATGAGCCCTGACACACACTTACATTTTCTGTTGCTATCAACTAAAGAAAACAAAATATAAAGGTTAAATGAGCTTCTGCTGATATAAAAGCTAGGTAAGCGTTTTATTCCTGGTGATATAAATGAAGCAGCAGAAGCTTACATTTACATTTTTGTTACTGCTATTCTCACATTCATAGCAAATCTGACTCTCATCTCTCCTCCTTGAAAAGTGTGTGCTTCGAATATGATCTCTGGCTAGAATATTCAAAGGTCTCTATTTTATACCATAAAACCTTCCTTCAGGAGAAACCCTCTTGAATTTATTGAGTTTTTTGACAGATAATACTGTATTACATATACTAGGAATTGGCAACTTCTGAATCAATACATGGGTTTTTATTTCAATATTACAAATAAAACATATCACCCAGAATTTGTGATCCATTGATACTGTTTTCAAAAACGATGTCAGATGAGGTAAGAGGCACGAAAAAATTCAAACAACAACAGTTTCTTGAAGCTACAGCCTTCAAGAGACTTTCAAAACCTTCTTAGTTATTAAGAAAGAAATAGTCTATCACGAATAGTTTTCCAGATGACCTTATTTTCCAGTCTTGAAAGGTTGTTTTTTATGAATGGACAGTCTCTGAAAAACTTACTACTTTTGAAATAATGCTACTTTAAATGTTCTGCATATGTCCCAGGAATGGGGGACCAACTTGAATTTCGTGAAATTTCTATCTTCCCTCTATGATGAAAAGAAGGATTTTATGCATTTTATGGAGTACATAAATTTCAGTGTGGAACCATTGCTGTATTTTTCATTGGTTAATGAAATGTACTTGACACTTATCTTTCCTGCCACTTGTTAAAAATCCATTCACATGGAATCAGATATAATGAAAAGGCAATTTTTCATTTTTATTCTATTTTATAGTTATTTCCCATTTAGAATTACCTCAAGCACTGTTCTCGGAATAAAAATACTCTGGAGGCAAGTAACTCCAACTAGGCTTAAAAAAGCTTGTTTTTCACACACACATTCACATATATAAAATTTTATGCCAAGTACGTTTAAATTAGATATACCAATTATAACACCTTGTTCACACAGTATGTTAATGAAAAATCCCCATGCTTAAACTCTACTTTAATGCTGAAACCTCAGCACACAAAATTTGGAAGTAATGCAACTGCTGAAATTGCCATTGGCATCTTCCCGGATCTTCTGACTGCCTGGAGGTGCTGGGTGAAAGGCACAGGGCTCCGGCAATGTATTCTGACCAAACCTGTTCAGCATCCCAAATCCTGTCTTTTCCAACTCCTCCTCTACTGACAGGCAAAATGTCACTTCTGAGGTATCACTCAACATAGCTTTTGGGGCCATGTACGCAAAAAGCCAATTACCAGTGCTTGTCCTGTCATTGTTTGTGGTATCAATTAAAAGCAGTAGTGAACTATGTGCTCTGGTTCTACTTAACAAGAATCGGGGGAGAAGGGAGCAGAGGGGGAGAAAAACTCCTTCATACTGAAAAGTAATACTAGGTCATAAAGTGTGAGTACAATTTTGCTCCTCACTGGAAAAAGGAGCTGTTAATAGGTCTTCCAAAATGATATTCACATTACCAGGATACTGAGACTCACTGGAAGTAACATGAGTAAGGTCAGAACCATCTTCTGAATGAATAAGGGCTGTATCTGGATTGCCTGGACTTCCCCTATAAACACTTTGCTTTCAAACACTAAGCTGCCTCACCAGAAAAGAGCTCTGAGCAGAGCAAATGAAAACAAAGAAAAAAAATGAAATCCATGAAAAACAGGACCAGCAAGGCCTCAGCAAACTAGCTGTATGTAGGGAGACAGGACTGACTTCCTCATACTTTTTCTATTATGGACTAGATATTTTGAATTGTTGTTAAAAAGAAAACAAGAAAACTTCCAATAAAAGATGTCACCGAAATTCTATCCTAGTAATTTCACATGCTGACTTATTTACTTTGAAAAAACAACAACAAAAAAAAGACGGGGTTTGTAAGAAATATAAACCATGACTTCTTCCAAGATGTGTTAGTTAAACTGCTGAATTTTCTTGCAAAAGGAGATCACTTCAAATGGAGTTACCTAGTGAAAAAAAACTTTGCTCTGATCCTAAAGCTACATGTAAAGGTGCACAAAGACAGAAAACATTGGAACTAATAGGCATGGTAGGAGAGAGAGAGCACTGAGGAAGCATTTGACTGGAATAGCTGCACATCACAGGCTGTAGGGCATCAAATGAAAAAATAAAGTGGCAGATTTCTAAGTTGAAAAAGAAGTATCTTTTCACATACTGCACTGTTAAATTTACCTTTGCTACTGCCGGCAGTAAATGCTAGATTCTACACAGATTTGAAAATCAGTTTAACAGACATGCAAGAAAAAAATCCATGAAGAACCACTAGACAAAGATACACCATGTTGGACACTGGAAGCTCCTATGTCCCTGGAGAGTGACTATCACTCAAGTATGAAATATCACCAGAGAATGAAATACCACTTTGTGATTTCCCTTTTCTTCTGTAAGTTCCTAAATATAGTTTTCTGACCACCATCAGGACGTAGACGTTGATCCAGGAGGATCTTTGTTTTGTAGACCTGTTGCTACATTCTGAGCCGACAGATTCTTCCTCAGTAAGCTTCGTAATAAATTTCTACGGACAATTTGGCACTGTTTTTTTTACCAGAAACATATATGGTGAAATTCTACCAATCACTGGTCACAAGGAACTGCCAAGCAATTGTGAATGCCTTTGTTGTACTTTCAGGTGACACTGACAGTGATAGAGCATAATGCCAAGCTTGCAGGTTCAATCCCAGCACGGGCTATTTGCTTAAGAGTTGGACTTGATGATCCTTGTGGATCCCTTCCAACTCAGACTAGTCCGTGATTTAGTGATGCAATTAAGAACTGTAAGAGAGGCATGAAGCTACAGGTTACTAGGAAATGGAAGGCTTTCCTCTGATGTCAGTGACCATCACACTGAATACCAAGCAACATCACACTTAAAGAGCACTAATTTTAGGATAGAGGTCTGAAAGGAGTCACATTTAAACACAATACACGTGCATTACCAAAGTAAAAGTCTTTACTAGGAAAAGCCACTGCCATTGCAAACAAGATATGTAGTTACTCCACATACTTTCATTACTGAAAATGGATAAAATAATATTGTGGAATTAAGACATGGTCAATGGGAGAAAAAGGGTGCTAAGCAGAAGGAAGCTCATTAGAGGCACTATTTGAGCTGTTAAGGATTTAAGGATTTTGTTTTAAGAACAATATAAGGCATACCCATACATTTGTAAGCTTTGGGAATATATTCAGCACTTTTATCAAATTGGCATGATTTTAAAAGAGATCTGTTGTTGTTCTGAAAACTGTAAAAATCAGGTCACGTTGAAAAACTGTGTATTTGACAAGTTTGCTGTGTGTGAGTGTATGTGTACACCTGCACTGACATACGCGTATGTAGCAAAGGTATTTGCAGGACCTGAAATGGAGAAAAATTTTATGATTCTGAAATGGTTGGCACACATGCATATGTCTGTGTAGTTTCAAAATCACAGGCTGCTTGTATTAGAGAGCAAAAATATATACTATGTTTTTATGGTAAACAGACCCAAAATACACACTTAAGATACAATAATCAGATGCACAGAATAGAAAAACAAGCACCTGCAGGTACACTCAGGAGGTCTTAAATTTCTTATACTCTTTTCAAAGAACATGGAAACAACTGCAAAAAGAAGAGCTTTTCCTGGCATTTTGATCAGTGTTTTTTTGCCCTAACATAACTGCTTATACTACTGCCTAGAGGGTACCTCATGTGCCCTGAATTCACATTATTTTTAGAGCAGAATGGAATGTAGTATATTGCAAGCTTTTTAACTACCCCAAGGCACTGACTGTATAACCCAAATATATCTGATTCAGAGGTTTTTCTGTATGTTCCACAAGATAAATAGTTAGATTCTTTAATTTTTTGGTTTATTTTTCTCTCTTTTTAAAAAAACTTACTGAAATATTTTAAATATGATTGAAGTACATGGTTCTTTGCAGAAGAATGTGGTCAATGCAAATGAATCTGAATTCTTTGCTAGATGCTCAATTATACCTTTTCTACAAGCTCCTTGCCTGAGTCTGAAATTCCCCCTCTTAGTTTTTCCAGGTACCTGGAATCTTCTGACTTATAAGCAAAAAAGTAAGGGCAAGTGACTTTGCAAAGTGGGTATCCTGCATTCCAGATACAGGAAAGAATGCCATGGAAGGACAATTTAACATACCTAAGATATCACTATCTCTGAAGAAGCTTATTCCTCTCCATTCCTCAGAGAATTGATGCAACTATACTGTCAAGGCCAGAAGTTAGGGGGAATGAATTAAAAAAGAAAAAAGAAGCCATATCTCACTCTTTCCTTCTGAATTTGCAAGGATACTGCAAACCTCTCTGGAGCTCCAGAATGAAAAGGAATAGTGGGAGAGGCATGAAAGAAATGCATGTCTGAACAGATCAAGTCAGGCCTGTGGGTCACACTTGTTGAAACACTGGAAGAGGTCACTTTTGCTCAGTTGGGCATGACATAGTGAGGACAGTCCTGGAGGACTTTACAGAAAAATTTATAGCAGACGTGTGTCACTGAGAATGTATGTACGTATGTGCATATGTGAGTGCCTGCGTGCACACACATGCAGGCATGTCTAACACAGAGGGAGTTTGACAGAACAGTATTTTATAAAACAAGAACATACATTGGTGATTTTCAAGGAAACACTAACAAGACGAAGAAAATGTAGTTGTTGTACATAGGAAAACAAAAAATAATTATCATTTCTACCATTTCAGTGGCGCCCAGAGACAGGACGAGAAGTAATGGCCATAAATGAAAACCTCAATATGAGGAAGATCTTCTTTACACAGGGTGGCAGAGCACTGGAACAGGCTGCCCAGGAGGTCATGGGGTCTCCCTTTGAAGACATTCAAAATCCACTTGGATGTGCTCCCACGTCACCTGCTCCAGGTGACCCTGCCCTGGCAGGGGGGTTGGACCAGATGATCTTCCAGCCCTAATGATTCTGTAATCTCATTGTGAATAATCTTACTACTTTCTCCTGCCCCTGCTCATGCTTAGCCCAAATTCCCACATTATTGTGAATTTAGAGAGAGACAGGGTAATTCCCACACATACACAGAAAAATATGCTGTCGCTGTTGAGCAGCTAGCAGAGTAATGAAAACACCAGTTCTCAGTGGCAAGAAGGAATGACCTTTATTGTTTTGATTTCATCACATATATAGAGTTCTCAAAAGTCACCCAGACTGGTCAGTCAGAAGCCTTCCCCCAGGCCTGACTGGCCAGGCCTGCATTGTCCAAGTTCTGGGACACTGTTCCAACAACATCCAAACTTTATCTTTATTTATAAAACACAAGAAAATTTCTCATGGGAAAAACCTGTGCTAGCCACAATATGCATTCCCAGTAACACCTTAAGATAAAAGGGTATCTATTGAAACTCTTACCATCTCTTAAAAATTGCAACTTTCAACAAGTATCCACAAGTATTTTTCCACTTACTTGCATTAATACTTAAACCCATTACAGGCTTTCAGGTTAGTTTTTCAGGGCAAACACATTTGAAACAAAATGAAAATATGAGTGGTGCCAAATATAAGTGTAGATCACATTATGGCTCTCTTGGAGAAAATCTGTTACAACTCCTGAACTCCTATACAAGCTACACAGCTTCAGAAAACAAGCTGGCAAACTTCGATCTCCCAGAACTGAACCAGAAAATAATCTTCTTCTGACATCAGGAAGTCTTTTCAGAGAAGCTTGATGCAGATCTGTTGATATCACAATTCAAAGATTAAAAATAATAGCATTAACAGTTTCAGTTCCTAGAGATTTTGCAAGCAGCTTGATTGTATTTTCTCAATTCCCAAATCTACATTAAGGAATAGCTTTTATTTTTGTACTGCTTCTGGCACCCCATGAGGCCAGAATTATAAATTCAATTATCCTTCATTCCAGACAATCTAGACTTCGTCCTCCCACCAGAACCAACTTGGGTAGAACTTGGCCTCATGGTACTGGAGAACACAGCCTTCAGTTTGGCTATAGTCAGATTTTAACTCATCTTATTTCTATGACCAGTTCTGCTGAATACACCTCTTTGTTAGCCCTCACCTCTGCAAAGCTCCCACAGGAGCTTAATTTTGAAGATTTCTTGACAAAAACTAATAGATGAATGCAGAAATATTTATTCTTAGAAGCTCACAGTTAAAGGAAAATAAGCAGTGCATTTAGTTCAGGCTACTCCCTTTATTTGTTCTACAGACAATAATATAAAAAGACAGCAGCAGGAGCATCTAGCAGAAACTATAAAAATAGAATGTACTTTCACTAGAGAAGTGAGCTGTTTGAGTTGTTAGAACTACTTTACATGAAGTTGTGATGAATATCTGAAGGGCAAGAGTGTACGGAAACCAAATTTCACAGCTTAGTATCTAGAAATAGTGAAAAAAGCAAACAAAAATGAAAAGGCATAAATACACAGACTGACTGTTCCACCAATCAACATGAATGTATACTCAAGAGGTCAGTAGTAAAACATTGGCCTTCTCTTCCTGGTCATCTGATTTCAACAGAAAAACAACAACAAAACCCCAAACCGAAAAATGAGTTAAAATCTGCAACCATCCCAAGCACTGAAAGCAGATATATGCTATCTATGTGAGAGACTGGAAGATCAGGTTGCAGACCTGACTTCTGTATTTCATTCTGGAAAACATTAAGACATTTTTATCTCTTTGTCAGTGGGACTTTCATGTTGGAAACCTAGTTTGCATGAAAGCCTTCCTCACATCATGAATTTCAGCAAAGGATATATGTCTGGGACACAGAAACACAGATAACAAATTATTAGAAGGATGTTTTAGTCCAAAAAATATAGAGGAGTGAACATTCCCAGAGCAAGAGCCAACTTTAAAAATGAGAGATCCGTTTAAAAATGAGAGTCAAGAAAAGCAGTGCTGCATCCATGAATTTATGGAAGCTCTCCTAATAAACAGACTGTTGTTTTGCAAATTTCCAGCAACAGGTGGATGAGTAAACTCCTTCAACAATGATCATGGAGAAATGATAACTGGCACTAAGAAATGTATGGTTGAATGTATAGAAAAGATGGCACTAACTGTTTCTGGATGTGAAAGAAAAAGAACAGTAGGTGAGAAAATGGTAACGATAATGGTCATGGTAAGTGGAGAAAGGTGGTAAGCATATTGGCAAGAATAATAACAGAACAACATAATAAATTTAAAAAAAAAGCAATTCCAGTATCTTGATATTGATGCAGCAATAACATATCATTGCGGAGAATATAAGATGGATATCCTCAACATTATTGGCACTGTAGTGAGAGCCTCATTCTCTGGGGAAGCAATTATTTGTAACTTTGTCTTTTAAGACCAAACATAACTACAAAGTCTTAGCAGGATACATTAAAATGTGTGAGAGCCACACTTCTGACATATTCCCATAGCAAATGGTGAATGTCTGGTTTCACACAGACCACACTGCTTTTGCCTCTGAGCATACCTTTTGCTCCACAGGTGAGACAGGGCCTGTACTGCCTTCTGAACCAACCCAGGTGGAAGTCAGGAACTTCTACAATGATCCTGTCAAATTTGTGCCATGTACACTTAGAAAGCTAACTGAAGTGCCAATGCCAGGGACCTGCTATTTTATGAACCTGAATTCACAAATGCAGGTTTTGTTTTCTGCTGTGAGTGAAGAGAGATGACCAGCTTTGAATGTTGATTTTATCCCCCTTTGATGCCATTATCATCTAAGTCCTGAACCTAAATTAGGATCCCAGCCTAGGCACTTCAGTAATGTGCCTGCTGTTACACACTATGATTTTCAGCTTCACTTATGTGAAAGCACCCATACGATTAAATGTCAAGGAAATATAGGTTCCTAATTCATTAAACTCGGATATTTATGTCGTTTAACTTAATCCATTAAAAAGAAGGCATTTTGCCTAATTAACTGTCCAGACTTCCTCTGTAACAGAAAAAAGAGAGCACCCAACTTGGATGGGATGAATCATTCCCTGGAGGGTAACTATGACTACAGGCAAGTGCAGATGACTAGCTTCGACTACATGCCTAACTTTTTGCATGGCTAACAAAGTGACACGAATCCTATCCCTCGACACTTTAGAAAATTTCAACCTTTATCTAAATGAGAATTTTGTTTCCTTGAATATAATTGTTCAGAAATGTGAAGACAGTTGCTTCTAAACTCCTGCGTGTTGGATTAAATACAAAAACATTAAAACTTTTGTTATGCTGCTCACTGTGTAAGAACACAGTGTTATCATGATTTATTTTTTTCAGTGTATGTAAGAAGATAATCTTACTTCTTTTTTAAAAGTCATTACATTTAAGTGCTTGAAGTTTTTGTTCTTTGGAGGTTTCTTTTACATGGATTAAAAATATGGATCCAATTGCTCTGAGTTACCAATGAAAAGCACAGACACTGGAATCAAAGTAATAATTGCAAAATCAACAACTGACTGAACATGAATTTAGGATTAGAAGTACAAACTGTGCTTCTTTTCTCCAGCTTAGAGACAAACAAAGCTGAATACTACAGGAATCACAGCAAGAAAATTTTATGTTTGCTCTGGGGATGTAAGTTTGGATTGTCTGGCATGTGAATAATGCTTTAGTTCAATACATTCCAACTCTACAAGCAACCAAATATCTGTGAGTTTCCCAAAATCAATAGCACGCTGTGGTGATCAGTCACGCAACAATAAAAAATATTTTATTCTACTGACTATAAATATTTGAGTTGAAAATTTTATTCAAATTCACTTTAGAGAAAAATGTAGAAGGACTCAGCACTTTCTCTTTAGAGATGAACTTGCTTTGTCTTGACTGAAATTAACCAAAATTCCACTTATGTATTCTTGCATGAAGGGAAGCAGTGTCAAATTCATATTTAGAATATATGTGCTACAATTATCTCGACCAATGTTCAGAAATCAGATCCTCTCCCTTTAGATAGCAGGCAGCCAAAAGTCTTATTATAAATCAGGGATTTTCTAATCTGAGTAGTGAAGAAGGAAAAGTAACTGGGTAGTGATAAAAAAAAGTATTAATTGCTATGTTTCCCTGACAACAAGAGCGGAAAAAAGTGTAGATTTTAAGGTAAGAGTGATTAACACATAAATATTTATTAGCTTTTTTACTTCTTTTCAAAGATTTCTATACTCTAGTGCATTAATTCTGGACAATTAGGTGGCAGTAGATCCCAGTATAGACCTCCCCATTGCCTCCATCACCATCACCACTATCACCACCAAAATCCTCCAAGATTCCATGACAGTTCTGCCGTTTTTGGATGCCACTGAAATCCTACTTTACTCTATTCTATTGCAATTGTGCCTTCTTATGAGACAGACTGCCTAATGGACTCCTTTTATTTCTTTTATGCTTTTGCTGTGAAAGCTCATCAAAGACCACTAATGTTTGCTTAACTGCCTCTTTCTGCAAAGCTTCTAAGCATTTCAAAATGTGACCCAGAACCACTGGCATCAGATTGAGGTGTTCAGACATTAAACATAGTTGAAAACATGAATCTATCTCAACAGGCAAAACCAGCAAAAAAGGTATCATTATTTCCTAGCTTCTTTGTTTATGAAAGTTTCTGTTTACAACATCAAAGAGTTAAAAGTCAGAAGAGAGAAAATGAACATTGTAAAAATCTGTTACTTTTCGAAGCTCAGAGGCAAGATAACATAATTCTAAAGGCAGCTCTTTGAAAAAACATAATGTATACTCTATGTACATTTATATATATATTTATATATTACCTCTGCATATATATACACCTCTGTAGCACTTGCTGCTTTGATATGGATTTAGGGGGAAAAAAATCTTATATATATTTCATGGTGTGAAGCAGAACTGGAGGGAAAGGAGCATGTACATCTGACAAGTACCTTCACTGGTGAGCATGGGAATTTAATTAAATTAGAAGAAAAATGCCCCTACTGCAAATTGTTGTTTACTCCTCCAAGAATGTCTGCTGTCAGATAGTAAGGCATGGGGAAAATATTTTTAGTAATGGATGCCATCTGTACTGATGTTGTGAGTGTGCACTAGTGAGCACAGACAGCACATGTGTGATATGACAGAAATCTGATCTTCCTTAAGGGATTTTCTCTTTGAAGCAGAGAACTACACTTATGTGAGATTTCAACAATTTAAAAGGTAGACATATGTTCCTGATTGACTCAAGGGGCCTAAGGCCTAAAACAGACTTGCACTGATTCCTCAGCATACTGGGAATTTGTGTATGAACCCAGGGATGTCACTTCAGCTTTGATTCTCCAGGAGTAAAACAGGGACACAATAATCTTGTCTGATACAAACTCTAAGATAAACCCTCCAAAGCTAGTAAGGTAAACTGGGTTACAAGCATAAGAAAAACAAAGAAAATGTTGTATTTTAATACTGCTAGATTTATATATACATATATATATATATATATATATATATAGATACATATATATATATATATGATGTAAGACAGAGCAGTTAAATTTCCTGTGTGCTTTCCCAGGAAAGCTGGGATATGCAATTAAGAAGCAGTGCCATATAGGTTTCATTGCTGTAAGCTACAAACTATGCTGCAGATGAAGGAAAGATAGCTCATACAGTGAGGGTGGCTTGAGGATAATATCATAGCTGGCTTCAAATCTTCTTGTAGCTGCCCTATAAAAAAGATCTATCTCTCAAAATTGTCCTCCAAAAGTATCTGCTACTCTTCAGTGACTAGGGAAGGAAATCTACATGAATATTACAAATTGCATATATAACATTATAATACATTGGTGAAATGAGATGAATTCCATCCAGGTGTTTAAACCTTCATAACATTTTTAAGGAATGTCGCTGGCTGTAAAGCTGTTTAAAGAAGCAGGTACTAAAACAGTAGAGTAAGACCAGAATAGAGTAGTCAACAAGGCAAACATGAGCTTCTCCAAGCACAATGAAGCTATAGGAAGCCTGAAAGTTTATAAAATTCTGTCAGGAAACAGAAAAGAATAAAAAATAAAGCCATATTAAGGAGGGCACATAAAACTAAACAAGAATAACATATATACAGGCTTTTATATTAATAATGAAACTCTAAAAACCCCCATGGTTGAATTAGAATTTCTGTTATTAAAAACTCCACACTGTTGACACAAAACACATCTCAGAAACTTGGTAGAAGTAGCAGGCAGGCAGTAGGATCATAGAGAATCAGACTGTGCAGAACAGGCAATGTTCACCAGAACAAGAGTGCATGCACCAGTGAAAGACTGGTTCTATATGCTACAGAAATTCTACAGTCAATACAGTGAATAAGGTAAATGCATATACCATGCGTGTTGAAACTGCATCTCAAACTGGAAGAAATATTCCACACATATTTAAAAGGGGATTAGAAAGTGATTTCAATATGCAAAGTAGTGTTCAAGGCCTAAAGACAAGCAGAAGTAACAGTGGGAAGCCTTTGGTGACCCTCCTATATGCTTAGGAAAGGGTAAAAGAAAGATATTAACTTTTTACTCATTAAGTGACTCCTTGCTGACTTACACAGCCAGAGAACACCTAAGTGAATGCCTCATGGTTTAGTACTGAGCAAGATCTACTTCATGACATAAATATAAAAAAGCTATTCTGTAACCGTGATAAAAATGCTCTTAAATTCAGATTTTACTTTATAAGTAGAAGGTCAAATCCATTGATTACACTGACTTTAAATGAAAATATTAATTACTGAAAAATCACAAAACTTTTGAAAAGAAATTTAAAGGAATGGACAAATGACAGAAACTGGGAAGGGGGGTATATGGAGTAGTTTTAAATATCCTGTTTTAGAAGCATAAACTACAGCTACCACCTACATAAAAACTCCAAGAAGGTCAACAAGGCCAGCAATGTCAAGTGGAGTGCAAAGGAGACTTAAAAGTAAATGGATATGTTTCAGAAAAGAAAGCCATATGCTAAGCAAGGAATAAAGAAAAAAACCCCATGCATTCTAGCGTTTTTTAAAATAAAAATAATGTCTGATCATGAAAGACTTTGAGGGACTAGTTTCTAAAGAATTAAAATCTAATAAGAAAGCTTTTAAGGATATAAAAAAAGCAGGAAGTCTAAAAGAGCAATAGACTATTAATTGAGTATGCTCTGAAAAATAAACCAAAGCAAGAAATTAAAATGAACAGTGTTGGCCACAGACAAGGTCAAAGAAGGTCCTAAACTGTGCCAAAGATTTATCTTCTACAAAAATGTCAGGAGAAAAGCTTATGGAAGATAACTGATGTAAGGTCAATTTGTTACACTCCAACACCTGATAGCATTCTCTCAAGACTTCTAAAGGATCTCAGATATAATAAGGCTGACATAAAGCAATGGTAGATAATTTGTCACCTAAATAAACTCTGGAGTGAGAGAAAAGGAAAGTGGCAAGTGTGACTAACTTTAAAAAAGGGATTCAGGGTAGAGAATTAGAGAACCTAATCAGTGCGACTTCATGTCCAGGCAAATTGATAGAAATATGTAACAACAGAATCAGTAAATATGTGGAAAATATAATGGCAAAAGTTAAAAAAGCAGCTGCAAAGGAAAGTCATGCTTCAAGATTTGTTAAGAATGATGAATTTCTAAAAAGAAAGTCAACACTTTATCACAAGAGGCAAAAGACATCAAAGAAATCCTCTCAGTTTCTTTTTAACTTTGGGACAATAGTTTGGGGAGAGTGTGGAGAAGACAGGCTGAAATGAGAAGGAAGTCAGGATTGTAGCTGACAGATTTCTTGTGCCTAAGTTCAATATCACCTGCATAACTGATGTACTGAATGCCCGAGAAAAGGGCCCCATGGGAAGATGAGCAGGACCAATGCCATACCTGGAGACTAAGCAATGTGTTAGGCTCCGTGTGGATTGCTGTAGAGGGTCAAGTTTATTGCACAGATAAACGGTGACTAAAACCTACAGTACAAACCCTTTACACCTGAGCAATGATGGCAGACATAGATGAGAGGATGAGACGTGGCAGAGGATGCATTGCAAATGAATAGAGCTGTAAGGATACAAAGAATGACTGTGTTCTTAACCAGCTGAATGGTGTCTTGGAAAAACAGTGTCTATTCTTATGTGTACCTGTGCTGCTAAGTAAATCACTTTAATTAATCTTTTACAAGTTTTGTGTTTGTTCTACATACTTATGAGGAGTACCATAAAAAAGACATAAAGGAGATTAATAGTTTTGTCTTTGCAGCAAAGCCTGAATACTGTGCAATAAATAATGCACAGAATCACACCACACACTGTACAATAAATGGACTAGTGGTTTATCAAAATGAGCTCTATCTACTCTTTGCACTGGCCAGACTTTTGGAATTAATATTATGTAATGGTGTAATTAAAAACCGAATAATGATGTAAATCCTTAACTAAATTTGCACTGGCATATTTAATTCCAGAGGTCTACTTTCTTTTAAAAACATTGTTTTATAATCTTATTTAGAATCTCCTAGTAATTTAATGCATTTTTGCTTAGATGTATTCACATTTAAACACATTTACTAAAGCAACATGAATAGCAAGTGTTCACATATCATTTTACATTCTAGACTACATTGAAAATATTAACTAATTAGTCCTTTGCCAATAATCTGAAAGATAAGTAACAAAATTTTTCTTATCAAGTTCTAGAAAAGAAATTAAGTCATAATTAAGAACACAGCTCAAGAGGGATTATTGGGTAGGTCTGATTTCTGGCACCAATATATTCTCCTTCCTTCCTAGAAAATCATTCAGTATTTCATCATCTGAAAATGCCCTGGGACTTGAGCTTTGCAGCCAGTAAAGGGAGGGAAAAAAATACAGCCCCAAGGATGGAGAGCATTACAATTTCACCATTTTCAACCACTCAATGTCTTTTACATTAACAGCTTGAATTATTTGACTCCTCCCTTCGAACACCATTCATCTCTTAATTATAGATGTTGAAAATTTTCCCATGCAGCAATACAGATTTATTTCTTTATAGAAATGGTCTTGCCTAAAACACAACAATTACCTAACAATCCTCTTTCTCCTTAAACTTCATTTTTTTGTAGAGAATTCAAAATATCATTCAATCAAAAACTCCTTTTGCTTTATCTTCTGAGATAAGACAACCAATATTTCAGCACAGTAGAGCAGTCACCATCAGCAGTGAGCCCGTGATACCATTACCTTTACTCCACAGGAAACGTTTTCTGTTCTAGACACTTAATCAGATGTACATTCATTCCAGTAATATTGTATCACTGAGCTCCAGGAACTGACCCCTTCCCTCCTTTCACCGTAGGCATTTTAAAATACACACTTTTAATAACATTCATTGTTTGCATAAAATACCAGAAGGGAATGCATTCAATAGTAGTGAGTGATAGTCTTCAAAGAGATGCTATTGTTCAACAGACCACTTCAAAAGCTCAAGTGCAAGTGAACCAGCATCAGCCACCACGAACACTTCTAGGCATTTGAGTGGTGTAAAATATGCATGCAGAATCCATATACCATTATGCAAGTGAACCCAGATGGTATGTCCAATGGCAAAGTGCTCGGCTGTGGTTAAATGCTCACTTGAGTCATGGAAACAGTCTGTCAGTGGCATGGTAGCTAGAAGGTCTGGTGGCCGAGGCAGCAGTTTTATTCTGGCCCAGCACCATTCTCATGTAGTTATAGTGCTGCAGTCTGAAAGCTATCAAGTTGAGAAATTTTTTTAAAAAATTGTTTTTATGCCTTTTAAGCATTCTCTACTGCTATCACAGAGACAGAATTCCTACCAGACTTACAAGATTTCAGACCAAAACATGGCAAGCATTGCTAGTGGTGGCCACTTATTATTGCTTCTTGATCACCACCTCCAGAGCAGGTGGCTGAAGCACAAGGATGTGCTGCTGCTATTTTATAAGCAAAGATGTAGTTTTAAAGTTTGGTTTATGAATCAAAGATACCACATTTCACAGAAAAGCCTCTGGATTTCATATCCTAAGCTCTTCACTTCAGAAAATTGATTTGTGCTCTTATCTCACACAGACAGTAGGAAAAATTTCCTGTAAGATTATCAGTATGATATGACATTGCTTACCATACATCTGAGACATTTTCATTTCAGATCATTTTACCTCTTGAGACTAGTAAAGAGAAAAATGAATGCCCTTGATTGGCCTATTCAGTTTGCATACTCAAGACTGTCCCACCATCCCAAATCATCTGTAAGATCTCTCATTTATGTAAGCTGATCAACTGAAATCCAGTATTTGTGTTTCATTAAGGCAGAAAATATTTGCATTTTTTACTTATTTGAAGTTTGCTATACATAGATATTTAATACTGCAACAGCAAAAGCAGTATTGATTTCTGCATTGTATTCTATAAAGACAAAAGTCTTTGTCTGATATTGTCATGTCAGTTCAATGTAAAATATCTCAATTGTCTGGGCGATTAGTTTTCAAGAACTGAAAGAACATAATTCTGTGACAATTGCTGATGCACATGAAAGATGAACAAAACCAGCAAACGATGGCCATAAGCCAAATATTACAGAAGTTCCCACGTGTTAGCTCATGCTATTCCATGCATGAAATAGGGAAATGTCGATGATTTTGCTTCTCTTTGTACAGATTAAAGCACAGCTATGTATTTATTTAAATAAATGTGCTTCCTCTCTGGTGGTTTGTGCACAGGATCAGAAAGGCCAGCGTGAACTCTCTATTTACATTTGTTTTATGTGATTGACATTTGGGGTTTCAAGCATGAGAGAATGGCTTCTTGGTCCCCAAATGAGGAAAATCAATCAAGCGAGTTAACTTTGCCAAGAAACTTCAGCCTTCCTCGAACACATTGCCCAGAGAGTGCTCTACTGCTTCCTGACTGTGGACCCTCTCCCAGTACTCTCCCTGCAGTGGAGCTGTGCTGTGCTCATAAAGCATGGGCAGAGATATATTTCACTCGTTTATAAAAAAAAAGATAGCCCAGCTGTGATTTTAAAGTTATTTTCATTACAACAGTATCTAAATTGACTTTTATTGAATATTAAACTGAATTTCTACATCTCTTTTATGGTATCTTCATTTTTCCTTAAGGTTGTGCAATTGTAAACTATCTAAGAAAATACTGCTATTTGCTTCCACGTGTACTGTTTTTCTCATTGTGGTGAAGATGTTTCCCATCTTTTGCCATACAAAAAACCAGTAAAGTAATGTTTTATTAAAAATACTTTCAAGGACAATAAAAACATGTTCTTACTTGTTTAAGTTTCTTTAGATCTTCATCAAGTTCCAAGTTGTCCAAAATAACAGCAACAAACAAGCTGAGTAGAATCTACAAAACAATTGTAAAGAATTTGTTAAAGTTTATCTTATTTTTCTTAAGAAAGTAACATGGATTAAAAAATTACAGCCCTGCAAATGTAAACAGGATTCTTGCCTTTGACATGTTAAACTAGTATCACCTGCTACTATTTATCTGCTAGCCATTTTGCAAGTAGTACATGGGGTTTTTTTTTCTTACCATACAATTAGTATGAGTTTAAAATGTTGAATTTTAGGTTTGATGATCAATACATTATATATGTTTAACAATATACTCACTGAAATGTACGTCACATGAAGAGAAAATGAAATTAATGAGAAATAACATTACTATTATTATTATATAAAGAAACACAAAGCTAAGACCTAAAACATCTTGTAAAGCTAAGGTGGTTTTCAATTAAGGTGTAACTTTTAGCCACCTGACACTCATTTCCTTTATGGACTTCCCTCATATTCAAAGTACCTCAGTGAACTTCAGAGAAAGTTACTGACTTAAATTGTGGCCAGGATGGGAAATTGCTATCACTAAGGCCCACTCTTTAACAATCCTATAAACAGTGGTCCAAAGTGAGATCCTTTTGAGCTCTTAATTCTCAGAAGAAGGGGTGAATGTGTATGCCTCAAACACTGATAACTGGATGACTGTGGAGCCATCTATGAGTAATAACAGACAAGAATTGCTGGTAATAACCAAGGACTAATGGTATCAACATGCTGTGAGAAAGAACGTTTGGCTGGGGAAGAGGGCTGAGGCAGAGATAGAGCAGCACTTTCCACGAGCTAAAACCACAACACAGTGGAGTGCAAGAGCAAGAATGACTTGGCACGGACATGTGCATGACATGGGCATGGACTGTAGGGGGGGACTGACATCACCAAAGAACCCCAAAGCCTTCTAACCCATTTCCAGAAAGGCCTGAAAGAACAGACTGCACATGATAATTAATTAGCATAGAAAGAGAGAAACCTGTCCATAAAAAGGTTCCCCCTCAAGCCCAGGCGGCACCCTCCAGTACCCTGGACATTCCACTAGCCACACTGACATAGCTGGATCCACATTTACTATCTGGATAATCACCCCCAGGATCCTGGACATCTCATGAGCCAGACTGATGCTGCTGGATCGATGCTGAAACCTGGCTCAGCATCCCCCCAGCTGGATCAAAGCTGGAAACAGGGCTAGTGATTTCTTTTTCTCTCTCTTTTTCTGTCCCTCTTTCATTCATCTGTACCTCATTAGTATCTATCTTCCCTTTCACCCTACCCCTGTATCTAAAACCCACTGCTGTGTGCTCATGTAGTAAATCAGGGACTAACATACTAATTTCCATGCCTAGCAAGACTTTCTGATTGTTTGTGGACCCTCTGACTTTTGTCATTCCTTTTGACCAACAAGCATTTATGAATCCTAGGTACTTCTTTGCCTTAAGAGTGGGTTGTCACATAGAAACTACTTTGATTCCTAGTTGTTAATGAACAGTTTTTCTATAGTTCTGTCAAGATTTTACAGTATGGTGTTTTCCTTCTTCAAATATCCTGCACATTCTATGATACTCCAGTATCTGCTGCTCAAAGCATACCAGTTAAGGAAGTGCAGTTCCACACTAAAAAGTACAGTCCTCATTAAATGTATCACCCCTTACAGTCTTGCTGATTCATGCACTGATATGTATCAAGGCAAGCCTTTCATTAACTCCCTTTTTGCTTTTTTTCAACAAGAACCAAAGACAATTTACCACAAAAGAAAAGTTAAATGCAAACTTGTTATTTGTTTAACTTCCTCTGCTACCATCTCATCTAATAACAGTGCTCGCTTCCAAAAGAGGGAGCTTTTTTTGAGCTTCAATTTTTCTTTGCCTTCCAATGTGGAACCTATTAATTTCTTTTCAAGTCTCTACAGTCTGCTATGCCAAATGCCTGCAATTATCATTCTCAATTCTAATTGACGCCCCGCTTCTGGTTGGTGAAAGTAGTTTCTTCATTTGACTTTACTCGTTATTCACTGATGGCTGTTTATTCTTAGAATGCTTCTTTTTGGTTTTAGCAGCAGCCCAACCATTTTCATGCTCCCTTACCAGTTCCACGTTATTTTCTTTTAAATTTCTTTTGCCTACAGACAACTCTGTCCTGCACAGTTTTCTCTTCCAAGATCTGAGGAAGATCTTATAACTTAAACTAACAATTTCGTAAGCCCAGATAATTCTGCAAAGTTGTCTTTTCAGGGTTTCTTTGTTCATGTAGGATTTGCATAGGTGAATAAGAAGTGTCACCCTTATGAACGAAAGCAAGGACTGTGCATTTAAATGCAAACTCCCTCGAAAAGGACTGAGGATGGTATACTGAAAAGTGACTTCGCTCCTAGCAAAATCAGTGCTTTCAGTAAACAAACAGAGAAATCCCAGATGACTCAAAATATGAAACATAAGGTAGAATACTAAAATTGTTCTAACAGCTAATTTAATTCTCAATTAAGATGTAATTTTTTAGCAGAGAGGTCACTTGACACTATTTTACTTCATGGACTTGCTTAATACTCATCTAAGAGCTAAAAATGAATTCCTGATCAGAAAATGTTCTTGATGAAGAATCAAAAAAAATCTGTAAGATTCTCTTACCAGTAACTGCTTTCAAATCCATGACCAAAAACTCACTTCCCTTTCACTTTATAACCCCAATTCCCAAGGAGTTTTACAGATCATTCCACCATGAAAAATTGTATTTTCTGACCCTGGTGAGCAAATTACATTCCTATGTATCTCCTGGTACATATATTTGTTTCATTTATACTTTAATAATGTATATTTTAATGTGATTAAGCATTTCTAAGAGCATGAAATGCACTTTATTGCCATTTATGAAGTGGTCAAGTTTTCAATCCCTATGAAGGAATCCATTGCACTCACAATTGTAGTCCGATTATTCATTCTGTAGAAGTGAAATGGGATATACTGTGAAGTAAAAGAAGTAGATAGAAGCTGGTGGAGGTTTTATAAATACAGTTAGTACCTTATTTAAGTAGACATCTGAGCAAAAAAAAATATAGAATGAAGAAAGTGAAAATAAAAGTAAGTGCATCAAAACCTGCAGTGAATGGAAAATACAAATGAGCAATAGTTGGAGTGAATTAAAGGTGCATAAAATGGTTATTTTCCTGACTGTGGTATTTTCTCTGTGTTGGTATTCAAATAAAGTACCAAACCCTTATTGATATAGGATAACCAAAGAGATTTTCCCATTTTCTCTATAAAACAATGTAGTAATGCCATTTGAAATGTATACAGAAAATGTATACAGAAAAAAAAGTAGTTTGTTTTTTAAAAAAAATATAATCACCATTTCTGTTTACATGCAGGAACTGCTGTATCTGTTCTCATCATTTATTGTTTGACATACTATATAATGTATTTTTCATCCACTGATTTTGTATCAGGCAACAGGGCTGTAGGGATGACTAGTTAAGGGTTTATATATTAAGATTTTACACTTCTTATTGAATTGCTGTTGCAAAGAGAATGAAATGAAAGCTGAGGAGACAATTTCCACATGATAAATAAAATCACTTGCTTAAATCTGCAATCATTAGAGCTGTGAAGGTTCAAGACAGATAACAATTACATTTCTAGTCTAGCAGTGTCTTGGATCTAAGAAAAACAAGACCTCACACCAGAACAAAGGCCACCACCTTGTGTCACATGGCTGAAGGGTAAATTAATTCTACCACATCAAAAAACCAATCCTAAAGCCTTCTATGCTAAAAATGAGCACTACAATTGGTTTTAAGTAGCTGAGAATAATACATAAAACAAGAGCTATGAGAATAATTCAAAATTAAATAAAGCACAGCACACTCGCAAGTGAGAACTTACCAGAGTAGCAAAAAGATGATATAGTATAAAATAAATAGCAACTACTGGTGCCCACATATGTCCTACAGCATTCAGTGTCTGATCCATGACATCCACCCATCCTTCCTGTGTGAGAATCTGAAACATTGACATGAATGCCTGCAAGAAAGAGAACTGCAAACATATTAACAAATTATGCTTAAATGGTTTTATTGTCACACTCCTAAAGTTGATCTAACAGAGCAGAACACCTGTTTTGGTTTGCTTTTTAAAATCTTAAGAAATGCATTTAACTTTTAAAGCCAAGTAAAAGGCTATCCATGAGCTAAAGGAAAAACAAGTATCTTGATCTTTGACAGATCTGTTACCTGCAATTTGTAACATAGTCCTAGCTTCATTGGCCCATACAAAGAGGCTTTTGGTTTCCTTCAGGGCTGAATAAACAGGATAAATATCCTGAGTATCAGAGATTATTGCTTTGAATGTTATGTTGTATTGTGATTTGATTATGCTTTTTCTTCCATGTTACCTCTTAATAAATGTATCTATAATAACACATTATAATTAAATGTGACTATACATTTACATTTTCGTAATAGTATAAGTGTTTTCGTAATAGTGTAAGGCACTCCACAGATGAGCCTAACCAACACATGGCAAGGTCTCTGTACCTACACTTGATTCAGCCAGACTCTTTCTCTATATTTTCTAAATAGCATTATTTGTGGAACTACTCCTATAACATTTTCAAATTCCTTGAGACCAGGTATACATGTCAAAAATAGAGGGAATAACGGGAATGTTTCAAACAACTTTATTTAGCGACAGGAACATTTGAAAGCAGATAAGCCTAGAACCCAAATACGTTTGAAATTTCAGCTGGAGCCTACAGCACCAGCCAGAATTGAACTCAACATGATCAATGTGTAACTCTGACATGTACATCCTACACAGACACTGAGGACTGCAGACTGCCTAGGAAACAGCAAAGTGAAAGGTATATCTTGATAGTCTTAACTGTCTCAATGGGGCCAAACTATTGCACAAGTTTCTTTTGCCTGACATTGAAAGAGTTCTCTTTCCAGACAGCAAGGATCAAAGCTGGTAACTTACTGAAGTTTATGCCTAACAAAAAAGTGTTAGAAACTGAAGACATTAACAATGCAGCTTACAGCTAATAGGATTCCTAGAATTCAAGATGTTAACACAGTTACAAGGATATATTAGGTCTGTGCACAGTGTGCCCAGCAGCAGCAGATTAACACATTAATGCGCTGGCAAAAAGGGAACAGGATTCTTCTTGTCTAACTTGTGAGAAAACAGTACCCAGACAGCCCTTCACATCAACTTACCCTAAGCAAAAATCTGTGCTGCAAAAGCTAAAAATGCAGCTATACAAACTTACGTGCTTGGAAAACAATGAAATGGTTCTAATTAATTTTTAAAGCTGCTGGCAAAAAAAACTGTGTGGGAGACTTCAATTTAAGACTCCAGCGGAGAAAAATGTTTGCAACTACTTTTCTGTAAATTCTTTGGGGTGGCTAAAGTCTTTGGTATGTCATGTATTCAAAGAGGCCAAGCATAAGGGCTGAAATTTGCACAGTGCCCTCTGCTTCATGTTTCTGCCAGTAATCTTGGTCTTAACCAGCACATTGCCAACCTGTAGCCAGATCCTCCCTTCAAATGAGTGCCCCCTTCTAGACTTGTGCACAGACTATCCACTGCACAAAATTACAAACTCACTACTAATTCTCTTCCTCATAAAAAAATCATTTGCTCCCCATGTGCAACATGCAGAGAAAGAAACATTTGGGATCTTTATCTAGGACAGGCCTTTTGTAGCCAGCTGAGCATGCATGAAACACGCAGAAAATTCAGCCTCCTTTACATCTGCCAGTGGTGCTTTAGGGTGAAGAAGACAAGGACCCCATCAGCGCGGAGCACTGCTTCTTGGGTCTCAAGTTCCTTTTGTAATGGGGAGCGGAAGTTAAACCAGGCAGCCATCGTTTGCCCGCACTCAGAGCACCTTTGGAGCCAGTGGCCATCACACCTGACTGCTGCGGCACTCCTTGCTGATGGATAAGGTGGACACTGCATTTAGTAATACAGCCCACTGCTGGCTTTAAAAACACCTGAGGGACTGGATAAATGAACTAGTGCAGTATCCTTTTTCTGAATCACATTGAACTACCACAGCTTAGCGCTTTGAAAAAATACGTTTTTTACTTAATTCTTCAAGGTGCAAAAATACCTTCAATATTATGTGGATCCCTCATTAATAGAAAAGATTAATGTGGAGGAGACGTTCTTTTAATATTAAAAAAATCTCATCTTCCATCCAAACCAGTTGTCCATAAGGCATATAGTTTTATAAAATGGCCTTTCAATGTAATTTAAGCATTTCATTACAACATTAAAGTCCAGTAGATGAGAAAAAATTAGTTTCAAGTAAATAAAGTAGTGCACAATGAATATGTGCTTTGCACCAAGCAATCTTCTTTGGAGCAAGTTATTTTTAGCTGAAAGGTGTACCTCCCACTGTTTATTTTAAAATTAATTTGAAATGCAACTAGCTGACAGAATCAACATCTGTGAAGACGAGACTTAGAAATTTATGCAAATACTGATTTTCTGAATTAATTTGTGTTATAGAAAAGACTGTCAATTTCTTTGAGTATTTATGCCCTATTACTTAATGAGCTGTTTTGATGATGGAAATCAAACTACCTTTTTATTTATAGTGGAAGACTGGCAAAGGTTTGGTAGAATATGTGAGCCAAAGTGCCAGTTCTGACATTTTGTCCAATTGTTACAGGGGTGGTGCCACACAAATTACTACTTACAGTTATAATGTACTTGTCTTTTAACTGGTGCTTGTCTACAAAATTTTAGGGACCAAATTCCACTGGACTAATTCATAGAAGCAGTTCTACAATCATTGGGATTAATTCTGCAAATTAAGTTAATGGGATTCAGGACATTGCTGTAACATCCTTGCAAGCTGTTCTACCAGCCAAAATGTATGTTTTCCTTCTGACACTATCATGAGGGGTCAGTAACGCCCTGAGAGAAGAGTAGCAATTCTGTAAAAATGTGGCAGTGATACTGAGATTTTAACTATATCAGAGAACTAAGACTACACTGTTCATCTCTTTCTTAATGGGCCTTACTTAGATTGAACTAACATTTCACATCTTGAACTTTCTCCAAGCTCAAGGCTAGGAGCAGAGACTTAGTTTTGTGAAAACTGGGGGATTTTTTTGGCTGAGATCAATTGGGCCTGGTTTTCATCCTGTGTTGACCCATTTAAAAGAAGGGCAGCATTCCCAAGTTTGTAACTTGAGACACAGAGCAGTCAGCACATGGCCCCAAACTCCAAGAGAAACCAGGGCATGGAAGTCAGAGACATTGTGTTTTGTTCTCCATACAGTGAATTTTCTTAGCAGTCACCTTACACCTATGCCTGCGAACAGTTTCCCCCTCCCATTCCTTCTTCAGGGGGCCTAGCCACCCCTGTCCTTCCTCATGGCTCAATATGTGCAGACCAAGGAAATGTGCAAAAATAAGAGACGGCAGATCGGTTAAAAACCGTAAAGCAAACATCTATAATTCTATACTTAGTATTAGAGAGAAAGCCAGTCCATTTGGCAAGTTGTAATGGCCAAAAGAAGGGTGAAATTAGTAGCTATGGCAACACTGAGCTTATGCCTATTGATTGTCATCAGGAAACCATGTGAAAACATGCAATTTAGAGGCATTAGCAAAAGGAGGAGGTCTATTTGTTCCAAAACCCATACTGTGCCTTCTTATAAAGCACTTAGTTTGAAAATGATTTTAGGTTTTGTCTGTTTCAGTGTAGAAAGCACTTTAACGTACAAACTCAAAATTTAGCCTCTAGTGTCACCATTTTTGTCATCATGCTTGTCCTCTGTATTTTAACTGAAAAAACTCAGAATAACACTCCTGGCTATTTAAGGTTTATTCTTCTTTGAGGGTAAACTCCTGAAAAATTATCTTAGCAAATTCTGGTATTGCATACTTCATATAATTTTGTATGTTATATACTATGTCTTCAGTCATGTTTTGAAAATAATCATAATTGTCTTATTGCGAACTGATTCAGTGATCTTTACTCAGGGCAAAAAATGTGAGAACTTCCCAGCCTTTGCTAGGAAGACACACTCTTTCAGAGGGATACCACTATTTCACATCGATAATCACAATTTTGAGTACAAAATTTTCACTGACTTTCAACCTATGAAGAGATGCTTCACTAAAAAATTGCAAAAAGAAACCACATAATGTAAATTTTACACTTCTGAAACAAACATAACAAGATGTATGCAAATAAAAAAATTAAATAATGAGATACTCTTGCTTCTGGCTATCATATGAAAAATATTAAAAACATTTTAATTCACTGTTACTGAAACACTCTTTTATTGTTGCTAACAGCTCTTCTCTTTTTCCAGAACATAAATCAGAAAAAAAGGAGACAAGCAAAGACATTTTCTGTTTGTAAAAGAACTGTACAATTTGTTGGAGGAAAAAATATTTTCTCACTGTTCAACTTGTATTTAGTATTTACATATACCTGTTAAAGTTCAATATGCTGGAAGCCCTTATTGAAGCTTAAATGGCAGCAGATTAAAATGCTCAAAGTAATCCAAAACCTTATTAATGTATTGATATATATTACCAATTTTTCACGGCAAGCGGATGTTTCTCAGATGCTTATATCAAGTTCCCTAGTTAAAATGTGCAGGTGATTGCAATCCTGTCTTATTTTAATCATACTACAATTATTGTTTCAGGACGTTCACTGACATTTTGCATAAATAATAAAATAATTCTGAAACAAAATTCCAGGGTGATTTGAAACCTGCAGTTGGAAGTTTTTTCAGAAACTGTACATGGGAATTGAGCATAGAACATGGTTTAGATCCATGATTAAAACACCTGACTTAATTAGGAAAGCTTAATTTTTTTATTTTTTTTATTTTTTATTTTGTTTTGTTTTCTTCAGCTTTTAATGAATTATACTGAATATGTAATTCTACTGGATGCTTTTCTAAGCACGTTTTCCAAAACAGAAAGCATAGTGTTACATTATTCCCTGTGGGTAAGCATTTTTTCTCTCACATTTGATGGCCAGCTTCCCATACATCAAGTTCAGGTTGGTAATTACAAATTGTTGTTTAGCCATTTTGTTCGCTAAATGCATGACCCTTGAGGCTGCCTTATTCATTGTTATTTAATTGTTCCAACCAATGCACTTTCACTGAAAGAGATACATTGGATAACCAAACTGGAATGACAGAAACAAATAAATTGTCACTGGAAGCACTCCATGTACGCTCAGTCTAATCCACTATTAAAGAAATTGCACTATTTTCATTCAGAACAGTGTGCTTCAATAAATACATTAGCTCCAATTTCCACTGATTTTCAATGTTCTGTTCTGAATTAATGTGATGCCAATAAATATCCATTATTTATACCCAAAAGGCAAACACTTATTTTGTCAATGCAGACAGGTTTTATAACCCTGTGTAAAAACAGCATTCCTGAACAAATCAAGAACAACCACTTTCATAATATGAAGATATAAATCATGTGTAGACATGTTTTATATAAATTCTTGGGCTAATATTCATGCCTGTGGACATGAATCCTCTTCCTGTAACATGCTAGAGTATTGTTAAGCCATATGCTGTGCTGTGTCATCATCATGGTGCATAGGAAAAATTTCTCTATGTTCCCTTGACAGCAGAAAGAGAATATCTATCTTATGGAAAGGTGACTTTCACTACAGAAGGTCTACAGGAAGACTATTACACCCAGAAAATACAATTTTTTAAAGTATACATATGGAGATAAACTGCTTCATGTTTATGAGAAGGAAAGGACGACTGCTAATGTAACAACAAATATGATAGAATCTGTCCTAGTTTTAGCTGGGATAGAGCTAATTTTCTTCCTACTAGCTGGTACAATGCTATATTTTGCAGTTAAGATGAGAATGATTTTGATAATGCCCTGATGTTTCAGCTGCTGCTGAGCAGTGCTTGCACAGTCAGGGCCTTTTCTGCCTCTCACCGCACCCCACCAGTGAACAGGTTGAGGGTGCACAAAAGGCTGGGAGAGGACACAGCTGGGACAGCTAACCTCAATTGACCAAAGAGATATCCCATCTCATATGGTCATGTATAAAATGGGGGCAAAGCTGGTTAGGGGCTGCAATAGGAAGCTGGCTGAGCATCAGTCAACATATAGTGAGCAGTGGCATTGTGAGCCACTGATTTTGTATATTCTAATTCTTTTATCACTATTGTCTCCCATTCCATTTCTGTCCTACTAAAATGTCTTTATCTCAGCCCAGAAATTTTACTTTTCCCCCTCCCAACTCTCTCCCCTATCCCACTGCAGGGGGAGGATTTCACAAGTGGCTGTGTGATGTTTAGCTACTGGCCAGGTTAAACCATGACAGAATCACAGAATCACAGAATCACTAGGATGGAAAGGACCTTAAAGATCACTAAGCTCAATCATCAGCCAAACACTGCCAACTCTGCCATCAATGGTAAAAAAATATCCATGATAAGAAAATAGTAACAAGCAATGAGTAATCCGTGCTTTTTATACTTGCCCTTGGAAAGGTTGTAAATCTATCCAGTTCTTCCACAAAGCAAAACATCTGTAAACTGATTGCTGACATTACGATCAAAAGGCTGGCAGTAAATACTACCAAACTCCCAAGCTTTTTTCCTGGTCCAAAGATCTTATACACAAAGTCCTCCAAAGCAGGAGAAATCTTTATAAGCCGAACTACTCTAAGAACCTGCAAAGAAAGAGAAAAATGCAATAATTTCATTATCACATTAATCAACGATTTCAAATATCAGACATTCATGGCCAAAAAGGGATCTGCAGCCTTATAGACCAATAAATATCAAGTTGCCACCACTTGTAACAGGTGACAAGTGTTTTAGATTAAAACCACAAAACCTGGAACATAAGTAGCATTGAGGCATACAGGCATGAGATGGTAGTACATGCATGGGAGGACCTAAGGTCTCCAAGGCTGTAGTTAACTCACTAATCATGAAGAGTCATCACAGAAAGGCAATTGGGTAAAGCCAGCTTTGGGGTAACAAAAGGAGCAAAGACATAGGCAAAACACACCACAGACAGTAAATCTGAATGTAATGTGGAATTAGAGACCAAAGGCTTGTAGAGTGCTACCAAACATAAGATTGGCTCCAGGCAGGAGTCAAAGCACATCAGTCTAGATGTAGCAACTGGGAATCCACTAAAGTGCTAGGTAAATGGCTCCTGTTTGATTATCATCACTGTTAAAAATTCATCTTTATACTAAATGGACTGGGTCCTGAACAGTCTTTGATGAAAACTCTGCTTTGAGCAGAGGGATAGATGAAATGGCTTTGAAAGGCCACTTCCAATATGGATTCCTCTGACTTTATGATGTTTGTTACACCAGGTTACATATTCACATAAAGAGCTGCCAAGTCTTCTTCCACAGATCATCCTTCCATTTCAGTGACCTGAGGCAAAACTGTTTGCCATTACATACCACGTAACCCAGCAAATTTGGTAATGAACGTATTTCGTTATTTCATATCATGTATAACATGGGAAATTTTGGGTGATGCTTTTCGGTATCAGAGAAACTCAGTATCACACAAACACCACTGTTTGCCCTGACATATCTGGCACCTCTCAGTAGCAGCAGCAAAACTTTGATCTTGTGTGGAACTCCTGACCCATTCCCCACCGGGTCTACCTTGAAAAAGCTGCTGATAGCTCTGATTGTCCCATTTCTGCCACTGATGTTGACACAGTGACATGAACATCAGTATCAACAAGAGGCAGAGGCAGCAACAGCAGTTGCTGAAGACAACAGACAAGCAGTATATGGGGCAACTGAGATTCTGCAGTTCTTAGGAAGAAAAAGACTCTCTATTCCAAGGTCTCACCTGGATTTCCACAAGGATCATATTGAAAATGAAAGGTAGGAATTACAGTGCTGTTATTGGCTGACCTTATGTACAAATCAAATATAATTACTATGTTGTTTTTGGACAGAAAATAAGTCTGACAGAAGTTGTTCATACATTGAGTTCACTGTACCCTGCAGTCTGCTAATAATGTACACCTTTGGATTTCACATGAAGCTCATCTCCCTACCCATTTGGTATGCAGAATATGCTTGTCTTCTGGACTTAACTACAAAAGAGGAGACAGAGAGGGTCAACTCAACAGAGCAACTTATTCCAAGCAAACCAGAGCCCTTGCACAAGACGGGATGAGCGTCCACTGTCTTCACTGGAAAACAAGGGTCCCAGATTCACAGGTTACACTAGACAGCTTAGCTTTCACAATAGCACAAGGTGAGATAAAGTCCTTTCTTTCATATTGGAATACCATGGCTACATTACATATAATCTGAGTACATGAAACTGGCTACCAAGGCAGACATTGAGATGAGTGACATTTCCAAGTACTATTAGCATGTAAACATGGTCCTTACTTACAAGATTTACTCATGATGTATAAGTGTTAGCTCTGTTCCCATCAATACTAGCTCCAACACAGACCCCAGTACAGCAAGATTTCATGGTAGTTGGTATTCTGAGTGGTTTTTTAGATAAACTCAATTATCTGCCTTACTTTTTTCCCCCTTTCTTTGGGGAACTTTAATTGACCTTTAAGCAACACACTAATCTTACTGATACTATTTGGTTTCTTCATTTATTTTCATTAGGTGACAAATTGAATCCAGCAAAAGTACATAGTAATGAACATTTATGCATTTTGTGTAATTGGATTGCAAATTGTATTAAATTTAGGAGCTGTAAAAATGCACTATTTGGATTAAATATATAAGTATGTTAAAAACAAATCAAAATGAATAATACAAAAGAGGAACCACAGCTTTGTTACAAATAATGGCCACATCTCCTGCAAGGGATAATAGTTATTCAGAAAATGACTCAGCAGTGTTTTCCCCAAGCTTAAATACAATACCATCTATTCAGCCCAGTATAAGTTAAATTCTGTTTAAATCTCTCCCTTTTATGCTGGTTCATTACAGATTTATCCAACAACATGCAAAATCTGTCATTTCTCCGCTAATTCTATGTCCTACAGATTACAGCCATGTAACAGTCCTTTGCTATAGTCTTTCACAGAGGGCTTTGTGAAGTGTCTTGAATGAATGCACAGTGAATACAAGAAAGATAGGTGGGAGGGTGGACAGTAGTCAATGTAGTCAAGAGTGAATGATGTGTTGGCAAAAGGTAATGATATAGACCAATGAATAATGCAAACTGAAATGTGTGCAAGGAGGACTAGACAAGCCAAACAATAATTCTTGCTTACTATCCTGGAATGTGTCAAGAACGACTTCTGTTTTCAAGTAATCTGTTTTGTTGGCTGACAAGGAACACATTTACCCTGTCATCATGAACACCTAAATGCCTGGAAATCTGCCTAACATCAAGATGTATTCATGTTAAAAAGGCTTTTTGACCTTGGTTGATTTGAAAATGTGTTATCTAGCTCACCCAGAACTTAACTGTGGAGGAATACGGTGTATACCTTACACATTGACATCAAAGGTATTCTGCAACCTTCCAATCATTTGCCTTTTAGGGGATTTGGATTGCAAAATACAATCAAAATCTTTCAGTGTAGCAGGTGTTTCTGCTTGTAAAATGTAGGTCTGTCATGTATTTTGGAAAAAAAAAATCACATCTTGAAATTTTCTGTCATAAAAGCATAATTAAAAAAAAGACCACTACCACCACCACTCCGCATAACTAATTAAATCCATTAAAAAGACTTATTATTATCAGCCTCTGCCTACATATTAATTATACTTTTAATCCTGTGAGTTAGTAGTGATGATGTCACCCATTTCATCCAAAACTATCATAATTTATACTGAAAATTCTTACAAAGGAACCAGCAGTCATTAGTGGAATATGTCTTAATAAATATGGAGCAATTATTAACTAAGTTGCTGACTGATTTAACTGAGAGCTCCCAGCTACGCTCCCAGCTACGCTCCTCATGTCCTTTTGACACCAGAGTGCACCTTAGATGCATCAAGCTGCACTCAATAACAACATTCTACATACTGGGACAGCAAAATCAAAGCTGTAATGAATGAAAAGTCTTCAAATGAAAACAAAATAGATTTTTTCATCCTGAAAGCTTTCTTGAGCAGGTTTGCAGAACCACTTAGAAAACATACAGGATGACATTTGCAGAAATCTGAAAAGGCCATTTTCAAAACCCACACTTGGGGAGACTGCTTCCCTCATATTGCACTCATGCTTACATTATGTGTCACTATAACTAATCACATGTATTGAGAGGACTCAGTCCGATGATTTATTATTTCCCTTTATTGAGTATTAGTTATTCACCATGCCAACCCATTGCTGAATAATGGACAGATATGAATCCTTTAATGTATATATTCTTAAACCCCCCCCTTTCTTTAGCACTGCAGAATACAACACATAATGAATCCCAGTGCTTTCCACCAAAACTGAAACAACCTTAAGCATTTCACGGAGGATGAATGGGAAAGTGGTTGGGCTAGCTGACAAGAAGAATCAGAAGTCAGAATAAATCAACTCTTTTTTTTTTGTCTCACTCTCCTGCTCTTTCCCAAACTGAAAATGCAGGAAGAGCCTCTAAAAACACTCTTTTCCTCTAGATAGAGAATGGCTGGAGAGCTATAAAACCCAAGTATGATTCTGAAGAAATTACCTCGGAAGACCCACAGTACTTTAGTTAGGCATGTGACTCCACAAAGATAAAGATGTGGAGAAGCAACAGCAAGTGAACTGAGGCCTCCAGGAGAGCTGCCAGGAAAGTTGTGGTGGACACTACAGGAAGGTGGTGCTGCAAACAGCTGTATACAAGGTCAAGACTCAATGCAGCACAGTGAAGAAACTAATTCAGAACTTACTGAACAGTGCAGCTCAGGTAAGAAACAGAAGTTATTGATAACAGAAAGGACTTCTCAGCAAAGTTAGAAAGGGTCCTGTTTCTGTAAATCTACCCAATGAACATAGCCAAAACCAGAGAGATTTGTTATTTTAAAGTTATTCTCAAAATGAGCCAATACTGCGATAAAATTGAAATTTGTGTGAAATGTGGATGGGTAATGTTTTAATTTGGTATATAGGATAAAAAGTAAAAGTAGCTGATCATACCTGAAAATATGTAAATTGAGAGTGATAGAGGTCTGGATAAATATGAAGAGTGGTTCCAATTACAAGCAGCAACTCAAACTTGTGAAGAGATGAGCTGATGTATCCTGTGAAACCCAAACACCAGATCTTCAGAAGAGCTTCTAAATCAAACAGAACTGTAAAAGCAACCTAGACGGATACATAAAGTAAGAAAGATGCATTCAAAACACTGAGTTAAATTAGAAGCTTCTATGTCATGATGGCTATCAGGGCTTTGTAGGGCAAAAATAAATATTGTATTTAACAAAACCAACCATATTCTAAACAGAACAAACAATAATAGATATCACTTCATGAAATTTTTTAATGACTCAACACAGAGAGGTAGATTTCACAACTTGGAAAGCATGAAATATTGAATACATACAGATGATATTTCACTTTACATACACTTATAAAAAGGAAAACATGATGACTTATGACTTCTTTTTTCAAAACATAAAGCAGCACATATGAGCTTTCTGAAGAATTTTAAGAGATCTAAGAAACACACCGAAGTTTAAAGGCTATTACTTTGAAAATTGGTACTTCAATTTTCTAAAACATCCATTGTAATATGACAACCGAAACAGGTAGAAAAGAAGCAATGGGACTTAAGCACCTAAAACAAATTTAAAAAAAAGACATGAAATCCAAAGTTAGTCCAGAACGGGTTAATTTTCAAAATGGTGTTAAAGAACTTGGGCATGGTGGAAAGTTACAAGGGAAGAAATCTACTTGTAGAGATTGAATGACTTTGGGATTCTTCCAGAATCAGAAATGTTCCTCTCTGACCCTTTACACCTGTTTGGGCTCAAAAGAGACCCTAAAAGAACATTAGGTCACATCTAATTCCAACTAATACTTTCAAAATGCAGTACAAAAAAAGAAAATGCAGCTCAAATCTCCTTTGAGGACAAGCATTATTAGTCTCTTAAGATGGAGAGACTAATTGACTGTGGGTCATGAGGTCTACTGGATCTGGCAGGGGACAAAAAAATTAAAGACTAAGATTTTAATCCTGAATCTGATAGTGAAAAATCTTTGGCATGCTGCCTTAAGTATTTGTGTTATTTAAAATTTAAACTCTACAGTCCATCAAAAATATATTTATCAACATGAAAGAGGGAGATTGTGAGATAGCTAAATAAAATTTTACATATTTTATGTGCACAAGACTGTCACAAGCAGGAGTGGAGATGGAAATTAAACACTGAGGTTTATGACCTTTGTTTATTCCCCTAGCCCACACAGCTTTTTACAAGCAGTGCTACCAGATACATTATATGGCTTCCTCGAGGCATACACCATTGTGATCAGGCTTCAAATGTCCTCAGAATGATTACATTGAGGCAAAATGCTTCATAGCACTCCAAAATCTCTTCCCATTAGGAAAGAAAGACTACTAAGAAACATTTGCATGCTTTCAGTTACAGAAAGTGTAGGGACACTTTCATGGCCTTATCCTCAAGTGGATCTGGCCAGTTTTTCAGCCTCTGTTCTGGGATCTCAAAGAGCTCTAGGAGAACAATGAGCCAGGTTTGAGGAGAATACTTCTTTACCTGAAGTTCTCTAAGACACAAGGAAAATGTTCTATCAAAAAATCTTAAAAGTAAAGCTCACTTTTAATAAGACATCTAACTGAGTCCTAAAAGAAGAAGGGCATTGAATTAGGAAAAATGGAACAGTGGTTAGAAACCAGCTGGGATTCAGCTCAGAGCAGGTGGAATAACAGTACCATTTAAATACACACATACACACTTCAGAGCACATAGGCTTCCCATTAGAACAAGACTAACAAATATGGTGTTAAGTGTATTTTAATTTATTCTAAAAATGTGTGGGCAGGATCATTTGCATTTCACATGCTTGTCAAATGAATTCAAACCACTGGCACTTAAAAATGTATCAAATGGTTTGCATAACATCTGATTACATTTATACACCTGTCTTCCTGCTGACAGAGCTTGTATTTTTTTCCTTCCTTGTAATTAATTACAGGAGAAGATTCAGAATATCTGACTAGAACTTTTTGTTAGGTGTGAAATGCAACACAATTTCATAGCTTTGTTGAGTTTTGTGGTTTTTTTCTAAAGCTGGAATAATTCCTTTCATTGGTGTACAGACAAGGCAAAGGCAAACTCACATAAGAAGCCAGAGCAGACCCACAAAGAAAAAGCAGGCGTAACACACTGGCAACCACCAAGCAGCCAGTCCTCACCAGGTTGCCAATTTCGCTTTGGGGAGGCCAAAGAGGACCTAACTGGAATGGGCCATTTCCCTGATAGTTATGTCCCATCTGGTCACCTGGAAGCTTTGTGGTTTTAATACCACCTTCATCAATAAATTTCGCTTGTAGCCACTCAACATTTATATTTTGGCAGAGGCAGAGCTCACTATCAGTCAGCATCCAACACTGACAGACTCAGTTTGTTTTCTTTTATTTGTGTCTTACTTGAAAGGTTTCAAGCTGTCAGAAAGGACAAGAATTCTTTCGAGGAGTAACAGTGGGAGTAAGGGCACAGACCTCCAGCACTTCCCTCACTACTAGATTTGACACAGCATTCAATCCTTCCTTCATCCAGGATAGGGCAAAGGCTACCCAACGGCAGCAGTACAGAGGACAGTTACAAAAGGAATCTAGGAGGAACTATATAGGAGCAGCTGTTTCTGACCTCTGTTTTCAGACACTTCAAAGCAGTATTTGTAGGAATCGTATGCAACTCAAATAAGCAGCCAGTTTGTAACATGTTTTAATGGAAGACACATAGAAAAACAAACATCCATCACTATGCTGTCTGGGTATTGAGCAGTTGAAGTCAGAATCCTCATCCAAAATTACCAAAATGAGTTTGAAGCTCTACTCTTTTCAGGTTCCCAGATACTGCACTGGGGTTTTCAATCATCCTGTTGAAATTCTGGTTTTGCTTAATCTGCAGGGCTGATGCATACAAGTTGAAATGCCTGTCAGAACTTCTTATTTGCTACTGGGTACAAAATTATGCAAACAATAGGATCTGGGTATAGATTAATTTATTTTTTTATCTTCTTGTTTAACTTTTGCCTTCTTGAGCCTGTCATATCTTTCCAACAATTGAAACAGGTTTATTTTCTTGATCCTGGGCATCTCAACAAATTAATTTAGATTTGCCTACTGAGTTTAAGTGGATATATTTCTAAAATTCTAGGCCACTACAACATGTGATCCATAGAAGGGATCAAGGGAGATATTTTATTAGACATGTCTTCTCCTAAAGCCAGCAGCTTCCACAGTGACTTCTGGAAAATGTATCAGAAAGCCAGATATGGTTGCTATAATTAATCTGGCCATTTCCTTTAGCAAAGAGAATCCTCACCACTGTTGGCTGCTTGAGTCAGCTCTCCCTGAAGGGAAAGCTTTCCGCAGCCCACTCTAATGGAAAAGACAGAGCAACAGCAGCACATCCTGCTCCAACCAGTCTCCTTCACCAGGGAAACAAACCCACCACTGTGGAATAATCTGCATTGTTTGAGTATATAGCCTCTGCAAGGCTCTTAAAAACACTTTCTTTGTTCAACCTTTGTGCTACAAAGAACAAGTTTCACAACAGCCAAATAGGAAATGATAAGAGATTATCAATTTCTCCTCTCTCCCACGATTTTTCAACTCTTCTGCTCTTCTGATACTTTCCTTTGTTCCTCCTTCTATAACATACTAGGGATTTGTTAATTTGATTTTTATAGTGCCTCTAGTGAAAGCATCACAGGCTTAAATAAAAAGCAAAACCAGGAAACTCAACAAATGGAAATAAAAAAAAGTATGCTTAACAAATTAAAAATCCCACCTTTCCCTATCCCAGAATACTTTATCTCATATAATTAGAAATGTAAAATGTAGAATGTAAACAAATGAGTTTTCTGACAACCTCTCCACTAACAAATCAATGATCTAAGCTATGCAGAAACAGAAAAATGTATTTTTAAAGAAAACAGGACATTGCTTATAGGACAGAATTATAATACACTAGTCTACATAACAAACTCACCTTGAATAAACCCTGGCAAGTATTTCTATTGGAAAAAAAACCAAAACCCTGCAAACTCTACACTTGAAGTAAATGTTGAAGAGATTGTTTCTAGCACTGATTAATAAAAGCATAATTATACTACATATTCAGAGCCAAAATAGAAATAGGACATGCAGTGTTCCCCATTTTGAATATAAATACAATTAATGTTATTTCGTTAAGAATCCAGGCTCCACTTGCTGTATCCTGGGCATAAAGCAAAAATGCCTGCTGTGAAGAGTTCATGCCCTCACGCTTTAATGCTGACTTAATTATTTGTTTCTGGCCAAGGATATTGTACTGGATTTGCCTGTGACAGAGTTAATTTTCCCCATCATAGCTTGTATGGTGCTATTTTGGGTTTGTGCTGGGAACAGTGTTGGTAACACAGGGATGCTTCAGATGTTTCTGAGCAGTGCTTGCACAGTGGCAAGACGTTTTCTGCTTCTCACCACCCCAGTGAACAGGGTGCAGGTGTGCTAGGAGTGGGGCAGGAAAACAGCCAGGACAGCTGACCTCAATTGACCACACGGATATCCCATCCCAGAGGCCATTGTGCCTGGCACATAAGGTTAGAGGAAGCAGAAGGAAGAGGGGATATTTAAAGTGATGGTGTTTGTCTTCTCAAGTCACTGTTACGAGTGATGGAGCCTGGCTTTCCTGGAGATGGTTTCCCTGCCCATGGGAAGTGGTGAATGAATCCCTTGCTTTGCTTTGCTTTGCTTGTGTGCATGACTTTTGTTTTACCTATTAAACGGCTTTCATCTCAACTCATGAGTTGTCTCACTTTTGTTCTGACCATTCTCTCGTCCCGTCCCGTCCCATCCCATCCCATCCCATCCCATCCCATCCCACTGAAGGAGAGTGAACAAGAGGCTTCATGGGACTGAGCTGCTGGCTGGGGTTAAACAATGCTGAAGATTAAAATGAGTTTCCCTGTCCTCAATTCTACTCTCAGATCTGTGGGGCATGTCATAAGACAACCCAGCATTTACTGGTTTTATTTCAATGTCTTATTTACAGGATAATAATTTTCATGTTCATGTTGTTTTTCAAATAGTACTTGAGATAAAATACAGACAACAAATTTCACAATTATTCTTTTAATTGCTCATGCCAAAATTGACTCAACATTCACTCAAAATACAGCTATCCCCAGCAGCATGACAGACAACAGAGAATGATGCAGCAGTGCTGTCTCAATAATCTGCACTTTTTTAAAGGTTTGAATTCTGCTGCTGTTTTTAACCATTTTTGTGCTTTCATTTTTATTCCAGAACTGGTGAACTCTCACCTTCATATAATTTTAAGAGATCAGATACAAATTCTAAAACTAAGACAAAAAATATCAACTCAACCTTCCTTAAAAAAAGCAGATTCATAAAGCATTGCACTATTACAGACTAAAGAATTTAAAGCTGGGCATGTGAGTCTGAGTATCAAATGTGTTTAGACATAGAAAACCACACAACAACCAGAAGCAGAGAAACAACCAGGAACATTCTGCTAGCATGCACTCTAGTCTAAGAATGTCCCCCCCGGCTCCAAAGGACTGTGTAACTACTGAAGCCAGGGAAACTGCAGCAAGCATAAATTAGACATGTGCCCAATGTAGGCAACTGTGATCAACATTTTCAGAGAACTGATCTTGGTACACTGGTGAAAGAAGTGATCTTTCAACACTGGTGACTTTTATTCAGAAAAAGTGACAATTCACCGTTCCCATGGAAATAAGTATTTTTAATAAAGAATGCTACAATACTGATTGCACTTGATTCAGGAAAAACAAGTACCTGTTTGAAGCTATGCCTGTACATTAGTACCAAAGACTTCAATTCTTTTTTTTTTTCTGCCTTTAACGGAATTAATTAGTACTCAAAAGACAAGTATGCAAGGTTCTAGGACCTCTAGTGCAAGCTCTACATTAAGATCCTTGACTAGCTAATGACTCAAGTAGGCTCCCTGTCAAAACGTCACTTCATTGGTTCAAGAGCACAGAGTCCTCCTTTACAAAATTCATGACTGTGTAATTTTTTTATTTTTTGTGGTGTGCTCTTATAATTGTTGAAGCTAGAGCACTTGTAACACTATTTTGGTTATGCTTAAGGACCTCTGGGCAGCTAAGTATATATATCAAATAAAGATGATTTAGGAAGAAGTTTTATATTTTTTTTTTAATACAGTGTTTTGTCATCTTTTTAAAGTTAAATTCTTCCAAATGTTATGCTCCTGCTAGACAGTAACTCAGCAGCCATGCATTGCCTGCAGACGTTATACTTAAGCCTCAGCTCACTACCACTAACATTTTGTTTGAGGAAATTACCTTTCAAAAGATTGTAAGATAGGGCTGTCAGCTATTGTCAAACAGAGGAAGTTGAACAAGTTAGCAAAGTATTCTTGGAATGCTTAAGGGAATAAAAGATTACATAATTAAATGTTCTTGACATTCACATTTTTTATTTCAGTTTATCTTTAAAATTACCCAGATAGTAATTTCAGTATACTCACCTCAGCAAGGTAAAATTCATCATATTGTCTCTTGAAATTTTCTCCTTTGTAGTAGTTACTAGCAGCAACAATCACATCGACAGCAACCATGCTTAGTATGAACATATGAAACACAGATGACCTCATCATTTTCTACAATAGAGAAAGCCAATTTTATCATCAAAATGAGTCAAACCACATGAATTTTAAAGTTCTATTACATTGTCAAAACATAATCAGCTATAATAATATGTTATTCTAAAGCTTCCTTATATGATTCTAATTTATCATTCTTTAAAATACATTTTAATATACTCCTTCAACTCATTTACATGTGCAAGTTTTGGGGTTTTTTTTGTACTTTTCAGTTTTTATTTGCCAATTGACTTCTTACTGAAGGTTTGTAATTTAATGGTATATCTATTACTTTAGTTTGTTTAAAAGCATAAAGAGCCCATCTATCTACTCAGTTGGCCCTAGTTAATACTCCTACATTATGATTAATTCATGTAAATCTTGATGACTTATTGTTCATGAACATGTAACATCAATTCTATCTTGTGCATTGCTTTTGCTCAAGAAACACATGTATTATGGGATTCATCTGATGTCAAACTACTGCCCAAATGAATAAAACACATATACATTAAACCAGCTTTGAATGAATGGTCACTAATATTGATAATTTTTTTCAAAGTCCCACAAGTGATACAGTTCAGGTCTTTAACATAAGTAAATTATGCACCTTCATGGTTCCATGTGTTTGTGTGTAAATTGTGCTTATGATGGAAAAATTTCAATTTGCTCCTGAGTTTATATGTACAAGTGCCTAACAAAATTTCAGGAATAACAGAACTCAAAATACAGAAGAACTCTGCCTCCTTTCAACTTCTTCCTAAAGACTCTGTGTGTGTGTACTGGTTTATGTTCACATAATCATATAATTATGTAGGCTGGAAGGGACTTGAGATTATCTATTCTGGTGCTACCTTCTTAAGCAGACTCAGCTAGAGCAGGTATTCCAGAACTGTGTCTAGTCAGAGTCTGAATATCTTGATAGATGAAGGCTCTGCAACCTGTCTGTGCAACCTGTTCCACTGTTGGACCAACTACACAGTGAAGGAGTCTCTTGTGTTCAGATGTTCATCTCGGCTCCAGACTTTCTCACAAGACTCAAGGGCTTGAGATTCTGGAAGGTAAGTCTTACCTATCAAGATGGGTGAAAAAGCCCTCAACCATTTCCTGAGTTTTGTACAGAGCTACTTGTTCAATCATGTGGACCTCCTGCCATATTTGTTTCATTTCTGGCACATGGAAGGAGACCATTTTTAACTTGGTCTTGAAGGAGGAGATCCTTGAAAATCAAGCAGTTCTTCTGAAGCCTGTAATGTCTAGGACTGTATTCCATGGGATTCTTCCAAGCAGACACCTGAACATGAAAAAGTCTGAACAGCAGGGCTGTGGTCCTATCTTTTGGCTTTGTTCCTTCCTTGCAAGTTCCTGACTCTCATGGTTATTACAACAAAGACTGCTCTTGAATCTCACAACCTGGCCAGTTTCTCCTTCCTGGCAAGCATGAGGTCCCTCCAGAACACCTGGTCTCACCAGTATTTGTGCTTTAGGGAGTTACCACCACTGCAGTGCAGAAATCTGGACTGTTGTCTGCTGTATTGTCCTTCTAGCAGATACCAGTGTGTTATCACTGCCCCAGGAGAACTGGGGCTTGTGAAAATCCTAGAATCATGGAATGGTTTAGGTTGAAAGGGATCTCAGAGACCATCTACTCTAGAAGAATGCAAAATTTAAGTAACAAATATTTTTACATTTGTAAGAAATATTAACGTTAGAAAATTCATATACATAGTTGTAAAACACTGTCTTTAAGGAGCTGAGGTTGTTTTATTCATATAGAATTGTCAGCATTAACATTTTATGTTTAAGTATGCCTGAAGCTCAGAGTCTCAACCAAGCTACTCTTCATACTACAGGGTTGCTGCGTTTCTTTTTTGATATATGGGATGTATGGGAGGCTGCAAGGACTGGTACTTGTTCAGGCTTTTAGCGAAGCCTTGTGCCTGCCCACTGAAGAATTCATCCCCTCTTGAATTCCACTGGAGCTTAAGGTAGCTTGCTTAAATTGCAGCTGAATGAAGACTTAGCACATATTTACATGCATTCAGCTGATAGAACTGCCTCGTCTCTTAATATCTGGACTTTTTGTGCGAATTTACAGGTAGCATGGCAGACAGAAAACAGCTCAAACTCTTCTCATGCAAGCTGGCTTCCTTTTGACCCCAGTGACATAAAATGGTTGTATATTCTATTATGGAAAGGGAAGTTCAGGAGATAAAGCTTTATATTCAGAAATTTACAGAACAAGCAGGGGTTAATAATACCTAATGCACAGGTAAGTCACCAAAATAGTGGCTAAATAAAGTCTTACTTTTATTTTTAATCCACAAGGCAAGCTATAAGAATACAATAATTAAAGATAGGGCTATTGGCATCAATCACACGTTTTTTTTCAGTGGTGTGATTCAAAACAAGTGTTATCCTATCCTTCACATTTCTATTTCACCCGAATTCTAACTAGATAGTTAGTGTCTGCATATTTTACACTGTATTTTTAATGGTGTCAAAATTTCCACCATAATAATGAAATATTCTGTCACAATTGAAAGTACTTGCTAAAAGAAACTAGTCAGTGAGGCTGCAAAAGGCCCTTTTATCTCTTCTCAGGGAAGTAAAATGGTAATACATGAAAAATAAAAATACAGAAACTGTCTTGATATGCATGTACATATATGCACACTTTGTCATCTAGTCTGTACCTTTGGACAATGTCATGATTTAGGAATGGTACTCCTCAATTTAGTGGTGCCGCTGATCCATGATAAGCTCCAAACCACACTGACACTTGTTCCTTTCCCCCCTCCCCTTCCCCTGCTGGTGGCTATAGAGGAGAATTGGAGGCACAAAAGGTAAAGAATGTGGGCTGAAATAAGAATGATTTACTGGAAACGGCAATGAGATAAGAAAATGAACGGTTACAGAAACAATGTTAATAACAAGTGTACGAGAGAGAGGTGAGTGAGTCACATGCTAAATGTTCAGAATCAGCACTACCCAAGCACTCCCTCTGCCACATTTACTCGACCGGAAAAGACTCCTTCTCTTTGGAAGAGATTCCTTTCCCCCTGACCCCAGCAATGAAATGAGAGTTGGTATAGAATAACCTCCAGGTTCTAGCCAAGGCCCCCCTCTGGCTACTGCAAAGACTAATTTTGTTCTGGTCAGGACCAGAACGGACACTCATAAAAAGATTTTCCAGTTGGCATATTTATTCCTGGAAAATAAATTCCAGTAACAGAAATAATATCGTAATCATAGCTCTGTTCATAGAATCACAGAATCATTAAGGTCGGAAAAGACTTTTAAGACCATCAAGTCTAACCAACAACCTAGCACCACCACCATGTTCACCATTAAATTGTGTCCTCAAGTGCCATAGCCACATGTTTAAAATTCCAGGGGTGGTGACTCTGCCACTTCCCTGGGCAGTCCACTCCAATTTTGACAACCCTTTCCATGAAGAAGTTTCTTCTAATATCCAATTTAAAACTCCCTTGGTGCAACTTGAGGCCATTTCCTCCCATCCTGTCACTTGTCAGCTGGAGAAGTGACTGACCCCCTCCTTACCACAACCTCCTTTCATGTAGTTAGGGAGAGCAATAAGGTCCTCCCTGAACCTCTGTTCTTCTCTGGGCTAAACATTCCCAGATCCTGCAGTCACTCCTCACAAGGCTTGTGCTCCAGCCCATTCACCAGGATCCTTGTCCTCATCTGGACTCATTGCAGCACCTTTTGCTTTTCAATAAAATTCAATAAAGCTTGTTGTCAAGGTCGCTTTCCCAATTAAATTGAAAGGAGACTATTTAGCTAATAGAGAGTATTACACTGGCATAACTTGATTCAACATTAGGATAATAAGGAAGGAGGCTCACACAGGATGTAAGCCAGGCCCAGGCTATGTAAAGGCAGGAACAGCTGGCAGAGCCAACAAATCAGGAAATAACTGCAGTGAGGAACAATAAAAGTACCTAAGAGCTGGCAGAGACACAGAGAGCACACAGGGCCAGCAAGGTGGATGTATCCGAGCAAATATCTACACCACACACAGAGCAAAAACATTATGCTGAGGAGATTAAAAAAAAAATCATTATTTTTAAATCCCAGGACTGGCCAGTGCCAGTTATGGGGGCCAGATTGGTATCGGTGTTTCTTTATTTTTTCTACGTCATGCCAGAATCAAGCTGCTCACTTGTCACGAAGGCTGCACATGATAAGCAGCTTTCCTGCTGGCCTCTCTGACAGACTGCTGTATCTTCAGGAGATCAATCACAGTGCTCTAACCCACACACCTACTGTGCCTAGCTTTCCCCCTACTCTAATCTGCCTTAGTTTGTTCTTTCTGCATCACAGAATTTTGATTCGGATCTTCACCCATAAAATGGTTCAGACGCACCTCTGCTGCAGTTTTCAACCATGAGAATCCACTGTCTCTTTACGTAATTCTGTATTTAGAATGAGGTCTAAATGAAAGCTGAATTTAGTCCACAGCACTTGCATAAGCCTTAAAAGTCATTTTGGATCATTGGATCAGCAGTGTGTCATTTGGATTACAGCCCCTTTCAGAGCACATAGTCATGGAAAATTCTCCATGCAAACTTGAAAGAAGAGACATAATGCCAATTTTTGTTCTTGTTTAATTTACTGACCTTTTTTTAGCCCTTGGACGTGTATTTCTTAAACTGTGTTAAGAATGAGATGAAAGAAATGTTCTGACGTTGCTGTCAGCCAGATACATGGTAAATTGTATCTAATATTAAATTGGATTTAAGATTAGCTGTGTTGAAGAAGTCTCAAGTGAAATGCCCTGCTGCTGCCATCAATCAACTACAACAGTGACAAATTTCTTACATTTACTATGAATTACCTATAATGCTGGCATCTGACTTCATGCTGATTCTCAGCGTCCAGGACAGTGAAGAACCTGTATGGCACAGTGCATTAAAGATGCAGTGGCCATAAAACCCAGTCCATGACAAACTGGTATTGATCCACATTCTTTCATTGTTTGTAAATACACAAAGGAGCCAAGGGCTTTTTTTGTGCCCAGATGAGAATTTCCTGACAGTAAAAAAGACTTCTAAAATACTACTCATTTTTTCAACACCAGGGACATGCTTGGTGCAGCTGAGGAACTCTGAATGAAAAACTGTATTTAATATCCCAGATTCATCCAAGAACTCAAGTAAGCAGTGGAACTGCTATTGCTGATAGGCAGAGACTACCTGGCTCACTCAGTCTTACTGAGCATTACAATACATGGCCTAAAGCAGTGTTTTGTCACTCCAGTACCCCATATCAGAATGGGGTATATTGCTCTAATACTCCTCCCATGTTCCTGCATGGCACAGGAAGGATGAGGGACATAAATTTGCCTTTGCCAGCTCACTGCCCTGGAGAACATCCACAGCAGCTGCCACTTTGCACAGCCAGAGCCAAACAGACGCTGGCTCAGGAAGCAATGGTCCATGCAAAATGCAGTCACTAAGCAAACTGGAATTACTGAATATGAAACTACCTTTTCCTAACACTAGACTTTTGGAGGCTTCATATGTACATCAGGTCACGGCTTGCATCACCAACCTTTATATAGGATTTTTATTTCAAGTCTATAATAGATCTTACTTACTAAGCAAGGTGGTAAATGTTGCAAACTTGTAGGGTCTGACAGACTTAATAATGAAAGAACCCATGGGCCATGTTACCCTGACATTACTAGCTCAAAACTGACCCAGCTGATGACGTTTAATACTATCATGTGAAACCTTGAAAGAGGTGTCTTCAAAGAACTCAGTGGTTTCCATTTAGACCTACAGAAATTCAGACTGCATTTGACAATACTAACAGTCTTGGTGGCGATCTAAGAAAACAAAAAAAAAGGAGGAAAAATTGCCTTCAAGAATAAAAGATTACCTACAAAACCCTCAAACTTATTAGTACTGAGCAAGACATGGTGAAGACTTGATATGCAGAAAAGCTTTGCTTATTTTGGCCATTTAGGTCGTAAAAAGCTTGGAGTGCATAACTGTCAAACTGGCAGGGTAGCTCTAGAAAGTACCAAACCAATTAATGAACAGTGTAAACATCATTTAACTAAAAGACTTTGATAATCATTACATGGGTGTGAGGAGCCATTTTAGATCTCCTTTGTCTCAAGACTGGTTGTCAGAGGCGTGTGGGGGAAAGGGGAGCACAGGTGAAAGAAGGCAGCCAGAAGATGGGGGAAGCCTGGTCTCTCGGGTGAGTCCACCTGCCAACGCCTCACAGCAGACACTGTGCACCCCAGAGACACTCAAAGATGGGGGAAGCCTTGTCTCTGGGGTGATTCCGCCTGCCAACGTCTCACAACAAACACTGTGCTCCCCAGAGACACTCAGAAGATGGGGGAAGCCTTGTCTCTGGGGTAACCTCGCCCGCCAACGCCTCACAGAGCACACTGCGCTCCCCGCAGAGGCTCCTGCCATCAGCGGGGCCAAGGTTTCCGCCAATGAGCTACGCAGGAGGCTGGACTGGGCTAATGGCCTCCTGCCGGCAGGCGGGCATGGGGCGAGGCCAGGCGATATAAAACAAACTCCGTTAAACACCTCAGACTTTTCGCTTTGGGTTCACTGGGGATTTGCCGTGGGGAGGCTCGCTTGAGGGGCTTTTTGGAGACTGTGCTGTTTGCTTTTGAGGCTTTTTGAGTGGGGGGCTCACTCACTGCCTCGCACCCTGCCTTGCCCTGCTCCTTCGCCTGCCCCGGCTGCCGCGTGTTCCTGCCTCCCTGTGTCCCTGGCCGACGACCCTGCTTGTCCGTCCCTGCCTCCGCCACCTGCCCTTCCGACCTGCCTCCGCTGCCTGTCCCGGGTTCTGCCCGTCCTGCGATCGCCCCTCACCCGTGGACACCCGTGTCCGGCTGTCGGTCGCCTCAGGAGCCGCTCCTGTCGGAGCAGCGCGCAGGCTCCGCGCGAACAGCGTGCGCACCACACCTCTGCCGCGGGGACATCGCAGCACCGTCTGCTCTGCTGCTGGCGAGGCCCGCCTTTCTCTCTCTCCCTCCTCTCTTGCTGTATCTCTACCGTTCCTTTTCTCTTCTTTTCTGTCTTTTCCAGCCCTCTTTAATGGGGCAATTACCTCTTTCTTTTGTTTTTCGTTATCAATAAACGGTTCTCAGATACCAAGTCTGTCTCGGTTGACTTCACTTCGTTCCTGTCCATCTAATTAAAGAATTCTTCGCAGTTCCTCTCACTGAAATGGGACAATGGGTAAGCAGCTTTTTTTCAGATTTTGATAATTTGAATTGTACATTCATCAACACTCAAAATACAGTTGTATCTGTATTTCTTTATATTTTAGGTATACTTTAACACTTCATAAACCAGTAGTATCTCCTCCTCTGTGTTTTAATGGAACGGCTTTGGCAAGCTTACTCCCTTTTCATCTCCATTGGCTTTTGCTATTTGCACAAGGAAGCTAGATCCTGCTAAAAGGTTTCAGCCAAGCTTCCAGTTATAACTGTTTAAAGACTGATCATGTACTGGCTACATGATCATTGTGGTTAAGTTTACATCTATGATTATAATGATGCTGTATGGTATTTGTACTTCTGTCTATACATGCCTACTGGAAGACCATCCTTTCTGGTACCTGGAATAGACTTTGATTTGTTAAAGTTGTTTAGATGTGCACAAAAGAGTTGGGTGATGAACAGCAATGGAAAAGCTTAAATTTGTGCACTCCAGTCTTTTCCACTTAGGAGCGTGTTGCAGCCTAGATCGTACTACTGCAGTGACACAAAGGCAGATTCGTGCCAGTTTATTTCCTTGCACAGAATCACCATGAGGTGTGGAGATACATTCTGGAACAGCACTGCAAGTGTTACGGTACCCAATGACTTAAGAAAACCCAGCTAGCTGGAGTTATGTGGGCATCACAGAATAGAGAAACCTTGGTCAGAAGAGCTAACACAACGTGACTGAAGTTAATTATGGCAGCTTGGAAAGCACTGGGTCATGTAATAATAATTTTAAAAAGTGCTGAAATTCTCATTTTTTGTGGATGTTTCAGAACTCGGCCCATGACTTGTAAATACATATAAAAGGATTATGGTTATTATAGAGCAGGGCCAGTTTAAGGTGTATGCATAGAATTTACAACACTAAGAAAGGAGAATGACTGCCAGTCATTCTTGATACACTGTGGAAAGCAGGACACATCAAATGCCTCAGAAGCTATTAGAACGTACAAGACTAGAAACAGAAAAAACCCTTGACTTTAGGATTTTAAGACAGAACATTTCTAAGAGTCACTGAACAAAGATTCAGTTCTGGCCTAAAGAAAAAGGCAAGTTTTTTTATCCAATATATGTTTAGTATACTTAGGGTATTTATTTCATGCCTTTTTTTTTTGTAAAGTGTTTGAAGATACCTTGAATATGAAAGAAGCTTTAGAAAATCACATTCTATACACTGCTAATCATAGATAATTCATACAGTGAATAGGATAAATTTGATTTTCATCTTGTTGGTTAATGGCCATCTGAGTAAGTACAAAATCATAAAATTGCAGAAAATTTTCCCTTTTGTTTGCAGTACATTGTAGAGCATTTTATAAGCTATGTAACTAATTTTCTATAAACCATTTTGCTTTCAACTTACTTACAACTGACTGACAAAGATATGCTTGTGAGGAGAATTTAGAAATATTCTCATGCTCTGCAGTCTGAACATTTCTGAAAATTATTAGGCATTAACCAGAAATTCTATGGGAACTAGCTTTTTAATATCTTATATTAATGCAGTTATATATCAGCATGGGACATTAAAAACATTGTAAATCTAAGATACCATCTACTGTATTTGAGAGGAACTCCGATGCTAGATGAATTCAAACAATTCAACTTCATTGAGGAAACAAGGGGAAGGGTAAGTTTTAAAGATGATGGAAGACTTGGCTTTTAAATACTGCAAAGGAAAAAAGTCAGTAGCCACAGCTCAGATACTACAAAGTTTTGTGATGACAGGGAGGCAGTCTTGGCTTTACAATGCAGGCCAACAGTCCCAGTGCAATGAAAGCAGGGTGATTCTTCAGCAATTTTGTCTACAGAGACTTGCTTTGACATTTTTATGATGGTAGACGAAGTTTTTAGGGTAGTGATGTCACAGAGATGAATGTAAAGACCCTTTAAGATCCGCAGTCCAATGAAAAATCTCTGTAGAAACTGTTACTTTCAGATCACCTTAGCACGGAGAGCCTTGTTATCAGCTGCAGGAGATAATTTAGATAGTATGGCGATAGTCAAGGGAGGAGAATGCTCCCCAAAACCCAAACATCATAACTCTTACAAGTTTTAGAATATGCATTTAGAAACCTTTCTGTAAATGTTTTCTGGCTGCAGCAGAGGTGATGCTGGCCTGGCAGAAAGAGTGGTATAGACAGTAAACTGTCCTGGCTTGTAAAATATTCTACAAGTTCCACTTTCCTGTGCTTCTCTTTCCACCTTCTATGACATCTGATTAGGATGCAAAACTCAAGATGTCCACTGTATCTGTGTTTTTACAGGGTCTCCTGCCATGCAGCCTCAAAACATGCTGGAAATGGAACTATTACTGAATAATGGTAACATTTCAGGACATTGAAGTATGTTCATCAATAGGTGAGCATAAGATTTTGTGCTACCACAATATGTTTTTAAGGCAACAAATACAATTTTCAGGTGACATGGTATAGCTAAAACCATCCAGAAATCAGCAGTTGTTAAGAACTATCTTCCAGTAGTCTAAATGTCTCTGTAATAATTGAAAATACAGTTGGTTCATTAATCTGTCATATTTAGAGAGACTCTCCTGCCTTTTCATATAGCTAATTTTGATTTAGAAATTAAACGCTACTTTAAAAAAGACAAATTGAATTCTGTTTAAAGGAACAAAGTAAAGTCAGTAACACAGAAAGAATGAGAAAATACACACTTACGAAGTAAACATAGGGAAATAATGATAGCCTACGGAAGAAAAATGAAAAACTCATTTCTTAAGACTTTTTTGAGTAACCAAGCTTGTAAGGCAAAAGTTTGTCAGAAATTAGATAGATTTTTTCCTTACATCCTAGACTTAAAAGCCAAAGTTCTATTTCTGCTATAGGTCTAAAGAATGTGTTGCATATGCCTCCTTCAGATTAGCTGCGTTATGTTAATTCATATCTTGCAATAATAGAAAAAAAGCAGTAGCACAGATACATTTTTGTACACCTCTTGCTAACAGCAGTCACTTTTCTCCTCCTACAAACTTCTAACAGTACAGTCAAAAAGAAAATGGTGACTCTTCTGCCCTAAAAAACCGTGAAATAATGGGTCCTTTGAAACTAAATGACCCTCCTCCCAACCAGTTTATAAATCAGCTAACACAGTATGTTACTTTCTTGGCAGGAAGAGAGAGAGGAAGTAAGCAGCCTTTCAGTGACTGCAGTCTTAGTGAAATTGAGAGCAGATGCTGCAAGATAAAAGAAATCTAAAAATACTACTTAAATTGTTCACGATAACAACAATGCATAGAAATTTTTACCTACCTGTCAGATTTTTAGAACTGTTAATATCATCACCTTAGCAGTAATTTTCTCTAAAGCTACACACAATGAAATATGAAACAACCCAAATAATATGAAGTTTTAACTCTTTTTCCTAAATATAGCAACACAGATCAATTCAGAAAATACGAGTCAGAATAATAATTAACTAAAATGTGAAATCAGATAGGCTGATTGAATTTTTGCTTTATATCTAGTTATTTCATGAAAGCTGTAGGGTGGACATTCACTCAGTATTTTACTAAGGTGTGATTAATCATCTACTAGTCCTATGGAGATAAATATTCTCCCTAGTTCCAGAGCACTTGCAAAGAGAAAGTGCACAAGTTCTTTTCCTCTCACAATAAAAAATACTGAACTAGCTTAAAATCACAACACTAAATGCATTTAACCTTAATGCATTTTATATGTATTAACCTTAATGCATTTAACCTGTGTGGGTGACCACAGCTGAAACAAGTTGCTCAGTGGAATCTCCCTCACTGGAGATACTCAAGAACCCTCTGGATGCAATCCTGTGCAATATGCTCTAGTGTGATCCTGCTTGAGCAGGGAGGTTGGACCAGAAGTCCCACTGTGGTGCCTTCCAACCTTTGCCAATCTGTGAACCCCAGGTACAGGAAGAGGCAGAAAAACACTCTCACCTCAGTCACATTATATGGATTAATATAATATTAATAATGTTTATCCACATTATGTGGATAAACACCACATAAATAGATAATTATATAAAAATATATGTCTGCATGTACATGCATTTATATAGACACTTATGGAGCAGGCCAAATTTATAGCCAATTGCTGATGCTGTGCTTAGTCAATGTGTTGGTTTGAAAACAAACCAGTGGGAGATCACAAGTCAAGATTGAAATTAAAAATAAGTGAAATAATACAAGGAAAAGCACTGACAAAGTCAGATACAACCTAACACCCTGTTAGGGTGGTAGTAGCAGTCAAACTGAAGTAGTCCAGTTGAAGCGGTGATCCTGTGAAGGTCTAGTCTCCAGCTGAAGATCCAGTAGTAGCTCTGGTCCTCTGGGAACCCAGTAGACAGGGGCTAGCTCAGGCAGTTCCAGGGCCAGGTTATATCCAGGTGGGAACACCTGGCTCCTCCCTCCTCGGCAGAGCATCTCACAATGGGATGAGATAAGTCCATGAGTCACACGGTGGGTCCCTGATGGCCCATTGCCTGTCATGCGGGGTGGGTCATTAGCAAGTGATAATAGCTAAGGATGGCCCATTGCCTGTCATCCGGAGTGGGTGATAGCAGCTAATGGCCCACAGCTGGTGGTAATAGAATACTTAACTACATCAATATTGCAACCTAGGACAGTCAATCAACTTACAATGGATGCACTTGACATTTTTAATCTATATTTTCTAATTTCTCCTGTGAAAACTCCAGCTGATTCACTATCTGCATTACAGCATTATCTTTGTTTACATATTGTTGCCAAATACTCTAGATATAGTCTTCTATTTTATGTATGTCAACAATATTGACATTTCCTGTGTTTTCATATTTATATTTTGAAAATATGTTAACTACCGAAGGAAAAAAAAGTGATCATGTTGGGCTTACTCTGCAGTAAGATAGCTCCATCTCTAATACTAAATATTTGCTCCTATTTAGAAGCTGTGCCATTTATGAGCTGTGATACATAACATTGCTCAATCCTTCAGATACACACTAAATATAATTTTGACAAGTAATTGATTATTACAGGGGCTTCAACTTTCTCCCAGATTTCAGCGAAGGTGAGTGATGATGGAAAGACTCTAGACCCTACCTGTGCTATAATTTTTTTTCCCATGCCTTCAAAATTTCTTTAACTTTTACATTTTACAACTCCAGGAACTTCACTTCCAACAATTTTCAATTAACCCTTGTTCCTTGAATTATATGCCTTTGAAGATCTTACCTGGAAGACCTCCCTGAAATTGCTTCAATAGACTACTTACTCTTTCACTTACATTTCAATTCAAGAATCATGTCTCTGAAATGTCATTTATTAACCAGGTGTGAATCAGCCATTTTCACTGCCTCTGTTTTCTCTGGCCTTTTATTTCTCAATTCATTAGAATAATTTTCATTTTTATGTTATTGCAGTACTGTAGATTTACTAGCTGCTTTATAAATGTAAAGGAAAAGGTTGCTCTTACTATAATGAGTAACTCATAAGCAGAAAGAGCAGTAGACTGTAATGTAAGTATTGCACCTCATTCTGCAATTAGTACTTACTCAGGATCATTATGAAATACTTCAGAATTCTGGATATTAGATTTAGGAAATGGAAATGAATCATGTACCAAGCCAGGTGCGGCTGAGTTAGAGAGTAGAGAAATACACTGCCTGCCCTTCCCTTTTCTGCCCTCTCCCAGTTTAAACCACTTTCTCAAGAATTCTGTGCAGATTCCATTTCAGCATGACTTCATGGTTTTGTCAACTCCAGTGAGCAAGTTGCTCATATCAAGGTTGGTATCTACTAACTGTGCTCACACTCTGTAGGGGACATGGCACAGTGTGCTGTAACCCACCTCTCCTCACAACAGTGTTTGTGTCCCATGAATGACTTACATGGGTGTTCTGTTGATAGTATAAGGTGACACAAGGCAAAAGAGAGCTTACAGTATTCAGGACGAGTTGGAGGACTGAAAACATAAATCCTGCTGTTAGGAACACTTTATGGCATGTCTTTTCTTTTGAGCTCATGAAAACAACATAGAGAGCAATTCAGGATAATAAGATAAGAGAGCAATTCAGGATAAGTTTCTATATGCCTGTAACCTCTTGTACCATGATGAAGCACTGTTTTGAATGCCCAGCTACTGAGAAAGCACTAACAATCCAACATTTAAACAAAAGAACAAGAAAAGAATAAAAGAACAGCAACACTTCTGTTCATTTTGAAGAAGTGATGATGAAAAAAAATCCAAATGCTTCAAGAAAGTACTTGTTTGTCTGACATGGAACCAGCAAAAAACACGTCCATCTAAATTTCTTTTCTAACATCAGAATATACATGGGGAAGCATCCAGGTCTGTATTTAGACAACTTGCTGCTTGCTGCCAGTATTTCCAAACAGTATGAGAGCATAGAAGATCAGATTCTAATAAAGCAATTCTTCATGGAAGGAAACGTTTTTTTAGTGGGTATTCTTTTTACTATCATTGTATTTCCTAGAAAATACACTAAGATAAAACTGTCCTTCGTGGAAAAGTTTTAAAAACAGCTGAAGCGCCTCACATTCTCTGAGTACTTACCACAGATTTTTATCTATAACATGCATGCTTTGAAATTCTTTAGATGGCTGAGCTAAATTTCAGTGCCTTTTCACAGTTCTGGTATTGTTCCGCTGTTTAAAACTTAGGGAAGTACTTGATCAGCATTAGCAAAATTAGAATACTTCTGTTCTTTGATAACTTCTCTTCTGAGCCAAAAACTGCTAAATACATGCTTTAGGCAATTAAGGAAACTCTACCCAGAATTAATGAAAATATTTTCTTGGGTCAGACTGGCCATTTTAATCTATTATTGGTTTCTGCAATTAAGACAACTCCAGTTAGCCTGAATTAATGAAACTATTCCTGGGTCACTCTGGTCATTTGTATTGATTATTGGTTTCTGATTGCAATGCCTTGCCTCACAGAATACATTAATCTTCTTCGTTACTGTATGTACTGCATTTGTCTTGGGAACATGGTGTACAATGTACTTCAGACTGGCAATTGCTACCTCCTTTGGAAGCCTATATAAATAAATATCAAAACATTTTAATGGAATTTCCACCTTTTGATTAGAACAGTTTTTCCTTGCATTTTTTTTGCATAATTTAATTAGCACACTCTCAAACTCGTAATTTACATATAAAAAGCAGAGATTACTTTGAAATAAATCAAATGCTCCTTTAAAGAAGTGATCAGATGAATAATTAGAAGCAAAAAAAATTTTTTTGCACTTAGGCTTAAAACCTACGTTCTAGTAAAATGGCTTCCAATCAAACAAAATTTAATGCACAGAGGAGAATCATGGGGGTATTTCTCCCTAACTGAAATTGCACTGGAAACTGCTGACAACTTAGGCTCTATTGCTTTGGGCAGGGGGATAGCAGACCTAATTAGAGATTTTGATTGCCATTAATTTAGAGGGCAAGGGGCAGTGATTGGCTTTATACTTCCCTTTTTCTTACAAAGCATCTGTTCTCCAACTTTATCTGCTAGACTACATTTACTGCAGTCAAGCTGTGATATCCCTTTTGCCTTCCCTAAGGTAAAACTAGTGCTGTAGACCTGTCTGACCAAAAGGATATCGAAAGACTACTCAAACTAATGTGGCTTGGATGAAACAGAGTGGCATCCTGGAATGAAAATACGTAGATTTATTTTGATTGCTTCCATCTCACAGGTACTAGCAGAAGAAACTATTTCCCCCCTTTCTAAAAAAGTCATGTTATTAAGGCTAGATTTGGACTGGACCACACAGGAATCCTGTCTTGCAAATCTCTTGGAGAGGCTGGAGTCATAGGACAAAGGAGACTGCAACCTTCTGGTTATTTTGAAGCTCATAATTTTAAATTTAGTTTAAATTCAGCTAGTTTTAGTTGAATCAAGTTTTCATTGGGTGAGCAACCAATCTGAATGAGCATCCAATACCTCTTCAGTTTCACAAATGCCCACAGAAGTGACTTGTCATTTTCAGCAACTTCATAATTCAGCATTACCAGCTTTCTCTTATTAGGTGTTATTCAAAGAAATTTACTTAAAGCAAGAGACCTAAGATGAAGAGATCATCCCAAACCTACCACAGGCATCATTAATCCAAATTTCAGTGTCCTTCAAAAATAATTTACCACCCTCAAAACCCCTCTCACCCCCCACCCCCCAAGAATATTCTGGAAACATCCTCACAGTTTCTGGTGGGGTGTTTTTGAATGTTTTTCCAAATAGGATTAAAAGGAGTTCAACATTTAGATTCCATAAAACAGAAGTTAGCATAATGTGTAGTGTTCATAACTATGGTCATACTTAGGGCATAAAAACAAGCAGGTCCTACAAAGACAAACCAACACATGCACAAAATGCAGGTAATATCAAGACTTCTTTCAAAGACTGAGGGATTGTGTGTAGAGGGGTACAAGACAAGTTTTTGGACTCTTTCCACCAGTACAGCTTCACAAAGCTGTGATAGCTTCTGGTCATCTATACTCAGCAAACTAGGAGAGCAGTTCAGTTGCATGTAGAGCTGATTTGTAACTCTGGCAGTTTTAACTCTATCTAAATAGGAACTGCTTCACTGAATGCTACTAGAGATGGATGGGATTACACAAAACAAATGGGATTGATCAAACAGTAAGGACACACAAGTAATGTGGGATTTTGGATGAAAATTATAAATTTTGGGGCATGTCCTCAATACTGAGGAGACATGGATAGAAAGAAGTTGATTAAATAAGGGAGAGTAAAGAAAATACAGAATTTTTCTTTTCTACAAATTCCTGCATCCTTAAAATGCTCTTATCTGTATAACCCGTTCTTTCAAAAATTATTCCCATGTGTCCTTTATGAATTTTGACTCCAGAAATACTTTCTTGATGTGAAAGCATTTGGGCAGGGATTTAAGAAATGTTCACACCAGGGTAAGGAAAAGTGGAATAAGAGCAAAGGAGGAAAAAAAGGGTTTAGTACCATGGTGAACTTTGGAAGAGTATTTGACAGAACTGTGGGGGGAGAATTGTAGGGAAGCTGCTGTTGAATGAAATGTGAAATTCATTCTACAGTAAGGATTTGTATGAGCCCCAATTCTAGCTCCTGCTCTTCAGCTGGTGAGTGCAGTGTTTGCCTGAAAACGTAGATCATTAAATCAGGCTGGGAAATAAAAAGAAAGAAAATGAAATAAAAGAAGGAGGCAGGTTAAAAGTTTGTCATCAGCACATACACAGCTGTTTTTAAAAGTTTAATTAATAAAAAGTCTATAATTGTGATTTGATTTTGTTATATGCTAAATCAAAATGAAGCAGCTAATTAGTAAACTAAATCTTGTCTGGTCTGTATGGCATGAATTTCTATTGAAGTGAACTTCAAAGGATTTCTTTAAAAATATGAGCATCAAACATTTTTTTGAACAACAAAGGAATATCCTTTGATAGAAAAATGCTGTTGTCCTATATTTGTAATATATAATTCTTATTTGATAATTCTCAGTGGAATTCTAAGGTATCTCCTAAGAGTTTAGAAAAGAAGAAGTATGCTGTAATTAAATGATAAAACAAACTAATAACATGTCTGACAATATTGGTGCAAGTTCTGCAAATTTATGTTTTCTCATTTGAAAATCATTCAGTTTATTTTATTCTTCCAAAGATACACAGCACTTTTAAAAATTCTCACATTAATATATATCACTAAGTAAAAACATTTTCATTTATAGTCATTCCTGAAAAATGGGAAAATACAGAAACTCCAGATTTTTTTTAGTGATACGTATATATAATTTTGATTATATCAAATATGAAGAAATTTGTCATTTTTGAAAACCATCTCTTTAATTATGGAACTGAAATACATTCAAACCTGACTGAACTGTTTGTAAGAGATCATGAGATACTCACTTTTCAGTGTATTTTTTTAATATAGAAATTCTTTAAATGGAACACTGCCACTGATCTACTGCAGAATACTGAATTAATATGCTTTATGAAATATCAATGAAGTAGGAACTCTTCTGACTTTTATGTCCAGTTTGCAGTTTTGACTAACTAGAGTTTTCTTTTCAGCAGATGAAATTTGTTGTGCCTATAAACTCAAATGCTTCTCATTATGACCATGATGGGTGTTTAAACCTACATGAAGAGTAAGGCTTACTGAAAATGCATTAGCACAATATGTTATTCAGTATTTCCACTGTGAATTCAGCTGGAATCTTGAATGTTTAAATGACCAAGGTTTTGAGTTATCATCAAGAACTGTCTTACAATTACATGAATCACCTCTTGTTGTTGTCTTTTTCTTCTGATTATAAAATCTCTAGGGTTATCAGCTCCTAGCCATACATTAAACTGCCAGACTCGTAAGACTGCCAAATAAATTCCATTCCTTCTATGTCTTTGTCTGTACAACCACACCCGTGCATAGCTATCTATTCTTGTCCTCATTCCCACCCCGAAGGCTTTTAAGTATTATTAAAATTAATTTCTAGTTAATATTGCTATACCACCAGTGCAAAGAATAAAATCATTAAAATTAAAATGGTATTTATCACTGCCATACATCCCTTTCTAAGCTGCAGTTTTGTTCCATTATTCATCCTTTGCACATTGTATTTCCTTATTCTTTTAAACAATCAGCAGGATTAACCTTACGGGTTATATATATATAATGATTAATGCTGAACTGAAGCTGTGTGTACAGGTTAAACTGTACATTGATTTACAATGTGGGAGGTTTTTATGTGAAAAAAGAACTTCAGTGCCAGCATTACTACAGGCTGTTTTCCAAGTGATCTACAAAAGTAACTACACTGGTTTACCATCATTTCATTTCAGTGATGATACCAGTCCATAATGGTTTTTGTTGAATACACTTGCATAATCACAATTCATAAAAATAAGCTTCTGGCATGCAACATGAGTCTTATACATACACTTATCTGTCTCAATATAATCTTACTGGTTTATGACAACACAGCACACTCACATGTTGAAGAGTTTTCCTAGACATCAAGAGTTTCAAAGCAGTTAAGTAGATTTAGACATGTAAGTTCCACTTAAGTAATGAAATAATAAGAAAGCAATCCTTGGAATTGCTGAAGCACATTATTCTCAGATCATTAATTCTCAGAACTAGGCAGTATTCTAGAAATGTGTTCAATGTTAAAAATAAGCAGTAAATTCAAGGAACTCCCTTTTCTCATTGTATTTATAACTAGAAGAAATAAACAGCTAGTTTCTCTCATACATCCCTAAATCTTCATCTTTTTAAGGAGGAACACTTAGCAAATGTACATTTATGACATTAGAAATTAAATCCTTCTTCAGAGCAGTCAGTGGCAAAACTCCCACTGAGTTTGATGGTGCCAAGGTTCTATTGGTTCTCTTTTGCATTTTCCCTTAAACAGAAAGAAAAAAACCTAGAGGACCAGAGTGGAAAAAGCCCTGTGCTAGTCTCATGCACCTTCTCCTCACCTCCTCTCTGAGGGACAGGTAGAAGGTGGTCAGGCATTAGGGTTTGACTCTACTTAGCTCCGCAAAACACTGAGAATCCCCAGTCAGTTTCTGCTCAGAAACCCAGTAAAAGAGCAGTGAATCATCCTCTTTTGCAGCTCAATCAGTGAATAACAACCTGCCTCAGAATATTCAGCTGTAAGACCGACAAGCCAAAGTTGGTATTTCTGTATAACACACACAGCTCTTTGCTGAAGTATCATTGCAGGCAGATAATTTACTCCAGGTTTAGTTTTAGTTTACTCAGTGGCATTCTCAGCTAAAACTCCACTCAATTTGTTCTATCCCCTAGGAAGTTACTCCTATCACTTCTTGAAGGATGCTATTCACTGCCACCTCAAAGTCTCCTGACATAAACTGGAAGATGCCAATGCTGTATCATGGCTACACCTTGCCTGACACCATCCACATCCTTTGCATCCACACACTTGGCAATCTCCACGTGAATCATGCTCAGTAGTATCCTTGAAAAAGAAACAGTGCTACCTCCTCCCATGGAAATCCTTCTGACTGCTAACAGCACAAGAGCTATCGTGGTTCCACAAAGCATACAACAGGCAGGAATTCATTAAAAAAGCAAGACTCCCACCAGAAGAAATGGCTCAGATTATCTTCCAGAGACAGAACATGAGATGGCTTATTGGGATAATGGCTGCAAGTTCCCCACACCCCTTTCTTAACGACTGTACTTGTCACCTATTGTCCTACCTTCCCTACTCCACACAGTCCTAGCCACGCCCCCAGTTTTCCCTATTGGTTCCTGTACCCTAACCCCACGTGGCCCTGGCCACTCCCTCGGGTTTCCCTATTGGTTCCTGTACTCCTAACTCCGCCCCTGTACCTCCCCTGTACCCAGAGGTCACTGGGCCTGTGTGCTGTCCCTGCCCCTCTCTGTTTCCCTATAAAACCCCTGACCCTCCGCCATCTTGCTGTCTATGCTCCACGTGTGTTTATGCTCCACATGTGGCTGTGCATGTGAGGCCTTCGCCCTCGAGGCATCTCTGCCTCGGGGAGGTCGTTGGCCTCTGCTACACCATGCGAATAAACATCTTCCATGGACACAACGCATAGACCCTCCTCGCCTCCTTTATCACCGCCGGTTGTGGAAGCAGACGAACCAGAGCTAGCCTTATGGCTCCCTGGCAGGTGAGAGCGCAGTGTCCAGCCCTGGGACAGAGGGTTTGGAGCACTGAGGCGCTGAACCGGGCTGGGTAGAGAAGCTCTAGGGTAAAGTCTGCTGTAACATCCTCCAAACCGCAACAATGGCTCACCCATAACAAACTTGCTCAGAGAGCTCTTCGGTAGTTTGCTTTGTTTCTGTCCTGTTTCAGTGACTGATACACATAAAGCTGTAAATGTGTGTACGCATTTGAGTGGAGTAGCAGGTTTACGAGTTCTGATTAAGTGGCAGTAACTAAATGGATAAGGGAGAGTAGTTCTAAGCAGTGGAGGTTATCAGCCTTGGCTAAGGACAGACAGCATAGACCAAAGGTGGCTGAACTCTGGCTAAAGTAGAAAGAAAGAAGAATTTAAGGGTCTGTGAATAGATCTATTGCTAGTGGCCTCTGTACTATGAAGCATCAGGAAATTTTACTTCGGGCAGAGGATGAAATGGACTGACTGAGTGTAAAAATAGTAAGACTTCTCTTGCAAAAAACCATGAATAGTCAGTGTGAGGGAGTTTCTCAGTAGAAGAAAAATGGCTTACAGGATACTGAAGAAATCTGAGATATCCAGGATCATGGTTCTGAGCCAACAGAATAACAGACTGGATGGCAAAACCTTATGCAGATAAAGAGAGGATGAGGGAGGGAATTGGATCCACAGTCTGCTTTCACTAATTAGTGTTTCAGTTCCTCTTCTCAGTTATCTAGGATCAGGGAAGCGAAGGCCAGAAATAAAGAAGCATAGCACATGTACTGCCAACTCTGTTATATTAGCAGTGTCTGTAGTAAAACACCTTCTGAAATCAAGCCCACTAGTGTATATAACTGCCTTCCTCAGCCAAACCTTCTGAAAAGTTTATGGCAGAGGAAATTATTTATATACACTCTTGGTACTGGGCAATTAATTAAATGTCACCACATATAATATATGCACCAGGTGGCATTAATGGCAAAATAATATATGGCAGTTAAAGTATGATGTTTCAGGCTACTATTCAAAAGATGAGGTGAAAATTCAATGAAAATGACTGATTATGGATATTATTTATGAAAGTTCCTGAAACATTGCAATTTAAATATGTTGTGGATCTAGGCCTATAAAAATGGAAAAATCTGACAACTGTTAAGATCTGGTTATTAAGAGATTTCTCTGCCTGAATTAAGGTGCAAATGAGACCATATGTCGAAGTCATTATTATGGATGTTATTTAACAATAAAATTTGAGGTAGAGAGATAGAAATAGAGGGCAGAGGAGGGTGGGGAGAGGAGAAGGAGAGAGAGAGAGAGAGAGAGAGAGAGAGAGAGAGATAAATCAGTCACCACTCACAGATCCAGCAGCATCCCATTGGTCCTTTTTCACCCTGGGCTTCTCAGTGGTAGGGGGTCCCGAGGTCATTCAAAAATTTTCACTATTTATCCATTTTACCAAACAAAGGAATTAATGCTCATTGGCTAAATGATTCCTGTGCTTCTAGTGCTAATCAGTCTCCATTCTCAGTCTTTCTTGTCTTTTGGGCTGGTGAGTTTCTTGGGTAGATGGGCCATGAATTAGTCGTTGTGATCTCCTCCTTCTGGAATTACTCTTTACCCGGTCAGAGCTGATTTCAGCACATTTGCTGGGTTTGTTTTCCTCGTGGTTGCATTCTTTATGCCCATGATCAGAGACACATTCCTCTCCCCCAGATTTGTTTACATCCCCCAAGGTCTGAGATAGCACTTGAACAGTAGTACCACCTTTCTCTTATCTTAAGCTCTTGTCACAGTGGCTTAACTTAAAAGTTCCAGGCATCCATGGAAGCATATCTAGGGGAGCTTCAGTGATCCCAGATGCCATCTCTCCCATAACTTGGGGTGATCTTTGTTGGACCAGTAATATGTGTAGGAGCAGTTGCTTCTTTACACAGTTTGCCACAGTAGGAATTTTTGTCTGGGTGTATTACCCAAGATGTGCTAGCCAGATCTCACTTCTGCCAGGCTTGGAGTTAGGCCATCCTGTCACTCCATTCTGAGCTTATCTCATGGCAAAGTTCTCCTGTGGCCCCAACAGTGTTTGAGACAAGCGACTGTGATCTTTAAGTCCTTACAGCAACTAGCAATGATAGTGTCTGTTTCACTAAGTGTAACTTTCTGTGCTTCAGTTGGACAAATAATTTTTAAATATCTAAAGTAAGTTAAATGCCCATTCTTGCTTGTAGGAACAACTGGCTACTGTTTATGAAGAAAGAACATGGTAGTGTTTTGCCAACTGTCCTGACAAAAAGAAGCCCAAGTAACAGCTCTGCACTAAGCTGAGGTGGAAAGATCGAGGCTCCTCGTATAGACAAAAGGCAAAGCTGGGGAAAGAACCCTGCAGAGCTGAATGCTGGTATTACAATTGTGATTAAATTTTGCCTTTCTCAAAGAATCACGGGATCACAGAATAGTTAGGGTTTGAAGGAACCTCTGGAGATCATCTAGTCCAACCCCCCCCCCTCCCACCCCATCAAGGCAGCATCACCTTAAGCAGATTACTTGAGAATGTGTCCACGTGGGGTTTGAATGTTTCCCGAGAGGTAGACTCTGCAACTTCCCTGGTCAGCCTGTTCCAGTGCTCTTCCACCCTTGGTTTAAAGGAGTTCTTCCTCATGTTGGGGCAGAATTTCTTGTGTTTTAGTTTATGGCCACTCTTTGTCTATTGCTGGGCACCACTAAAAGGTGGTTCATTTTACAAGAGTGTAAAAGAAGCATCTCTTGCATCACACCCTTATCCCTACCAATGCAAAACTATTTTCTAGCTTTTTGTCCAGCTTGGCCTGGCAATGGGTGCAGACATTGGAGGGTATTTTCCTGCTACCACACAAACACTTCCACAGAATTTACAGCATTTATGCATGGCCATAAATTCTCTTTTTCTTATTTTAATCATGGAATCATAGAATCATAGCATGTTAAGAGGTTGTAATGGCCCTTAAATATTATCTAGTCCCAACCCCCTTTGCCACGGGCAGAGACACCTCCCACTAGACCAGGTTGCTCAGGGCCTTATGTAACCTGGCTTTGAATACCACTGGGGTTGGGGCATCCACAGTCTCCCTGGGCAACCTGTTTCAATTTCTCATTGTGAAAAATTTCTTCCTAATACCTAACCTAAATTTCCCCTCTTCCAGTTTGTACCCATTACTGATCGTAATGATTGTAGTTGCTTGTACCATATAATGTACACTCTGCTCTACCCTATCATAACGGAATCCCATGAAGGGGAAGCAAAATTGTGAGGGAATCAGATTAAAGATCTGAATCTACTGTATTGCATTGCAGCTTTCAGCTTGTTAAAATACATAGGGCAGGTGAAGATGCTGCTCTTTAGCCAATGCTTTAAAAATTTGCAAAGGATAAAGGACGCAGACTTTGACATGACTGTGCAAATACTTCTCTGTAAATCAGCTGCATATAGTTAATGAAATCACTCATAGGAAAATATTATTCTAAAAACTCTACATACCTTCTACTAATTTCAGTAGTATTTAACAAGTGGAAAGTACTTGTGAAAATTCAGTATGCATGCTTGCTGAAGCAAGACTTAATTTTACTTTTAATCTACACATTAGAAATATATTATTAAGGCCTACTGAAGACAGGAGGTACAGACTAGTTTTAGTGATTCACCTGAAAAGTATTGGCACACCTGAAATAGGAAGGTAAACACCTGCAGTCCAGTGAAATCTGTACAGTGATGGGCACCACTGGATTCAGATTATGCACTGCCCTCTGGCAGTGCCCCTTGCTTTCCATTGGCCCTGTGCCACTATGGTCCTACCACTGGCATCTGCTAGGGGCTTAAAAACACATGAGATGAGTCAGGACCACACTGATTCTCAAGAGTCGTCTAAGAGACCCCAAGAGTATCAAAAAGATAGTATCAAGTGATTGGCTCTAAAAGGTTTCAAAAATCCAAAAATTACTGTAAAAAGAACAAACTAATAAGCTACAGACCTGTAGTATATGATATTCTTTGCAGGCCTAGTGAAAAGAGATCTTTCTTTGTGAAATATTAGAAATATGGAAAGTACTGGGGAGTAAAACAACCTGCATGAAACAAAAAACCCAAAAATAAAACCCTGCTAGTTTTATTCTAAGACTCTGCAGTTTTCCACTTTGTTCAGATTTGTCGTCCAAGTTATAGCTCCAAAAGAAGTCATGCTGCTCCTGCTGCTGCTCCTAAAACTTTGATTGCTCTAATTGTGCTAAGCACAGAAAAGCTACATGACAATTTAAATACCTGTTTTCAGCTTGATAGGATTTGAAACACTGGACATGTTTAACCCCAGAAGTAACATTTTCTAAAGGAAACTCAGCTGAACTTCAATTTTAGTGGCATTATTGAATAGTTCCAATAATCCACTGACACTCATGTGCCCCAAAATTTGTAAGTACAAATTATGAGTACAATCTCTATTGAATTTCATTGCTAAAAAGAATGCTAGAAAGATCGTATACTCTGCCTGTTTAGGTCAAAACAAAAATATTGAAGTAAAAAAAAAAAGAAAACACTTAACTGAAGCAGTCTTTAAAAAATATTAAAACACTTTGCATATTTTTATTGTAGAAGATTTTTAGCTTATTAATTTGACCATGATGTTGTAAGAACTGAATGTCACTGCCTAATGGGTGAACTCCTGTGCTGGGTTGACCCTGCCTGGATGCCAGGTTCCTACTGAGCCACTGTATTATTCCCCTCCTCAGCTGGAAAAAGTATGGGGAGGAAAATCTCATTGGTCAAGATGAAGGCAGCTTAATAAAGTAAAAGCAAAGGCTGCATGTGGAGGCAAAGGAAAACAAAAGATTTATTCTCTACTTCCCATCAGCAGGTGAAGTCCAGACACTTCCTGGAAAGCAGGGCTTCAGCATGCCTAGAAGTTTCTCTAGAAGACACATTTTGCAATAACAAATATGTGTGTGTCCTCTCCTTTCTCTTAGCTTCTATGTCTCAGCAGACATCATATGGTATAGAATATCCCTTTGCTCATCTGGGGTCAGATGTCCTGGCTGTGTACCCAGCACCAGCCTACTGGGGAGGAGGGAATGGTGGAGAGACAGCCTTTATGCTGTATGAGCACTGCTCAGCAGTAGCCAAAACACCTTCCTAACGAAGCACAGCACTGTGAGAGCTGCTGTGGGTAAAATCACCTCCATCTCAGCCAGACCCAACACATCGGTACAGACCTATACAACAGAAGGTCAAGACTTACAAAAATTCCTTATGTAAAATTCATTACTTCTGGAGCAGATTTTCTGTGGACCCATTTGAAAACCAGAGGCTACACAAAAGGTTCTACTTTAAGCCTGTCAGAACCCAAGAAGTTCAGAGATTTTTACTAATCGTGTCAGGCAGTCCTTTTGGCTGGACGGCTGTGCCCAGAGAGCGGTGGTGAATGGAGTTACATCCAGCTGGCAGGTGGTCACAAGTGGGGCTCCCCAGAGCTCAGTGCTGGGGGCAGTCCTGTGTAATATCCTTATCAATGAACTAGACAAGGGGATTGAGTGCAGCCTCAGTCAGCTCACAGTGGACACCAAGCTGTGTGGGAGTGTTGATCTGCTGGAGGGAAGGAAGGCTCTGCAGAGGGATCTGAACAGGATGGATCAATGGTCCAAGGCCAATGGTATGAGGTTCCACAAGGCCAGGTGCTGGATTCTGCACGTGGGTCACAACAAACCCATGTAGTGCCACAAGCTGGGGACACAGTGGCTGGAAAACTGCCTGGCAGAAGAGGACCTGGGGGTGCTGGTGCAGAGCCATTGAACAGCTGGTGTATGCCTAGGTGGCCAAGACGGCCAATGTCATCCTGGCCTGGATCAGCAATAGTGTGGCCAGCAAGAGCAGGGCAGTGATTGTTCCCTTATACTCAGCACTGGCAAGGCTGAACCTCAAGTCCTGTGCTCACTTTTGGGCCCCTCTCTACAAAAAAGACACTGAGGTGCTGGAGTGAGTCCAGAGAAGCGCAACAGAACTAGGGAAGGGTCTTACGAGGAGTGGCCGAGGGAGCTGGGGTTGTTGAGTCTGGAGAAAAGAAGCCTCAGCAGGGCCATACAGTTCTCTGCAACTACCTGAAAGAGGCTGTAGTGAGGTGGAGACCAGTCTCTTCTCTGAAGTGACAAGTGACAAGATGAGAAGAAATGGCCTCAAGTTCCACCAGGGGAGGTTTAGGTAGGATATTAGGAAAAGTTTCTTCACAGAAAGGGTTGTCAGGCATTGGAACAGACTGCCCAAGGGAGTGATGGAATCACCATCCCTGAAAGTGTCCAAGAACACCTGAGGGACTGAGGAACATGGTTTAGAGGTGAACATGGCAGTGTTGTGTTAATGGTTGGACTCAAGGTTCTTAGAGATCTTTTCCAACCCTAAAAATTTAATGATTATATTATATAACTCTGACATACTAAGGTTTTTGAAAACCTACTGCCTGAGATAAATTCAAAATACTTGATCCTGAATCTCTCTAGAAGATGCCAAGAGCCTGATGTGACCAAGTTTTCTGCTGCAGCAGGCTCTCCTCTAATAAGGACTATTGCCAAGGAAAACCACTACCCTTTTATAAGCTTAATCATAGTTAAACACCTATCCATTTTGTCTTTTGATGTGATTCCAATATTTTAAGTCTGCAGGAAAATTACATGTTCAAACTGAGTAAGTTGTACTTTATTTTTTCAAATGCAAATCAGTGCGAACAATTATGCTTGCTTTCTTTTTTGTTTAGTTTCTGTAGTTATATTGCTACAAACTGTGGCTAGTAATTTACTTTGGTTGTAATGAGCAAGAACATACACTTCAGCAAATAAATGGAAAGCTATGGAGAAGAAACTATGAACACAAAAGAACTGTGTCTCTAAGTCATTGTTAACATCTGTGGTTTGGTGTAATAGTTATAAAGAAGAAGGCAAGAAAGAGGAATGAGGGAGATTGGGAAGGAGGCTGTATACCTTGCTAACTGACAATATGGCATGCAGTTCTGTATACCCTTTTTTAAGAAATTACTTTTCTTTTTGATGCATGCATGCAATAGCAGAGAAACAAAAGCATAGACAAAATTACAGTAGGGATCTAATAATCATTAAGTTAATTAATATTTGTTAATGACAGAATGTTACCTATGGGAAGATTTAAAAGTTGTCTTACAAATGACAGCCCTGCCATCAAATACATAAATGCCTTTTTATAACAGTCCTTACTGATACTCAAAGTCTGTTTCTCTTTCTGATGTTTCCTTGCCATTGGGAGTTCTATTTGTTTACACAGACACAAAAAGCAACCATGTCCCATTGCTGGTGTTTATAGTCCTGAGACACTCCTGCCTGCCCTCCTCTTGTTACTGATTGCATGTTACAACAGCCTGTGCTCCTGACTGTCAAGTTTGGTTGTTTCAAATTCTTTGTTTTATGAAAATGAGCACCCATCTCAAAATTGCAGCCTATAATCTTTTCACTGTTTTGTGTTATTTCTGCATAATTTCAGGAAAATAATTAATCTGCAGTTGTAATCAATTAAAATACTGCATTGTTATTTTATGTAACTTCTTCCTACCAACAAGTTCTGCAGGCCAATACGATAAATGGGTTCAAAAAAAGGCTAGACATGTAGATAGGTGATAAATCCATCAGTGGATACTAAATATAATGGCCTAAATTTACCATCCAAAAAGTCAGAAAGGGACTTCAGAAAGTCCCTAAATGAATTACTGCTGGAGTGCAAGACAGGGAATGAGGGCATAAATGGGTATCTAGAAGCTCAGAGAAGGATGATGTATATATGCCTATTTCTGGGACTGATCAACTTTTAAGACATGGCAAATGCATTGTTTATCTGCTAGTTTTATGAGCACTGCAGGGCTTCCAGTAATCTATTACATTCCTGGATGTCAATCCAAAGAAAGCAATCAATAGGGAAGCAATATGTTAAAGTATTATTTTATCAGCACCACAAATAGGCTTTATCTTATTAAATATGAATTATTGCCCAAAATGCTGCAAAAGAAAGCAAAATCTCACCATCTGGATAAACATAAAAATCTTTACTAATCTCACCATGCATTATTGTTTCAGCTCTATCAAACCAAATAAAAATGACTGTAGACTTCCTAAAAAAGTCATGCATTTAAAGCTCTTGCAATATATTACAGGCATTCTTTATGTATTAAGACTCTACAGAGAGAGATGTTAGCTATCTTCAAAGGTTTGGGTGAGTTTTATTCCTCAGGAAAATGATGCATAAATTTGAATCTAGGAAAGAGTTAATCAGATTGGAAAACATATATCCTGCCTTTAGGACCCATTCAATTAATATGCATTCTTCTGACCTTTCTTACCTAAGTATATTGTCACTCAATGTTCTGTGAAGGATGGAGTTCTTAGTAAAAGATAGTCAAGACTCTCTACTGCCCTGTATAATTTTAATTAAAATTTGCAGTCAGTTTGGTTTTATTAATTCCTCTCTGGGCTCTGCAAACATTTCTGCTCCAAAAATGAAAGGGAATATTATTAAAAGTTCTCTTTCAACAGTTGCATGAGTCTGGGCCTGTCCTTTGGTGAAACTCTACTTATTTAGTGTATTCAGTTATTTAGAATTTAGTTCCTCAACACACTATATTTTGCATTGGCAGAGGAAACATCCTAATGGCTAAGGTAATGAAGAAGGACTCTTCAGATCTGTGTTCAATTTATTGTCTAAGCACAAATTTCCTGTAGACCTTGAGAGAACTACTTAATAGGTTTCTTTCTGTAGTTCACATTCCTTATTGTAGAAAAATATATCCCTCTGAGATTTGGCTACTGTGGTATTTAAACATACTAACTAACTACCTGAGAGGCTCTCCAATAAGATGGGACTGTGTTAAGTTAGCAAATAGATACATCAAGCTCTCTAAAGTGGGGAGTGATGGAGGAAAAAGTAATGTGATTTATGTGTGGTGTGTTAATAAAAAACCCTCCCTAATACATGCTTTGGAAGACACCCAGAATCATAGAGTGTCTTGAGCTGGAAGGCACCCATAAGGATCATCAAGTCAAACTACTTCCAGCTACAACCACCTCCCATGGACCAGCTGGATCTGTTGGGTTTTACTAGTTTGGTCTTTGTACAGCCATGCTTACTCCCACAGACCAGGGCAGGGTTTCACCCTGTCAGGCCTTGCTAGTCAAGGTAGAACATTGCAATGGAGCATGGAGCAACACAGGTCTGGTGTCACATGTGAGCAAACAATAATTCAGACAGAGATACCTTGTGGGCTCTGTGCAGAGCCTTTGTAACTCTGTCTCACACAAATGTGTGGCACTGTGGCTAGCACAGGTCCTTCCAATGAGAATTTTTCTCCTGTGTTTTATAAACAAAGATAAAGTTTGGATGTTATTAAAACAGTGTCTCGAGATTTGGACAGTTCAGGCCTGGCCAATCAGGCCTAGGGGGAGGTTTCTGACTGACCAATCTGGGTGACCTCAGAAAAGTCTATATAGGTTGGAATCAAAATAATAAAGCTCTCTTTTCTATGCCACACTGAGAACCCGGGTCTTTTCTCTGCTAGCGGCTCAACAGCAACATCGCTCTTGCACCAAACTGCTTAATCGCGTAAAACAAGTAAGGAGGTTAACCATCTTTACTTCTGTGACAGCTGATCTGCAAAGAGGTTGTACAAAGGAGTTTCAGAATCCCACCTGGTGAGTAGTGTGCCTTGGTATGTCTGACCTGCTGGGGAGGTAATTGACACTGAGCTCACCAAGATACCCCTCTTGTCTCTCCTGGGAGCCCACCTGTCTATCCTCAGGGATGCATGGCATACAAGCAGAGCAGAACTACCATGCATGTAGAGATCTGGGATCTGCAAGGGACTCTTGCATACAGCAGCATAGTAGCTGACAAATGGGCAAGAAAAATGGGCACTAATATGGTATAACTGAAGAACTTTAACTCAGTCACCTAAGTTTTCCTTAATTTTACACAAGTGGCTGGAAGTGGCAACACGAAAAATTAGCATGGTTTCTGATTATGACTCATAAATCCATCCTAATGTGGGGGAAAGAAGCTTTTATTTTGGTGTATTGGTTTTATATTTATTGCATTTTTCTTTTGACTGTTCTCAAAGGTGCTTTGTGGTCTTTTGTTACCTGTTCTCACTGTTGCCTATGATTGGCATTGATTTAAATTATCGATTTTCTTTTCTTACTGAAAAATAATCTTTGTGTTTTCCATCTCAACATGAACCATTTGGCATGAATGCATGCTGAGGCTCCCACATTGCCACATTATTTTGCTGTTGTTGATATTACTTTAACACATTGTAGTGTGTTAGAACTTCCTGCCTACGATGAGTTACTCCTACAAGCCCAGTAGGAAGCTCTCAGTGCACAAAGAAAGGAAAACTGAGCACCAGTTTTCAGAAAAAAAAGCATTCAAACATTCTTTGAGCATGTGTTTACCCTTTAAAGGCACACTGTGTTTCTTCTTTTTCTTTTCCTCTTAATTTCAGAGGTTACGAATGATTTTGTCACTCCTTTCTTCTTTGTCATCCTGTCTGCAAAGGCTTGTAAAGTAGACATACTCATTTAAAGCTGAACTGGAAAGATTCAGCTTACATCTTCCGTGAAACTGTGGTGGGTATTTCTAACATCAAGTGATGACATCTTCTGTTTTCTCAATATAGAGTTTTGTAATGAACAGAAAAATTATGAAGTTTCCCACGGTGGCTCCTGTGGAAACAGTGAGCCAGACAGCAATTGCATGTTCATGTTAATAGTTTGGGCAAAAGTGAAATGCACAGCTGAAGATGGAATGATGTTTAGATAAAGATTGAGGATACTGCGTCTGATGTGTCAGCGTGAATGGAAGTGGTCACTTACAAACTGTATGTGCACTTGTACTCTCATAGTAAAATCTTCAACACATTAAAGATACTATATTCACTTTTAATCATATGTGCTTCACCTAGGGAAGAACTGGAAGGTCACAAAGGCATGACCTGAGCAATTACTATTATTACAGCACCTTCGCATCAAAAAAGGTCAATCCTTCATGCTACATTTATTATTGCAATTTTTTTAAAGCATTCTGTAGAGTTACAGAACTCCAGAGAAACTTGAAGAAGACAAAAAGATGAAAAACAATATCCAAAGGTGAAAAAAACCATAGAGGGTGGAGGAGACATGGCCAGAGAAGCAGGAATTGAGTGTTTTAGCAGTTTCATGATTGATATATTGAATAAGAGAGAGATAAAACAGTACTTAGGGACTTTCTCTGCAGGAATAACAGGAAAGAGCACAAGTGGGTTTTCTCTTCTCTTCTTTTCCATGGAAAGTAATTATTGGTGAACATGAAAAGTTGGTAGTCTATTTATATACTAATCTGCCCTTTATTGTAACTCTGGAATCAACAGCAGGAAGTGTGATTACTCAGTCCTATTCTTGTCTTACCTACAGTGTCTTTCAATTAATTATATATATACATTTCTTCCAATTAACTGAGATCTTCTCTTACAGTGAAACAAAAATCTTCTCTTTCAGTTGGCCAAAATTAAGTTTTGTTTTGAATGAGTTTATTATTTGAGTACATTATATGAGTTTATTCAGAAGAAGATTAACTGATTCCAAATCCTAAACTTTCGAAGCTACAATTAAATAAAAACCCATTTTTTTTTCTATGCCCTGTTCTCATTTAGAAAGCCTAGGAATTGCATCAGTTATCAGAAGCTTAGGTACTTCAGTGATGCACTTAGCACAGAAACAGTACTGAAAACCAACCATGTTAGTTTTACTGAGTACCCTGAAGAGCAGAGTATGAAAAGTGTCATGTAAAAGTAAACTGTTAGTTTTGGTGAGGTAAAAGTAGTTGAAAATGAGGAAGTGGAAGACTCTGTAGAGAAACTAAACATGTTGGCAACAGAAGAACATACACAATATAGTCCAGCCTCATCCAATCTTGCTGTTTTCAAGGAAGATAGTAAATACTGGGCATTATGAAGAAAAAAAAACAAAAAAGAGACTTCCACTATTTTCTACTTGTAGCTAGAGTATGGGAAGAAATGTTGAAAGTACAGTGAATAGTATAAAGGGGTGGAAACTCCAGCATCTGGCTAACTCTCAGAAAATGGTTGGTAATTCACAAATGACTTGTTAATAAATGTGTGCTCAGTTTCATCATGCTTCTTCAGATGAGAAAGGTAAAACTGTTACCATCCGCTGCTATTTGCTTGCCCCCTTTTTTTCAGAGGCCTTAACCATAGTAGCAGCTGTGACTGAAGAGGCAGGGAGTTTACCCCTGGGGCAGCTCAGTTCCCTGTCTTGTCTGGTAATATAAACTGGCATCCAGTTTATGTTAATAAAAGAAGTAATGAGTTCAGATCACTGAAATGATTGCAGTTCCTTCAACTGGAGGAAGGAGGGGACAGGACAAATAAAATGTAAATGTAAGAGGTAAGAACCACTATCCTTTTCTGTTATGAATTAAAAAGACACTCTGATAACATTGGAAAACAAACATATTTTGCCCATAATTTCTTTTTTTTTTGCATACTTTAATTCACCATTTTTTAATTGAAAGAGACCGGAGAAACAGTAAGCCTCTCAACCATTTTGGAGCCTCTCTGTTGAAACTGAGCTTGTTTGTCAGTGTTCATATTGTACTGGGGGGCCCAAAACCAGACACAGTATCTGGATTCAGGCTTACCAGTGCTGAGCAACAGGAGATAGTTCCTTCCACACAATGACCCAGCATCCTGTCGACCTCTGCTGTTGCAAGGGAAGGCCGCTGGCTCCTGTTCAGCGTTCTGTCTACAGAGACTCCCAGGGCCTTTTCAGCAGCGCCCAGCCCCAGCTAATGTTGCCACAGCTGATTCCTCCTGAAGTGCAGCCTGTCCTCAGTGAATTTAGGCTGATGTCCCTGCTGGTTCTTTCCCCCAGGCCTGCTTACTTCCCCCTAAAGAGCAGCTCTGCGCTTAACTGTTTCCTTCCCAGTCTTGCAGTACGGACAAACATGCTGGGTGTGCCCTCACAGACATTAATCTACCATTTTAAGATGTAAACTTGTGAAAGATTCTTAAATTTTGAATGGATTTGAGGCTTGTCATTTGTTACACGCAAAGTAAAGAGCAGGCAGAGGTCAAGCAATATTTTTCTATCCCATTTCAAGCAGGCTCTACCAAGTCTCTCCATGGAATCCTCTCATTCTTACAGAGAGTGGGGTTCTGCATCACTCCAAACTAGGAGGAGAGAGATTATCAGAACCTGCCCTTCTGACTCAGAACCTGCCCTTCAGACTCCCTGTCCAAAAAAAGTCAACATGAAACATTTGGGACAGAGACAGACAGGCTGCTGCATGGGTGAGAGTCTGAACACAGTCCTGCATGTACATGAGCACCAGGAAAAAACTGTTAAGCATTTTTCCTATAAAATTATTACCTAATATACATAGATGCCATCTGTAGAAAGGTAGTACTATGTCCTCATAAAATCAATGAATCACAGACTCCTGCGGGTTAGAAGTGACCTCTGGAGATCATCCAGTCCAACCCCCCTGCCAAGTCAGGGTCACCTAGAACAGTGACATGGGAACATGTCCAGATGGGCTCTGAATGTCTCTAGAGAGGGAATCTCCATGACCTCCCTGGCAGCCTGTAAAAAACGTGTTTTGCAAGTTACCTGTTTTGTCTGTGACTTTAGTTCTCAGTTGGGAATTCTATGTAACTTGTATTAGTGGTCCTGTGGACTTAAATTTTGAATTGGTTATAATGGCTTTTAAAAGGAAAGAGGATGCTGGGGATGCAATACACACTTTAAACAATTGCTTTAAAAATTTACTATCAGAATCAGATATAGGGCAGAACTCTGGGGCCATATCCTGCAGCAGTCCAATGTAGCCATTAAGACTCTGCAACATCAACATGTTTAAGAAAGGCTTAAAGTTTTACTAAACAAAAAAAAAAATTTTTTTTTCACTCTGCTGAATTCAGTGTTACGCTACGTTATCTTCATTTTCCATGTACTGCACTGTTGCCTACTGAGACAGTATTACACTTTTTTTGTTGCTTGTCAGGATACATACTCTGAAACTATTGATGAATTAAAGGATGCAGGTTTTAGCTGAGTTCTTTCACTCCCAAACATAGTAATAATATGTACTCTCTGCCAGAGTAAGGTTTTAAAGCTAATATCCTGCCAAAATAAGCATCATCTTACAACTCTCATGTCTGTACCCCACCACACACTACCTCTGTACCCCATTAGGTTCCTATATGTAGTTGCAACCTATCCATGGCCATGGAGAAATGCATCTCCACACCACATATGACCTCTGTCTTCCACACCTCTACACCCTATCATCCTACAAGGAGCCAGAAACTCCCCACAGCCATGGAAAAAAGTGACCCCTCCACCACCATCCCTTTTGGTACTCCTCTGCAGCCACACTGGCAATTGAAGAATCTCCATAGCTGTGAACAGAGACTCCTTTTCACCACTCACTGAAGTACATACAGTTCCTCAAAATAAAGGTTCTGATTCATGAACTCACTATCTGTGTCTTTCAAGTTTGTGGTGGTTTGGTTGGTTTTTTTCTGTTTCTTTTTTAGTAACCTTTTCAGGTGGTTCCTTGCTGTCTTTTTTCCCTTTTATTTATGCATCTTTAAACGTGTGTGTACACATGTATGTGATGTAGAGACGTATATAACTTTACATATATAAAGTGTAGCTATGAATAAATCTGAGAGCTGCACAGAGGAACTTTGGTGGAGCTGGATGCACAGGCTAGCAGACCAGCCACCTCTCTAATATTGGCCCAATACAAAACAGGAAACAAAATTTATATAACTGATTTTTATAGTAATTTCCACGTTTTTTAAAATAAACTGGATTGAAATTTATTGTAGTCATGCTTTATAGCTCACTGCTGCTGAAGGAGGGAGTTCTCACATTCCCAGACTACTCCCACTAATGTTCTGGTCCCTTTCTTCTGTTAGAAAAAATGTTCATGCAGCTGCAGGGAGTCTGATCAATAACAAATTCACTCCTTTCCCCCTGCCAACCTTGATTCCATTATCTGAACAGCTGCATAAATATTTTGCCAGCTCAGGCAGGTAGTGAGGGGGAAGTATAGCAATGAGGAATAGTAAGACTATCTTCTTTCTGCAATTCTTGCATTATGATCTGATGCAGAATAAAAAACATTCATTCCTCAGAACATTTAAAAATCATTAGACCACCCTAATATGTGTAGACCAGTAGTTAAAAAAAACCACAAAAAGTACTACATCACACAAAATACTCGTATTTATGAATGCAGAGGTATCTAATGCATGGAAGTTCCAAATTACACAAAGCAAGTCTTACTGCTCAACTATTATTTCTGATATCTAAAAGTTTGAGTGTGTAAACATAGAACTGTAATCCTATTTACTGCCTCCATGATGATGACACCAACATCAATATAGCTTTTTTGTTGATAGAGGCAGTAATGCCATGAAGGAAAAATTTCCTAATGCAAATTAGGACATGGACTTTATATAGTTAATGGACTATTGAACTCATGGACTGCTAATGGAGTTCATATAGTTTAATGTCTTGCAATGGGCACTAAAGCACCGTTTCAGAGCTTCTGCTATTGCACAAACGGATGAAGAACAAGAAGAAAACTGCCAGCTGAGTGGCAAATATAAAAAGTTGAATGCATGAGTTTTATGGCCATTGGAACACAATTTGGTGTGTTCACATAATTCCTAAAAGGGGCAAAAAAGCAATACTACAGACAAAGGCAGACAAGGTAACACAGATGGTATCTTAATTTTCGTCTGAAATTGTTTTCACTGTGAGTTCAGCTACATTTTATCCACATACCTGAGACTGCTACTTGAAAACACCACAAATGATGTTACTGTTGCTGTCAAAATCAATAATTAAATTTGGGCAGAGGAATTATCTGTTAAGACATATGCTATAATCAAATATATGGCAGTGGTTTGGCAAAGCAGAGATATTTGAGAATAAACAGCTTGTGGAGGGGATTGATTGAAGGTGCTTGCCAGCTTAGGGTTCACCAACGTACATGCTACCAGCAGAATGTGTATTTTAGCTTAAATATGAAACCAAACATAACCAAAACTACCAGCAAATGGTATACTAGATTTGGTTTTCTACTTTGAAGCTAGTTTGTTTATTCCAGAAATGACATTATTTAAATCGCACATAAAAATTTGAGCTGCTGTACAGTGTTCTGTTCTAAAAATGGATTTATAAAAAGATATTTTAGTCTGGATTTATTTAAACAATGAGGAAGGAGTTTAACAAATTAACTTATATCCAAGTAACAATATCAAATCTGGAAGTTTCAAACACTGTATGGCTTGCTGCCTACATGCTGCTTCTCCCTTTTTCTGTGAGCCTATTTTCACAATGGAACAAGAGAAATGAGGTACTTCTGTGTTTATTATGATTAGTCATACTCCTTGGCATGTGTTATTGTATTTTGCATTTAATAAACAAGCATTTATGTTGCGAATATCCTAAGAATGGAATATGTTTGTATATAAATTCTGAGAGATAAAACATGATTAATTATTTTGTATTTCAAAATCTTAGATCTTTCTCTCATAAGCACAAAACCCAGAGCCTTATAAGGAAGATTTTTTCTACTCTTCTCCCTTTGGGTGTGGTACATTTTTTTGGTTGATCTGTGATTTTCAAGAACAAGTCTACACTGCAGAATGCAATGGGTTTAAAAAAAATTATTACTAAAACTATTGTAGCTATTTCTCAGCACAGTTTCCTTACGGCAACATTTGAATCATGCTGGTTACACACACTGATTTATTAAAAAGCAATGTCATACCTGTAGACATGCAGGAGCTCTGCCTTGGGGTTTATTCACATCAACAGCCACAAGCTGCCAACCTCCAGCAGCATCTTCATGAAACATCTTGAAAGGGAAGACTGTTGTCAGAAGTGTTTTACGTGGTAATAAATACAAGTGAAATCTAATACATTCCCCTTCAGGACCAGCATACATTTTCATGATAGCTAGTTTAAAACAAGAGAGGAATGATTCTTTCTGCTACAGAAAAAAAAGTAACATGCTTTTTCCAACATTAATGGTCTGAATTTTACTCAGATAACATCAAGCACAATGTGTCTCTGTTAGTCCTAATATAGAAACTGATTCAATTAATCTCTGACCAGCATTATTAGATGGTGGTACCTGTTCAGAATAAATTCCTAACTAAGGTAAGCTTATCACAATGTATTTGTGAGGAAACACAAATACATTGTGACCACAAAAATAAGTTTCATTATATGTTTGGTAATAGCAGACAACCTCATCTTTCTTACTGGCAAAAATACTTTATTGCAAGGACCACTTTATTTTTGTTGTACTGATGCATATCTAGAGTAGCTATACAGTCCTTATGTATTGTTTCACAGAGCTGGTAATTCCTGTTAGCAGCTGAATATTTCCAGGCTCTAATGATGTCAAAGGGAAAGGCTCTCTTGACCACAGTGCTATTCACATTTCATGACTAGCCTCTGGAAGTGTCGATGTAGGCATTCTGTTTTGTTGGGGTTTTTTTCTCAGAAATTAGGACACAAAATGATGGAGACTGCTGGACATAAGGAACAGCAGGAAACTATGTCTGAAAGTGATTCACACTGTCCTTGAAAATGTCCTTGAAAGAAAATGAATGGCTCCAGCATTTTGAGTTGCCACTTGCATATACTACGTAATGAAGTGTGGCCAAGTTCCTGCCTCACTCCCACCTTTTCCTTGACACCCAGCACTCAAACGAGTACAGAACGAGTCAAGAACACAGCCACAGGAGCGTGTTGAACCTTAAATGCCATCCTGAGAGAAGTGCTCATTAGACTGGGGACAGTGTCACCCAAATACGGTTGTAATTCTTCCAAGTCTATTTAGCATCTCTGCACCAGGAAGAATTGCCAACTAAGATCAGCACAGTTACTTCTGTTTTTACCATGCTTTAAACTATAGTGCTAAAGTGCTTTACAAGAACCTCCCTTTATCCTTCTCAAGAGACCCCTTCCTAGACTTTGACTCCTGGACACTCCTTTTCTATAGGCATAAATTCGGGGAACAGCTTGATGTATGAAGTGGGCAAATGAAAGAAGATATCTCAAGGCTACTTCATGCGCAAAAGAAGCAGGGATTTTAACCTTTGTCTGGTGCTTCAAACGAGAAATCCTGCAAGATATTTTCTGCCTTTCTTCATACAGAAAAAGATAAATCATTTTTGGAGTTTGGTAACCTGGACTGCCTTTATGTCCCATTATGTCAGTGACTTGAGGAATGAAGCAGCCTTTCGAGCCATTCGCTTGTCTGCAGCCAGCACGCTATTTTTAATTTGCATGATGCAGATTATATGCAACATGTTCATGTTCTTTGGCATGATGACATTATTTTGGATATTTTAAATTTCTTAATGTTGGCTGCTACTTGTGTTTCCCTACATTGAACTCTCCGTTCCATCTTCTAGTTCAGAGTGTGTTGGTTAAGCCTGTATGGCTCAGGATTTGTCCTACGAACATTAAGTTCCCCAGGCTAAGCATATGTCATGTAAAAAAGCCTTTTTTTTTAGATTTTAAATTGATATCACAAAGTCTGCTTTGACAAAGACATATATAGGCCAGAAATTATCGCCAAAAAGTCTATTTGAGGCAAAAAAATGTAGCAGCCAGCAGAAAATGATTAGATTTAACATGGATTACAGGAATATCCAAAAGAATATAAAAAATATTTAATAAATAATTTTGAAAACATAAAACCTCTGTCTTAGGAAAATAAATTATCTCCATCTACATGGTTAGAAAAAATTCCCTCATGGATATGTTTATCATATCTGTCTTTCTAAGAGCTTTTTGCAGGCAGTTGGTACTAGTTCCTCTCAGAGATTGCAAACTGCACTAGCCTGGAAAAGCCTGGTCTTTTGCTCATTCAGGACACATAATGTGATTGTTAAAATAATGAGTGAGATAATTTAAATCTCAACCCAGTAGCTCTTCTTTTTCATACTGATTCTTTCTCACTACCCAGCCTACCCTTGCTCTATCACAGCTTCTTCTTCCTCGTTATCTCTATTTGGGGTCTCACTTGCCATGACTGCCCCAGCTATGAGCAGGGCTCTTTCATTGCCCCAAAGCCTCATTCTTCCTTGGTCTCAACACATCCTTCTCAGTTCCAGGACCAGCTTCCCCAGATATGTCAGCTAGCCTCTGACCTCTCTTCTTCCAGCCAGAATTTTGGAATTTCAGCTCTGATTTCTTAGCACAGAAAGTGATATTCGATAACAACCCTGATTTCAAACCTACCAATGACATGATAAGAAAGCATTATCATACTTTGTTTAAAAGAATGCAAACACAGCAACAACATACCTAGCCATATAGAGGACCATATTATGGTCTTATCTATGATTCCTTTTAGGAAAGACTAGTTGGATAATGCAACCAAGAATTTAATTTTATATGAAAATTCATATATCAGGTTTAGAATATAGGTAGTAACACACAAAGCCAAATATATAAAACAGGAATTTTTTGCTTATTATTAATTCATAAACTAAACCAAATCAAATCCGCAAAGAATCTTAGCATCTCAAGTGCTTCACCTGAGTGGTGGCAGTTGAAGTAGTACTGCTCCTGGATCCCCACATCTGCTGGAACTGCACTCTAATTTCTGCAAACGTTTCAATGATGACTGCAATAAAAACATTCTGGAAAAAGAACAAGAAAGAATGGCTGAAACAAAGCTCAGCAAGCAGCAAAGAAATTAATTCTAATATGACCTATGTTTCAGACTGCTTTAAAAAGACATAATTTTCAGTACCTTAACAAGCCAGGCCAGAAAGAAAATTAAGGTGATGAAATAGAAATATGAACGCCATCGGGGAAAACTGTCGATTGCTCGGTACATAAGGAACACCCAGCCTTCCTGAGAAGCAGCTTCGTAAACAGTAAATATGCTTGTGCCTGTCAGAGGAAAAAATGAAAATGGCATTAAGCCTCCCTGAAAGTTTTCAGTATCAGCAAACAATAAACTTCTATGTATGCTATTTTTGTTTTTTTCTGAAGGGAGTCAGCTCTCCCCTCCTTCCTTCAGAGAGAGATTTTTCAGGTGCATTTCCAAATTTCTCCCTTTTGCAATTGAATATGAACTGGTTTAGCATCAGACTAGACTGAATCCCTTCCCTCCCTGGACACACATGTATAATCCATTGGAAGGGTTCACTGGCAGTATGCAAATGGCTCCAAAGGCAGAATTTGTCCCATTTGCATTCAGCAGCATCCCTGAGAAAAGGCAGTTTTAATATTCAGTATATTATCAGTATTTAACATTCAGTAGATTAAAGAAATCACTATTAATATCAGCAACACTGAGCAAGCAGCAATACACCAAGAAGGTGCCTGACACTAACAAGCACAGGTAAGCATCTACAGCAACCTACTTTGAAATTCAGGCAGTAGCTGCATTAACATACATATATTACTTTAAAAAAGCATTTTTAAGTTGAACTTGTATATCACTATGTGGAGGCGGAGAGAAAATGAAAGGAAAGTTATGAGAGACTTTTGTGTGCAGAAACCACTTCTGAATAAAAGCATTCTTGTAAAGCATTCTTGTTTAAAGCAATTTTTTGTTCCAAGAAGAAACACAATTAAACTGTGAAATTAAACTGTGAAATCTCACAAACTGCTGTGAAATCACAGAATTGTCCTACAGCCACCTGCTAGCTCTGCTCCACTACTGCTTTGTTTTATGGAATGTCTTCAATAAAAGAGAGGGAGCATGAGGAGCACTGCCCTTAGCAAAAAACAGCAGCTGCTAGCAACATAAAGGTAGAAGGCTGACTATGTGATCCTTTTCACAGAGAAAGACGTGCTTCTGGGCAGAAATTCCAGAGTCCAGGAGATTCCCAAAAAAATCACACTAGCCTATAAAGAGCTCTCCTCTGTTATTCTGTTGAATGTGAAACATCTATATCCTTTTGTCTGCTAACAAAAGGGATGGGATGAACCTGGAACCAATTTTATCTCAGGGTGTCCCTTTTGCAGATAAATCTTCACTGATAAGAGGAGACAGGGATGAATGGAATTATTTCTGTATAAACAGAATCCTTTGATAGGCAGGTGTTGAATGGTTAAGATGGGCATGATGGGTAGGCAAAACTGTTAATCCTTTCTGTTAGTTTTCCTAGTTATTAGATTCCTTTATTTTTACTGCATATGGTTCTCAGGGAACCAAGGGAAAGAAACAAAAATGAAAGGAAAGGAAAGGAAAAGCATTCAAGCATAGAAAGCAATACCCTTTCTATTTCTTCAGAAGAAAAAGTGGTCTCTATCAATACTGAAATGTTCATCAGTGATTACTTCATGCAAATTTTGCATTTCAAAAATTCAAAAAGTAATGGTTCAATTGTCTAATAATATACTGTTGCTGAACTGACTAAATTATTGAACAAAACAGTGCTGTTGAGGACAGGCAGAGATTAAGGGAAAAAAAAGGGAATCTATTAAAAGTTGCTGGCTAGGAAACTGTCATTAGTCATTACCAATGGGAAAGTCACGGTGGAGATTAGTAAAATAGAGGGGATGTCATGCAAAGTATTTATAACACATCACTGGGCCATCTGCCACAGTAAAGCAATACTCTGAATGGATAAAAATGCACAATTAACCCAATTAAAACTAGTTTGCCTGTGATACTAAAGTAAAAATATCTCTATATCATATAACTGGTAGAGATATCCTTCAGGCTATTAGAAAGCAATCACTATTAAAAATATACATTCTTGCTTAACATATGTGAATAGAAAGTAATAAAACTTTCATTACTGATTCCAGGAACCATGCTGTTAACAATCTCTGGAAATCTCTTTGAACTGGACACCGAATAAGGGATGCAACACCACAAAATGTTTTGCCTTTGAAAAGAAGAGTAATTCTTAGTTATTATCTACCTTATTTAATGTTTTTGCTCTTCTGTTTTTTCTGACTATTTCTTTAATATCTGATTACTCTTCCTAAAGCCAAAGCGTAAGTTATTAAAAGACTCTCCTTTCACAGCAACATACTCTTGTTTTTCTCACCATGTTTAAAGCCATATGGAGGGTGAGAAAGTATCAAAATTTTAAGTGATGGTGGGATACATCCCAAAAAAACAGACATGGGAATGCTGCCATAAATGAAACCTAACATATGCCCCTCAGTTCAAATGGCAAATTTCTCCTTTTCAACAGATGTCTGTATTCTATCAGTGACATAATGTCTTTTTCTACCAGTTCAAAGGGCTTAAGTAATGACAGCTTAGTGCTAGGAGTTTCATGGTTAGAGCATATGAACAAAGATCCCTCTGCAGCAGGAATATGGGTGTCACAGGGAGCAAGGACTTGCAAATCTGCACGACCTGGCTATTCAATACGCAACAGGCCCTGCTACTTTAAAATGTAGTCACCTCTTGTCATGTCCTGAACATTAAGATGGTGATTTATGCAATATAACTGCAGGCATCAGCAAGACCATTCAGTCATGTAAAAGCTTCCAGTTGTGAAGAGGGTTAAACACATGGCTGTTATAACACGCTCATCAGTTTAGGCATGTTGGCATGGTCAACTTGCTGAATTTGAGATATAAAAGTATCTAGCAAATATTTATGACAGTTTTCCTATTTATTTCAGTAGATGGTTAAACCTTGATGGCATGAAGTGTTAATTTGGGAAGAACTTTCTGATGACAAAAGAGGTAAAATAAAGTAACATGCTTCATAGTTTTTGTGTTTTGTTTGAACTTGTCTAATAAATTCCACATTTTGATGTCGCTGTTGAGCAGCTAGCAGAGTAATGAAGGCACCAGTTCTCAGTGGCAAGAAGGAATGACCTTTATTGTTTTGATTTCATCACATATATAGAGTTCTCAAAAGTCACCCAGATTGGTCAGTCAGAAACCTTCCCCCAGGCCTGATTGGCCAGGCCTGCACTGTCCAAGTTCTGGAACACTGTTCCAACAACATCCAAACTTTTATCTTTATTTATAAAACACAAGAAAATTTCTCATGGGAAAAACCTGTGCTAGCCACATTTTGATATTATGATAAAAGAATTCCTTTAAACACAATGATATTTAAACAAAACAAAGAACGAAAACACTTCTCAACGGAGAGTAAAACTAAATAAATCAGCATCATAATTTGTATCAATCTCAAAATACTGCTTTTATCCAAGCAATAAACACTTCTACCTTTGGAAATGTTTTACAGTTGTACATGGTCATTATCGAAAAGAAAAAAAATTCAGAAAATGAAAGATTTAGTGAAATACTGGGAAAGAGATTGAATTTTGCTCAATTTATATATTTTCACTTGCTTCATACTATACAGAGGAAAAGACAGCAATCAGAGACAAACTGTATCCCTATTGATATTGTATATTTAGTACATGGGGATTCAGCACCAAAATGCAGAGGGCTTATTTCTTCTTCAATACATGTGCCTTTCAGATCTAGAAGAAGAGAACATTAGCCTGAAGGGGCTTGGAGAAAATAATTGCTTTAACACCTAAATCATTATAATAAAAGAAAATTCTTCTGGTTTCTATGCCTAATCAGGAAGCAAGGTAACCTGGCTCTTCCAAGCTATACAGATGAATAGAGTACCAGGAAAACAAAAAGAATTAGAAGAGCCAGAGGACATAGGTGATGATTTTACTTATGGCAGTAAAGAAACCTATACTGCCAAAAGCCTATCTTTTAAATAACTAAGGAATATAGAAAATATGTGTTTTTTTAGAAAGGGACTCAAATTTACAGAACAATAGTATTACTATGCAGGGATGCTCTTTAACATACTGTATTTTATATTTATGCATATTTTGTAAATATACAGGATTATCTACTTGTTTCTGTGACTCTGACAGCACCATGCTCTGTGACATCATCTCTTTCTATAATCAGTTCATTCTGCAAATGGACACCATGAAAAAGAGAGTGAACTGAATTTCACTGTAGTTTCATAATAGCAGAATTAAAGGAGCAGAACTAAAAGGTCACATGGAAAATTCATTGAGTCTGGAAACAGAAGCCTTTCCTTCTAACTCGATGAGGCATTATTGCTTCTTGATTGAAAGCCTCATATTGATTGAGGAAGAGAATGTATGGTACTGAGGACTTGTCTCTCATTAATTAATATCTTTGTGCTATGTGACTTGTAGCTATTCCAAGTGAGAAGCAAAACCTGAAAACTAAGCTTAGATACGCATTAACACCAGCAATTTTTGCATGTGTAATTTATGTTTATTGACTACCTACCATGTTAAGATTTTCTCAGTTTTCTTGTGACTGCTGTGAAGCTGCTGAGAAAGAAAATCTACAAGAGATCCACTTTATGTAAAAAAAAAATACCCAAAAGTTTGCTTTTTTAATACCGTGTTTTTCTTTTTAATCAGGAACTATTCAGGCAAGTAAAAATCCATGCGTTGTTACTGAAAGCTTAAACCACTACCCATTGTCACGCATGAAATGCACCGGATGCCAGGCAGCGATCCGCTCCTTTCCCTTACTTCCCAGCAGCCACTAGATGGGGGTCGTGCACCTCGGGCACATCTGGAACATCAGGCGGCAGCGGAGCGCCCACCCGGGAGAGCGCAGGCTGTGACAATCTCACGGTGCGCCGGCAAGAGGATTGATTCTCCTATTTGCCGGCAGAACTAAGCCGCCCCTGGCAGGTGCTGCTGTCTAATTCCACTCTGTTGTGCTGCACACTGAAAGACAGCCTTCCTTAACATGGCTCTGTGAGTGATCTGTCCATAAAGCAATGACCTCTTCTTTAGCTATGGAAACGTTTTCATGCCTGTTTCTGTCCCTGCTTACCTTCACTTATAAAATCACAAAGCTGAATGTTTCTGCAGGGCGTGGGTATTTCAATTGACCAGTCAGCTTTTAATTTATCTTATCTTTCAGTATTAAGGTACTGATAAAACACTACACGCAGTCAGGGTTTTCTAGGTGTTTTACACTATTGCTTTGGTGAAACTAGAAAGGACTAAAAATTGTCCAGAAATGCAAGGGCAAAGATGTTAACACCTCTCGGAAGCAGCTGGCACACAGGACTGAAATCAACAAAAAGATCAAACCCTGAATGGTTTCATGGGATTTCCTGCTCATCCCTGAATAATCTATTTTACTCTCCCAAATCAACTCTCATCAGCCAGTGTGCCAGCCAGCAGAAATTAGGAGGAAAAGAAAAAACCCAAACCATGCCAATGCTCTGCTCCTCTGCTGAAACCTCAAGCCCCAGTGCCATTTTCCTGTGACTGAGCTGTTGAAAAACTGATTTACAAAAGCTGAAAAAACCCATACTGCCAGTCTGAACACCGTCTTTTAATCCTTGCTGAGTGTAGTGACAAAATATAGAGTAGTGATGTGTCACTGATTCATCAGTGAAAAAGCAAAAAATCTATTTGCTTATGAGAAGATAAAGCTTTACATATGAGAAAAGACTATAAACAGAGACTGTACAGATAAAAGCACCAATATGGAGATAAAGAAACATTGCAAATATAAGTTTTAGGATCAATGCAATCTGATCTACAGACTTAGTAATGAAAAGACAGAAAGTCAGTCAACTTACGGAAAAAAAATGGACTTGTCTGCACTGTTCGCAAGTATTTTAAAAATGTGTTTAACATTCAGAAGAGTCAGCTTACCAATGTGAATGTAGCAATGCTGGCCACATGTATTGACTTCATAGCATAAATAGGAACATGCTTTGGGCAAATAAGTCCATGCTTAGTTGTACAATTAATGTCTTACATGTGATAGTGCTTAAACTCCCTGATGTAGTATTTTATGCTTTGAAAAGAGAAATCTGCTTTACATTTTCGAACAAGTCCAAGGTGTAAAGAAAGACAAACATTCTTCAAAATCACTTTATGTGTGCTTGTTCATGGACATTTAGGCAGACTAGTTTATATATGTCTTTCTTTAATACTTTTTTGGATTAAAATAGCTATATCTTCACAAATAACTTAGTGAATAGGGATCCAAAATGTCAGCAGAGTTCATATGCTGAGTTTATGTGCAGAAATACTGTCTGCTTTTTCCTTTTGGCAATTACAGAGCTGCAGGGATAATATACTGTTTGTCTTATAATCACTTTCGTGTGTGGGGGGAGGCAACCTTACAAAATTTAGTGGCAGCTGATGAGAATGAAGTAAATGCTCAGCTGCGGTGCAGATGGCTACCTGGAAGCTCTGTAGCACAGTCAAGTCTCCCACCTCTCCTTCGCTCTAGAGAGTATTTTTAAGAGCACAACTTTTCTCAGATCTCTGGAGTCTCATCCTCAACAGAATAAGAGCTTCAGGCTGAAGCCTAGAATTAGGACACTGCCATAGCTATGCTTTTCCTTATCAGATTGTAATAACACTCTTCAGATCTAGAAACCAAGAACAGAGAAATCCCTAGACCCCACTTTCAAGACAAACGCTGTGAAGATGGGCCTGCCACCACCTCAGTCCTTCCAATGAAATGCCTCTGATTTAAAGTACAGTCATAGTGGAGTCAGTGCCTGTTACAGTAAATGTTATGACTAAACTGTGTAACATAAAAAATGTTCAGTGGAGGAATCTCTATAATTTAATAACTTATTCCTTTGAAAAAGAATCATCTTTTTATAGGACTGTTACTTCTTCTTTTAAAATGCATTATGTATGCAGACGTGTTTAAAACTGTACAGTAAAAGTGGCAGTCCAGAAATCAAAATTGAGAAATTTCCCAAAGTTGTTACATTTAAAATTTAATGAACCCTTTAAGGGTTATCATATTAAAAAGAAAAGTTTAAGGCAGAATTCTGAGTATAGATATTATGTATTTAGACTGTCATTCAGCCAAATGCTGGGAATGACTATTAAAAACAAGGTAGTGATGGATCACTGTTAGAGAGAAAACAAAGTATGCAAATCTTCCTTGACATAAGACATGTAAATTCAGCACTGACTTTTATACACTGTTAATCAAAACTATTCACTTGTTGCATCAGTTTTCCCAACAGTCACAGACAGAGCAATCTAATTCATTTTAAATAGTCATGAAATAGCAAAGCTGATTGGTCCTAAAACTCTATTTCAATTTCATTTGGTTCCACTGGGCATCACCTGTGAGTTGTAAGCACTTTTCTGAGGATGTACTTCCTCTCTTAAAATGAAGAGCTCAGTGCCTTTCTCTTGAATGGATAACATTTTCAAAAACAGTTGAATGAGATTTTACCCACAATCAGTGGTAAAACTGCTGTCATCTTAAATAAGATGCTTTTAGAAATCCCTCCCCAAAGGATCCTAATTTGATTTGCTTGAGCTACAGTGCATATCTGAACAAGATTTTATTCTTGCATAAAGAATAACTTTTTATAATCAAAGGGCAACAGCAGAAAATCCCAACTAACAAGACCTGATGAGTATTCAGCGAACAGAAATAAGAGAGTAACAGCACTTAGATCAATGCATTTCTGTAAGAAAAAATAACAGACTGTAAAGCTGGTCAAGGAGACATTATAAAAACAGATACACGTTAGAAATCTCATTAGCTTCCACACACCAGAATAATAGGAGCAAATACACAGTGTCAAATACATCTTAAGAGACTAATTGAACTGAAGAGACAATATCTTCCCTTACTAAATGGAAGAAAGGAGCTCTGTGATTGACTGTTACAAGAAAACCCAAATGACACTCACTCAGTTACTTGTTTAGCTGTTAATAAGTACTCCCTGGTGCCTTCCACATGCCACTAGAAGTAAAATGATTTACCTACTTTGTTGATATGAGGGAGAAGTTTGCCCACTATCCTAATACATGCATCTAGAGAGAGTGTGGAGACACAGAGAAGTGGTTTAGTGTGCCGATAGCTCACTGAACTGCACAGCACCTTTATGAGATAAGCATATGGTTCTGTTTCAGAGATAGCTGTATTAAGCTAGGGACTCTGAGACTCTCCTGAAGCAGCAACACAATCACTGTCTGAGATGAGACTAACTTAAAGATTTCTGGTTTTAAAAGAGCTGAGTGTCACAAGAGAAATAACCTGATTTTTTAAAATAAAAAACCTATACATGTATGTCAGAAAAAAACCCTACTCTTTTTCCTTCCCTTCAGAAAACAAAATATTGAATTGAAAAGAAAACCAATTCTTGTAACATCTGACTTCTTTTATTCTTGACTGTCTTAAAGAAAGTATTTGCATGACCAGAGATCTACTGATTATCAAAAGAATTCTTGGAAGACTAGCACTAATAGACTAAAGCAGCCAGCAGGTTTATTAGGAGACGAAAATCAAAAACTTTGGCAAAAAAAGCTGTACAAACTGCCAGGTATTTCTTGGGAGAGAGAATTTCCAAAGTTTTAATACACTCTGTTTAAACCTTGTTTTCAATGTTATCTCCTTCTGCAGAAATCCTTTCTGATCTTTATGCACTACTGCAAATAGTCCCACACACCCATAACAGAATTTTCTGGGATTTCTCACTGTCAAATCAATGGGTTTTTTTGGTTTTGTTTTTCTTTTTCTCAGATAGGCCTTTTCATTTTTTTTCAGCATCAAGTTTACCTGCGAAGATGTTTGTTCTTTGAGTAGGTGTGTGTCAACTCTGTGCTTTGACTCAAAGCTGCATTAATTTCTCATAGACCAGTGATATTTAACAAATTTTTTCTTCAAAGCTTCTTACTGAAGGGGAAAATGCGGCATTTTGTACTGAGACACATGAACATGTGGTTTGAAAAAAAAGGACTGTATATGAAAAAAGAAGTTTTGGCATTGCTCAGTAAGCTCAGTTTCACAAGAAATACAGATCAGACCAACTCTGAGCAATTTTTTATCAAAGGATGAGCTAAAGAGACCTCATTTTCCGTATGAAAATAATTTTCAGTGGGTGAAATAAAATCAGAGCTTTTAGATCTGAAGGTGCAAACAAGTGCTATGCATAAATTCAGGGCTGATTTTCTGCATACCATTTACTTCACAGTGACTACCTCTTTGTCTACAAAAAAAAAAAAACCAAAAACAACCTTGGAAGTCTATCCATTCCCTTCACTGAAGTCAAAGGCACCTCTAAAATCATAAATAAGGATAGTTACTGCTGGACGTTATAAACATGCTGTCATCCTCAGTAATGTGTCTGCAAGTCCTGCCATGGCTTGGGTAGAAGTTTTGTGTTGTTACATTATGGCCCCATATTTTTCAGATCAAGAAACAAACTCTGATCCTAGACTGTAAGCTCTGCCAGCACATTTCTGTAATATTTTGGAGGAGAGAATTATGTTCATAATTTTTAAATCGCACTGCCCAATGTCGGGCATGTGAGCTGATGTTCAGATAGATGGATATAGTCAGATTCTTTGAGATGCTGAAGGAAACAAATACGAAATTTTCAGCCCTGTCCTAAATGCTAGTGCTTGAAGCAAAAGAAGAATTTATCATTTCTTTAGCAGAAACAGAGCTAAATTTATGGTTTGGAGACCACTTAAGTCCCCACAAAATATAAAAGATCCTGAGAAAAGAGTATATTTGATCAATACGGTATTTTCAAAATACTTATTAGATTTCTGGCCATATTAAAAATAAAACCAGAGACTAATACTATGAGATGCAGTCACAAGAAAAAAGCACAACTGTTTCCAGACCCATTCATTCTACAGTATCTCGGAAATAGGCTTCTTAATGAAGACAAATGCAACAGGAGAACCTCAAAGAAATATCTGTTTCCAAAACTGACCATCAGGCAGATCTGTGGTACTCTGGTCTTTAAACCCTTTTCAGTTACTTTCCTAAGAAGCTTGTAAAAGGACCAACTAAATGCTATTAGTAGGATTCATGTGCTCAGGTCAGAGATAACTGTAACAGAGGGGAAAAAACTGCTAGCAGACAATAGCAAGTACTGGATCAACTGAGAGTTTGTCTCCTTTAAGCTCTTTAAGAACACATCAGCTGAGCATCAATAAGGAATAACATAGGTACAGGTGAGTCAATCCTGGAATGGCTTGGCAATGAGCTTGACCTTCAAATAGATATGTTTTTTAGGTTCATACTAATTTTCTCCAATTTTACAGCATTAAAGAATTCTCTAAAGCCAGTGCAGCATCTTCTCTTTACTAGTTATTAACAGAAGAAATATATTAACATGCATAAAGTAATCTGTATTTGTTTAGGCTGCACATAGATACTACAAAGAAATGAAGCTCAAAGTCCAAAAAGCACCCTGCATTAGGGTTTTGCCTGGAAAGTGTTGTACGAGTAGTGGTGCAGAGCCAAGTTCCACAGCTTCTGAACTGGTTAAATCACATCTTTTTTCAGCAAATAAAACGTTTTTGTTTTTCTTCCATAAAGGAAGCATTTGTGAGTCACAGGTTGTGGTTCTAACTTCTGTAAAGTACAAGATGTAAAAAAACATTGGGAATAAATAAAATGTCACTCAGGACATGATTTGATGATTAATTAACTCTGTAAGGCTCTGACTACTGTGTTAAAAGCACCACAGCCATATGACATGAAGTACATACCTTTATGACATAAAGATTTGCTATAAGCTGACTCTACCCCTTAAAAACACCCTCTTTTTGAGGGCTTCATTTTGTAATGAAAGGTTGAACACTTCAGCTGGCATTGTCCATCTGCATCCCAACTTATGAAAGCAGGAGAGCAGGTCTGCTCTCCTACTTTCAGCATAAAGTTGTCCCAAAGGCATTAAGCTGGTATAATTCCAGCATTCCCCTCAGAAACATCCACCCTCAGAAACACTGAGAGTAACACATTCACGTGCCCTGCTCATCCTGAGCAATTTCTACTGCAGGTCTCATCACATGTCAAACCATAGCCTGAGTCTACAGGTCTCCTGTGGGCACTTAACGGAGTGAAACACTGTAGCTCCTGTTCCCTGACCTTATCTTCCTACGGATGTGCCTGGACCAAGAGTGGCTACTTCCAATCCCAGCACACACCTTCAGTACTATTCCAAATAGGCTCACATCCTCAGCATCTTCCACAGGCTGACATTCCCACATGCCATACATTCCTTCTACCCTGGGTTTATGAAATCACATCCCCGGCAGGCTGTGACAGCAGGAATATGACACAATGCTCACGGAAAGTTTGGACTGAAAAGTCTCATATTTTTGAGTTATGATTTAGTGTCACAGGGTTATTCATGGGGTCAGTGGAGATCAAAACCAACTCCTGTACATATAGATGCACAACCATTCAGCTCTAGAATGGAGCAGGCATGAGCACTGTAAACACCTGTCAGTCTACATCATATTGTTTGCAGACCAAAGACCAATGCCAAGTAGAGGATTTTATTAGTGGAAATCCTGCCCCAGACACACTTCCACAGTTCATGTTTCCACAGTAGATGGCTCAGCAGCACTATGCATTTGAGAGATACATGGCCAAGTATCTAAGTGTGAATACAACCAATGCAAGTAGGAAGTTCCCAAGTTCAGCCTGCCAAAAAATAAAAAACACACAGGGCAAAAGAGCACTAAGTACTTGTCTCTGGACACAAAGAAAGGCAAATGATAATACTGGCATTGAAACAAGTAGACATGAATCTGAGGTAAGCTGACTTTAGGTGTTTTCTAATCATCAGAGAAATGAAGTCCTGAGAGAGTTTTTAATCTTGTTTTGCCTTTTTTTCTAAGTTGGGATTTCACACTTTTTTGAAGAATATGTATGACACAGTTCCCTGTGGTCACAACAAGGAGAAGAAAAGATCATCACCAAGGTTCTTTCCAGCTGAAAAACAAAGTTTCATCTGTAAATGTGATGATACAGGCCTTGAACAAACCAAACCCCTTCTAAGTTCAATAGAATCCAAGTGTTTTAAATAAGACAGGCTGAATTCTGGAGTAGCAAATAGTACAAAAATACAATTTCATTTCCATTTCCATTACGGACAGAGAAGATTTCTAAGAATGCTTCCAATGAAGTTATGCAGGAAGGATTAACACTGTGGTCTGTGCAGGAAGAAATCAGCAGTGTGGCTGATTTAATAATGTACTGCACAACTGGGGAAAGTAATTTTTTGATACAGTGTCTGGTTCTGTTACAAACTATGTGTTTATTCTGAGCTGCATTGAAATTCTCCAGTGGAAACTCTTCCTGAATTGCATCTTCCCCCTTGTGCCTGAGGACACGGTGGACACAAGTGCAATTACACATCTGTTTGTGCTAAGTGAATTGCATATAAAACTTACAATATCTTATACTTTGGTCAAAAATGGTCACTACAGCAGCCTAAGAATTTGAACACTCTAAAAACTGCTGTCAGCATAGTAGGTCAAATCTATTTATAATTCTAATATTTAACTGAAATCAAAGACTGCTTAAGGACCTGAAGGAACAAAGCATGCATTTAGAAGGAAGGGAGAGGGAAAAAAATAAAAAAGAAAAAAAAGAAAAAGAGAAAAAGAGGTCATATCTCTTGGAGATATTAAGAGTCCACAGGTCAATGAAAGCATGTGTGTTATGGATTTCATAGCATTTCTAAGGAACAAGTGAAATCAGAAAGCATCTGGGAAATGACATGCCAATGGAGACTAGCTTGTCTGGTACCACATAAAGCATCATATCTGACAAATCTGGCGAAGTATTTGAGAAGAGAATAGAAACAGACAGGTGTGAAGTAACTAAAGCAGATTATTTCACTAAGGTTTACAACACTTGTGAAACTGCTGTAGAAAGCAGGTTAACCAGAGTTAGAGTAAGTGCACAATAGAAGCAGCATTCTTCACTGGATAAAAATCCCAGGTAAAAGCCTGCAAAGACTAACCTGATATTGAAATAACCATGCAGATGTCTATTAAGTTAATCCTACAACCTCCCCAGTGCAACTATTCAAAACCAGTATTCTCCTGTGATACTCCAAAATCTCTTCAGAATTTCTCTTAATGCCCATATGACTGCAGTCAATATCATAAGCTATTTCCAGAGCATTTACCATCTTGCTTTGTGAATGTCAGTGAAATACATATTCATGGCTATGGTAGAGTGCTGAATTTTTAAATGGTTTTCGAAGTATGCAATTACCATTCATTGCTACTACCTTTCCATGAATCACCATTACTGCTCCATAGTTCTGTATTAGATAGCAAGGACAAAAAAGAAAATATCGAGGTAATGATAGAATTATGATTCTACATGAAAAAAATGAAAATAGGAGAAAGAAAACACATACAGACATTGTTCTAGAAAAGAAGATTAAAAAGTAATTCAACTGAAGATTTTTGCTTCAGAGAGAGATGGTGGTAGACAATTGTCACTTAACCTCAGAAATCTAATTAAAATGCTTAAAAAATCAGATGTAAAACACAAGTAATAAAAATGGTAATATGTACAATATAGCAATGGCTAATACAGAAGGATATGTAAATAGTAAACATGTAAAAAACACAGTAAAAAAACTATGCAAAACCTGCCACAGGCAGGTAATTAGAAGAAAATAATATCACAGTTCATCAGAAGACACATACAGAAGTCCTGTTGCGACTAATCCATCTTATTTGAATTTATTAGCCCCTGGGTAACTTCTGTCAAGATGAATCAGCTATGTGTGGAGTCAGCTCCTTGAGATATAGAACAGATTTCTGAAGTTTTCATCTGGTACATGTTACCATAGAGCATCTATGCTCTATGAACAATTAGATGTCCCTGTCTCAATGATGACTGACAAAGTCTTCTGACAGTAGACTGCTAACTGTTTTCACTTCTTTTGAATTTTATGCAAGAAACTAATTTAATTCTTTCAATATCATTAATTTAAAAAGTGCACAGCTTAGGTGGAAACAGACTCAAAGTCATCCAAGTTCACTGTAGCTGTTTAAATTAAATACCAAAATTTGGATCTTAGTTACTGCAGTATTCTTCACATTGGGAAGAAAAAGGTCATACTGTTCTATAGTTAATTCTTTTTTGGATGTGAACTGAGATACTTGAGGGTTGATACAATGATGAAATGAGACAAAGTAATGATCATGATGGTACTCTCCACAACAAGGTGGGAGTAGCACAGATTTGTTGGAAAGTAGAGGTTAACCTTCTAAAAGCGTTTTTGGACAAAAATACTGACAGCAGTATGGGAGAAGATGTATGTTGACATTTCCCAAGATGACCAATCACACCTTCCCTGGAGATTGAATTGCATATCTTCAAAAAGTCTTAAAATCTGCTCATTGTTAAGGAGTACCTCCAAAGCAGCTTGAACAATTACGGAGTCTGTTTCTGAAAATATCTGTAGATATTTTAGGAAAAATAGCAATGATTTGCATATTGAAAAAATTCGTAGAACAAAAATGTCCCTGTGGCAATGAGATCAAGATGTATTTCCCAACACAGTGTCCTAAGTACAGAGTAATACAGAAGTGGCAACTATTCGTAAGATGTGTGAAAGATTTATTCAAAATATTTATTCAGTTAACCTCCTAGACACTGCAAGATCTAGCTCTCAGTTTGATTACAACCAACACTTATGATCAGAGTAAAGAATACACCAGGTATTTAATGTTCTTAGATGAGATTTTGGTCTTTCAAGCCATTCCTATTCTTTCTCAGCTGCTATGAGAAAGGCAGTAACTGGAAGTGAATGGTGTTACAGTTTTTTAAAGAAGTATTTCAATATTTCACAGGAGATCCAAGATATGACACTATTCTTTTAGCTTGTAACCTAGATCTTTTCCAATACCACTCAGTGCAAGTGAGAACTGTGTAGGAATTTCTTCGCAGGGCAGTGCCATGACATTGAAAATGGAGCAGAATACAGCAGCTACCAAAGTCTCTAAGAACAAAAGGGGAAAGACACTTGGGAAAACAAACATTCAATATTTAAGTATTTGAGTAACAGAGTAATAAAGTGAGACTGTGCACTATTTAATGAAGAAGGAGCATGACATTACACATTTGCTGCAGGGTATCAGCATGTATGAAGCCAGTTACCACAGATGAGCTGATGTGCTGGACAGTCACACCTAAGCTGCTGCTCTGTGTGTGCTCCCCCCTCTAGAGTGGCCATCTGTGAACTAGATTTTCTGGAATAGCATTATTCGCCCTTATTCCCCAGTAGAAGTGGGAAAGCCAAGCTGCAAGCTGGCCCTGTGTTATCAAATCAAAGGTCTTAAATCAGAAATGATCCGGTAAGCTGCTCTAATTACAGTAACAGAGGGCATGTTGCATGAGTATTGCACATTGTATTTCTAGTGGGTGGTTTTCCTCATTTTCACCAACTTTATGAAAAAGATGTTTAGGATAAAATAATCAAATCTCAAGAGAAAAGGTAAAAAACATGTGTCCCACACATTACACAACTATTGAAGGTCAAAGACTGTAAACCAGTCACATCCTGAAGCTCTTGTCTGAAAGTGAAAATCTTCCACTGTGAAAACAATTACCTCCATTGCCTGGTAACTACAGCTTTCATTTTGCAGTGCTATACTGTCTTAATGGCACTGACTGATAATTAAACCGATAGGATCTAATTTTCTTGGTATGGAATGACAGGTTTCTAATTGCCTGTCTTCATGCTCTGTCTATTGGTTAAGAGTTTTCTGCTCCTTAGCATGGTGGAAATTAGTCACACTTTTTGTTTCTAGGCTGTTCACACACCTGTCACACCTTTAACTCCTCTTTCTATTTTTTCTCATTGTTCTCCCTTCCTTGTCAGGCTGTGAGTTGTTGAGTAGCTATCCACACAAATAGTTATTGTCTTTGACATAAGCCTTTCTTCAGCTCTCATGCAGAGTGAAAACTGGTGGGCTGGGATGTTGGTTTTGCTTGAAGCAGCTCTTTCTATTTGTTTTCTTAGGAAATCCTCATTAAGAAAATTATCTCAGTGTGCATGTATTTCCCTTTGACCATGGCATTCCTAGCACACATGTCCCTTGATTGCTTTACTTAGCCTCTCAAAGTTACCCGACCCTTTGGTTAGCATTCTGCACTAGGGGAAAGACAAATGTCACTGTAGATAATAGACCTGAGTGTCTTATCTTACACTTTCCATAGGAATTATTAATACTGTAGCAGCAGTACAAAAGCAAATTTCCACCTCTGCCTTCACAGAACTCATATCATAAAATCCTGCTGGGAGGCCTTGCTGTGCAGGAGAAGGGGCAGTAGAAAGTAAGAAGGTCGCTGTGGAAATAGTGTTTACACTGCATGTAACTCACACAGCAGCAGTGGGCACTGGCAGCCAGAAGGGTTTCCAGGGGATGCAGTGCAAAGGCTGTCCCCAGCTAGGGGTGCCCTCTGGGAGCCTGGATCCTGCAGAGCCAGCTGCAATGTCTCCAGCACCACATTTCCCAGCAGGCTCCATTCCAGGCCTCCTCAAACCCTTATGCTGTAGCACCTACGTCTGTCCTCTCGAGATGCAGCCCAGTAGGGAGCAAGGGGTGCAGATACCTAAGTGGTTCACTAGGAACCCAATTGCTGCACTGCAACTCTGATGCTCTGCTGCATTGGGGGTTTTTTTGTTTGTTTGGGTTTTTGGTTTTTTGTTTGAGTTTTCTGGTTTTTTTTATTACACTTTGATCTCCTACCGATCTCAGGAGGAAACTTACATAGAATTTAAGACTATGCTACTTCAGATAAATTAAGAAACAGTACATGAAGTTTTATGTCAACAAGGCGTCAATTCATCTGAGGTTGTATAGCTTTCAGTTCAAAAAAACATAATGAGATGCAATTAAAACTTGCATTTGACCTGCCTCAACTTTCATTTTCTTATACCCTGGTAATAAGTCTGCCTTTCTGCCGCATTTTGCTCCTTCACCTTTCCAGCTTATGATCAGTGATAGTTTATAGGCCTTTTACCTTGCATCAACAAGTGTGAATTGATTTTTTTTACCATTGTCATTGCTGTAACCCAAGTACTTATAAGAAGGCGTATTAGAAGGAAAACTTCAAAAATAATTACTTTGAAAATTAAATCTAACCAAAATATATTGGTTCAATGTGCAAAAAACTCTTCCTGCATTCTCAGGAGCAGATGAGAATGAAAGAGAGAAGGAAGTGCAAATCACAGACACTGGACCAGTGATTGAATTCTGTGCAGCATACCACAACAACACAAGTGATACATCAAAATAGATACAGTAGCAAAACATGCCCACCAGGAAAGGTCCACAATTATAAACAAAACAGAGAACAGGAAAAAATTAAAGTTTTCTGGAAATTTGTTTTATTCCATTATAAATCCACCAATTTAGCTACCAGCATTAACACAGAACACCCTGAAATGGCAGGGGAAAGTATGTTCCACTGAAGACTCTCAGCAGCAGTAAAGTTCTTGTTGACTGTCAGTACAACTGTACTAATCTATTCACATTAGTTTCACCTGATTGCCTGGTTTAATGCAAGACTCAATTACTTTGGGATTAACACAGCAATAAATTAAAATTCTGGAGGGCTGTTCAAATTCCTCTAAGTTTCTAAAACTCTACACCTTCCCACACACCATTTGTCAGTGTAAGAGCTAACTCAGTAGACATTATTTGTGCAATTTTTTTGTGTTCTAAACCACTGCTTAAAAATAGAAAGTGTTGATTAACTAGGTAACTAGAATGGCTTAACTGAGAAAAGTGAAGCCTACGGAAACATCAAATAGCTGAGGACACGGTGTATTTTTTTTTGTTTTGGTGGTGGGGGTTGGTTGCTTGTTTGGGTGAGTGTGTAGGGGGTTCTTTGTTTTCATTTTGTTTTCTTTTAATTCAGGCCACTTTTTCAGTTGTCTGAAATCAGAAGTATGATCTTAGCATCCTTTGTGAAAAGTCTGTGGGTTTAGGTATTTCTAACACAGAAATACAAAGCACTCACTGTGACCATGAGTAACAGCCAGTATTTACATCCCAGTCATGTCGGTGGAGCCACACAGTACAAGCAGTTCAAGCAGTCAGTGTGTGCTGTAGAGTGGCAGGACACAATGGTGCCTCAGCTGTGGGGAAGCAGGACAGGAGCTGCTTTCTGGTCCACATATCATGGTTTTTTCTCCCACAGAAATCAAGCAGGGATGTCAGTACGAGGTCACAACAATGGGCGGCAACAGACAGTATACAGAACCAAGAGCTCAGACATGCAAGCTCACCAGCTGAGATATACCTTTCAGTTACAGCCCATTGGTTTTCCATTGAAAATTCAGGGTTGAAAGGCCTGTTCAGTCCTATAGCAATAATAATTTTGCCATGTGCCATAGCACTTTTGCTAAACAGAGCTAATTGCTATTCACCTTAGAATCTCTATCAGTGCCAAGTTGTTTGGTAACTACATATCTCATCTCTAGCAGAAAGAAATAGTGAAATCACATGTCTTGGCCTGCTTTTTATAAACCTTTTCCATAACTATTAATAAGAAAAACTGTATTTTTTAGGTACTACGTTCAGGGATATTCACTTATATGTACAGTTAATAGAGTGTTATGATCCCTGTCCTTTCTGGCTGCAGGAGCATGTGATTTACAAGAGATAACAGTACATATACATTTATGACCAAAGGAAGTCAGTCAATAAGGGCCAATCCCTCAGTGTCTGCTCAGGAGAAACCTCCATACTTGAGGATATCAGCATTTCTAAAACCAGTCTGCTGCTAGCCAGTCATCCTGGGAGATGCTTTATAAATTGTTAGTGTCATTATAAAGTTAATGAAATCTCAAATAAACTTAAATCTAAATGGAGAAAACAGGTATAATGAGGACAGAGCTGTCTCCAACGAACGAAAAAATTTTGCAGAAGTCAACAACCCAGTATGATTCTCCATGGACCATGCCAATGCAGCAGCACAAATATTCTAACAGCATTGTATCTTAACAAAACAGAAACTCCTTTTTTTGGAGCTGAGCTAAAGTTCATAAAGCAATGAACCATATGCATTCATTGAAGGTGGAAAAGTGACAAGAATAAGGTGGGACATTCTTGTCAAGACATAGAAGCAAGGAACAACCACCACCCCACCCCATGACAGAGACAGCACGGTTGTGGAAACTGCAGAACTGATGACCCACTTGGAAAATTATGTGGCTAATTTTAAAGTTCCTGCTAACACTTCTTATTCAAAAGGTGCAGAAATAGGATCAAAATATAAAGTCAACTTTGCAGAATATGGAGATAGGTCAAGGGAAAAAAATTATTGCTATCTGTTGTCTGCAAGGTGTTGGGTTACCAGACTCTGCTTTACCATGCAATACAAGATATGCACTTGCCATGGACACTGCCAAGGCTGGGAATATTTGTGTTATATAAGTACACTTTGATAAATTAAGTTTGCCTAGTCTTCATTTCTGTTTCTGCTTATAAGCAACAGTCCTTTCTTGGTGCACCAATTTGAGAATGAAATCATATTATTTTGCTTCTTAGATAAATCAGAGTATTCTGTAGTAGTAAAATGAATTTTGTACACAGTGCATTGCAAAATCTCTTTGTTCTGTCAGTTCAAGATTATATCAATTGTATTTTTTATTTCAAGATTAAGTAATCAACTAAACTATTAAACATAGCACTGGGGAAAGGATGTATCAGAATGCCTGAAAGTGTTTTAATTACTCAGTTAGTAAGTTAACAATATTAAATGCACATGGAGGATAAAGCACACAAGAGAAGGCTTCTAGGGAAAAGAAAAAAGTGGTAACTCAGTCACTTAGGTGACATAAAATCATGAGAGACAGCATATGAACAAGGCATCAAAAATGTCATGACTTTGCAAACAGAATAAAAATCTTGAATTTCTAAGAAAAAAATTGCCAAGGATAATATACCTTTATTGCTTTGGTTTGTGACAAGAGTACCATAAATGTTTCTACTTGATATATCAAGAAAATTTCAGTGAGAGGAAAATTTGATCTAAAACATATTATCCTATAACCTGTACAAGACTTAATGCTACCAAAACCACAATCAAGCATAATGTAAGACAGAGATTCCAATGCTTTCTGACTCACCTGATGGCAAAAATTACACATTGTACAGAAGAGCATAATGGAAAAGGATGTTTGTGGAAAAAATCGTTACAGAGAGATGGTCATTATTGCTTTTGGAAGCTAAGCTTCTACAGAAAGTAGCATTTGGAACTTCAGAGGACAGAGTGGCTAAACAGTGACTGGAATCAAAGGTGAGCATCAAAAGAAAGGAAAATTATGTAAAAAAATACAGCTTTTTTGTATTCTGTGAAAACTGGATATATTGTAGATCTGCATTTTTTCACTACAGGGAGGAAGAACAGGCTTAGAATTATTAAATGTTTGGGGAACAGGAACACATAAAACCAGGAATAAAGTCAACATGTCCTGGTCTTTTTCCGCTGTGTCATCTTGTTATACAAGGAGATCAAGTTAGTCAAGCAGGACCTGCCTTGAATGTTCATCTTTTCCTAAATATATCTGTCTACATTCAACCTCCGACCACTGAATTTCATAAGTACTTCTTCAGCCAAATAAAATGAATTCCCAAAGATAAAAACAAAACTCACACAAACCTTCTGTTATTAAAATTTTTTTCATGAGAAATTAAATGTGGCCTTGTAACCATGTCCTTAAGAAGCTGAAACCAGCGAAAATAGTATAGTGCTTTACGCTCAAAGAGGGATTTGTTAGTTGACTCACTGTCAATTTGTTCATTATCTCCAAGGAAAAAAGTGAACTTTTTAACCTTACTTACGTAGCCATGTTTCACTCCTCACAGCATTTCCATCCCTCGTAACTAGGATTATTTCCTAAGATGAGACTTCAAACTGTTCTCACCTGCACAGGGCCTACAGACTGTTTTCTTTGCTCCTCTGTGCTCACCAAAATCCTGTCTAACCTTCGGAAGGCGCCTACGTAAAGGTGGTTGTCATGTCTAAGTTTATTTGGGTGCCTTCAGTGGGCATATCAGGTAGGCTTTTGGTAGTAGGGGACACTCCAGAGCAGGGACAGCTGTTAAGGAGCTGCAGCCCATGGCTAAATCCATTCCGGAGCAGAGAAGTTTAATAAGGAAGAAGCAGCAGCTGAAAAGAAAGAAAGAAGGGGTAGCAAAAAAAAAAGTAAAGTATTATGCATCTACTCCAGATTCCTGAACCACTCCCCACTTTAGATACTGCAAGAGCAGAGGAGTGGGGACTAGGACATTGGGAGGAGAGGACTGCAGGTGAGACAGGCAAAGGGGAAAAGGCATTTTCCCTAAGTGTCTCTTAACTGTTTGCCTTCCTTAGTTGTTAATACCTGAATTAGTGATTATACTATGTTAATCGGCAGTAAAACAAGTAAGTGAAATTCCCTGAGTGGAGAATTATCAACAACAGTGCCTCAGCTGGTGTCAGGGCCCTATTCCTCTCTGTCTGCAAGGCCTAGGAAGGAATTACAGTGGAAAAAAAAATCTATCACCATTTTTGAAGTAAGGATTTCTAGTGGTTTCTCGGTCAATGGACTAATGGAGCATGCTTTGAGTCATTTTGGCTCACATTTAGAAAATATGTGTTTTATTACTAGACAGACTGAATGGCTTCCTTCATTACATTCGAACACCTTCACACATTAACATCACTATCACTTGTCATGTTACCACATGTAGACTCCACAGGTCAAAGTCGTGGATGAAGGGCTTCTTACTAGACTGTACATGAAAGTGCCTGAATCAAAGAGCTGCATTAGTGGACTAAGACCTGTTTATCAAAGTATTTAATACTATGATATACATGCTAGGATAAACAGAGCATGAAGACTCAATACGTGTATCAAGAATACATATCATCCATAGATTAAAGGAATCTGATCAAAAGCTTTGATGAAATCATTATTGAACCAGTGCTTATTTCATAAGAGCTCAACCTTTCAGCCTTTAGTGAGTACAATTAAATGGAGGTTCTGACTAAACAATTACATCCCCTCATTCCTTTCTATTATCCCAGATACCAAATGACTCTGAGTCAAGGGATTTGGGCCGTGGTGGTGATGCTGATCTGCATTTCTGGCCATCTATGTCTTTGCAAAGTGGTACCAGCTTCATTCAGGAGACGTGATTGTGTGAAAGAGCAGTGCAGGGAGGAAGGAGGAATGTTGGGAGGCTGATAAAAACCCTTGCAATACTTTTCACTATCATCTCCTTTCAGAATGATCTCTCATGGCCTAAAACTTCTCTTGCTTACTTTGTTGAATATTTTTAAACATTTAGGCATCTTTATTTGGGACTTCCTTTTCCTTTTGAGACTATTTGCAGTAATATGCAGCACTGTAAATAATGAAAAAACCTTCTCTAGAATTACATGAAGAGTAAAATCAGTGATGTAGCTGCAAGTGTACACCTGTAGGTGATTGCAGATGATTGCACCCATGAGGCATGTGGAATGATTACTAGCTGATGTTACAAAAACCTGAATGCAAAAGGCTCTGTACTGTGTGGAAAGTACAGGTAAGGAGGAAATCTGTACAGGATCCAAAACCAATGAGGATTCTGGCACATTTGCATCTATGAGGCACCCTTTTCAACAGCACCCACATAGACAGCTCTGCCAACATCCTTAGTGTGGCCCTGACAGCAGCTACTGCCATGTTAAATATTGACTAAAGGTAGATCCACATGCAGGTAAACAGTGAGATAGCCCTCTAATGCCCAAGATTTTTATGTTCTTATTTAATTCAACAATTATATTTATGCTTTTTAGTTGTATCAGATGAAAATACTTAAACAAATACAATCAAATTACTTATAATTTTTACAATTAGGGGTGTGTGTTCAGAAAAAAAATTAATTTTTCTCAGTGTTTAGTTCAACTTTTTTTACACACTTGATAATACTGTCATGCTCTCAGCTACACCCTATGAAACAAAACACAGATAGGAAAAATACAAAGAAGAAAAGAATAAAATCAGAAAGACGAAACAGGCCAGCTGTGAATGTATCTGATGCTCTCAGTGGGAGACAAGTCTGAAGGCTGTTCTAAGATGAAGAAAACATCAACCTTTTTACAGAAGCCTGAATCAAAACCAGCTAAGAATTCCAAGAAATAGAAGAGCTTTGCAGTACCACAGAAGAATAGTCAATAGTAAGGAATTGACTATCCTTGCTACCCACATCCACACAGCCAGCCAAGCTTTTCATTCATATCCTTTCTCTTACTTCCACTCAGCCACACAGGTAGTGTTCAAAAAATCTTTCAGGCATCCTGAAGAATAAAAGATTCAATTTTATATTAAAGCTCACAGTGTGCAAGAACAACACCTACTTAAGAAGTCAAGTTCTGTGTCAAACTGTCAAACTATTGGAAAGAGTACTGGGGCTTCTGCTGAGTTCATGAGCAATTTACTACGGAAAGCAGGAACTTCCTGTAGCCTCCCCTCAGGTGGAACCTGAAACAGTTGAAGTCAACTCACCTAGAGGGGGATCTTATTCTTTCCTTACTATTCCTTCCCCCCATTTCAGAACTTCACACACGAAAGGATTTTGGGTACTGGGAGCTTAGCTAATTGGTTCTTGTTTCATTAATTCTTCAGTTTCGTGAACAGGTATGAAATAGACCTCTGTGACTTTTGCTTATAACTTTTCCAGAGGTACTGCCAGAAAGAACTTTCCCAGCTTTTAGTGACTTTACTCCTTAGAGATTAGAGTGGGAAAGTTAGCAATACTAATTAGTGTTTATTTCATTCTACGTGCAATCTGGAAATATGTACTCTGAAGAACAGAGGCATTAGCTGTAGATTACAGGGGCTGATGTGGCCCCTGTTGGAAAAATGATCTTCACAAACATCTGATGTAAGTATCATGTTATACATATTAAAGGGCACAGGCACTTGAGAAGCTATGGCACAAATCTTCCTATATGATTTTGTTGTACAAATGTAGAATGGAGGAAGGTTTTGTAAAGAGAAAGGAAATACTTGATGGTCTACATATTTTAAAAGGCTTTTAAAGGCTTTTAACATTGTTTCACCATGACAACACACAGGAATATGGCTAGGTCACACTGCTCTGTGATGGGTATAAAACTATTTGTTAGGTGTCCTGAACACTGTCAGAAAGGAAGACTGTCAAACAAAGTTCCAGAGACTAATCTTGGTCTATTTCTATTTATTTTTTCACTCTTGATCAGGCTGATAGAAAATAAATGATACTCATCTAATTTCAGGTAAAAGTAAGCTAGAAGGCAGGGCAAGTAATCAGGAGGAAAGAATTAAAACTCCAGAAGATCTTGCAAATTGAAGAAACAGTCTGGAAAAACAAAAGGAAGTATGCTACTCAACAGAGACAAACGCAAGGGTTTACACTTAAAAAGAAGTAAGTAAACAAATAAAGGATGAGAAACAGTGATGGCAACTCTTTCAGTAGGACACAAGGGCTGTAATAAATCAGAAAAACATGAATCACCCGCAACATGCTGTTCTGAAAATGGAAAACATCTCACTGGGATGCGGAAGTTGTAACAGAACTTAAACCCACATAAAATAATGGTTCTACTGGGGTATTCTGACAGTAGTGCATTTCAACAAAGTGGTAAATCAGCCAGAGAAGGTCTAGAGAAGGACAGTAAGACGAATTTAAGGTATGAAATATAAGTCTTATAGCAAAAGACTGAAGCATTTAGAGCCATATGGAAGGCATAATGAAAGATGCAAAAAAGCTTTATATTAAGGTTTTGTCTACGCCAATAGTGAATAAGGTGAGAAATTATGATCTTAAATTGCATAAAGAAGAAAGATTTAGGTTATAGTTTAGGAAAATCTTCCTAAGAGGACAGGAAATGAAGCAACACAATAAGTTTCCTGGAAAGATTATGAAGTCTGCTTATCATCAGAAGGAGACAGCCTAAATTATTTTCACAAGATGGCTTCAAACCACACTTATCAGTAGTCTATAACTATGCTTTTCCTTAAACAATACATACACACTTGCATGGAAACCTACATAAAACAGATAAACAGAACACCTCAAAACTAAAAATACAAAACTTTGGAAATAAATATATTTTATTTATTTAAATAAGTATCAAAACTTACACTATCATCTTTCCAATTTTCATCCTTTAAAGTCAAAGCTATTTATAAGAGTGGGAGCAGGGTATGGCTAAAATCAAGGTATTTTCCAAATATGAAGCTACCTAGTTGGCATATTCACAGTATTAAAAACTCTATTAACTTTTATCTGATTAGGACAGCTTGGTCTTCACCCAGTAATAAAATTGTAAAAATCCCTCCTTTTTTCTTTCAAGAGAAGAAAAAGAACAGAAATTATCAAATTCAAATATTCATAGCTTGTACTTTTATGCCACAAATTAAGAGTAACTAATTACACAGTAGCTGCCAGACTGCTATGCTCTTGTGATTTTTCTAATGATAGATTTCAGGATCCAACAGGACAGGCTGCATCACAACATCTGCAAATGAAATACCAATGAATGTACAATAAAATGGTATAATTACTCAGAAAATATATTTATTTCATTACTTACCTGTTAATATGCAAAGGTATATCACAAAATGGATATTTATAAAATATTGATAAACTTGCTGATTATAATCATGTTTATAACACTTCTAATTTGAGGAAGCTTATTAAACATTTTTGGGAAAGCTTCTTTGTCTTACCCAGTATTTTAAAGTTAAATAATCAGCCTTCAATTGAGATTCAATTTAACTTCTGGCTACTGTACTGAGAGGTGTTATATCCTGGTTACATATTTCTAGACAAAAACAATTTATCAATTAAAAGTCTCCAAGGTCTGTTAGCAATCTCTGACCTTTAAAATGCAACACTCAGAAATATATATTGATGACGCATAGGACTGTAACTCAGGAGACCAGAGTTTCAGTCCTGTTTTTTTGACCAGTTTTGAAAGCATCCATCAACAAATTGCTTCACCTGTCTTTGCCAACCTGCCCCCATCATTAAAAACAAACTGGTCTCCTTTATTAAGCACTTGGGGTCTCATTCAACTCTTCTACCCATTGAAGCTTGTCTAAGACATTGCAAGTACTTTTCCCTGGTGACCAGGCAGGCAGCTAGAACAACACCCTTCAGTGCCACAAATAATTTCACATGTCAAGATAAGAAGAGTGATTGCAATCTGAGGCCTAATTATTCTGGCAATGCATCTATCTCACCCACCTCTCCCAAACTACCTGGAACTACAGAACTTAACTGTGGGTGGTTTTAGGTTCTAGTGTGAACTCAACCCATGTTCATCCAGCCATGGCAGTAAATCCGAAGGTTCACTAAGACATCAGAAAGGATTATACTTTTAGATCTACAGAACAAAAAATTTATATAAAATTTGGTACTATCAATAGTGATATTCATCTAGCAGTACTGGTACAAATGGTACCCTTCTGACTCACAGGGGGAAATCAGATTTTTCTCCCTTTCTCACAAGAAAAAAGAAAGGACATAAATGGCAGGTTTTGTTCAGAAATTATTTGGTATCACAGAGTACTTGCTGTAGCAGGACTCTGAGACTTTCTTGTAACTCTGGCTCATTGTGTATATTTAGCAACCTGAATATTCAGGAACCAACCGAAGCAGTTTCAGCTGTAAAGGCTTTCAGTACTCAAAAAAACTTTTTGGATTGCAGTCATTAAACCTTTTCATTACTTTCAAATTCAGCTGAGGCCAGGATAACAGGCTGGAGCTCAAGCCAGGGAAAAAAACAAACAAAAAAAAAAAGCTTAGCAGACTCAAAGGGATGCATCAGAAAGAATTCAGCCTGTGGGTATGCTCTATCATCTGAAGGTACTTCCCTACCTTTTCTGAAATGAAAATTTACAGCTGCAGGCTCCTGTTAGACCTCTGTCTGTTAAATAAATGTGAGATAACCACAATGTTCTGACAGAGTAACTGCATATTTTCCATTTGGATATGGATCTTGCCACAGCTGCCCATGCTCTTGCCACCTTTACTGATTTTGTGTTCTACACTGATTTCCTTATGGAGATGGCACAACACATTGCAGCTGTCAGAGGATGTATTCTCCTGGTAATTGCATTATTTTGCACAGAATGCAAATTGCACCTGTATTGCAAAATCTGCCTGACTCTCAATCATTTGTCTGGCTGATGTTCAAATTTACACAGTTTGGATCAAGATTGCCACAGATAGACAATATCATTTTTCCTCCCACCTTCTCCCTAGTAACAAGATAATTATCAAAGTAATTCTGGGTGGGGTTTTTTTGCATGGGAATTACTACTAAAATTAAACAAACAGAAGGAATTTTATACTCTAAAATGAATCAAAAATAAAACAGAGAAATTAGTCATTGTATACTGGTGATAATCAACAGTTGACTCCTTTATAAAGGTATTGTTTTAAAGTTATTTAAATCCTGGGATCCCAGTCAATGTAAAAATATATCATAACTGCAAAACAAATAGTACAGTTTCTCTTTCTGGCATGTGCTCCACTTCAGTAGAATACTGATTGCACTTGATGTCTTTTCTGCACAGACATGAACTATCTGTTCCATTCATTTCAAAAACATTTTTAAATGGATACTGAAATGGATTTTACCAATAGGACAGACCTATCTCATTAAAGCCACTGTAGCCCAGCTCTTGCCTGCTTAGTCCCAGATCTTCAAGGTCCATGCATTTAAATCCAGGCGGGCACTGGTAACCTTCTTCTAGCTCTCTGGAACAGTGGGTGTCTGGGATAGCTAAATTATTCCAGGTTACATTTCTGTGGAAAATACAAAATTAAGTTGTTACATAAACTCAGCCCACAGCAAAACGAAATATTTGAAAGTGAGAGGACTAAAGTGAAAAGTTCATCAGCTGTTATTTTTACTATCTGATGTTCTTTGGTATACACTATTTTCATTAATTAAGCACTTACTGTAAAGGGCAAGCTTACACTCTCCTAAAACTTATGTAATGGCAGTACAGATACCAAAAGCAGAAATTTCATACTAATGCCTAGAGACCCCATAAAAATGGACACTCCAAGAAATGGAAGAGTTAACATTCAGCTGCTTCCACTGCTCTTTAATTCAATTTGGACACAATATTTCAGGCTTCTTTGCAGATCATGAAAGTGTGTTCACCTGCAATCAACACTATGACTTTGACTTACAAAGGCATTACCTGTGCTTGCTTTGACAGCCTTTAAAAGGATCGTTGTGGATGACTTGTCAGTCACCTGAGTATGTATTCAGCTTCTTGTAACTTGGTCAGGCCAGGTTTCCACCAAGGATGAAGGGTCACAGGAAAGAAGTCAAACCATAACATTTGTAGTGCAATTAGTATCTAGGCACTGCTGTGACTGAAACATATCTGATTCACTTCTACGTGAGTCCAGTAACGATTTTGTAGAAGAGGTGAAAAAGTTTGAAGTGGTTCAAACTGATTTGGGTTAGTGACTGTAACATTTTAAAATAGAAAGATAAGACACAAGGGCCAGTGCACCAACACCATGTCACAGTGTTGATCATTTTTTACTGTTGTCAGAGGCTGAGCATCACTTGTTTTCCCAGTTTTGCTGGCAGATGTGGTTGAGGTGCTGGAGGCTGTCACACTGGACCACAATGAAAATTTAGATAGGCTCAGCATTAAGGGCCATAGAAGCTAAAAGGAGAGGGAAGACAAGTAGACAAGTTTGTTGCTCTCTCTTCTACTTAATATATGCCTTTGGCATGTACACATAAAAATTGGATATCTAAGTGGGTTATCTATCTTCTTCAAAGACAAGAACAAACAAGGCTCCAACTCAGCTGAATGGGCACACAGCTAAGCAACACCTGTTTTTCTCCCTCCTTTTATTCTCTCCTCCAGCATATGAAAATCCTGATTTTTGGTTCAGTCCTAGGGCAATTTCAACTCAGAATTGAAAAGCTAATACAGTTCTGGACTGAGAAAAAAAACAGTCAATAGCATTTTCCATTCATGTTCAGGTTGATTTCGATTTCCTTGTTACAGCAAAGACTTTTGACATAAAAACACCCAAAATTATTTGCTGAAAAGATACCAAAAAAAAAAAAAATTGTAGTATTCATCCCTATTACCTGAGGCTTCAACTAGTGTCTTAGAATACATAATTTTAATTAATCTTGCTTGTCCAGAGAAAATGTGAAACTTTTCAGCCTGCCCTTTAGTATAATTAGCATCTTATCGTTCTTCTGAAAGTCCTTTTCCTTTAATCTAACTCACGGATGCATTTTGACAACAAAATTGGGTGAACAGAAGTTCTAATTACTTTACTTTTATTGCTTTTATGCACCGCATGGACTAGCAATACATTAGTTGAAATCTGACAGCGGGAAATCAAAGCTTCCTACAAAATTTTTCCTAGTTAATTATAAATGCAGAGAAATAACTATTGTTGCATCTATCCTGTAGTCATTTCTTTTTGACACCAGAGAGACATATATGAATACATGGATGCACACACAGACATGTGCAGTTCCAGAAGGAGTTTTAAAGAACACCCTAAAATTTAGCAATGTGCATAACTAAAAAGACAGACAGATACAAAAGCATATGTGTATTCGTTTCACTTTTGTAAACATGCTCAGCACATGTCACTTGTATTCAAAAATTAATCTGTGCACCCTAATTCCTTTAAACTAGAAGATGCTAATTCATGCCCAGTTGTATGCTTTATGTTAGATTTATGATACTGTCATCCAAAAGCCATTATAATACATAGGATTAACGTAAAACAGTATTCTACATGTATTTTTAGAAATTAAAATTAATTCATTGGCTCAGGCAGATTCAGAACCTCAGTTACTGGTAGCTAATGAATTTCACATTATGGTTTGCATGAGAAAATCCCTCAAATCCCAAGAGCCAACAGGATGAGGGCATAGTATTAAAAGCATTGCTGGCTCAATCACTGCAAAGCAAAGCATTCATTTTAAGTGCTTCATTTGCACCTAGATATTTTTTAATTTAACATCCTTCTAAAGGAAAATGAGAAAAAAAAGCTGTGTCAATGCATTGAATAGATTTAGGCTAAAAAGGAAGAATCTCTGCTTACAGTACATGTACAGATACAGGACTTTTTGGATCACTGTAACTTGGATTACACTTCCAAATTGTGTTCTGCCTCAAGACAGTATATAAGCACAGACTTGTACACATGGACTAGAGAATATTACATATCTAGAAGTGACTAGAATATTACCACACGTTTTCAATATAAGATGATTTAAATGGTTTTGTTCCTTCATAGGCCATATTCAATATCAATTAAGTACTGAGATACTGATTCAGCACATAGCTAGTTTTAAGCATCTCAAAAGTTCAATTAGGCAATATGTTCAAATGTCTTGCTGAAAAGGGTGCCTGGATAAATTTATGAACAAGAAATAATTCATCTCAGTAGACCAACTGAATATTTCTGTGCAGAATATTCAATGTCTATGGAGTGCAGCATCAACCCAACAGGTGAGCTAAGAAATTAGTTCTCCACAGGAATTCCAAGGATGCAGAAGAAGATAATTAACTCCACATTGTTTGATAGGCATCCTTCAATAACAAGGTTGTTGCAAAAGTCTCAAGACTGTTACTCTGACTTGTTCTTAAATGCTTGAAGAATATTGTGACTACATACATACTTATGTACACCACTGGAAGACCCTGAATTGATGTCTCTTGGGAGAACAGTGCCTGTTTACCATGGCATCTGTTGTTACAAAACTGGTCTTTCAACCACCATGTATTTATGTGAGAACAATCTCTCTTTTAGCATCTTCTCCTTATTAGAATAGTTCTTCAAAGAGAGGTTTTGACACCTTAAGAGACAAATTACCAAGGTAGCGTCTACCTTCCTGTTTTCTGTTAGCCTGATGTTCTCTGCTGAAAATAGAAACGAGGAAAAAAATTTTTTTTTAATTTATTGTGGTATTCTATTAATTTTCTAAGATATCCCTAGAAAGCCATTCAAAATTAGCAAGCTATTCATGTAGTTTCCAGATCAAGAAAATTTTATAAAATCCAAACAAACAAAACCTAAGGAATATATTTATTGATAAGGCAATAAAAAATAATTTCAAATTGTTGATTAGGTAAAGAAGTTAGTAAGTAAAAATGACTAAGCTGGAGCTGAAGAATTTTCTATATTTGTTAAAAGGAGCCCTATGTCTATCCCTGTACAAAACCAGGCACTGCCCAGCTGCTGACTGAAGAGCTACTGCACGTTAAAAATACCATAGCAGACATAAAAAAATGGCTGGTAGATCACAAAGCAAATAAGTAGCAACTGTGCAGCTTCCAAAGAGGGAGCAATACATTAACTGGGGTGTCAGAGGAATTGGCTCTGTGTTCTGCGCTATCCATTTTCATTAGGGACCTGGGAGACCTTATGAACCCAGCTTTATCAAAATCACACCAAGCATATGATGAAGGATAACAAAAACCTTTGAGAAAAGAGAAAGATAATGCAGTTCTGAAGACTTTAAAGGTTATTCTCAACAAGTGTGATTTAATGTCAAGTAATGAATTCAGAAAGTGATAGAACCTAAACACAAAATGGACACTGCTGTATAGAAAGTACTAATACAGAAATAAGCTTAGATCAGATGATTGATAGGAAATTTTTCTTTTAGATATCAAGAATTTATAGTTTTTTCTTCTGCTAGATGTCTAATTCTGAACATGCAATTCTGGAAAAAAAAATCCAGTCCCATATATTTCAGAAAAAAAAGCTTCTGCTTTGCCATATTGCCAGAAAACATGGGAAAAGCAACAAGCTGGTGAGACTCTAGCCATAAACTTAAAATAAATCCAGAGAATTCCATGGTACACAGAAAGTTGTTCCTGAAGCTCAAATAAAATGGATGTTGGGCTAGGATCTCTCAGTAAATGCCTTCTGATCAAGTAATACTGTGTCTCTACATTGACTTTAGACAAGTTATCTGATGAATATTAATACATTGCTCTCTTACATATATAGGTCAAAGATATCTAATTAATTTCTTTTTTCTGAAAATCAGGGTCGTCTACTACCATGAAACCACTGCACAATTCTACACAACTATTTATAGTCCATGAACTTATTTTTAAAGCTTTTAATTCTATCTTATATCAGCATTTTATGAAATGAGATGTAATTGACAAGATTAATTCATAGTGGGAAAGTAAGGTCAGCAATGTCATGGGCATTTTGATTTTAACAACGTTTTGGTGCCTTTTTTGAAACAACAAAATATAAAAGCAAAATATGTATAGATGTATATTGATGATAACAGAACCTCTCAGGTCACAAATCTAATATAGCAAATGCTAATTCCTAGGGTAGCAAATAAAAGCTTCTTTTTCACAAATTCCTTTTTGAATCATACAAAAGAACAGATTTTCACATCAAATGCAGAACAAGTTGTTTAGTCACCAACACTTCACATTCTAGGTTTAAAGCTCCCTCCCACAACTGAGTCCATGCAAATAGCCAAGACTTGTAACTCAATTTTGTTTTCCTCACACTGATTACTGGTGCCTTTGGGATGCCTCATGGTAGTCCTCTTTAAATTTAGATGCTGATCTAGGATGTTGCAGATCTCTGAGAGCCCTGTGTCCTACTTGAGTGTCTTGGATACATCACTAACACCAAATGCCTCCACATGGGTAACCCCATCAAGTTAAAAACACTTAAAATTAAAAAAAAGGCACTGCTATGATCAGCCAAGTCATCAGCCTTAGTTTGTTCTCCCCTTACACCACCAGCCAGTTTTAGAGCACATAACCTTGTTCTCCAATCAAAAGACTTTCCTTAAAGAAGATAATTTATAGAATTAAAAAGAAAAAAAATACTCATGGCATAACAAAAATTAATGGCTGTAATTTTATTCCAATAAAAATGAGAAAATCTGTGATTAAGATTCTTATGACAATATTATACCATTGTGCAGAAGGGAAGTTTTAAACAAATTTTTTAATTAGAATTTATCCTCTTAAAAGGTCAGATAGTTCATGGCAACTACTATACACCTGCTGATATCATTAAATAGTCAAAAATATTAAAAAATTTTTTAGTATTCCAAGTTACATTTGCTTGCAGAAACTCTGGAAACTTGAAAGACAGGAAGCCTAGATGGAAAATTGCTTGCTTTTTAACCTGATTCCTTGTAAAAAAATGAAATGGAGAAAGGTTGCAGTTTATTTGTTGCTTAGTGAAAAGAATTAAGCACCTAGGCAAATTTCCTTTTAAATGTGTCTCTTCTTCCCAAAGCCGTATCTTAATTCTTACTGTGCTCACCCAATCAAGTCCATTTCCTCCTGTGGGAAACGCTGAACCTACAACTGCTATTAACAGATGGTTCCTAGACTGCTTCCCTATACTAGTGCTCTTTTTACAGACCTAACAATAACAGCTGCTCCTGCACAATTGTTAGAATAATAATATTGTGCTATAATAATTGTAACAGCTTTGTTTCTATCATGAAGTTTTCTATTTACCATTTTCATAATTATTACCCCATTATGACCTCAGCTTCACAGGGACAATATTAACAAAAAAATCACTGATATTGATATTTCTAAAATTTGCAGTAGTAGTTTATCATTATGATTGAGCATAATTTTTTCAAAGTGCACTCAGTGTGAGCAAACTCTCCTGTCACTGAAGTTAGACACATATATAATTGTTAACTTCAGTGACATGGCACCATACTGCAGTTGAGTTCTACTGATAGATCTCATGCACAAAGATATTGCAACTTAGAACCATGCTGCTGGTGGAGTCCTTAGAGGCTCTAGAGAATCCAGTAACAGTGGTATCCAAAATCACTGGCCATCATCAAAGAAATTTCAGAGAGTATTCCTCTGGTTTAAGGAGTACAGATTTGTCTAGGCACAATTCTTCCTCTCATATTTCATAATCCTAGCATTACCAAGGGTAATTTTTAAATGTTATGTTTTACTTTTAGTCAAATTTAAATCTAAAGTCATCATGTACCATACTTACAGAGCCAGTTTCCTGTTTTTAATCCAACAACAAAATCTGTGTTATCTTTTAAACTGTAAGTGTGTAAACTTCATCCATATTTAATGTTTCTGATAATTATATCTGTAATTATAACTATAAAGCTTTCAACCCTTTCTGGTAACAGATTTTCTCTTATATCTATTCATTATTTTTATCACATTAACAGATAATATAAGGCATGCTTAAGGACTTATGGTTTTACAAAAAATATAAACACAAAGCTTAAGCTTTGGCAACATTTCATATTTTATATTTTAGCTTGGCAAACACAAGTTCTACTAATCAAGAATTAGTAACTGAAGAGAATATCAGACAGCATCTGCTGGGGATAATTATATTCAAGTCAACAAGCCCAAATAACTGAGGGCATCTCTTCCATTAATTTTTAATAAATCTTGAAATAGCAGGGAAATTCCGGAAGAATGCTAATGTGCCATTAATTTTTAAGGAACAAGCAGCCCAACTGCTTAGCCTGATATCAACAAAGACAAAAGAAAGAGCAAGCTGATAAAATGTCTAATTGGTAGAGGAAAGAACATTAATATAATAAGTGGCAGCCAGAATGGATTTAGAGAAAATAATTCTCATCACAGTAACATGATTTTTATAAGATTACAGATTTGTCAGATAGAATTGCCTAGCTTAGACATTGTAAAGCAATTCATTCAGTAACACATGACTGATTAAAAAGTTGGCACTATATAATATCAATAAAGCACTAGCTAAATGGGCTGAAAACTGATTAAATGACATGTCAAAAAAATTCTTGCCAGTGAAACGATCATCATGATCTGCCAGAATCAATGAGGGAGAAACATATAAAATTAAGAATAGAAACATAAATAACAACACGAACAAGGCATTCTAACAGGTTATCAGAATTACTTGGTTACCTTGATACAACAAACCAAAATGTGCTTTAATACAGCCAAATGCAAAGTTATAATGGTAGGATCACTGAAAGCAAATCTTACAACCTGTGGCCTATAGATTAAAAGGGATAAGAGGATGGAAATACTGTATGATAGAATACAGACGCCACATAAAAGTTTGAGATGAGGGGATATAATAAGGCGTTCTGTCATATTGATCCAAATAAAATCGTGGCAAGAAAAAGTTAGTGGTTTCCCAGACTATACGCACAAAGTAATAATGAATTGATGTTCCTCTCTGTATGACATTCACACAAATTAAGATTAATATTTCATACATATTTTTGATCACAGTTTAATATTTGAAAAACTGAAGAAATCATAGAAAAAAAGTGAAAATGAGAACACTGATTAACATGGTTTGCAGTAAAAGACCTAAAGAGCTAAATAATGTTAGTTTATTAAAAAGCATATTGAAAGGTGCTTCAATTGTTGTAAGTGGATTCACACAGAGAAAATACTAAGAATTAAAGGTCTTGGTAATCTGGCATTAAAAAGTATAACAAGAATCAAAAGCTAACAGTTGAAGCCAGACAAATTAAAGTGATGAATTTGGAACATTTTTTTTACAGTGAAATGGTTTTTGTAAGAAGTAAAAAGTTCCCTTGCTTATGACTGTTATTCTGCAAACTAGTCAAGAATGGATACACACCTAGGAGATACACTGGAGTCAGACACAAGCTATAATGTTCCATAGAAGTGAAACAAATTGAGTATGACTACATGATGTAATAGTTACCTTCTATTTTAAATTCAATATATAGATACTGTAATATTTTTCTGATGCTAATATATTTTCTTTCAGTAATTTTTCCCAAGGCATATGGTGTTTTTTATACCTTGCAATTCAGTTTAGAACTTTTATTCACTATTTATTTGCTCAGTTGCAGGCATTAGTATTGGGGGTTTTATTGCAAGTTTTCACAATCCTGTAGTATCTAAGTTGGATTTTGTGGACAGAACGTGGAGATTCTTATTCTTTTGGCCAATTTTATAGGAAGAAAATTGTTTACATGTTTATTCAACAAATTTAGAAAAGTAATGGTCTTACTTTCTTCTCCCACCCATACTCAGTAAGAAGGCATCATTACGTCAGACTGCCTATTACATGAGGCAGCAATATGGAGTGAGGTTAGTTAGATTTGATTTTGACTGTAGTATTTTTTCATTTCATATGTGACCTATGTCAGGGTCTACAAAATGTACCTTTGATATTCATTCTATTGCTACTCACTGCACAGGAATTTTGAACAGATTCAGATTAAGCCACCAACCTTATCTCACACTTCAGGATGAAAAATTCAAAGGTCCAACACCTCTTCGCTGAACCTCTAGAAGCTCCACAAGTAAAGACTGGAGCTCTGATGTCCTGACTTATCTTACCTCATTTTAGGCAGTGAAGACAGAGACTGAGAAATACATCTCCAGAGGTTCAAGGTCAGTGAGTTCATCCACGCGCTCGAGACACCTTTCTCTCTCTGACAGCCAGAGAGGAAATTCAAGGCATTTAGTTTCCTAGCACAGGTCCTAACAACAAAATCAGATGATTCTGTACTCATGGCAGATCACTTATGTACACAAAGGCAATGGTTTCATTGCCCAAATGAGCACAGGATGGTTGCTGCTACTCAATAAATTTAACAAGCTATTGATTTGATCACTTGTTACTAGCATTAGAGGAAATTAAATTCAAATCACTCAGCCATTACCCTTCAAAGTAAAAAAGTCACTGAAGTTCACCACAGAAAAATGAGTAAAAGAAGAACTGTTTCCTATGAACAGTGCTGAAATGTACATCCAGGCACTAGAAAGCAAAGCTTAAAAAAGAAAATTTCAGAACTTCCAGTATGTATTTGTTTATAAGATAGCATGCACAAACAATATTATTTTGAAATTCCATCAAATTCCACATGACATAACAACTCTATGACACCCCATTTTTGTGACTGCAACAATCCGTCATGAGGGAGCTGAACTCAAATGGCAATTGCATGATATGTATGCTAATGCAAAACTTGTTTCATAGGAATCAAAACAACATGAATTAATGGCATTCACACACCAACGGAGGCTGTCATTCTAAGTGCTAATATACAGGAAATAAACAGGAAGAGTTAAAATCAAATCTAGCCAGCTTGTATGAATCTGCATGTCACTGAGGTATATTAAATTAGACTTATTTACAAGTTGAAGTGATCTGATACATGTAGTACTATAACAATCCAAGATAGTATTTATTTAGAGAATTTAAAAGAAAGAGTAAATGACATGTCTCTTATCTTTTAAATTGAAAAGTTATGAACTGAAATGTATGAAAAAATATAAGCTGAAGACTGTATCCAAGTTGATTTTTAAGTATATTCAATACCACTTAAAAAACCCCTAAGGTTACACATCAGACTTCTCTAGATGAAGTACAGAAAGATATCTTCTAAGGTATGCATCACCCACACAACAGAGTTAGCTACGACCAGTGAGTGGGGGAGGTTTTCCTGACTCTTTCTTAGGACCACTGCACCATGCAGTTATCCCTCTAGACTTTTTCCTTAGGCACAAGACAGGGTAATCTTCGGCATGATAAAAAACACTGTCCTGAATCCAAATATTAACTGCATGCAAAACAAATTCCTTCCTACAGCTTGTGTTGCAAAGTGTCAAGACCATACCCAGGATGCCTTCATCAAATGCACTTACACATACCAGTCACTAACATCTGAAATGGCAGGAGATGTCACTTAGCCCAGCAGAAGGGGCTGCTACTACTGAGCACCTAAGAAAAAAATTTCAACATCATTCAGCTAGCTCCAAAAGGGAACTATTTAGCATTTGGTGACTGGCCACCTGGCTGGGCCCATCTGTCACAGCTCTCACTTTACCTGGGAGAAAGCAGCTTGATATCTCCATTTGATAGCATGACTGCTACTCTAGGTAGGCAGGAAGACTTACTGCCAAAACTGGATTGCTGTTTTAGCTGGTGAAAGGGCTTCTCTGTAAGGGCATTACAGAGAGCAGTATCATTAAAATATGCAGCTGCATACCTACAGTAAGGTCAAATAATTTTTTCAGTGATCTGAAATATTGCTGTGTTTCTAAGAGACCCAAATGTAAAATCCCAAACTGGTCTAGCCTTCAAGCCTACAGGCTACCTCCTGGTCTAAAGAAAAACTAAATGAGGCCTTGAAAGTCTGTAACCAAAGCTTTGTCCTTTCAAATATCAGCTGAAAAGCCCTTCTCATTAACCTGCCAGGTAGAAGGTGTACAATAAATTGGTCTGGATTGTAGTTTTAATATTGCCGCTGGGCAATTTCCATGGCAATCAAGAAAAGAGGCAGATAGCACAAAAGACCAAACTGTAACAGGTAGTAACTCTTGCTCCTGCTGCCTTGTAAACATATTTTACATTACTGGAACCCAAAAATTAATAATAACACTTCTGATAGTAAGAAGCATATTTTGGTGGGAGGTTTGGATATTCCATGTGGGATAGGATAAAAATGAAGTTGGAACATTCCAGAATAGGCCCTACTCCAAAGTTTGTACATAAAGGGAAAGAAAACAATTTAAACTGCAGGAAGCCACTCTCTCACTCCTATCCTTATGTATGATTGTTCTACTCCTGCATCCACAATCCTCCTCACTCCCTATGTGTCTCCCTTTAGAAGAGATGTCGCAAAGGCAAACAGCTCTTCAGACGCCCAGGATAACAATACCTGACTTTCTGTTGTGTCAAGAAGGACCACAAGAAATCACAGAAAAATAAGTTTGGATATGAACACTCAACAGGACATTAAATATAGGTCTCTGCCCCAGTCTGTTTCCACCTTTCCCAAAAGAAGTTCCCACAGCCTGTTTCAAAGAACCTCAGGAGTGAAACTGAGAGCCTCTAAGAAACAAACAGGTGCAACTTTATCCCTACCGCTACAATCATATTTCCTAATACCCTATCTAACATGAAATTTTCGTCCTGAAATTTCATACATGTACTTCTTATTCTAGTAGAAGTACAGAGAGGCCAGATTCCTTTACTCTGTGCAAAAGTGCTTATCCATTCAAAACCTGTGATATGTGCACTATTTTTTTTTTAAGTTACCTGCTGAACTCTCTTTGTCAGCTCTGCTCTCTCTAGATGTATTTGCCTCCTTTAGACTCTCTCCAGATGATGCCTGTATGTTGTATGATACTTCAATTATATATTTTTACAAGAGCACAACACTGTTGATCTCTCTTCCTCCATCATGCTCCTAAATCACTTTATTAAGAACTACTTTTTCCATGTCACTCACTATGTATTTGTACGCCTGGTTTTTCCTAAGTGCAGTATATTGTTCCTGCTGCCTTTCATCCAACTTTTCAGAGCATGTTGTTAATTGTTCAAGATAATTTTTATTCTAATCTTGCCATCTGAAACATGTGCAGTCCTTCCCAACCTCACATCATCCTTAGTAAGGATAAATGTATTCTATGTGCCACCATGCAGGATGTTAATAAAACTCCAACAAGCATATGGCAGACTTATGTGGATTCCCACTCTTTCTGTTCTGACACTAATACCATCTCACTGAGCATGTTTTTAAAGCAGTTTTGAACCTATTCTATGATTTTTTTCACCTTAACCATGTTTCTCCCACCAGCTTACAAGAATGTCCTGTGAGACTTCTACAAAGCCTTTCTAAAGAAATATGACATCCACTCTTCTCTCCAATTCACATGGCTGTTATCCTGCCATAGGCAATTATATTTGTTTGACATGGTTTATTCTTTACAAATCCATATTAGGTCCTACTCATTTGTTTTCTTCCAATTGCTTACAATTTTTTTGTTTGTTTATTTACCACAGAATTCTTTCAGGGATAGAAGTTAAGCTTACAGTATTCCAGAAATAATTCCCTGGCTTTTCTTATCCTGTCTCTTATCCCTTCCTCCTTTTTTAAAACTTCTGTTTTCCTGCTTCCCACCCACCCTCCACAAGTTCTCAGAAATAATAAAATAGCTGAGATGATAGCTTCAGTCTGCTCACAAATATATCTGGATGAATATTCCAGCATTTCCCAGGCTTTATGGAATTCCTTTAATCCAAAGGATTAGGAGAAGAATCAAATTTAGGCATCATATTTCACTTCCAGTAAAAAATACAAAACTGAAAGCAGCCACCTGGTTTTCACAACAGTATATGAAGTAGATCACTCATGGAAACAGATCTAAAACATCATGGAAACAGATATCTTTTAAAATTTCCTTCTCAATATTCCTTATAAATGTCTGCACATCTAGAAGTGACTCTTTTGCACAGCATTTCAAGTTAAATGTACTGCTCAGCAATAACTGCTGTCTAACCTGTGAATGTCAGGACATCCACAGCATTCTCTATTAGTTGCCTGGTTTCTTCTTCCAAAATAAAGAACAGAACTTTTCCAGCTTCCTTTACATTTAACACATCAAACACTACCCAATCACCTATCAGGCAGACTCAGTGGAGATCACTCTCGGGATTCTGGTTTTCTGGGGATGTCTGGTCTTTCCCTCCATTTTGTGATACACTGGAGGATGTTATGACTTCTGGCATCCTGGCCTCCTGCAGGTTTCCTGTGGAAAACTAAGTACTCACCAGGCCTTATTTCTGTACAGCAATTATCAAGTAAAAATCTTGTGGCTAAATATAAAATTTTCCTCACAGCAAAGAGGAGATAAGGCAGTTATGTTATTCAAATTCTTGTATTTATAGTGAGCAAATTTCCCAATAATCTATAAAATCTACTCCATTTTACTCAAAGTTTCCATTCCCCCCAAAAAAATCCCATAAAGGTACACAACCTGAGAAGAAACTCAATCAGCTTCGATATCTGCACTGAGACAGGATATTGTGTAAACCTAAATGGCTCCAAATCTTAATACAGACAAGTACATGTCATTACTGAGCCACCAGGAGCTGAGGGAATTGGGTTCTCATCACTCCTTCCTAGACCATCATTAATTGGTCGCCTTTTTGTTTAAAACTGAGCTGGATAAACAAAAACACTGTAAAATCTGTGTTAAGTGAATCAACACTGTAATTTCTTTGGATAGCTGTCTGTACAACAATTTTAATAAAAAATAGGATTTCTGCTCAGAAATCACATGCCCTCTGAAAGTGATGAGATCCCAACTCCTGAAGACTCCTTCCCCTGGGCACCAGTACTTGTCACCACATTAGCACCCTCTTCCACTCTCTTGTCAGGATTCCATTTAAACTGAGTTACTTCCCTTTTTGACTGCATTTTAATTGGTTTTGCTTGGGGTCTAAACAACATCAGGCCTGGAAAAGTAAGATTTTTCCCATTCCTCTTGTCCCTGAGGAGTTTAGATTAGAGACATGTTACCAGTAAGAGAGATTGTGAATAAATCCCAAAGACAATATTAAAACAGTTCTGGTTGTTCACTAAAATCAATAAATTGAAGTGCTCTGTTAAAGAAGTCCTGTTATATTGATTTTTTGAGCTTGGTCTTTGATTTCTTTCCTTTCTCAGAAACCTGATTACTCATTCTTACTTTCCCACTGCTGATGTAAGCCAGTATCTCAAATTCCTTTTGTTCCTTTTAATTGTATTTATTTCCTCTATTAGATATTGTGGTGAACTTTCAGCTCCAGAGTCTTTGAAGCTGTTTTCTGACATTTTCAGGGCCTATCCATAGACAGATGGAAAGATGACCAGGAGCCTCTTAGATCTTTCTATTACTCAGTAATTATTTTTCTTATCTGTTTTCCTGGGCATCTCCTGCTTCAAACAAGAAACATTGCAAAGATGGATTTTAAATTGACTGCCATGGTGACAAGGCAGACAAGGCAGTCTACAGAAATATTCAGCCTATACCTTATCAAAAGTGTTAAAAAACCAAAAGCCTTAAACAATAACTTTGGGAAAAGAAATAGGTATTACAATTTATGGCAGTTAGCCATATTAGATTTTTCTCTTTGATAAGGCTTCCTTTCCCTTAGCTCCAGTGCAGACTGAGATTTACAAAAGAAAAGATTACTGTTGTGGAATAAATATAAACCGATCATGTGCTTTGGAATCATTCTTGTGTAGTCAAACATATCTTGGGAATAAAAATAAAGAAAGCACTAAGTAGCTACTGTGTGAGGATATTTAAAATATTCTAACAGACACAGCAATGTTTGGAAAAAATTTCTCTCTCTTGTCCTTGTGAAAGTACCTTTAGTATACTGTAGGTATGTATATTGTATACTCACCAAGAGTAAATTACAGTAGATCAGGGAACAAAACTATTTTCACCTTATATTGTTTATCTCTTTGAAATTAATCTCAGGTATAACAAAAAAACTCTGTTTATAATCTGTAGATTTAGCATGATAATTGGATTATATATAAATTATATTCCAACCACACCATCTTTTAAGCAACTAAAAAGATCCATACTAAGGAAATCCCTGTATATACCACTTATTGACAGAAGTATTGGTTGGAGAAATCATCAGGAAAAAGCTGTTAAAGCATAGTTGAAAAAAGATAAGTCATGATCATGAAGGAATAATGAGTAATAAAATTGCCTAAGGAGACAATGTTCCATATAGGGAAAATGATTGTAAGAATGAAGGAAAAAAATTACTTATTTTCAAGCAAAAATAAACTTTTCAGCCTCTGTAAGAAGTCAGATTCCGCTGACTTCTCAGACAGAATGAAAACTCAGACTGTGGTTAGCTCACTTCAGTACTTCTGTTTGTTTGAGTTAACATCAGAAAATGACTGAGGAGGTGGAGAGGCAGGAGGTCAGACAGTGTGGGCATTGAGAAGGATGGAAAGATAAAAGAACATGCAGCAGTCAAAGAGGCAATAAGTGTCTGATGAGGATGCCATGTCCTTTCAAATAAAAAAGAATAGGAAGATTTTAAGACACCATTTTCAAAAGACACTTGACACTCTCATAATAATTCATAAGGCAGTAGACTTAAAAAGAACGATTTCTAAAATGTCAGAAATAGATGAAGTCTTGACCACAAAAATAAGATTTTACCCTTGTTGCTTGCCATGGAATTCTGCATAATAAGAGGCAAATCACCTAAAATTTAAGTTCTCAAAGGTGGCTGCTAATTGGATGCTTTTCATTTTTCTAATCTTGACACAGGAGCCCATGATCTGGTGTGCAGAAATACTGAAAATTTACAGCTGTGGCTCATTAAAGACTATGAAGTTATTTAAGGACAAAAGTACAGCTGACTTTGGCCACTCTCCATTGCCTGGAACTGAGCCACCTGAAACAGAGACAGACAGACAGACTCAACCTCTGAGAGGAATGTTTAATCCTAATTATAAAGTTGAGAGACCAAACCTTAAAGAGAAAGTGAAATTTGGCAAGGGAATTTTGATGCTTTTGTGCTCTATTAAATCCCACTTAATAAACTTCCCTGGATTCAGAAGTGACATGTCCCCTTCTTTCTATTTTGGACCAATATCTGCCCATATTGTTAATTTTTTTTTGTACCAGAACTGTTATTTCTTTCTCTATATTTGTTTTCCTAGCCAATGGTGGGAATTATAAATTCTCCAGATATCTCCAGGAAGGTCAGCCCTGACCTACATGAAGTAGGCACACCCTTATTCCACCCTGATCTTCCACACTGCATTCCTCAAAATTTAAAAAAGGATCAAATAAATGTAAGTCTTCACAATACATAATGATGCACATGGCAGAAGAGAAAATCAGTGTTTTCAGAGTGGGAATGAGCAGTATGCCAAAACTGAGGTACGTCCATCCACACGTCAAGCAACAAAGAAAAAAGTATGTTGTACTTTGGATGAACATCATTCATCAGATTAAATGGTGGAGCACTTCCAGGGAGAAAAACAACGTCCAATGTAACTGTAGTTGTCATATACAATCCTGGGAGTCATTGAATGTTTTAAGTCTGGTTTGGTGATGGCAAAAGTTGATTAACTGCTTGCGAAAGGTGCCTATCCCAGGTACCTTAAAAGGAACTTAAATTAGATTTCTGTATACCTTTTTTAAAATTTTTAATAATAATGCGATATTCAGAGAGCAACCCAACACATGCAGAAAAAATTAGCCAAAATCTTTATGGGCAGCCTTATAGATAAAAAATTAATTTTCCATTTGGGAAACAATATTTTGCCACATTTCATCTTTTTCTTCTGATTTCAAAGAAAAGTTGTATTCAGTGACACAAGAAATTACATGATGCTCAATCTTTCCTGTGTTGTGTATTCCACTTACTGTTTTTCCAAACAACATTCTGTAACTCACAGAATTACAGATCTTCTCATTACCACAAACAAATTTTTTACAAAGAATTTTTCCCCATGTCTAAGGGAAACCATCAAAAAATCTGTCCCATAAAGATTTTCTCTTAAAGAAGAGAGGAAAAGCTAGAATTAAAGAACTCATGTGCATGAAGTATATGAAGATCAGCTCCATATTTTACTATATTTTTTATTAAATAATTAAGAAAATGTCCCAAAGTAAGCTTTTAAAATGTAACAAAATACCATATTTTGGTATTTGGTCTAGCATATTCTTCAATAATTTTATAACCTTTTTTGTATCTGTCGCTTCTAATTTTAATATTTGATAGTCTTAGGTTACAGTTTAGGAAAAGCTTTAACATAGTTTTTCAATCATCAGACTTTTTGTTCAGCTCAGTAGCAGATTAACTGGTGTTTTGCTTTCTTACAATGCTTACTCTATTAATTTTATGTTCTTACAAATTCAATACAGGAATAAAAGCATCCCATTTTGACTAAAACAAAGGCCCCAGCTTTAGAGCAAACATCTCCCTATCCAAAGGAACAGGGACCAAAGAAAGAAATAGACTCTCACAATGTAATGGGACTCAAGGACACAGTCAAGCCCACAATTCAGCAGGACATGTAAGCATTTTATCTGTGATTTTATGAGCCATCCCAGTGACAAGAGGCTATACTGTATTTTGAGGTAATCTTGTGGTTAAGTACATGTTGAATCAAAAATGGGATGTATACTCGATTATCAGCATAAAATATTTATCACCTGTATTTTGCAAAGGCTGGCACAAAAGGGTCTTTGAATCTAAGCATCAGGTCACAGTGAACTCTTAATTCAGAAAGGGCCTGAGATACTGTAACAGGTTGCCCAGAGATGTGGTGGATGCTACATCCCTGGAAACATACAACGTCAGGTTGGACAGGTGCTCTGAGCAACCTGGTCTAGTTGAAGATGTCCCCAGTGATCCCAATGAAGATCATTGCAGGGAGGTTGGACTAGATGACCTTTAAAGGTCCCTTCCAGCCCAAACTATTCTGTGATTTTAGGAGTTCTATAGGTCTGGTCCCATAAAAAGACATTCTAGGAAAAGATAGAAGAGTGCAAAAGGTGATGAATCATCAGTGACCCAGATAAGCCACAAGTGGCAATGCTGCTCTTAAAGTCCTCTCTGTTTTCCTGGTCTCTCACCTCCCTGCCCCACCCAACATACACAGTCACTCAGCTCCCTAAATCAGACTGTAGCCAAATGCCATGAACTGTAATCTCTCTGTCGTGGTTAAAATTGGTATTTTGCATAATTCTTTATGTTTTTGTTTCCCCAGTTTGCCTTGGTGTATTTTCCTGGACTCCTTTTAATCAATTAAGTCCATTTTACATGTACTGATGCCAACTAAAATAACACATATGCAATGAAAGAACAGCCCTACGTCATGCCTGCACAGGTGAACTCACCCTGGCTGTGTGTCATCAGTCACACAATGGTATGTAAAAGTTCCAAACATCTGCACTCCCAGGATCCCATACAGCAGAAGAAAGAACAGAAGGAAAATTGAAACACTCCATATTTGCTCTCCAGAACGCCTGGCAAAAAGAAAAACAGGTCACTGAAAGCACAAGCAATGTGAAGCCTCCTCTGAAAATCTCTAGAATAGAAAATATGCTCATACAAAGAAAGCAGTATTTCATCCTGCAGAAAATTTGTCCTTAAAACTGTTCTCTCACTCTGTGCATGAATAGAAAAAGGGGCTGTGATTTTTTTCTAAACCCTTAAGTTAAGGTAATTAAACCAGTTGCAAACTGCAAAGGGTGGTCCAGAAATACCCAAATAAAATGCATAAAATCTGGCTTCTGTAAAACAGTATTTAATGACTTATACAGACAAGACACAGTGCTAAAATAACCTTGACACTGAATAAAGACCAAAAACCTCTTTCACATTACCATTACATGTTTTTTGCCATTACATGCTGTACCAAGCATACTTACATGTGTTTATTTGCATCTCTGTATACACACCAATACATGCGCACTTGTAACTGGAATGGTTAGGGCATGTGCTCATGTATTGTTATTTACAAATATTACCCTCCTAAGTGTATTCACCTTGATTATTAAATGGTCATATTAATGGAACAGAATTTATTGCCATTGGTTGAAAATTGCAGGCTACAGTTATTAGCAAAATACTTTGAAATTTATTTAAACATTTGAAAGTTCTGATCATTTTCTACAAAACTTGATGATTCTTTAAATACGGAAAACAGCAAGAATATTTTGGCCAGAACTAAAACTCAGGAGGAAAATGCCCATTAAGCCTGAAGGGTCATTGATTGACCACACAGTCAGTCTTCTTAGTCAAAACTGAAATAATCTCTGTTATTTTTCAGACAACAGCCTTACTTACTTCAAGATATTTGTTATCCTAGTTCTTGGCAGCTCAAAACGAAAATATATCCGGAATGCTCGAATCATAATGAGTGGTCGTGGAATCCGTAACATGCCCCAAGGTGACATTTGGTCAACTATTTCAGCTATTTCAAACACCTACAAGGAAAAGAATCAGTAGTTTCTCTTGATGACCCTGTCCTGCACTTGTGTTCACTTAAAAAACTTTTTAAATTAATAATACATATTTTTATGTTCATTTTCAATCTTCTCTTGCTTCATTTTACAGTTTATTTCAAACATATAAATACTTTAATCCACTTCTAATTGATCCTAATGAAATTCAAAAAACATACTCTGCCCATGTTCATAATGTTTGAGTCTCAACCAACTCAAGGGGAATGTGCAATGCTGTGTCAACTGCCTGTTTCTGTGCTGGTCCTACCCCACACCTTTCCCACAACACTGTTAAAAGTTATTAATATGTACTTCCAAATATGTAAATCAGTATTTGTTAACACTGCACAGCACTAAGGTTTTTACTATGATATAAAAGAATATGTACACAGATTGCATTATACGTCGCAACATGCTTACAAATTCTCTGTTCAATTCCAAGTGCATGACAAAACTGTATATCATCTTCTCCTAGACCCCACTTACAACACAAATTTCAGCCAAGGCACAGAACCGAGAACCATTTCCTCAACGCACAGTCAGGTTATGCACTCCATAAAGAGTATTTAGCTGAATGATTGGGTGAAAATGTCTTGTTTTAATCCTTGTCTCTCACTCTTGGAGAGTAACTGCTTGATTTAACACTCGCTCAAAGTACTAAGAAAATGGAGGGGGAACCCGGCAATGCATAAACTGGGTAATGTACAGTGCTCATCTGTAATGATCTACCTTCATTCTGCATGTGTACAAGGTGTACCAAAGTCTCCCCTGTGTAAAAGGCAGAAAATTACAATGTGTCTTAAATTTGTCAGAAATGTGTAAGTACCTAACAGCAATCACTGCAGAACTTTTACAATCCTTATGCTATTGCAGGCTCAATGTCAGAGTTTTCAACCTGTTCTTACCCAGAAAACTGGCTAAGGTTAAGGACTGATTGATTTGCACAACACAATTTGACCTATACCTTAACACTGTAATTTTCTGCAGTATGTCCAAGTTTCCTTCTTTATAAAAAATTATTAATCTGTTTCCAAATGTGGGGGCTTTTCCATTGTGTTTTAACTTGAATTTTGGAAAATGTTTTGTTAGGTGTAAATGACATTGCATGAAACCATTCCACTCACTACCATTACACCTACAATATGGCAAACACCTACCATTGGAATAATTCTTCCTTTACGTGCCTGAGCTAGTAACCATGGAATCCTATTAGACTCACTGGGAAGAAACGAGCAAAACTTTTATGTGGAGTAAGACAGAAATGACTCTCTGAAGATCCTTCTTTCTCCTTTTGACTGCACAGGGTTTAAGTTAACAAACGTCAGAATAAATAAGAAAAAATAATCAAGACAAATGCTACTACTAATGCAGATACGCTGCAATGTGCAATTTTAAGCCTGTTGAATTCCACATTTTTTAAAACAATTTGATCCATGTGCAACTCTACTTCCACAACTCACATTTATTTGGTTGTGCTATGTATTTTTCACAATTAAGGAATTATTAATTGAAAAGGAAGTGAAATGATTACCTGTAAAACCAGTGATACCCAAAGACAAAAGACCATGAATCCATCAAACACACACCAACGATCCTTTACATAAGAGCTGTCACCCTATAAGAAAGGAAAGCTAAGAGGTTAATTGTTGTTTTACTGTCAGAATTTACAAATATCATAAGCAAGAGCTCTTGGAATGAGAAGAAACACTTTTAAAAGGCCATTTTTGAAAGACTCCAAAAGCCTAGTATCTGGATTAGAATATGCTGGAAACATATGTACACATCTTCTGGGTGAATAAATACTAACTTCATTCTTATATGGTACTTCTAAGTTGTTGTCCAAAAGAACATAGAGACTTTGCTGTAAATCAAAAAGCACACAAAAAATGAACACTGGACTTACTTTTCCATTGTACTGCCTGCTACAAAATACTTAACACAGGAAGACAAGTGGAAAATGCTAGCAATCTAGTATTGTGCCATTCAATAATTTCAAGACTGTTGAACAGCTTCAATTAAATCAGTATCATTTTAAATTTATTCTTTCACAAGTTTTCAATCATTTTCCATGCTCTGGAGAAGCCCTGCTATTTCAAAACCACTTGATAGTAGCCACTGCAACAACATCTGAGCATGGCTTTGGTGACAGTCCAATCCAGACATCACCCCTAAAAGGCAGCATAGAGAATGTGCATCCAAGCTCAGATTCCTCTATACTACACTATTCTGAGTGTCTGTTCCAGTTTGCATGCTTCAATATCCTTACGTTTTACACCATTCCTGACAAGAGGCAACCCAGGCCCTCTATTGCAAGCCATAAAAACACTTCCTTGTTGGGCTCCTAATGCCTGACACTTCAAACAATGAACAGAAAAAAATCTACATTTATTAGACATATTACAGCTGAGTGTTAGATAGTTTTGTGTACCTCATGGAGCACAGAGGAAGTTGGGGAACAAATGCACACAGAGAGATGAAGCTTCTTGAAAGGGAGACTATACAAAATATGCCTAAGGAAAGCGGATATCCCATTCACATAGAAATGTGCAGACACAATGACAGTGCACCTCAGGGCACAAAATCATTCCTTTTCAAATTAAGTTTCTCACAACAGATTTAATGTAGCCTTCCCTGCCTTATATAGTCTTCGGCTCCTTTTCTGTTAAGTGATCTTTCAGGTACAAATGACAACGTTTGACATGCACTTTTCAAAGATGTAATTGGGGAAAAATTATTGTCATGCCTCAAGAATCTTGAAACCGTCATTGGACTTTGGCCTAATATCTGATTCCTGGTTTTATAAGCATTTTTCCTTATCTCAGTTATGGTTATTTCAATATTTGTTTTTAAGTGTCTCAGCACTGTGATTCATTTTTAAAGGCACAGACAAGATGTTTTGTTTTAATCTAATATTTTCAGTGAAGCATTTTCTTAAAAATTATTTACCATTCCTTGCAGTAGGTGACAGCATGATATACTGGATAAATAGAGACAAAATAACTTTTAAAAATTTAATTCTGTTGCAAAAATTCTTTAGGGTAGAAGTGAACTGTTAGGATTATCAGGAAAATTCAGTAAGTGATTTTCAAATCAGAAATAAAGGACAGAGAACTTCGGCCCTATTTTCAGGCCAGGATTTTCTACCACATAAGGATGTTAAAATTCTTGATTCCAGAATTAAGAGGAGGAGGACTGCAAATCAGGGAAGCAACAGAAGAGAAACTTTTGCATCATATTTTTAGTGTGTTCTTCCTGAAGAAAGTAGACTTAGTTCCTTAGGTAAACTTTGAGCTAATCAGTAACTCTATACTCAGGGTTGAGAGAACTCAGCTATTTAGTGATTATGTTCAGCACCTGTGAAGCAGAAACGTTATTTCTCTACAGAGATCAGCTATTCACACTCTAAATCTCTTACTCTGGAACAAATCTCCAATGAGATTTGTTATCAACATTCAACTTGAGTCCCTCAATTGTGGCTCTGAACAAAAATGCTGATTGGTCTTTCTCTCGCTGAAGAACTCCCTGAAAATTACTTTTCTTCTCTTAAGCACTCTTTGTCTAAACAAAAGGTCTTCCCTGAGTTGTGCTGTACAGATCTGAGCACGAACCTGTGCAGGAGTTTCTGTATTCACCCTCCTCTGAATAACCCACCAAGTTCTCACTGAAAGCCAAATCTTTTTTTAGAAACTGCTTTTTCTCTCCACAATAGGTGTGGTATGATTGAATCAGCTTTCCTGTTTTCTCCTTACAAAGGAAGATGTCATGACCCTTTCCAGTCTTCTCACCAGTTAGGCTGCTGCACCACCTCACTTCTCTCACTGTCACACCAGGCCTGCTTCCACCTCTACCCCTGCCATTAAGGGAGGCTTTCAGTGCATCACCCACAGAAACTCAGGGCACCTGGATTACATCTGAAGAAACTATCCTTTTAGGGGAGGTCCTGGCCCTTTCCACTCTGCATGTAGAGAGGCTTTGGCTAAAACCTATTAATGTTTGTCATTTGTCTGGCAGTGGATGTGGTGGGGAATCTTTAATGCTTATATACTGTGTGTTGATATTTTGGATTTTAGTTGCTGTTGGAAGCATTTTTAAGGCCAGACCACATTCTGCTTAATGCAAAAATCAGAATATATGTGCTACTTCCATGAAAAATCTAATTCTGGCTAAACGCAGGCTAGAACTTATATATTAATAGCAATGAACAGTGAGTTTCATTCACGTTAAAAAAAATTTTGGACTGAAATACCACACTCATGGTCAATGGCAGCTTGTTCTTAGACTGGGAAAGGAATATGAATAAATTACATTTAAATACCTCTCATGACATCTTACCTAAAGGAGGTGAAGTATCAGAATGTGTTAACCCCACACCCTTTTATCATCATGTCTGCTGAAATCTGAGAGTTATTGATGAAGTTTCATTTAGTATTTTTTTCTGAATGCACTATTCCAGAACATGAAGGATTAGTACTGTAGACAAGAAGCCTTGTGCAGAGACTAATCAAAACCTCTTAAAGTCATTGAATTTGCTGCCTTCCTACTGTCTACAGTGGATAGTGCATTCTTGGTGTGCACAGCAAGTCCTGAAAGCTTCTCCAGCAACATGATTTACAGCCTATCTAAACATTTAAAATCATCTATCTAGAATCATTTGCCACTCCTCCAAAACAAAGCACAACAAAATGGCAGAAGATACACTTTCTCAATTGTGCTGAGCACATTAAAGATAAAACTCCTGTTTCCAATATATGGTGCCCCGAACAATCATTACACAAGTTCATAGGGAAAAAAAAAAGACCTAATGCATTGAAAATGTGAGTCAGTACAACATACAGAGTGAACCACAGAGAGAACTAGGAACACCTGGGGCAGTCACTCCATGAGAGCCATTACAGTTTAACTTATACCAGAAGGGAAGGCTGGACAGATTGCAATTCTTTAATAAACACTTATTTCATTATCAACCTTGCTGAAAACAAAATACTCTATGAAATTAACATCCAAATTGCATAAAGCAATGTGATTGAAGATTGATTATATCTGCTAATTTTCTCAAGCAATTTCAGTATCTCAGTGGTAAGGTAGACAGCTTAGACAGATGACAGCATAGACATCCCCTAGGTCATTTCTGCCCTGCTTGCCCCTTAACACCTCAGGAACATCTTGGGATGAACAGCAAATCTCTGCAAATGAACAGCCTCCTCTGCCTCACTGCTCGCCTTCAGGAATTTCTGTTTCTCTTTCATCCCTGAATACAACCTGTTCTCTCAACCCTTCCCTCCTGCCTCTTTCCAGCTGTCTCTGTCTGAAAGCTAAATAAATGAAATAATATGGTACCTGCCCTGAATAATCAGATTTACCATCATCTGGCAAGGAGTCCTGTAGTGTTGGGTCTCTCATTAGAACCTTAGTCTCCCACTCTTCCTCACATTCTCTGACAAACGGGATAGCTGAAAGAACTCTGTGATGATCACTGGATCCTGCATGCACTGGTAGTGGTAAACAAAGCACATCAACAACTCTGGCACACCCTTCAGAGCATCCTGTGGGCTACTTTGTGTAGCACTACAAACAAGCAATAAGGTGTAGAGGATCCTAAACCCCTGGGGAAGGGAGCTTCACTGGTGTATTACACTGCTGCTTTCTTGATACACCACCTTAGCATTGTAGCTGGGGGCTAACATGCTCTGCAGAGATTTTATGGGTTACTGCACTGAAAGCCTGAATTTAATTTCCCTCTCCATCTGCTCATTTGCCATCTGTATTCAGTGCCCCAGGTACTGCCTTACTAGCTGATTCAGCTCCCCTGCATGACTTAAGGGTTCAGCAAATCTAAGAATGGCCAATCAGGAGGAGGATTAATAGGATTCCCCTACATGAAACACCACTCACTGTTTCCAGGAAGTGCACAGGAAAAAATCTCCACTGTGAGAACAGTTAAACATTCGATCACACTGCCCAGAGAAATGCAAGTATGTCTTTTGCTAGAAATATTTAAGACTCAGCTTCATAGGACCCTGACTAAACAACTTTGAGCCCTGATTTGAGCAAGAGGTTGGTCCAGACCATCTCTTCACATTCCTTCCCACCCAGACTGTTCCCTGGTTGAGGGCATCTAAGTCAATCTCCAAATGCCAGTTTCTTGGGGTTGACTCCAGTTCTACATCTAGTTCCACATGCATGGACATCTGCTCGTGCTTGGAAGTACTCTGCAGTCTCACAGAGGTGATGTAAGACAAACACTGCTGAGTTTTGTCCAGCATTATTCTGCCCTCCCCTAGCTCCAGTGTTGGTGGTGGACACAGCAGGCAGATTGGGATCCAAATGTTTCAAGGTGAAAGCTTTTACTTTGAAGGATCAAATATAGCCCGGAGGTTGAACAGGGAGATTTGATAGGCAAACAGTCTCATCTGACATGACAAAAATCAGATTTATGGTTGACATTCAAAGGTCTCATTCAACAGAAAAAAAGACACAATGATGAGAGTTTGAATATATAAGGAGGCAATTTCCAGAAAGAGAATTGTATTATTTGGTAATTAGCATTAGAAAAAGCTGAAGAATACATTTCATACTACAGAGACCAGGAAAAGTTTATTGAAACTAAAATCCTAGTATAGTTTTAAGAAAGCCATATTTATGTTAGTGGTGGAGAACACAATACTCTGAAATCCAATTTTACATTCAGCTTACTCCCTTAAAAATCCCACAGAAATTTCATCATTTTCATGAAAATACAGCTGCACAGAAATATTCTTATTCCCGTCAACACAGATTTGGATGTCATTAAGATTTGTTCATCTTCATGTCTTGTTTGATTCTCTCAAATTAAGAGAGAAGCCAACATGGGAATGACATAAAATAAAATAAAAAATTTTAATTATAGCAGAGTTCCTTGAAAATGCAAGTTTCAACACAGAAAGGTACATTGGGAAAAAATTTCTCTTTCTTGCTACCTGAAAACATAATGTGTTATCCAATATGTTGGTTTCACTGCTTTCCTAGTATGGGTGTCATTTTACTCTGATATGAAATAATACATTAAAAATATTGCTGAATAATAGCTACTTTCTTGAAGAAAAACAAGAAAGTAATCCTTGAAAGTGCTATTAGAGAGGAAAAAAATAATATTACCAAAAAGTAAAGTTTTGTTCATCTAACTGGCCTGTATATTGAAAGAGCAATTTCTAGCTACATTATGAAAGTCAGTACGTTGTATAGTTTTTCTCAGTAACTTTTAGGTTAAATTTTGATCACCGTGCTAAGTCACTAAGTATTATATGGACATATACTTCAATCCATGCCCCAGAATAATTTCTCACTAAAAACTTCCATGACCCCTTGGCCAGTTAGAAAAAATACCATTTTTATTTCAGAAATACTGCTTATGTACTTTCACCAAGTAATTTAAATGCCTTTGATTTTGTAATGCGTTAATGCAAAAATGGTGCAAAAAGCCCCACTGTGTAATATGAGTCATTACTTTCCTGTAATAAACACTCCAATAAAACCAGACACAAGTAACCATAGAAACAGGTGCGTATATTCCAGTGCCATGGTCCCTAACCTTCCCTGGCCCACAGGCAGTAACACCCAACTAGCAGTGCGCTGCAGGCAACTTCAAATTTCTTTTCCTCATGATAATCAGTTTTAATTTCTTTAATTTCCTGTGACTGGAAACAGCATTGGAGCATTTCACTAGCAACACAATCCCAGTAGGCTGTTGTAGGGAACAGGTGTTCTTATGGTGGACATAGACACTTCGCAAAATGGCAACAAACACAGAAAAAAGGTGAGATAGAAGAATCAACTTTTTTGGACTGTCTTATTCAAATAATAGATATAAATAATCTTTACTATGAAATAATATTTAAAACTAACAACCACAGCTGCGACACCAAAATATTCTAGTATTTTTCAAGTTACATTTTAGAACAATTTGAAATAACATATTCTTTGCCAACACAGAATAGCATAGGATCTGCACTACACATCTAGGTTTCCAACACTATTACATAGTACAAAATTCAATTTTTAATATATATGTGTATATATATTATTTATGCATAAATGTATTTTAATACATATCTATATTTGTAAAACAATTTGTCATAAGGGTAAGTAATTTTCACTTTATAATCCCAAGAAATAGGATAAAAGAGAAACACAAACCTTGTGACAAATAGTCCTTTTTATGTTTTCTCTGTGAGCATTTTACTACCACAGGTAAGTAGTTTTCTCTGTCAATGTTTTTCCCTTCCCCCGTTTAGTCAAAGCATCCCAGAATTTTCTTATTCTTGCCACTGATTCCACTGGTTATGTCCCTGCCCTCAAGGTCAAGGTTCTCACTCTTGCTTGTGACTTGCACATCCCAAGACTGAGCTTTCAGCAGAGACATCATAAGCACATCAGAGCACGCTATTGCCGGATGACAGGAGCCACATATTCTCTTTTACTACCTGACCTTTGAAAAGAACAAAGTTTCCTGATCCTTAGCTCATTTATAAACTATGGGTATACAGCATTTCTAAAGTCATGGAGTGAAATTAATTTCAAAATTTCAATCTTCTATTTTCAGTCTGCAATGCAACAGAAACACCCTTGACAAAGTTATCAAAAGCTGGTGAGCCAGTTGACAGTGTTTCACCATAATCCTGTTAATATTTCCATCACTCATGAGAAAGATCAAACTACTTTTGTAATTTCTCCATTCTTATTTGACAAAGAGAGGGAATGTTTAATATTAAAACTACTGAAAAGAAGGCAAACCAGATACTTGTAATAAAGTGCAGTAAACATCAGTTCTGTAATTGATAACTCAAGACAAACTTCTGATTTAGGATGATTATGGAAGAAATTCATTTAAGCATAAATGAGTTAATGCCATAAGTGTCAAAAAAGAACTTAGCATCCCATTGTTTGTACACTTCCTATAGTCCCTACCTGTCCAGTGACAATATATATATAATGAGTTAGAGAAATGGTTGACTGTGAGATACCTACAGGTGAGGTGACAGCCTATGTACTTTAAACTTCCCTTTCAACCAATGGGAAAAAAAGACCAGATAAATTATCTTTTGAGAGTTTACTTTAGACACAAACAACTAATTGCAGATCATTGCAGTCCCTCAAATTAGTGCTGATGAATACTTTTTTTTCCTATTTTAAGTCCAAAAATCTATTTTTCGCAAGCTCCATCCTCAATTTGCTCCTCTTGGGCAGACAGACAGCAACTACACCAACCAAAGCACCTATCAGAAAAATGATGAGGAAATGATGAGGAAAACGTTTTCTGCACAGGACAAATGCTGCCTGGAAACACCTGAAATGCTGGAAGCCACTGACTTCAGTTAAGTAATCTGCTGTCTATAGTACTAGACAGAAGCAAAGGAAACTGCTCCCATCTACTTGTGACTGTGTTGGTGGAAGACGAAGCTTCATTTTAGCTCCTGCCTGAATTCACCAAGAATGCTGAAAGCTAATGGTGCAACGATTCAGTTCTGCCCCTTGCAGGAGCACTGAAGTCAGTGAAGAGCACACAGTGCCACTGAAATAAGACTGACAAATCCACTCACAACTGCTTCAGTTAGTACAGAAGTTTTGCTGTGAGTGTAATTGATTTAACAATGGTGGAAATGTTAAGGACCATTACATATGACTTTTTGCAATCTCCTTTGTTGGCTGACATGTGTCACAACTGCACAGTGAACAAAAAAGATATTTCTATTTAATTTAGTGCAGTGCTTGTGCTATATTAAAAAGCATTCTCATTTTAAGCATTAAGTGTCAACTAGGCTTTTTTAACTGACAGAAGGAACACCCACTTTAAAAAAAATATAACTCTCTTAACAGAGGAGTAGGATAAGCCATGCCTCTTTTTCACAACATCATTTCAGTGCAGGTTCTCTAACACCATCATGATTGTGATTCGAAGCCATAATGAGGATGGAGTCTAATGAAGAAAATTTCATATACCCTCACAATATCTATGGAATGAAACAATATCTATTCATCTTTCATTTCCTAAAGGCTGAATTATCATCTTAGTTAACTGCTACTTGGTTCCTTTTTGCTATAGTGGATGTGAATTCTTTCATATCATAGACACAGCTTTCTGAGAGTATCTCAGTTTTTTGCCACATTTTCCTCTTTGATTATTTTATTATATAAAATGCCACCAGTGCAACTGTGTCTAATACAAGCAATTTACCTGGAATATTTCTCTATCTCCCCATACGAAAGCTGAAAGTAAATACTTCTAATAAAGGTAAAAGATACCTTTAAAGTAAGGTATCCTTACCTTAGCCATACCCGTGTGAGATGACCTTCAGAAGATGCATTATTAGATAGCAGAAGGTAATTTTTTCATCCCACCGATTAAAAGAAATAAATTCCTTTTGTCACAGGTTAGGATGCCCTCTTTCTTTGAGAAGTCCAATGCTCATCTAATATCACATCTGTTTTAGGCTTGAGAGTTATCCTTGATTTCTCCAGTTCCACTCCATCTCCTTTTCCAAGGGGGAGATAATTTTGGAAACTTTCCTTGAATCAATGAACAGACTTGTGTCAACACATACAGTCATGTTCCTTACTGACATATGAGTGGGCACATTGGTGTGAGCTTTGATTCTGAGAGACCATAAGACTTGTCAGTTAAGTTCCAGGTTAACTCATGAATTATTTTGACAGACTCAAGGAGCAGTCACTTCATGGTGCTCTTAGAAGCCTGCCAATCAATCAGTAAGATGTGCAGTAGACATAAACTGCATGTAATTTGGAGAGCACTTTAAATTGTATTGATGATGAAGTGAAGGAGATTGATCTGCTTTCATTTGACAGACAATACTTCCTTGATGCAGCTAATTCTTGCAAAGCTCTCTCTGACCAAGGAGCATGAACATGACAGGAATCAGAACCAAAGAGTCACTGAACTCTGTTTACATTCTGGGAAATAAAGAGCATGTGAACAAATCTAGGATCAATTAAAGGAAGTGGAATTCTGGACTGAAAAGATCATAATACCAGTGTCAAATTGAATTCAATAAGCTTTAACTATGCACTAATTTTATTACATTTTTATTACATTTACTACCACAAGCCATCATTCTTCAATATAGACTTTTATAAATCCAATATAGATCATTGATCAGAATGCAAGCATAAGAATATGTCCTAAGAAACAAACTGACTTGCTCTAATTCTCTGTCTCCGTCTCATATAAAACTTCACAAACCACTGCAAATTGTCTAACTGCTTGTACATATGTTTTATACAATGCAGCCAGACAACTTTAGGCAGACTGTCCTAGAATATTGTTTTTAAGGATATCTCAATCAGTAAGAAATTACAGCCTGAATTTAATTTTTCAGATACAAGTTTCACAGTAAAGACAGATGTATTAATAGCTTTAGTTCACTTGTTCATGACAAGTGACAATAGCTGCATGGGCAGCCCAAATTCTGAATAGATTTTACTAGCACAGCAACAATAACAAAGAAGGAAACATGAGTAATAAAAGCACAACACCTCTGCAACATTTCAGTTTAACTTTCCTTCTGGGGTAACAAAACTCTTGGATGGAAGCACTGGTTCTTTTGTCACTTAGTTCATACAGAGAAAAGGGGAAACTTTTTACAGACAAAATGCTAGTGGTTTCAGAAACTACTTTTCTTTCCTAAAAACCTCTAGAAACCAAAGGAAGTATATTTTTCATTTTTCCTCAGAAGGTGTTAATTAGACATGACTTAACATTTTCAAAATCTTCTTAGCTCAGCTACACCTACCTTATTATTAATTGGGACTTAAGTGGATGGTGCCTAACTTCTCCATAAATTAGTTTCTTGCTGGACTATAATTTTGCATTAATCATGGTGCAAAGGTTTATTAGCATTTCAATTCCTACAGTGTTTACAGAAATACTGATTCATAGTAAAGTTCAGTAGAACCATGCGGCAATGCATTCATTGATACTATACATATTAAAAGTCTTGAATGCATTTAATTTAGGACATTTCAGTAACAAATTGCCTTATACAAAGATGTTTCATATATAAACATCTTTAATAAATGCTAATAAGTTTCTAAACACTGTCTTATTTACTTCATTTGCCACTATCTTTGGCAGCCCATGGATCAATATGCTCTTTCCAAAATCATAATATTAAACTAGTATTTTCCCTAGAATCAATAATTCAAATAATAAATCAAATACTTCAGTAAAAAGGATTATTCACTGAACAGCATTGAAAGAAACATGGAAAATTTTGATTAAGCATTAGGATAAATATTTTTTGCATAAGGTCAAGCACTGAAATAGGCTGTTTAGAGAGCTTGTGGAATCTTCATCCTTGGAGGAGTCTGAGATTCATCTGGACAACCCAAGCCATGGGCAAAATTATCTAACTGGACCTGCTTTGGGCAGCAGGTCAGACCAGATGACCTCTGGAGGTCCCTTACATCTAAGTTATTCTATGATTCCCCAAATGACACCAAAGAATGCACTTTATTTCAGTGTAACTATATTCACTGAATGCTACAAGACATTAAGTTTTATGCAAAACCTCAACTGTTAAAATAATAAGTACAGCCATTTTCTACTTAAACTATCTTTACGTAACAGTGGCTATGTCTCTTTTACCGTATTTTTATCTAATAAATTAAGAGTTAAATGTCAGTGTGAAAAAAGAAATAATTTGTATTGTTAAGTAGAGATGTATAACATGAATTGAGGCAATGGGACCAACTCCAGACAGCTGTTAATTCAGTGTGCCCAGACTCATCAGATATGCTTCAAAGACAAGCTCATCATATGACAATCGGAGGTAAGTTCATCCTGTGCAGAGCAGCTAAGGATTCTAGGTCTGTTTAGTTCAGAGAAAAGGAGGCTGAGGGATAACCTTGTTGCTCTCTACATCTTCCTAAAGGGGGGAAGTGGGGAATGAAAGGCTGACTTCCCTGGTACTTTGTGACAAGATGTGTGGGAATGGTTTAAAGCTGTGTCAGGGAAGTTCAGACTTCAGGTAATTAGGAAGCACTTCCATTAAGACAGTGGTTAAACACTGGAACAGATTTCCCAGACAGGTGGTTGATGCCCAAACCCTCTGTTTAACAGGCATTTGGACAATGCACTTAGTGAAACACTTTAAGTTTTGGTCAGCCCTGAATTGGTCAGGCAGTTGGACTAGATTATGGTTGTAGTTCCCTTCCAGTGGTCCCTTCCAACTATTCTGCTCTATTCAATTCTATTCAATTCTATTCTATTCTATTCTATTCTATCCCATTCCAGAAACACAGAATAAGCTGAGCTGGAAGGGACCCATAGTGTCACTGAGCCCAATTCCCAGCCCTGTACAGGACAGCCCCAGGAGCCACACCATGTGCCCAAGAGCATTTTCCAAACACTTCTTGACCTCTGTCAGGCTGGTGCTGTGACCACTTCCCTGGGGAGCCTGTTCCAGTGCCCAACCACCCTCTAGGTGATAATATACAACCTAAGTGACACAACTTCAGGCCATTCCCTTGGGTCCTGTCACTGGTCACCAGAGAGATCAGTGTCTGTCCCTCCTCTTCCCCTCATGAAGAAGTTGTAGACTGCAATGAGGTCTCCCCTCAGTCTCCTCTTCTTCAGACTGAACAGACCAAGTGCCCTCAGCCACTCCTCATATGGCTTCCCCTCAAGGCCCTTCACCATCTTTGCTGCCCTCCTTTGGACATTCTCTAATAGTTTAATATGTTTCTTACATTGTGGCACCCAAAACTGCTGACTCATATTCAACTTTCTGTAGCCCTGGGCCCCCAGGTCCCTTTCCATGGCACTGCCTTCCAGCATCTAATTCCCCAGTCTGTCTACGTCCAGGGCTGCCCAATCCCAGGTACAGAATCCAGCAGTTTCCGTTGTTGAATTTCATGTGGTTGGTGATTTTCCAGGCCTCTGATTTGTCAAGGTCTCTCTGCAGGACCTCCCTGCCTTCGAGGGAGACAACAGCTCCTCCCAGTTTTGTAGTGCCTGTGAACTTGCTCAATATCCTTTCCAGTCCTGTGTCCAAGTAATTTATGAAGATGTTGAAGAGCACAGGGTTGAGGATGAAGCCCTGTGGAACCCCACCTTTCACAGGTCACCAGTCTGATGTCACCCCATTCACTACAACCCTTTGTGTCATTAGGCAGTTGCCCACCCATCCCATTATGTGTTTATCTAGTTGTGTGCTGGACATTTTGTCCAGAAAGATCCTGTGGGAGAAAATATTGAAAGCTTTACTGAAATCCAAAAAATTACATCCACTGGCTTCCCTTGATCAACTAGGTGGGTTACCTTGTCATAAAAGGAAATCAGATTTGATAAGGAGGACTTTCCCCTCATGAAGCTGTGCTGGCATTGTTTTTCAATACCTCCCAGAATAATTTTCCCCATAACTTTACCAGGCACTCAAGTGAGACTGACAGGCCTTTAGTTTCTGGGGTGCTCATTCTAGCCCTTCTTGAAAATCAGAACAACATTCCCCAGCTTCCAGCCAGCTGTGAAATCTCCAAATTCCCAAGACCACTCAAAAATCGTCAAGAGAGGTTTTGCAGTGACATCAGCTGCTGTTTGAGGATTCTTGGATGTATCCCATCAGGCCCCATAGATTTGTACAACAGAGCCAGAGCAGCAGATTCTGCACAATTTCAGGGTTGACTAGGAGTTGATCATTCTTGCAGTCATGGTCCTCCAGTTCAGAGGCTGAGATCCCCTTGGTCTGTCATCCATGTTGAAGACAGAGGTAAAGAATGTGTTGAACACCTCTGCCTTGTCCATGTCCCTGTTTGTGAGGTAACCATCTTCATCCTGGTTAAGGCCTGATGTTATTCTTACACTGCCCACTGCCATTAATATACTCGAAAAAGCTCTTTTTATTGTCCCCTGCAGTTTTGGCAGATTTAATTCCATTTGAGCTTCGGCCACATGAATTTTCTCCCTACAGGGGCAAGCAGCATTTTCCCATCTTCCCATGTCACCTGAACTTGCTTCCACAGGGCATAAATCTTTCTTTTTAACCTTATTTCCAAGGGAAGACTTCTGTTCAGGCAAGCAAGCCTTCTGCCTCGTTTGCTTGACTTCTGACATTTGGGAATTGCCTGGTCCTGTGCCCTTAGGAGATGATTAAAAAGTGACAAGCATTGATGGACCCCAGCACCTGCAAAAACATTTTCCCAGGGGACCTCTCCTACTAATTCCCTGAGCAGCTTGAAGTCTGCTCTCCTCATGTCCAGAGCTGAGGCTTTGCTGTCACTTTTCCTGTCAACAGAGATTTTAAACTCTCACCAAGACAGCTGCTGAATTCCACTCACAAGTTAGATTCTGTTGACAAGCAGCAGATCAAGAAGGGCATCTTTCTGAGTCACCTTCCTTAGGACCTGTTCCATAAAGTTGTCATCCAGGTTTTTTAAGAATCTTCTCACCCAGGTAGTACCAGATATGTGATGCTCCCAGGTAATTTCTGGCAAGTTGAAGTCCCCCATATGGACAAGGGCAGGCCTCAAAAACCTTTTCTCACAAACCCACTAATGTAAACAATCCATTAAAGACAATGGACTATGCAGCAGCATCTTTCATAGCCCCTAGGTGTTGACTATGAGTGGAGTTGGTATTTGCACACTCAAAAGCTCAGAAATCAAGCCTTGTACAAAAGTCACACTGTTGGCCACTCCTCTCTCTCTCTCTGCATTAATATCTATATTTCCTTTTCTTTGCAAATGATGTACAGGTTGTACAGGTTGTCCCACACCATTCAAATATTTATGATGGTCAGTAATTCCCCATGCATAATCCTGTGTCCACATCCTCACTCTCTTAATTGACATCTCTGAATAAGAGAGCACAGATAGCAGCAAGAAACAGCACTTCACAAAGGATTACTTTGGCTTTATACAACCCATGAGATTTTCTCAGAATCATCTTACTTTAGTAACTTTCTAAATATTAATATAATGATAATTTAAATTTTACTATTAATGTTCATTAAGTATGATGACACAACAGCTATCTGCAAACTCAGAAAAAACTCAAGAGCTTAAGTACAACATCAGATGTCTCTGGTGTCACCAGACCTTTAAGGAGTTAAAATCAAGGATAAAGTAACACACTGATTATCTACTATGTGTAATAATGACGTAATTGCATTGTCAGTAAGGTCTGCAAATGGATTTTGTACATGAAAGCTGAATTTGTATATTTTTGCAGAAGACTGGAAACGATCAGTTAAATAACAGTACTGAATAATGATAACTAAAATATTCTGCAGTTTTGCAGCCTCCAATCCACTTTACAAATTAGCCCAGCAACAACAGCAGACATATGATAATGATGCCTAAAATGCTGGTAAAAATGAGATGCAGACACTGCAGTACAGGGAAAAGGGTATTACCTTGGTTTAATAGGATCTCAGGTGCACCTTCGTCAAAGGTGGTACCACGACGAAAAGAGGGCCCCAGTACAATGCGTATACAATTTTATGGACCTCACCAATTAGCATACCTATCTAAAATACCCCAATAAGAAACCTAACAAATGAAGTAATTGCTCCCTTATTCTAATTACCTGCCCCCCCCCAAAAGGCTACAACTTAGTTTACAAAAACACATTCCAGAGATGAGGCTCCGTTCAAGGTTGGTGCCTCATATTTTTGAGATTGTGGGGATGTTTCGTCTTCCCCAAAGAATTCTAAACTAGGCTAGAGTACAAGAGTTATAAACATGTGGGCTAAGATATAGGGAGTAAAAAGTACAGGAATAGGAAAGGATTTAAAGTATATAAAAAGGGTATAAAAGCATAATGAAAAAGGACAAAAAACCCATCAGGCATCAATAAGAGAAGCATTTTTTTTACCAACATGGATTATATCAAGGTAAAAAAATTCAAAGCAAGACCACTTTCTCTACTAGCTCATAATAAGACTCATGTTCTTATTTCTGTAATCATACAACAACACATCCCGCCTTACAAAATGAAAATCGAAATTCTAAGTCCATATATGGGACAATTGACATTTACAAAATCTTCTTGCTAATGTGTACATAGCTTATTTTTCCTTTCATTCTTTATACTAATAAAATGAAAGTATCTGTTTCTTATTAGGAAACCTTTATTATGAAAGCTTGCATTATATTTTGGGGGGATTAAATACGCAGTAAAGCTACATTTTTACCCATCTGTCTTTTTAGTTTATACATCACAGTGTTGCCTGCAGTTAAAAACAATCATAGAAAGAAGAGCTGGCAAGTTAATAAACAAATACCAAATATCATTAGCATACATTCAGATCACTTGAAGCACACAGAGAATAGTGTTTAAATGCTTACCTTAACTATTCCACGGATATGCATTTTTGCTATCATCTCTGCAGTGTAAAGAAACATCAATAGAGTGTCAAGAGCAAATGTCACATACTGGAGAGGTGGATAATGCTCGAAGGTCTTTGGAGTGTTCATACACACAGAAATAACACTGATGATGGCACAGATTCGTAGTAAAGAGTGTACCCACTGAAAAAACAAAACAAAACAAAACAAAAACCAAACACAAGATATTGCAAGATTGCTTTAATGCTCAAAAAAACCTCAAATACTTAGTCTCCATAATTTATCCTGGCACTCTTGTAAATGCATGTCTATGTCCTTTTACATCACGATCCTCATATAAAAGGTCTTCAACCAAAACTAAGCACTCTTGAATTACTTATACATATACAGATGTATATAATTTTATGAGTTAATTTGTGAAGTTGTATAATTCAGAAACCAATAATTAAGAATCATGAAACTTAGAACTAGGATTCTTGTTTGTGGCACTTGTAATTCAATTTCTTTTCAAGTGACAACTCATCACATGTATGGGCAGACAATAAGTAGAATAAGTTGAAGTTATAAATTGGATTAATATATTAAATGAAAAAAACTGTGGAAAATTTTAGTTCTACACTTAGAAGAAAATATTTTAAATCAGTTCACAATTAAAAAAATGAAGTGAGAGGCACAGGATTTAAAGCATCCTTCCAGTTATGAAAACAATAAATATGAAAAGAGTAAGTATAAAAGAGACTATGTCACAGACAGCTACTTTCAGGATTCACTTTTGTTCCAATCAAGTTTTGTTGTTACAAGAGAACAGATCATTTCTGTTACCACTTAAGTCTCAGACCCACTCATTATTGCCAGTAAGAGAGGGAGGTGTGATAAAAAAGCATAACGTATCAATACAAAAGTTTAGGGTTGTCTTTTTTCCTTTAAATCAAAACATCATTGAAACATCTTGAAGCCACACAAGTGTAATGAATCATAGTTTGTAAGGTCATACCTATCAAAACAAGAAGGAAAAGATACTTCAGCAAGAAAAAAATCTTTAAACAAAAACCACTGAAGTATGCTTATAAAAATTTTTCATCTGGGGAAAAATTCGACACTCTTGTACAGTGTACCTCAGACATTTTGATATCCAGAAGACTAAAGAACAACCACCTAATTTAATACTCACTGTTGGCTCACTTAAATGTAATGATATTTGACCCTAATTGGATAGCTCTATTATTTGCATACTCTAAGCCCAAATTAAAAATTTGGAAGCGGAAGGCACCTGATAAATGATCTCTAATATCCCTTTAACATCCACTTTGTTTTGAACCTTGTTTCCAACTGAAAAAATTAACATAAGTATTAAAGTGTGTCTGATCTAAAACTTGTTCACTGATGCAGTAAAATGTCAGTATTAGAAGCACTAAGCAATACACAACTAGTCCATCAGCAGGACAAGAAAAAAATTATTCCATAAAAAACTCCTGCATTGTGTGATGAGAAACATAGGTAAATAACATCATATATTTCTGCAATGACATTTTGAGTTTATTACGGCAGTCAATGTAAACAGTCTACTCAAATCATTTACAAGACAACACCCATATATTAATTCATGCTAAACAGTTTTAGGTGTTAAAACTCAGCAGCAAACCTGAGGGGATCTGGCAACCTTACTACAAATGAGATGATGGTTTCCTTAAATGAATGCAATCCTAACAACAGGTATTATTTCAGAATATTTTATTTCCTGCTTTTAAGAAGTGAAAATGTATACATTAAATGATATGTGAAAATGCCTACTCTACAAAAACATAAATCATTGACAATATAGGAATCGCAGATCCATGCTCACTGCTGAATAAATAATTTAATCATAATAACTATATTTGCATGGTAAAGACATTTTCTTAATACTATACAGTCTATTAATAACTCCACTCCTAATGAAACTTCCCCAGTTTTAAGCTACCAGACACTTTTACACCTCTCTTTTTCTCAGCGCAGGTTTTAGGTTAAATGATACCAGAAAAACGAGAGCTGTACTTGAAAATAAACAACTAAAATACACTTTTATATTAATAAATGTAAAATGAGAGATTTGAAAGTCAAAAGTGCTTACTGCTGGCTACCACTTGAGCAATGAAATGCTCCTTTTAACATCCTTTTCAAAAGCTCATTTTATGAACTTGTAATTTCAACCAACGTGTTAGGAACCAGAGACATTGAAAGGATGGCTGTTTTAAAAGAATCAGTCAGATTAACTGGTTGTAAAACACCGCTTGATCATCCCATATCTTTGCAACTGCCAAAAGAGACAATTTTATTTTGTCTTTGATATTTTTCAAAAAATTAACTGATAGACTAGCAACTATAGTTCAATACTTGCTTCTGACAAATATCTAATTCAGTATATTTTGTGGAAGTCATATTTCAGCAATGAAAATTACATTCAACTTAAAATTAGTCATTAAATAAAGAGATACATACTGGTTTGTTAATCCATAGAATATCTGCATTGTCTGACAAAGATTCATCAGGACCAAAATCTGTAACTGGCTGGGCTTCCACCCTTGAACTTTGTTTCCTTTTTAGCATCCTGAAGTTAACTTCTCTTATCTATAATCATAAAACCTCCTTGGGGAAAAAAAACAAAACCAACATTAATTCACTAAAACCATTTTATAATGAATTTTGAACTATTTTATAAATAACCTAATGCATTTTGCTTTCATGCAAACTTCTTTTGTACTTACTGATTAACAGGACATTGATTTTATTAAATATAAATCACTGACATGACACTTGTTAGTTTACAAAAAAATTACACAAAGGTATGCAACAGAAACAATTACCAGAAACTTAGCAACACTGACAGAAAATTTGTACTAATATGCAAAGAATGCTATTGATGTGAACTTCAACACAGAGTGATCATTGGATGGATTTGACCTGGAGCCATTTAATTAAATGGTGACATTTCCATTTATTACATAAGGCTAAGATAAATCTCAACATGCCAAAGGCAAACAAGTCAATAGACATTAATGTTCTTTACTGAAATCAGAAGAACTTTTTTGCTATACACTACTATTAACATGTATTTTTCTAAAACATTTTTAATGTTAACAATTATCTATCCAACAGCCAGACATGACTGCCTCTGGGACATGTGTTGCCACATGGAAGGACTGAGGAAAATGTGTTGTTTCCACAAGGTCAGGTCGAGTCTAGACATTCCTGCATGGGTGGCACTAACTGAGCCTTCTGTATGCTCAGCCATGTGAGCCACAACTAGGGAACACACCATGGGAGCAGAAAGGTGAGTTAGATCTCAGTATTGACTTTCCCACAGACACAATTCAGAGATTCCAGAGTCTAAACAAATCCAAATGGGTGAGGAAGATATACTCTCCTGAGAAGTAACTGTCAGTCCATGAAATACAATTCTATTGTTCATGAAATACAACCCCTTAGAGTTTTTTTCCAGCAAAGTGAGAGGGAGGAAGAAGGCCAGATCTCGGGACCTTGTTTTGGGGCTTTACTCTGGACCAACTGTTGTTTGTAGGTGACAGTGCCCTGTGACAAACAAAAGTTTATCGAAACTAGTATAAGACAGAATCATAGAATGGTTTGGGTTCTGTGGAAGAAACCTTTAAAGATAATCCAATTTAACTCCCCTGCCATGGGCAGAGACATCTTTCACTACATCAGGTTGCTGAAAGCCCGGTCCACTGTTCAATAAGGCAAACAAAACTTCTCTGAACAGCCTGTTCTTGTGTTTCACCACCTTAATTGTAAAGAATTTGTTCCTTATACCCAACCTAAATCTTCCCTTTTCCAGTTTAACTCTGTTGGCCCCTTGTTCTATCACTACAGGCCCTGGTAATTACAGCCCCAAGTATCACAATGACAACTGCAACATGAATGCAAGAGACACTGTCCTCAATCAGCTGGAGGCAACAGTGGGCTCAGGACTGCAGAAGTGTCCCTGTGCTTGGTCTCAGCTGGCCTTTTCAATCCCATGGGCTGCTGCTTCATGTCCAAACCCTATGCATGCATCCTTGGCTATCTCTTCTTCTAGTTTTTATGGCAAATGTAAACTATTAATCTAAGTCCCTCAGAGTCTACCCTGGCTCTGTTTTCTCTCTTTCAGATTCAAGAGGTCAGTTCCTGTCTCTGTAAAACCAAGTCTGGACCATTGGTCTTTGAATGCTAAACCACGCGGTAACAGGGCTGAGGTCTTGCACTAATGCTCAAAGCTGGAGGAGATGATATTATGCAATAATTGATTTTTTAAAACAAACAGAAATAACATAAAGGCGCAAAATAAGGGACAACCTATGACACGTATATTAATTTTAAATGGTCATTCACAGCAACCTTAGTACAAGTGAAACTGGTAAGCTATCACTAAAAACATGCAAATATTGAAAAATTAATATTATGTATTAATAACCCTTCTCTAACAAATGAAGACTGAAATAATATTCACAGAGGTTGTATTGTCTCTTAAGGCTCATGCTCAAGCTTCATGCTCCCACTTCTGTTTTGCAACTGAATTCACTACTTCCTCCTCTTTAGCATTTTTTTTCAACTTTCTCCTATGTATTTCTAGCCTAATGTAGTGACCTTTTTCCTCTACTTAGGCCAAAGCATAACCAGAAATGTTTCAAGTCTCAAAGATGCTGGTCTGCTTTTTGAGGTCATGAAACCTTAAAATGGCTACATTTAGCATAGTGATAGGAAGTTAATGCAGTGCCTTCGGAGCTGCATTTCCTAAAACCTTAGGGGGAAAAAAACCACTGCCTAAAATGCTTCTTACAAGTATGTTCTTTTGAAAATTGTTACTCAAAAGCTAATCAGTTAATGAACAAAATAATAATTTTATGTTTACTATTTCTGGTAATGGCTATTACTGTGCTCCTAGTAAGCTTTTAAGAAAAGACGTAGCAATAAACAGAGAATTAAGAAGATAAACACAATCAGTAATTATGAGAAAAGGCTCAGGATATGAAACACTGATTTTTGTTTAGGCACTACTGATTTTCTTTTAATAAATGATGGTCTAAATAACAAGCTATGTCCATTTGGGGAAGAAAGTAAATAACTATCAACTATCTATTAGAAAGACTGTTTTTATGCATTTCTCAGTATTGCTTATTTATATATCTGATGCATAGGAAGATTAGTCATATCCTTCTAATGAAATTCCGACTTACCTTTTCACCCTTTTTGCTTCATTTGTTTGTTCAAGTAATTTTTTAATTGGTCCAGACACAGAAAATGCCATGAACTTTAGATGTTCATAATAAATGTCCATAATGAATTCAGTTTACATACTTAAATCACAGAAATAACAGCATATTCTGAGTTGGAAGGGACCCAGAAGGATCATCAAGTCCAACTCTTAAATTAATGGCCCATATGGGTATCAAACCCTCAACCCTGGCATTATTAGCACCATGCTCTGACCAACTGAGCTAATCAATGTTGTGACTAAAGATATTAGAATTCCTATTTTTAAGAGGCAGCCTTGATAAACAAATCTCCATGTATATAAGCCAAATGGAAAGAAGGAAATGCTTATGGAAAGTAAGAATCAGCTTGTTTACTTATCTACTTAAAATGACCAGAAATGAACACACAAAATTCAGAATAAGGATGACAAGCCAATAATATCTTGGAAATGGTCTTTAGCAAGATTTTCAAAGTATAGCACAGTTGCTTTCAAGCCTTTATGCAATTTTTTTTTTGTTCTCATTATGTTTAGTTTACTAGGGAACACACACACTTTTCCATGTGTCCACTGCTGCAGTTTCGGGACTCTGCCATGTATATAAAGAATTTTAACCCTTGGACTACTAATCCCTTTTGCACTTATTTCTGCAGTGAGGAACCAGCTGAAGGATGAAGAGAAGGCGATCTGTGCAAGAACTCCTTCCAGCACGTGATGTGCAGTGAGCATCACACCAAGCTGTGCTAATGGGGAGGATATAGTCCTCCCTAACCCTGATACAAATCTACCCCTGCAGTTCCTGCATTGATTTCGACACACGTCATTAGGTCTTTCTTTGATCACAACCTGTTGTCAACGTGAAAGGCTTAATACATTCCCTAAGATGTATTTCTAGCTGCAGTGCTTTTAAGACATACTGGGTGCAGGGCAAAGACAGCCTTTTAGACAGGAAAATATAATGGAGTTTTGGGGCTACAACCACTTCACATTTCTTTGGAGTACTTTCTTTATAGTAGCAATGAAAATTCACATCGCAGGTGTTGACCTTCTCAGGGAGCAACATAGAGTCTTTGCTTTGAAATTTCTCCTCCATTTTTAGAAGCAAAGGAAAATTAAAAGGAATAAAACTAAACAGAAAATTACTCACACAGTGAGCCCCTTCATATCCCTTATGTCAGCCTTTTCTCTTTCTTTCTATCTCTGAACTTGCAGGCATGTTCTACAACCTCTACACCTTCTAAACCACCACCACCCACTAAATTTGCAGCTTCTGCTGAAATGAAAGTAAGCCAGCACAATGGTCGGGGTGAACATAAGACCCACTGTGCACTTGGGAAAAAAAGTCTGAAGAAGGTATAACCCAGTTTGCAATCTTCCCACTAAGCACAAGACATTCCTTCTGATGGAAATATGCAGTTCCTAAAAAAAAATCAAAAGACAAATTTTAAAAAGTAGCTGATCCTCCACATCAAAAGCTGAGAAATCTGAGTCTCGTTTACGAAGCAAGCTCACTGTATACAGCATAATCTGCTCAAAAGATCTCTGTCACAAAGTAAGGAAAACATGCTTATAAAGGCTCTAGCTGATAAAGAAGGCAGCTGAAAAATGACTTCACAGAAATATAAACAGGAAAATAAAGCAGATATTCCTACCTACAACTTATGGAGAGAGCTCAAATATCCAATCCTTGGAATCAGCAATGCCCGGCTCCCCACATACTGTTTTATCACTGCTTATTGACTTTGTCACCTGAGATCATGTGAGCACTGCCTGAAGGTCCTCCCAAGGCAGGCCACCTACAAGCACTCTCTTCAATTCTCTCTTCTTTGAAAATGTCAATTCCCCTTCCCACTTTTCGCAGAGCAGGGACACAGAAAGTGGCACATATGCTTCAAGACAATAATTATGAATGTGTGAGCTAAAATGGGTGACAGGAAGATGATATGAATACCCATACACATAGCATGATGACAAAACCCCATATCCATCCTATACATTAAAAATGTCCCAACTACATGCTACCTTAAAGATATTGATTGCTCTTAACTTTAGCATGCATTATAGGTCATAGGAAAACCTAAGTTCTCATTCTTTCATCTCAATAGCGTTCTTCTTTCCTTCTTTGCAAATTGATGCTATTTCTTTATTACTTTCTTCCTTCACACACACATTCTTCCATCCCTGAAATGCCAGCTAAATGGCATTTCATATTTGTTTTCATTTAGCAAAAGCTTGAAGTAAGCAAGTTGCATGTGCAATAGTATAGATATATTTCAGAAGGATAAAGACAGAATTCCAGTGGATATAATCACATTGCACATGCCACTATGGATGCTATTAACTCATCATTAATTTCAAGTAAGAACTTATTTTATTATTTTTCCTCTCTGTGTGGTATCATTGCTGTATCTGATGAAAAGTTCATAAAGATCTCTTTGTTATTTTGAGCATGATATACTGCTAATAACTGACCAAACTTTCATATTTATTAAAAACAAAGCTGGTTCCTCACAAAGAAAGTATACTGAAAGAAATATTCTAAAAAACAGTTCATTCACATTTTCAAATCTTTTGGATACAGGTAAAAAAGAACAACTGATGATGTCTTGTACTTACTAACAGGATCCCTGACCAAAAATACGAGAACTGGGGTTCACAACTGAGGAAGGTTTCACAGTTGCTTAAGGCAGCCAGTGTAAGAACATCTAGTCTGAAAGTAGACAGATCTCCAGACTTTAGCTCTTTGCTTACAATACATTTCCTGTGTCTTGCCTTATTATCAACTTATGACAATGCTCTTATAATATTTATTTCTTATGTATAAATTCTACTTTTCAGATGTAGGCAAAATAATACTCAGCAAGCAGAATCAAATATCGCATTGCATACAAAGGCAGGTCTCTTGTGAGTCAGATATATAGTCTACTGCCACTGTCACATAATGGTGTTCTTTTTACTATAACCTTTCTAACATCTGGAATATATGATTTTGGAGAAACTACACATGCATGTAGTGCTGTGATCCAGCCACAAAATGGACTTCTTAATTTTAAATAGAATTGCTTAGCTTTTCCACATTTTTTAATTAAGAGATTTGGTGGAGTAAAAAAAAAAAAAAAGCCAGAACAACTGAAGATAATTTTTCAAATGATAATTTTAGACTACAACATGTCACATACCACTACAGGTGCTCAAAAGAGGCTTTTGTAGTAAAGAGAAGGTACGCTGTCACATTCCCATATCTCAGCTCCCCATGTATCCCAAAGGAGGAATACACTCAAGCATGAAGGAGCTACTTCTCTGTGCAAGTACCCAGCTTTTGCTTTTCAGTGGTACCAAGGTACAAGACTGGTGAGCACCCTCCACCTCCCCACAACAAGCTGTTTTTTGGTATGACTGGTCAACATGGCAGCTTTCCAAGCCCTACAATTATACTGTCAGAATGGTTGATAGAATGCTGAAATTTAATGATGGCCACTGAATGCGCAATAATTATATGTAGAGAAAATACTGATAGCAGTATATTTCCTGAATGAATATATAGCACAGTTTGACAGCTAGGTTACTTTGAAAGTTCACTTCAACTGTTGGCCACCTACCCACCACTTGCTGACCTAGGATTGGTCAACTGCAATGTAGTCTATATAGATACATGTCAGAGCCCATTGCTGACACAGACATGCAGCAACATTCTTAGTAAGAATCATGCTGGAAAAGAACAGAGAGCAGCGTTCTGGAATTTGCTTTTGCAGCCTAATCCATGTCCAGGTGGAAATTGTGTTTGGCCCTTTTTGAAAGTAAGGGGACAGGTAGTACCAGCCCATTGTTTGAGTGGATTCAGGGAGCAACCTGTCCTCTCTCTATAATATTCCACATTCCATAACATGCTCTGAGTACTGTGGATCAATTTTTCAGGGTTTTAAAGGAAGGAATGAGGGCATCCTTCCCAGAATGATACAGGGGTGGAAAGGAGCTTCTCTGTAGGCAGATGGCTGGCAGCATACCTGTTTGAGTGATTATTTTGACGTTGCTGGGATTTTCTTGTATCATTATTTACATGTTAGTGTGCCTAGAACCTAATTATTAAAGAAATTGAAATAATCTCAATTATCTTCCCTTCCCAAATTCTTCCTTTTCTATCCTTTAAGGAGTTGTCAACAAAAAAGTTAACACCTATCCCGTTTAAAGCTGAAGTCCTGAAAACAGAATTAGGACTCTTTCTTTTTTATCCTCTTATCTTCCCTTTAAAACAAAATAATTGACGTGCCCTTGCTGCAGGGCATTTTCTAGAAGTTGCGGCCATAACCTCTGGCACTGCATGTACTGTATCCGAAAGCTTTATTTTGGAGGGAAGAAAAAAGGGAAAACTGAGTTCATAGGATCATAAGCCACTTCAGGTTGGAAGGACCTCAACTCTGCTATTGTGAGACCCCACCTGGGTTCTCCAGGGCCTGCAACACAACAAAGACACGGATATGTTGGAGTGAGTCCATAGGAGGCCACAAAGATGGGCTGGAGCACCTCTCCTACGAAGATATGCTGAGAGAGTTGGAGCTGTTCAGCCTGGAGAAGAGAAGGCTCCAAGAAGACCTTAGAGCAGCTTTCCAGTACCTACAGGGGGCTACAATCCCTGGGAAGGGACTTTTCACAAGGATGTGTAGAGACAGGACAAAGGGGAATGACCTTAAGATAAAGGAAGATAAGTTTAGATTAGGTATTAGAAAAAAACCATTTTACTGTGCAGGTGATGAGGCACTAGCACAGGTTGCCTGGAGAAGCTGTGGATGGTCCCATCACTGTCAGTGCTCAAGGCCAGGCTGGACAGGGCTTTGAGCAACCTGGTCTAGTGGAAGGTGTCCCTGCTCATAGCAGTGGCGTTGGAACTAGATGATCTTTAAGGTTCCTTCCAACCCAAACCATTCTATGATTCTGTAACCTCAGAAGGTCTGTAGTCATATCTCCTGCTCAAGCAACATCAACTCCGGTGACAGCCCAGGCTACTGCAGTTTATCCAGGTTACTCCAGTCTGGTCTAGAAAACCTCCAACAAAGGTTTTTTGAGCAACTTGTTTCACTACTTGATTGTTCTCACCACAGAGGAGAAAAGAAGAAAAACAACAACAAAAAAAGAGAAATAAAAGATGAAAATATCACAGAAAATAAAGAAAGGAAAAAGAAATTTCCTAGTAGAAACAAAACAATTTGCAACTATAGTCTAGGACTGGTATTTCTCAAAGCAAGACATTTACCAGTACTTAACTGATACTGGAAACTTCAATAGAAATAAAAGATGCTATGAAGTAATGAAAGGTAGAACAGAGAAAGGTTGAAAGGTAAAGAAAATACAATTCAACCTGTAATGCTGACCGTATTAGGCTGACTTTGCTCTCAATCTCCAAAAAACTTCATGCTCAAAATCTATAGCAGATCCAACCATGGAAGCATTCTACTAGTAACACAGCAAAAATAATTTTTGAATGCAATACCTCTAGTTTATTCATAAGCACATCTGAAATCTTATTTGTAACAGACTGAATCCTAAATATATAGGGAGATGGGGAGGAAATCTAAATCCCCAGAAGCCAGTACAAGTTCTATCTCATGTCAAGATATTCATGCCTCAAGAAGATATCATCATCTATAGAAGTCTAGAGCCAGGTCCACCCATTACACCCTACAATACAGTGTGATAGTATTCATCTCCTACTGTGAAGGCTTGACACCCAAAACGTCTTTGACTCAGTACTTAGGTTTGGATGAATACCATACAGAGCTACAAAGTGTTCATGGTACCAGTAAAGTCCTGGAGCTGGAAGTAAGTCAAATCAGCATAAGTTATATTTCTAGGTGGTAGAGCTTAAATGGGAATGAACTGTGATGGATGTACATTTCAGATTAAAACAAAACAGATGCAGCAAACAAAAAGACTAAAGCACAAATTACATGCCAATTATTACAGTTCTGAACGTTACCAAGCTGAGATGGTAAAACAAAAAAAACCCCAACAAAACTAACCCAACTGTTGCTAAAAGTCTCCAAAGATAGACGCATATTCTTGAAGAGAGCTGGAGTCTTCCAGCAGCCAAAGAGACCAACTCAAAGAAATGTCATTTCCCACCCCCTCCCTGGAGTTCATAAACTTCGGCTTGTGATTCATGCAGCAGAGCATAGTTCATTGTTAATATGTATCACTTCTCTGTCGATCACTCAGAGGGCAGGTGAAATGGGGCTGATGTGGAAGAAATGAAAACAAAAACGGACAACGATATGAACTGGGAAGTTGATGATGCTTAAACACAAAGGACTCAAATAACATTTAGTTAGTGTTTTCTCAGTGTAAATATTTGCCTCAATGCAACAATGGCTCATCTACCAAATCCTAGCTGACTTAAAAGCTACGTTTGCACGTTAAGGCCATCAGAAACCTTGATCCTTTGCAGAAATACGTCTCTGATTTACTGGGAGTACTAAAACAAAAGATGTTAGCAACAAAAAAATATTAAGCATCTCTCTGTCCATTCGATAAACGAACCTCTGACACCGCAAGTTCAAGAGATTTGGCCCAGGCCTGGGTGCACCGCTCCCTCCAACCCCGCCACGCCCGCAGCCCCTGAGAACCAGCCGAGCGCTCCCCTCAGGGAGGGAGCTCTCCACGACCACCCCGTCCTCATCCACAACCACCCCATGAAATCGGTGGCCCCCCGAAGAGGCCTGCTCGCCCCCCGGCCCGCTCTGACTCAGTGAGGAGGGCTGCGGCGGGCCCCGGGCCTCGGGGGAAGGCCGGCGGCGGCCGGCCCGGAGCGCCCCCTCCCACCGGCCGGGGCGGGCGATGCGGAGGGCGCCACCGCCCCTTCCCCCCTGCCGCGGAGCCACGCGGGCCTCTCGCCGCGCCCGTCCCTTCCCGGGGAGCCGCCGGCTTTCCCGCCACAGCCGCGGCGGCCGAGTGCGCGGGGAGGGGGCCGGGGCGGCGCGGGGCCCCACCGCGCTCCGAGAGCGAGCCGCGTCCGCCGCCTCCGACCTACCGCCAGCATCTCCCTTCATGGCGCGGTGGGGAGCGGCCCCCGCGGGTGTGCGGGTGCTGCGGTGCCGTGCCAGCCTCGCACGCCGCCCTCCCCGCGATGGATCGGGGCGGTGGGGCCCGCCCGGCGGCGGCCGCGCTCAGTCTCTCGGCAACGGCGGCGGGGGCGGGCGGGGAGGGAGCAGGTGCGGAGGAGACGGTGCCGACCGCGCACGGGCGCCGCGGAACAAACAGACCCCCGCCTTGCTTAAGAATCCGGCTGGGAAAAGAGGTGGCTTAGCCGCCCCGCAGCCGGGGTGATCCCCACGGCGGTACCGTCACGCAAAACGCCCCCACAGTGGCTGGGAGCAGTGCTGGCTGTGCCCCGAAACACGCGAGCGGTGCCCGGCGCCGGACGGAGCCCGCCGGGCAGGCTGAGCCCGCACTGCCCTCTGCCCACTGCAGCGCGGGCGGAGGCGCGACTGCTGCGGCAGTTCTGTAGGGCTTTAAGTTTGGGCTTCAGCTTTTTTTCTTGGTTGATTGGTTTGGGGTTTGTTTTTCTTTTTCATTATGCTGTTCAAATGCTAGGTCAGGTTATTTATTTTAGTAAGAAACCCTATTTGTCCGTCTTACGGTTTTTTTAGGGCTGGCGCACTTCTTTGCCCCTACTTCACCGGTAGCATCAGCTGGGTGGTCTGGTTAATTTTCAAATGACTGAAGAGCCATGTAAAAGTGCACTCTTGAGTTCCACAGTGAAATACATTCATAAAATATCTTCACTTGTTGGGCTAGATGATCTTAGAGGTCTTTTCCAGCCTAAATGATATGAAAGAGATACTACAAACAAACAGGTAAAGGGATACTTGGAAAATTGTTTCTGTAAATCAAGTTGACATGTTCCAATCTGTATTTTTAGCTTCTTGAACAAAAACCAACAAACAAACAAAAAAAATGTGTAAAGTTTATGTTTAAATGAAACTGGATGATAGGGAATAATGTGAGCCTGTAACTTTACAGAGCTTGTAAAGATGTGGAATAGGATTCAAAAGACAAAGCCCTTAGCCAAATACCCCAGAAAGCTGAAGGAAATTGTATTAGGTTCCTTTAAATTATATCTATTTGATGCTGGCAACCAAAACTAATAAGCCAGTTAGGGAACTGGCCTCGGGATTACAGATGCAGTTCTGCCAGCTCTACTTACATGTATTACCAGTATTAGCACTCCAGTAAATTTAAGCACCTAATTTTAGTGTTTGCAATTTTTGATAACAGTCAGCTGATGTTCCATGAGAAAAATTTTAAAGAGCAAAACAATTTAGGATTAAATGTGCTTACAAATAATACTCTTCCCATTTTATCTTTTCCTCCCCACTTATGTTTCATTACTTGGAATAAGTTGCTAGGCAGCATTATGCTGTTGGTGATAGCATCTCATAAATGAAAACTGACAGTTGCAAACAGTGAAACGTTGCAGCTATATCTAAACAAAAGAAATCAGCATTTGCCAGCAGATGTGACTTTGTGTAACATTTTTTCTACGGATATACTGGCTTCTGAAAAATAATTCTTGATAGACCAATTTTCCAGTTGGAAGGGACCTCAGGAGGCCATCTGGTCTGACTGATCTGCTGAATCCAGGCTCAGAGATGAGATCACACAAGCTTGCTGAGGGCTTTATCCGGTTGGGTCTTGAAAACCTCCCAAGACAGAGACTGCACAGCCTCCCTGGTAAGCCTGTTTCAGTATTGGACTGTCCTTATGCTGAAAGATTTTTTCCTGACACAGACTTGAGCTCTGCCTTATCGGCTGTTTCTCCTCCTCCTGCAGTGCACCCTTGGGAATAGCCCAGCTTTGTCATCTTGACAGCTTCCTCACATAGCCTGGCAGACTTCTCCTAGGTGCCCCCAAAACCATCCCTGCTCTGGGCTGAAAAAGCCAAACTCCTTCAGCCTCCCCTCATGGAACAAGTGCTCCAACTCCAACCGCCTTGGTGGCCTGCCACGGAACTCACATATTAGCATCTGTCGCGTTGGAAGGGGGTTCAAAATTTGCTATTTAGATACTGTTTAATGAGTGCTGAAAAAAAAGGGTATTGATTTCTTTACATGTGGTTTGTATTATAAAATACGTATTTCCTTATGGATTTCACACTTCTCCTTTTACCTGGTGTCATATTTGGTAATATATTGTTACTCCCTGCCCATACTCTGAACCACAAGCTGCTAATGTGGACCCACACTTTCAGCAGAAGGCTGGATTCTCTTTGACATCTTGTCTGTGAGCATAACTTGCATCAGATGATGCTAATGCTGAAAGAAGAGTTTAGCCCTTGATAGCTTAAATACCTGCTTGTGTGCAAAGGCAAAATTGTAGTATTCCCTTCATACAATTGTGTATACAGTGAAGGTCTGTTGTTTGTAAGAAGAAGTCCTTTCTTGCTTTGCTATTTGATCACAAATTTACTTTTAGATCTGGCACATGAAAAGCAATTATGAACATTTTAGAACTTGAGTGGCATATAACAGTCATGTGAGGATAGAGTGGAAAACTACGGTATCTATAAAATTGCTGATGTAATTTGCAAAGAGACTATTAGTCATTTAAATTCTGTGGCAGTGTTTAATATTTAGAGCTGAAGTCTGTTTTTATTCTGATTTTAAAAATTCACATTGACCTAAAAAGCAAGCCATAAACATATAGATAAGGATGGAATTTGGGGGTTAATCTTACAACAATCCTGTATGATAATGTTAAATAGGTCAAAAGAAAAGATATTTCTTAGTTAAGATTTACTTCTCATCTACAAATCAAGAACAGATAAAGTAATCTTGTTATTCAGTCTTTAAACTTCAACACATGGTTGAAACTGGCCATGGGAAAATGTACATTTAAAAGAAAATTTTGGAAAATTACAGAAGATTCATACTGAGAATTCAAGGGGAGAATTCCCAACATTACCTAAAACTTTCATTTCTGTAATGTGATCTGCAAATACAGTAAGATCTTCCTGGATAAAAGGTAATTAATAAGCCAAGGTTTCCTAGACCTGCTGACTCAGTAAGTCCTGAAAAAAATGGGGAATGCAAAGCATCTACTTACTTTACATGTTTCCTTACAGAATTTGGACAGCCCTTAAGCCCTGGTTTTACTTCTGAATTTATTTGAACTTTATTTGCTCTCTTGTCCTTATTTTCCCTAAGTATCTGTGAAGGAGTTGAAGAGTAATGTAAACAGATATGAAAAACATCCCAAGGAGCTGAGCTCATTGGGATTGCCATTGTTGGAATTTGATTTACCACTTAGGAAACAACGCAGTGCTTGATCAGATTTCAGATAGTCTATAATGACTAAAAGAATTAATGAAATATTAATTTTGAAATTATGCCTGAGCTTTTAAAAAAGGTCACAAAATATAATTTAGCAATTCAGAATTAAACTTAAGACCCAAAGGAAAATTTAATCATTTTGGCATAGAATACAAGTTAAAAACTGCTAAATTCCTTCCTGTTGCTCTTTAGCCCCAGGGTGTCCACAGTCCTTAGTTATCTTAGTGGTGGTTACCACAAAGTTCTCCCATAGTCTGAAGTCCTGCTCTGCACATGCTGAGCAGTGTCCCAGTATTTTTAGGGCCCCATGTGAATCAGATGAGCTGAGCAGCCCAGCTTGCTTCTACCTGTCTGCCCTTTATGGCTCTGGCTAGTGGTGGTCTCATTCAGGAGCTGTGTAACCACAACAGAAATAGTGATGGAGCAACATCAGACTAATGACAGCAAGAGAAACTCAGTTAACATTCATGAGTAATTTTAATTGGGATGGGTAACAAACTGTCATTCTTGAGTGTCTGTGACCTGTATCATTGAGCTCTATCATTGATGAACCAGAATAAAGGATGTGGACTATGGTTTTGCAAATTCCAAACCTTAAGGAGAGTCCCAAGTCTGCTACTAACTCGATACAATTAGTTTGCTTTCAAAAAGTACTAAGTTCTCAGAAGAAGGGCAATAGTGATGTTTTCCCACACTTCCTTTTTCTTCTCTTTCCTTCATTTTTGGTTTAATAGCAAGGAGTGCAAGACAGCATTGAAACTATACAAGATGGTTGCTGTTGCCCTGGAGAATCTGGTGTGCATATGTTCAGTTTAGGCACTCAACCTGAGTTACTGCAGTTCTGCTCTTAAGAAGTCAGCAGCATCTATTTTTTAAATTTACTATCCTTAGAAACAGTTCTTTGGTTAAAATGATGAGAATGATCCTTCATTGTAACTTATTCAGGTAACTAGTTAAAAAGATCAAAAATAAAATAGTCTTTCCCACTATTTTTAATTTTTCAAGACTCCTAGCATCAACAAGCATTGTCCGTTTGAGAATTAAGGCACAAATTGACCACAGATTAATAAATTAGGGGGGGAAATTACATGCCTTTTATTTTCTTTCTTGGGCTCTTTCTGAAATAAGTGCTAAACAGTTAAGAACACAGTAGACTGGGTTTTAAAATGCACTATTGTTGCTGGCATTCTGAGCTTTCTTGCGAGATTGTGCTTAAAAATCTTCTGCTTCCTTAAGGCTTCTGTAAAAGCAGGGTATTATTGCTGTTTAGGGGAGTTCACTAGCAAACACTGAACAAACAGAAAATCTACCAGCTGTTTAAAGTTTCAACTGAGACATGAAGGGGTAAGCTAAGGTTTTATGCTAGGGTATAGCACAGTAACATCTTGATTAATGTTGGCCTATGAACTGTCTAGGTAGTTTATATTCTCTACTACTTTGGCCAGCTACATTCAGACCAGCTCAGCTTTAATCTTGTTCTAACCTTGATCCTATAACTCCAAAAGTCATTTTTATTCCCTGTGTGATACCCTCAGCTGTCCCAGATTCCATATCATGTCAGCAAAATTAACACAAGGTTTTCAGTTCTGTACAGCTCTGGCATACTCTGTCTCCTGCTCCCTTCCAGAGCTGACATTGACCAGCACAGTGATGACTCTTAACAGTTGCATGCATTTCTGAACTGTTCAGTTTAGACTGATTTTAGTTAACTTCATCAAGGACTTTGCTCCATGGGTTTAAAATGGTTTGTCATAGATCTTTACAGCCACCTTATTTAGTGATTGTATATCCTTGACAGAAGAATCACTAGGCACTATCAACTCTTCTCCTTCCACATTTTATGGAGAAACAGTACCCTGTTTGATATGTGGGATTTTCAACTCCTGGTTAATTTTAGAAAATTGTGATGTAACTGAATGCCTCTGCATTAGACTGCCTTGGTCTCCATTCTTACAAATCCATGGTGTTACTAAAATGGCTTCAGTGGAAACCCAGGAGGAATATTTGACAGATTTTTATGGTTTCCATGTCTTTTTTTAACCATAGACTGTTCACCGTATGTGCCTTTAGATTTGTTTTGTTAAGAAAAAAATCCTTAAGAATGGCATGGAAGGTGTTTTGCAAACTTGACGGCTTTATTAAAGTCACAACAAAATTAAAATGTTCACTGAGAGCCTGTAATAAAGGAGTAGGCAGAGTCCATCTGCCTCCCCAAACCAAATCAAACCCTGTTCAATAGCACATTATGCCATCAGAGTCGTAGAATTATGGAATATTTGAGGTTGGAAAGGATCTCTGGAGATGGTGTAGCCCAACCCACCTGCTCAGAGGAAGATAGCCCAGGACATGTTGCCCAGAACCCTGTTCAGATGGCTTTTGAATATGTCCAAAGGTGAAGATTCCAGAACATTGCTGGGCATTCTCCTCCAGTGTTAGACCACTCTTACAGTAAAAAAGCTTTTTCTTACTTTTCCCCCCCATATTTTTAAAATATTTTTCTTATTTGATTTATTACAAAAACAATTCTGGCAAAGTTAAGATGTTGCTTGCCTTTAAAAAAAATCACAGCCTATGTATTATCTTGTCTACCCCCAGGCTTGCAGCTTAGTTTTTATGCAGTTCAGAAGTCTGTGAAACCACAAAAATAGCCTTCACCAATTTGGATAGAAAATTACACTACTGGTCCTTCTACTGGTAAATAAAATTGCAGGGGAAAGACTTATCCCAGTCTCTGACCATACCTAATCCTGCAAAGTTTTGTCAAGAATAGTAATAGGGATACACTTAAAATGAGGTTCAAGTGTAAGTGTACTTAACAGCACTTATTTTCTTGATTCCACATCTTTATTTGAAGTCATTTTGCATCTGACAAGTATTGTTTAAACCTATTGCCTACTTTTGAAAAGGCTGTTTAGTACTAGTAGGTGTGTTCCAGCTTTTCCTCCTCCTCAGCAATATGTTGACTTTCTCTTTTCTACTTTTACTCCGCAGGTAGTGCATTACCACTTGTAAACTATACATTTACCAAGAACCTACAGGTTTAGAGCCTTAGACTGAAACTTCAATACAGAGGAAAAGTAGCATTTTACAAGTGCTGTGCTTTGTGTAGGTGTATGTTATCCAGTGGAGAAACAAAATTCCGTAAGATTGTATACAGGAGTGACTGAAAGTAAGTGAGCAGTTCTCAAGGCAGAGTGTCAGGTTCCCCATTAGAAAGAGACTAACTCCTTTCAAATTGATTTTACAGTGTATTTGGAAGCCAATTTGTTCCTGAATACATACACATCATGTGTATATACATGCATGCATGCAAACATTGTAAGATTAAATTATTGTAGTTGTAGGAACTTCGCTCACCTCACTTGAGCTTCCTGGGCTCCTGGTAGGTCGCTGGGACCCGGCCAGAGGTCCTGGCTTTCAGTCTACCCTGCTCTTCTGCTCCGCTCTCAGGCAGCTTCAGTCGGCCCCAGGGCCGCCAAATGGCCTCGTGGCAGAGGAGGATGTCCTCTGAGCAGGAAGGCAGTGGTATCGCTGGCCGCCCCCGAGGTAAAGAGAGTCCAGACAGGTTGAGAGTCGTCAAGGCGCGTTTATTGAAGGGATGCTGAAGCGAGGGGCGCGTCGAGGGGCTCTCGGGCGGGGTGGACTAAGGAGAAGCCTGGCACTCAGTGCCTAGGATCTCACGATGTGGAACCACTCCGGCCACGAGGGAAGGGGAACAAAGGTTTTATAGGGACAAACGGGGTCTCCGAGGGTGGGAAAGCAGGGGCGGAGCCAACAGGCTCCGGAACAACAATGAAGGGCAGGCGGGGGAGCAAATCATGACAACTGGGGGAGGGAACCAATCGAACCAATGAGGGAACCGCGGCGACAGAAACTTCTAGCAAGGGGAGGCAACAGGGGAAGGGACAGGGCGGGGAAGCAAAACTTTAAACCAACAAACTTAGGCGAAACTTTCCTGGGGAGGGGAGAGGGCAGTTCAAACCTCGGCCTCCGCCGAGCCCCCGGATATCGCATTTTTGGCGGCCTCTTCGTCGTTGGCATGGACGGCATTGACCGCAGGGGCTAGGGACTCGGGATCGACCGGTCCGGGCTGCCGCACCTCCACAAATTATGAAATAATAAATCTGAGCAAAGGTTAAAATCCATTAGGGGAGAACTGAAATAATATATTAGAGACATGTACATATGAAAACATTTATTAAATTTAATCTCTGGCTGCACATGTCAAGTACTGCACCCTTGGACTGTGTAAGTACACTGTTTCCAAATTCAAAAGGTCCACAGCCAAAAGATGTGTATTTCTTCAAAACTTGACAGATGTAAATGCATAAAAAATAAGACAGTGATAAGGTCAACATATCATGATGAATGTCTTCTCCTCATACATTTGAAGTTATAGTTTGTAAGCTGCTTGAAAGTCTTCTGAAAACCTGTCAGCACCAGTTTGCTCAGGGAAAGAGGAGGAAGATTAATAGATGGCAACCTTTAAATTTTTGGATTAAAGATAGTGCTAAAAGGGAATTACTATTGTTTAAAATGCAAAGCTTTCTATTTATTCTTCTCTAAATTGATACTTCAGGCAGTACGATTTCTGACAATCACATTGTTCTTAAAAGTGCTTCTTTCTGTAATCTATAGGGTTTTAATATTTTTTCACTGTAGCATTATAAATGCATTTGAAAAGCTATCACATGGATAGAACACATAGTGCTGCATTAAGCATGGACTTCAAAGTTCAAGGACTGGCAGAAGTAAATGCCTGCCAATATTACTTTCCTTTTCACTTGATCCATCAAAGTAAGTCAATGCATGGAGTTAGCAGGACTGTAAACATTCACAAGACTGAAGCGAACACATCACTCAATACAGGATTTTGGTTTTGCTTGAGAAAATATTGTAACACATTTGCAATATGAAATGTACTATAAAGGGCAGCAAAACTGGTGAAAATTAGATACAGTATTCAACAGCTCTATATGGGGCTTTTAGATTTTTTTGCATCCTATTTCTACTTGCTTGTATTTTAGGGTGAAATTATGTGTCATAAAGAGGGTAGTACACTACGAGTAGACAGTGAAGCTTTGCACTTTACCACTTCAAGGTAACTTACTAAAATATGGCAAAAGTCTTGTGTGGTAACAGTCCATTGAAATAATGTTTGGGTTTAACCTGTATATCCTCAGGGAATGTGTGTTTACAAATATGCTAGAGCAGACTTTGTCCAGTGTCTCCTTTTGTGTTTTGGTAAAATTTTACACTCCAACAGAGTGGGTACTTGACTGAAAACAGGCCCCAAACCAGACTTTAAAGGCTCCTCTGTCATCTGTAAGGCCAGCAGAACAAAGTCAAAGGCTTGATGCTTTTTTTTTTTTTTTTGAAGGAAGAGTTATGTTAGCAGGAATGCTGTGAATTGTACCCTTGAGTTCACTATGTAAAATGTAAGGCACCTACTTAAACTTACAGGAAAGGCAGCCTCTGAGTCACAGAATTTTAACTAAATCTTAAAATGCTTTCTGGAACAGTATAATCTGTGGGATATTAGACATTTATTATGAAATTAAAACAAGAGTTGTCCATTTTGAGAAAACTCAAGAACACTCAAAACCAAATCTCACTCAAAAACAAAACTCAATTTTTAATCTCCAGTATAGGGTTCAAAACCAGTGAAAGCTTCTTCTGACAGCTGCCTGCTTTAAAAATCCATATGAGAGTGTGTGTAGACTAGGACACCCATAACTTACCATCTTTTGTGGTCAAAGTTTGTTTCTTTAAGAACTTTCCATCCCAGGGAGTTATCAGGCAATCAGCAATTTCCCAGGACAGCCACAGGCTGTCTGAAAAACTTTTCCACAGCATAAACAAGTGCACGTGGCCATTTCTGCCAAAGTTGATTCATTTGGAGAGACTATCCCTCCTTTTAGCTTAGTTTTAAAGCAATTCAAAAATCTCCCACTGCTGTGATGAAGTATGGGACTGTGTGTTTTAATAAGGCATTAGGAAATGGCTGACTATTAATACTTTTAATGTGCGGTCACTCATGCTGGTGTGGGTTGGCAGCCTGCAGTGTCGCACGGCGCAGTGACGTGAGCAGGTGACCTCAGGGGAAGGAGGGAAGGGATGGACCTGGGGAGGCAGGCGCCAGGGAGGTGCTCCAGCACTCAGGCAGGGATGCTGCAGCTGGGGAGCGCTGGTCCTGTCTCTTCGTAGGTACAAGTTTCACAGATTATCCCAAGCAGCCGTCTGTCAAAGGACAGGGGCATACACATACCTCAAATATTTACGGTGCCTGTACTTTGAGAATGAGACAGTTCCCTCACATCTGTGAACGGGCCACTTTTAAAACATCAAAATAAACCATCTGGCTGCGCAACTGTTTCTAATTACTTCCCTGCCTAGACTGTAAACTTCGGGGTTTGGCACCGGCCTCCTTCCCAGAGTGCTGCCCAAATCCCGCTCCCAGGCAGCTAATCAGAGCCACTGCAGCACGGGGGGAGCAGCGCTGGAGCCGGGCTTGTCCAGCTCGCAGCTCTCCGCATGCCTGGCGGCTCTGTCCGGCTGTCTGTCCGCCCGTCTGCAGGAGCGCTCCAGGTGCGGCGCGGCGCAGCTCGCACCATGCTCGCACAGGCGCTGCTGCTGCTGCTGCTGTTGGTCCCCGCGCTGCCGGCCGGGCCCCCGGCCCTGCGGTAAGTGTGGCTCTCAGCTCTCACGGGGGGTTGCGACTGATTCTGAGGAGTGGAAGTGTGGAAGAACCCCAGCAGTGTGGAAGCTAGGGGTGCGGAGAGAGCAGTGGAGCAGTTGGTTGGCTCTTCCTCTGCCTGCTTAAAAGTCACACTGAGGGAAGCGCTCTGGGTCGCTGGGAACCTCAACAAGTAGGTGCCTGTGCAGATTGTAGAGTTATATGCAACAGTGTATTTGATGCCCAAGATGCACACTTGGAAAGCAGTGAAGGGGGATGAGCTGAATAGGGATGACTCTACACCCAAACCTTTAAATTCTGCTGCCTGAGTGGAGCAGGCACCTAACCACAGAATGCGGCTTATTGCTGCACTTCATTGCAGTGGCACAGCGGAACAGCGAGGCACACTGCCCTTCGCTCTCCACCTCCACCACAGCCAGCATCCACTGGCTCCTTTGCTCCAGAGCCTTGCAAAATCTACTATCCTGAGAAGGGCAAGTTCTACTTGTCTGCACCTTCAGTATTCCTTAGCATTGTGAATACCTATTTTTGGCCTGAGCAATCCTTTGTTCTTTTTTTCCTACAATTCAGCTCCTGGTGAGACAAAATATGATTTTCCTGAAGTATGTCCTGAAAGTCCTAATCTCCATGTGCTCCAGTGCATGGTACAGTTGCATGGCAGAGCTGCAAATCTACAGATCTAGCATTGGATTCTGCTAGCTTCACTAGAACCGCAGCCACAAACTACACTGTTGCATGGAAAGCAGTGATTACATCGGTTTCCTTTTCCATTGAAAGCATGGATCGTATATGTCTGACAACCGGAAGGATTACTTTGGCAAACATTTTATTACAATCAACCATAAGTTTGCTTTTTGATATATATTCCTATTATGCTACCCAGATGTTTGGACGTATATGGCATCTTGAAACTTTTTGAAATAATTGGGATACAAATGTTTCATGATAGATAATCAAACTATACGTGTCTATGCATATATACCAGATATGCCTGATGAGAAAGTAGGTGAGCCTAATGTAGTTAAAAAGGTAAGTAAAGTAAAATACAAGCATTCCGGCAGATAGCAATGAAATTTCTGATGAAAATGAAGGAAATTGGGTGATTTGAGGTAAGCCACAATTTCCAACCGTAATTAAAGAGTTGATATGAGCAATATTCTGGTTATTGGCTGAAGCCAGTGGCAGGAGGGTGGTTTCCCATGAGCCAAGCTCTCATCGGCTCTGACCCAGCTTTGACCGCAGCTTATTCTGTTTGCTGTCCCCCACAGGAGCGGTTTGGCTATTCCCAGCTCCTGCCGTCTGTCCCGGGCCGAGTCGGAGCTCAGGTGCCACGTGCCAGGGGGGAAGCTGTGCAATGACAGAGGCAGATGTGAGTGTGGGGTCTGCGTCTGCCAGGTGACTGAGACTGGCAAATACTACGGTCCGCTCTGCGAGTGCCACGACTGGGTGTGTGAGACCTACGATGGGAAGATCTGCACTGGTAAGGAAGCCCCGGTGATGACACAACCTTAGAAACTTAGGAGTATATATTAAAATCAGAATTATGTTTGGAACACAGCACACTGATACAGTAGAGAGGTGATTATGTGTGGGTCGCTGAACCATGACTCTGAACTGAATTGTGGGCACATCCAAGGATTTTGCCAGATTAAAGGATACCTGTTAAAGGCACTGTGTCTGCCATAAAATGGGACTTTGTCTAGAGCAAGCTTCATCTGCATCAGGGGCAAAAGCAGAAGCTTTGGGTTGGAGGCTCTGCAAACTGTGTTTTAAATCTAATACAGAACACAATATTGCTCACAGTTTTTATCTCTTTCTTCATTTGAAATGCTTGCCTAATGATGGCTTTAAACTATCTCCAAACAATCAATTCTGTTCTATGATTATTTTTCTTCTCCTGCTATGAGAAAAAACGTATGTTGTAAGAGGTACAACACTTAGGGCATAGAAATACAAAAACTCTGTTTTTCTCTAAGTAATGATAATACTTTGCAAATAGAGACTTAAAACAATGTAATTGTATTGTGGTTTCAGAGATTTCCCCACTGACACTGTATTCTTTAATAACACATTTCTGGAACAGAATTTAGTCCCTGCCAGTTGCTGGAACATGTCTCTGGGTTTACATCTAAACATTATCACTCTTTCATCTTTCCAGCTGTCTTTACTTAAGTTTCTGGGTTATTTTGGTCAGATTTTCATCTTTTTCTTTTTTTTTTTTTTTTCTTTTAAGCAGCTTAGACTAGGATTTTAGAAAAAAGCAGGGAGAAGAAATGCCATCGCATTCCTAAGGGGATTCAGCCTGGAGCTTGATGAAAGGGGCCAGAAGGGTACTTCATTTCTAGTATCCCTGCTTCAACAGCTTTACCAGATTCACAGAAACGTGTCATCTTTTCAGGCCAAAACCTGCAATTAGGTCAATGGGAATGTTACAGGAATTCTTTTAGTAAGAGGACAATACAAATGCATTCCAGCAGTTGGTTTGGCAAATATTGTTGGAAAAAAGGGCAACACATTTTAGCAACAATTTATCCAGGAAGTCCAGCAATAACATAAAAAGATCAAGAATGGGATTATGATTAAAAGATTTTTATTTGGCACCTATGACTTTGGAGTTCTGCAGAGAAACTGATTTATAGACTCTGCAGTTAGCAGTGTTAAGTCCCCCTATTCAAGAAATATCACAGCATTTCAGTGCTTTGCTGTCCCAAACATGATTTTTTGATTGATGGTTGAGTCATGAATGTTGCTGTTTGAGTTATTTGAGTCAAGAATGCTTGCTGTTGTTTCTGTATTGCATAAAGTGAAACTGAAGCTCCTTCAGTTTTAATATTCCTAATTCTGCTATAAATTCCACAATCATGTTCCTGTTAATTTCTTGAACAGTGGCTGCAGGTTTTGTCAGTGCTTTGGTTGCAAAGGGTGCTGACAGGATAAATAGAGACAAGAGATCTCTTAACAATATTTGGCTTTTGGGTAGCACTTCATGCAGAAGTTCAGATACGTGAATGTTAAGTGATTAAATGTTTTTTAAAAACCAATTTTCTGTACTTGTCATGTTGTCACTCCTAGCTGGAGTATTGAAGCCGTGTTACCACTGAGATGTGAAATAATTTGAATTCTCTCTTCTGGAAAAAAAATAAGTAGTAAAAAATTCAGTACAAAGTCCTGGGGAGGGAAACAACTGTGAAGGGTGCAGGAGTTTTACTTGCTTTGACAATTGTGCTGAAAGTCCAGCTGACTTTGTTCCAGCCAAGGGCTGCCCAGCACTGCAGGAGAGCAGCCTCAGGTAACCCTTTTGGGGCTGGGATCCAGGTGGTGAAATACCTCCTTTCAGGCTGTTCTTGTTTCCCTTTTCATTCCCCACCCCGCCCCCCGATTTTAGTCACTGAAATTGTGTGTATATGGGAGGAAGGGAGCATAGAAAAGATCAGATCTAGGAGAACTGGCAGGAGACAACATACAACAGGCCTGATGTTGTATGAATAATATTTTCCCCTACCAACTATTCAGTGAACTGTATGCACTGATGTTTTTTAACATTTACATCACCAGGCCGATTTCCAATGTATGACATATTTCCCTTTCTTTGCATTTTTGGGCCCATTTCTTGATTTAATGAGGAAATTGTGTTTCCTCCAAGTGAATAATCAAAATGTCTTACTGCAGTTTTACTTCTGTTTTCTGTCTTTTCTTTTTCATATTGGTATTTTGTCATTTGCTGTCCCATTACATTGCGGATCTCTCCTGATACAGACAACAGCAGTAACTGCCGACTGGTACCACGTGGAGAACTTCTAGACACTCTTTCAATATCCCTTTAGAAAGCCATGGTATTTGGGGCTAAAGCTGGCTAAAACAAGCTGCCATTCAAGCTGCCATAGTAATTCCTTTTTCAAGTGACTGATGTGTAATCACCAATGATGTTCATATTCAGAGATGGACAGGCAGAGTTGTTTGAGTCACGAATGCCAAAGATAGCTGTGTTTTCCTGCCAGTCAGTTCAGACATACCTCCACTTCCCTTGCCTGTCCCATGCTAAACAGAAGATTCGGTTGCTCAATATGCAGCTCATTATCTTAAAGGCACTGACGGTCGACTCAAATGCTGATGCACAAGGTGGTGGCAGGTATCATAAATTTATTATCCCCTGGTACACCTTTTTATACTTTTTCTTCATATGCATAACAGGTGATCCTTACTACATTACCGTTGGTCAGTAAAATATCCACAGGTGCCTTTTCTAATTAGTCATACATTTCTGCATTCTCTGCTTCATTCTCTAACAAAGTTGTTTATCTCTCTTGTTTGGGGGCACAGCTGTAGTTTATTTAGGTCTAGGTTGCCCTCAGCCTTTTCCTATCTTAACACAAGGCACTTTCTGTGTCAGATCCACTTTCTGGACAGAGAAGGCCTGAAGGTTAAAAAAAAAAGTCTGATGTACATCTGATTGATTTGCTTTTTCTAATAAACCTTGTATAAAAATGGGAAAGAGATTATGCCATGAGTAATAAAAAAGAGCAGATGCAAATGTTTCTGTCCTTTTGCTTTCCCTTGAGACTTCTTTGCTGTATTTCCTTCCCATTATGTTTCCAGGTGCTTTAGAGGGAGTTCCACTAATTTTTTTGCTTTTTATCCCACTGGGATTGATAAAGTAACAAGTTTACTCCTTATGGTGTCACAAACAAAGAAGAGAGAAACCAAGTACTGAGTCTGAATCACTGAGTCTCCTGTCCTCCTCAGTAGCCTTTTTATCTTCCTGATCTGTCATGGGGTCTAGAGGAAATCGAGTATATACTGCCATTCTCTTTGCAATGTCAGGGACATATTTATTTTATCTTTTGTTGTTGATCTTCAAGAAGATGAGCTAAGAGGAGGAAGACTGAATCAAAAACAATCAAATCCCCAAAGGATTTATGCTTCACTCAGAGCAGACAATATATTTGTTGCTGTTTATTTGCAGATAGTAGTTCTGACCTCAGACAGTTGCATACTGCCTCAGGCTTTCGTAGCATAAGTGGAGCCCATGTTGTGTGCAAGGGAAAGTGGAATACAGGACTAATTCCTGTCACATCACTGCTTGATACCTTTTTCTCTGTGGTTTGTCTTTTTTTCTTTTTTCCTGTAAAGCAGAAAATCAATTTTAGTGAATTTTTTAAAGTCTTTTTTACTGTGTCTGTGGTTAATGAAGATAGAAAAACTAAACTAAACATAGACTTCCGTGGCCAACTGAAGTGGGAACCCTTTAGGTGTTCTTAGAGCGTGGACCACGGGAACTGCTAGCTGGGACACGTGACAGTATGATTGCACTGCTTGTAGTTGGTGAGCTCAAAAGACATACAATTTGGTATCTGGCAACTTATGAAGAATGTTTGTCTTTGCTCAGAACTATATTCGTTACCTTTGGTTTTTTCATAGTTTTTAGGATTTTATAAACCATTTTTCTTTCAAACTGAACTAACTTTTACACCTACTGAAAAATGGTGGCACAGGGTGATTTTCCATAAGCAGTTGCTGTGGAGCTTTCATTGCTGCTGTTCATGCCAGTGAAAGATTTTTCTGTTTCTTTCTCCAAAGCTGTGGTTGCTGTGGGTGCTGTACCTATTTTAAGACAAGTTCAGCGATGTAATGGCAGTGTTAGTTGTAGGTTTTCACAGCCAGAGGTGTTGTCATAAGTAACACGAAGGACAAAAGCATGTAAGTGCTGTTATTTTCTGATCTGTAAGGTTTTAAACTATGCAGAGAGTATAAGTGAAAAATTAAATTGATGAGGAGTAGATGTAGAAATAAAAAGATAAATCCAAATTAATATATTGATGTAATACGTAGCTATGCATCCATGTGAGTTTATTGGATGTAGGGTCCTATATACCAGTTTGAGAGAGTTGGGAAGTTGAAAATGGAATTTGAAGGACATTTTGAGCTGAGGAATGCTCGTTGCAGAGAAGCTGAATAGTGTCTTTACGCAGAGCTCTCGAAGTTGAGTTGGAAAGACTCTAACAACTGTGCTTTTGTATTCATACTGAAGGGAGGTCTGACACACTGATTGTTCATTGAGCAGCATTTCTTGCTAAAAGTGTGAAGAAAAGCCAGCCTGTGACCTGCATTGATTGCCATTTGATCCAAAGTGAAATTCAAAGCCCTGGATTTTGAGAACAAGTGTAAGCCTCTTCACTGTCAGAGGCCATGTTTGCAAAGATTCATCTGTGGTACATGTGGCCATTGGAGACAGAGCCTCCTACAAAGACCAAGTTAAAAATAGGGCAGGAGGCTACTGAAGAAAATAGAGGTTGCAGTTCTGCTTTGACCTGGTTTGCTTTAGTCCAGATTCCAGGACTTGGCATTTTGTGACATTTCCTCCCAGAGCAGGGGTGTGTAGGTGTGATAATAGCATCCATATTCATCTCAAAACAGGTTCCTCAGGTTCCAATAGAAGTGAAATCGTGCTAGCATAGACCTCATTGCAGGTGCATTGCCTTGCTAAGTGCACAAAGTCCCGGCAGACTTAGAAAGCACAAACTAAAGCCTGCATTATTCTCAACTTTATGCTGTTGGTACCTGATCTAGGTAAAACCAAGCAGCTTGATATATTGACAGTTGCTGTAGTTCCAAATGCTGTGTGTGTGTTCATAACAGTGGTGAGTGAGGCAGGAGGAAGCTTAGACACAAAAACTGCAGGGGAGATTAATGGAAGGGAAGCATTTTAAAAGTTACTTAATAAGTGATATGTAGCTAGTTGCATAGCTCTCATTTTGAGCATTTTTATCTATAGATACTACTGATGGAATATAGATGCTAGTTTAAAAAGTAAAAGTTAGTGTGCTGGGCATGTGGAAGTGAAAGGCTTTTACAGCACCTAGCAGACCTGGAATGTAGCCCCTCAGGCTGTCACCAACAGCAAAATAAGGTGGGGAGCAGCGTCTCCTTCACCTTTTGTCCTTCTGTAGTCTGGGGTGACAAACTTATCCATTGCACAGCAGAAACAAACTTTTGTGCAAATTTTGTCAATGTAAATAAGTGTTTTGAAGTGCGTTTGAATTTTTAATTATCAGCTCTTCACAGGCTGATAATGAACTGAAGTATATTTATATTTATTTGAAAGAATGCTCTTTATGAAAAAATGGCTTACATAGGCTGTGTCCTTCTATTAATGTTTGTGTTTCAGTATCATTATTATGAAAAGGATATGGTGAATAGAAAGTAGGTAGTGTATTTAATGTTACAGAAGTGTTTATTAATGATTTTACCTGCTTCATCAGTGGATAGGTTTCAGTGTGTGTTCCCGTGACAGCCGTTTTCGAACAAACTGGCTGGCTTGGTAACATTTTCTGTGCTTATTAAAGGTTTTATTGTTGGTAGCTGGTCCTGTAAAGGACTTCAAACAATCCATCACTTATGGCACTGGACTGCACACCTTTCAGTGTTAGCGTTCTCAAGTAGTTTGTCCTGACAAAGAACATGTCGCTGATTAAAAAGATTCCCATGATCTTTTCTAGAAGGAAAGGATGCGTTATTAGCGCTGTCCAGGAAAAGGGGCAATTCATGCCTAAAAATACTGGAGTTTGAATTTTGGCATGCGAAGAAGGACCCTGTATAATATACCAGAACTTACCTGTTTTCTCTGGAGGATGTGGTGTTGAGGCCATGTTTCTTTGTGGTGTACCACGGTTGTATTGCTGGAATGAAATTTCCTTTGGAGATGGAAAGACTATGAAGGAAAAAAAAACTGTCCTTCTTTCAAACACTATTTTAAAACGTTATTTAAAGGCTTCATTTGTTAGTGGTGGAGGAAGTAATTTTTGCAGATAAAGGCTTGTGTACATTCAGTGCATAGGGAGTGGGCTGGAATACCAACTTGAGCAGTGACGTGTCCATATCCTTATATGTAAAAGAATAAAGATTCAAGAGAGTTTAACTGGAGTTGCACCTGTCCCCTTTCTTGAAAGAGCTGCTTTGCCCTTCTGCCTTTCCACTTGAGTAGCATCAGTGATATAATCTGGGACACCTTCTTGTCAGTGAGCTAAAGAGTGACAGTCAGAGTTTTTGGAGGCATACCTGGGGCATTTTTATGGGGAAGGTCACTGGGAGTGCCAACTCAGGCACTGTCAGGAGTGAGCTAAATAGTAACTTTATGATTTGGAAAACATCATAGCCAAATACTGTTGCCATGGCAGCTCCATGCAGCAGCAGATGTTCCATCTGGAGCACCTGGTCACCGTGTTTTGTTCCTGGGGGCAATACTGGGGTGGGGAGATATGTGAGTGGGCTGGGGGAGAATCCTCCTGTGCCCCAACAGACTGCCAAAGTCTACCTTTCTCCGGCATGTTTTTTCCAGTCATCTGCCTCCAGCAGGTCCTGTACTGTCTTTTAAACAAGGTGGTGTCTGTAATTTTAAATATTGGGGATGTTAGCTTTTATGATCCACAGTTAGAGGCTACTGAACTTGAAAATAGCTCATTTAAGTATTGTTCCTGTTTTGCATGTAATTTCCTATTTAATTAAAAGGATGTATTAAAGTTATTTAAATCTTGAAGCTGTGTGGTTGACAACTAAGAAATGCTAAATTTGACTGTCTACCTTTATTGAAGATTCCTGTGCATTTGCACTAGTATGCATCTTTTAATTTTGTTTTTATTATGGTTTTCTCCAGGGAACTTATACATCAATGACAGGAAGAAAATGGTTGCTTCCTGGTATTTGAAATGGTTTAGTTTACTAACTTGGTAATGTTTAAAGCAAGATAAAAAAGTTAATGATTTACCTTAGTCCATTCATTTGCCCGAAATGTGGGGAACACACACGGCAAACAGTTTGGTAACACAGCAGTGTCAGTTAACACATGTTTCTTGCACCCCATTTCCTTACTCCGAGTGTTTTAAACAATATTTTGCAGAAAGTAACTGGACACTTGTGAAACTCAATGGTACATGTGGCTAGCACAAACTTTTCCTGTGAGAATTCTTTTCTCTCTTCTTCCTGTGTTTTATAAATAAAGGTAAAGTTTGGATGTTATTAAAAACAGTTTCTCAGATGTGGACAGCTCAGGCCTGGCCAATCAGGCCTAGGGGGAGGCTTCGAACTGACCAATCTGGGTGACCTTTGAAAAGTCTATAGAAGATGGAATTAAATAATAAAATTCTCTTCTTGATGCCACACTTTGAACCTGGGTCTTCTTACTCTGCTAGCGGCTCAACAGCAACAGGTACAAGCTCATTGAGTCTCAGAAGCCAAAAGCTCCTTTTCTTCAGAAAACTCTGTTCATCTCCACTTCCTGAAACATCCAGACTCATTGCTTGTCTATCCTTACCCCTTTGGAAATTACTGGATACAAGTAGAGCTGGTATATAATTTGAATGGCCTTTCAGCAGATGAAGATACAGGAGATTTTTTAGAGATGAATAGTGAGTGGTATTTGACTGTGAACAAAAGCTAAACTTATATAATCCAAACCATATCTATATCTGTATCTCCTGTGAGTTTGTGGTTCCTCCCCTACAGAAATGCAAGCCCCGCTTCAGATGTGGGGAATGTGTCTATGTCACTGAGCTGTAATGGTCACAGCATCTAGTTCTCATATCCATCTTTCTTTGCAGTTCTTGCAACAAGTGACTGGAAGATAATGTGTTTTTCTTCTGATTTTGAGGAGAGGAGAAGTTGAGGGTCAGAGATCAAAAATATACCTCCTGATTGTCTGAGGCTGATAGTGAGACTCAGAAGAGAATCCAATTATATGAGTCCTTCCTAGGGACTCTCAAACCACCAAGTTCCTATGAGGTGTAAGAATAAAATCTGTTAGTATTAAAACTATAAGTTAAGGCTGTGTCAAAACTACGTCTTTATGTTTCATGTTTACGTCCTAAAAATACTACTTCCTACAAAAAATAGTAATGTATTCTTTTTCCTAAGAACTACCTGTGGATTACATATGCAACAGTTGTTGATTTCTATGTGTATTATTGAAGTGAGAGCAACTTGGTTTTATGAAAACAGCCAGTGTGTTGTCAGCTTAAAAGTGTTCCACATACAAATAGGGAGGTGAATTTGTAGCAGGACAATGCCACAGAGAACTGTAGGTGCAGTGACATGTGTGGTAGATTGTGTTCCAGAGAACAGTCTTCAGAAGAGTGGTTTGAAAAGTCATGCTTTGGAGGATTACTGAAGAAGTTCAGACCTCTCACTTTAGGAACAGGAAAGAACTAAAATAGAGGACAAGCAATTTTATCTCATAAGCATACTTGCAGAAGGTCCAAATCATGCTGAATGGTGGTGATGCCATGACAAAAAGGCATATAAAAACATATTGCACTGTGGTTTCTCCTGAATGCTTTTGCAGAATTGTGCCTTTTAGTCACTGTGTGCTTTACATTAAAAAACCACAAAAAACTGTCTCTCGGAGCATACCACACTTTTACCCTGATGGTCTTGACTGATTCAGTCCTTCCTGAAACAGTTTTTAATAAATTGTACATCTGTAGTCTGACTCGCAGAGGTTAGGCTGAGACCTTCTGTTAGAGAAACATGGAAGTATTACAAATTTATTTAGTTTTTTTTCCTGGTGCCTTTGTAGTCAGGTAAATTATGTGGGAAGCAGACAACCAGTAAGAAGTATATTTAAAATCAAAAAGTGGTCTTGAAACACTTAATTGAGGTCTTGTTGTTGCATTGATGCTTGTAATGACTGTCTTTTGAAATAATTTTTTTCAGTCTCACTTCTGTTTCAAGCCACAGATAGTCCTCATCAAAAACACAGCAAGCTCCCAGGCTGTGCTTAGGAAAAATCACTTACATCCAGTTTCTCTGGATGGGAGTTGAGAATGTAGAAGCTATTGCAATTGAGCACAACTGCTCTCCATTTATGTGAGTTTGCCTGCAGTTGGCATTTGTAATAATCCTTTTGTCCACCAACTCCAGATACAGTGAACTTTTCTTCTCTTTCTAGAACATGTTCGTTTCTCTTTCACAGGGCTGTAGGGCATGATCCTACAGTGAGAAGTACTGGAACATTTCTTCCTGTCTTTTTTCCCCCCGAGGCTGCTTAATTAATTGAGGCATAGCAGAGAAATGTTAGAGCATATCATTGGCACTGGTCATAAACAGAGTGACTTAACTGTGGCATGAATTTCTGTATCACAATAAAAAATAATTGTCTCAAGATTTATAATGCTTAACTCCCTACCAGCTTTGTGTATGCGATGCACAAACACAATAAAAAAATTGATTGGAGATGGGGTTGGTAAAATTACCAAGCCCCAGTCATGTACTTAGATCTAGGAGTGGATTCTGTCATTCATCTCTACTCTTCAGGTTCAAAATATATTTTAATAAAAGCAGACGGTGTGGCTTTTTTTTCTTTCTTTTTTTTTCCCAAAGCTACACAGAAGCCACTGTTTTCTGCTGACAGAAGTCTAATGAAATCAATAAAGTTAGGCCAACAGAGAATTGGTCTCACAGCAATTCTGGCCCTTGTTTGGCCAAAATCTCTAGGTAACAGCAGACAAAATTACAACAGCAAAATATAGACCAAGTCATTTACCTGGTAATGGCAAAACAATAGTAACAACAATGACATCTCCAAAGTTTTAAATGCTTTTAAGCTTGACAGCATTTTACATTATTTTCTGTTTTGGTTTTCTTCTGTGTATTGTGCTACTTTAAAGAGTTATATGTTACTTAATGTTGGTTTGACAGGACGTTTACCAAAATAATTTTTCTCCAGAGTGTCAGAGCTGGACTTAGCAGGAGTGAGAGTTGTGTGTGAAAACATTTTGATAAATGAAAAGCAATCTTTCAAAGATTTAGACTCAGTTGTATAAATGAAGGAATTATTTACGCTGAGAGAACTATCCCAAGTTTTATTAAATGGTCTGCTGATTTGGAAAGTCACAATAAAATTAAGATTCTGTAATTGGATGAGCAGGGTAAGTCTCAACCCCCTCTCCTCTCACCATCATAATGCTTTTGTGTATGACTTCTTGTAAATGAGGAAATTCCATTCTAAATGTCTCAACTGCTTTAAATGTATGTCTGCTACACTCACATCCAGGTTATAAAAAATTTATTTACAGATAATGTCCAGAAAATACAGCATGATTTCTCTGTAGGTGGTTTCAAAAGGTCATATCACAAGAAAACTTCTGAATGAAGTTCTTGCTGATAGTATCTTGAAGGATAATATTTAAGTAGTACAGTGACTACAGACTTCCTTTTATTTCATGTGTGCCTATCAAAGAAACTCTGAGGTTTTTAAAATAATTGTACTCAAACATAATTTACCAAGCTCTTTCAAAACAAGATCATAATTCCTTCATGTGGGCTTCCAGTTCTCTGTATTTTTGTGTTTCAGGTGTTTTCTTGGCTTTTCTTCCATCTGTTTCTGCATGAGCCATAGTTGCCACCCCCACTCTCAACATTTTGGTTATCTCAAATTGCCAGGTTTTTTACTGATTCCATTCCCACTTCACAGAGCCTTTTGTGCTTTTTGGGTGGTCTCTATCTGGCTCAGTTCCTTGGCACTGCTCCTCCTAGTTTTCCTAATCCATTCCTCTAGCTCATCAAAGAACAATTGTGAGGACCTGGGTGGAAGTCAGATCCACCTTGGCTCTCTTTACTACCCTGGTGGCTCCTTCACCAACCAATATGATCTCTGCTCTTGTGTCCCAGGAATCTTAAAGGAGGCAGATCATCAAGAGGAACTGAACTGCCTTGGGTGTTCACAGACTTTGTAGAAGTTAACCACAGTAAAATGTAATTAAACACTGTTTCTTAGCTCATACTTTGTTCAGGTGTTGGTAAGGGTGCTTGGTAGGATATGGATCTAAACCACTTCTTAAGAAGAAAGTTTCTTAAAGAAACTTTAAGCATAAATCAGGTGTACACTCCTGTATCATCATTTCTACTTGCTTCACCCCTTTATCCTCCCTGAGATAGGTGGAACAGCCCACTGAAATGTGAGAGTTTATTTTAGTTTCTCCAAACAATGTTTATTGTGCTTCTTATTCCTGAGAGATGGAATGGTTTTGACCATAGTGAAAAGCTTGTCTTAGGGAGACTGCAGAAACTCTGTGGCTGGGGGTTTAAGAACAGGTTGGACAAGTCAGGAAGCATCAACCTTTGTGACCCCAGACAAGGAAGTGAACCAGCTTCACACCAGCTTCCAGAGGTCTCTTTAAGGCTGACTTTTGTTGATGCTGCTGTGAAATCAAGTCTCAGTTTGATATTCTGCCTTAATGAGGAGGATCTGTGGTAGTATAAGCATAGTTTTTGTCCTGCTATTATGTATCTAAATGTAGTAATTTACTGAAATAGATGCATAACCATTGCTTTCAATGTGTTAATATTAAGACCTTTCATTTTCTGCAGTATTTATAATACTTTACAAAATATGAGTGTCTGTTTCAAGTTTTTAAATAACCACATTTTTAAATGACCACTGCTGTCTCTCTAAGTAGGAATGATTCTGAGAGCAAGCTTGCTTGTATAAAGTTTAGGGATATTTTCAGTAGAGAGACATAAATTAATATTTCTCGATATAAGTGGTGGATGGACCTCTGTAACAAGTTCAGAGTCATGAAAAACGTATTTTATCCAACCCTTGCAATTTGATGGAAACATAACAGTCAAAGCATTGAACAGAAACATTTCTATTTTTTAATTTGCTGTGTTTTAAAAAATGAATTGTTAGTCGACTACTGACCTTATGGAGTTGTGGCAAAATTAATAACACCAAGTGAAAGTGAATGGTTGCCCTGCAGTTCTATGTAAACCAATATAGACCACATCAAAAATTATATTCTAGAAGCTCCTAATCCTTGTTGGGTCTATTAAACAACAAATAACATAATTCCTACTTAAACAGTAGCCACATCTGTTCTTCATTTTTCACTGGAAGCAAATAGGTAAAAATGTTTTGTCAGATAATGAAACAAGGGAAGCAAGTAGTATTACATTGCCTTTTTTTTAACTGCTGCCATAACAATGTGTATCCCTGATATTGTCTCAATCCATAATTATGCCCTCTATAAAGTTAATTATTCTTGGACAGCAATGAACTGAACCCCATACTGATAGCTGAAAACCTTACTTAGATTTATGTCAAGTCAAAATATGTTGCCATTGTTGGAAGACAGCCCTTCCATCTACCTGATTTCTTTCATATCAGTGGTCATTGGGGAATTGCCCCTGCTGTTCTGTTCTTCACCTTAAAATCACCCATGTATACACAGGATAATTCTATATACACAGCATGCAGCACAGGTCTGTATGAATATTTCTTCTTCCTTCTTTCATTCTCTCAGTCTTTCTGCATTCCCTAGGCATATGGTATTCATCACACTTGTTGTGCACATTTGTAGGAAGGAAGTGGGGAATTCCACCCCCGCAGAAAGCTTCCCCAGTCTTCTCCTTTTCTCCTGTATCCAATGAATGTGAAAACATTACTGCCTAGCTGCTTCTTTCACCCAGTGTCCCCCACATCCCCTTGGACAAGCCCTTCATGGAGCTGTGTTTTGCTCTGGCTGATACTGTGTCATTCAACTGTTGCTGCTGAGAAGCAATGATTTCAGAAATTGCTGTAAGGGAAGTATCTGCATTTCTGGACTGTGTGTTCTATAAAACCAAATAACTTTGTGGTGCTTAAAATTTTTTTGTTAGGTTAACCTCAGGAGAAAAGGAAGTGCTTTTAAGGGATGATGCTACTCTATCTGTGCTATGTGGCAGAATTGTCACCTCACCAGTGGTGATGGAAACTGATGTGGAAGAGTCCAGTAGTCTTCACATAATGGACATTTCCCCTGTACACTACTCTTCCCCTCTTGATCTGTCTTTTCTCCTTGTATGAGTCACATAAGTGGTTTTAAATGTCTTTCAGTGAGTCATACAGTTTTGCTAATTCTGTCCCTACTTTGATGTCACTATATACAGAGTCACTTTCTTGCCTAAAAGCTAACATTTCATATGGTCATCTACTTGACACCTTTATGATAAATACTTGCTTTCCTTAAGCAAACTTTTTTTTTTTTTGTCGTAGCAGTGTCAAAACCTCGAGCTCTTGTTTCTATTCTGAACTGTCAGTTTGAATTTTTAAATCCTTTCTCAAAAATGGATCAGACTGAGCATTACATTGGCTGCATACCTCCTAACACCTTCTGGCAAGCATCAGAAGCCGAGAGTTCCACTCTGCTGTGTCTTATTGCTTGGCTGAAAAAGAATCAAAATGCACATAGAAAATTTAATGTGGTGAAAGTGAGAAGAAAAGGATCAAAGGCTGGAAACAAATGTAAAGAGTTCATATACAAGTGGCAGCTGGAATGTCTGAAACCTCATGCAGTACAAAGTGTTCCTCAGAACAGGAAAATGTAGGTCTGTTATGGCAGCAACAGTTTTTAAAGAGTGACTTAATTTTGTGATGGCAAGATTAACAAAATTTCTAGCCTAATAGTTTCATTTTGCTTGCAAATGGGGAGACAAATGCCTGAAGACATTGTGCATGTGATATAGAAAGGAAAGACTAAACTGACAGATGCCAAAAATCAATAGGGAAATATTAACACCTTTCTAGGCAAACAGCTAGGTGGGGAAATCCTATTTTAGAATTTTAGATAAGCAAGATTTATTTCTAGAAAAAATGTGAGAGAGAGCCAAAAACGATGATTTGTTTGACTGCTGTGTTGAAACAGATTGTATAAGCATTGTGAGATATGTTTTGATATTAAAATGAAATGAGTAAGGATGTGAGCATAGTTCAATATCTTCATTCCTTTTCCCCAGTACTGGATTCTTCCAAGGTAATGCTTTAATGATAAAAGCACTTTTGCACTCCTTATATCATAGAAATGCAATTTAAATAAAAATATTATTTTCATTCCTCACCCAAAATACTGGAATGTGTCAAATCAGCAGTTAAAAGTAATACTTGCACCATAGCTTTTGAAACTTAAAAGTTTGAAGACTTAATCAGATGCAGTCCGAACGCAATGGAGTGACTTGGTGAGCAGAGCATCACCATCTGAAAACCGAGAGTCATTACTCTGGTTTCTATAGAGACAAATCAGTGCAAAGACAGACTGACTTTTTTGTTGTTTTGTGATGTAGACCTTAAAACCCAAGTTTCCTTGTTTGGTAAATGGAATATAAGCATCTTTAATGCCTGTAAGGGCTGTCTGTCCTGCTGTTCTTGCTTGCAGTTTTTCTGTTGCTACAGCATGTACATTGACCAAGGGTACACTTTGATACACCTGGCTTTCAGACAGGTCCAGAGGCAATACAGCAAGACTAGTTCTGTAGGAGTTACTTGTCTACAAATGCATCTATAAAACACTTTTTTTTTCCCGTATAAGACATTGTCCTAGTGATGTGTAGAGATTTCAGTTAATCATTTCTGCTAATTTCCAAACATGTAATAGAAGGATGTGCTACAGAAGACTCTCTGAATATGGTGCATTGCATACAATTTATATCAGTTCAACTCTCAAATTTTGTGGTTTCTCTTAAATATATTTCCACCTGTGTTTTAATATGACTGAGAAATTTTATCACTTTTGCTGTTTTGGAAATAGTGTAAGAATGCTCTCTCATTTACAAATCCTGGACAATGAAAAGTTGTATTCTGTGCAAAGTTGTACAGTCTACTGAATAGGCTCATGGGCCTGTAAACATTTTAAGCTAGTATTGCCATGAAATTTCAAGACATATTTTTTGGTTCCTGAGTAATGAGAATTGGTCCTCAGAATCTCATAAACAACTGTGCAGTTGGTAAATGAGCAGGGAATTTACAGAAACACTTGCATTGGAACAAATTGTATAGATGATGCCTAGAGGCAACTGTTCATCCTAGGGGATGATCAGAAGAATTTAATCAGAGGATGAAAGCAAGGATGTTATCAGAGAGGATGAAATGAGGAAGAAGTAGGTAGGCATCGATACAGCTGTTGATAACTATAACAACCAGCAGTCATTTTGCTTCATTGCTCTGCCTGCTGGCAACTTTGCCTGCAGTGTTTGTAGTGGTCACAGTGAAATTAGCACATGCCAAAGGGAATTAGGTGCAAGTGGCAGAGGGTATATTGGTGTTTGTTTTTCAGACCGTGGAAATAACAGGGTGAGGAAAATAAAACTTCAGGAACATTACTGTGAGCTGTGCTGAGGGAATTTTCAGGCTCTTCTCGCTGCTATTGAGAGTAGCTGTCTTTGTGTCATGATTTTGATTATGTCACACACTCAGCATTACAGGCAAACTAAACTTCAGGATCAAAAGAGGAATTGTAGTGCTCCTTTCAGATGTACACATCCAGGTGTACTCCCCACCAGGGAGTATTAATGTCAGAATTAATCAGTTTTGTATTTTATTTTTTAAAGTGCTAGTTCTCATGGTCAAGCAGAAATTTTGTCATGAGAAAAATGTAAAAATGTATACACGAGTCAGAAACCTCTCTGAAGCAAATCCCTTTTTCTATATATTTACATTTTATTATAAATATACAATAATATATTTTGCCATCACAAAATTAGGCTTATATGGAATTCTTTTTCGCCATCTTTTTTAGCAGCATTTGATAAATGGTGAAAACAGAAAGAATGGTCTGGTTCACAGCCAGTTTACCAGAATAGAATTAGAGAATGGTTTAGGAAGGGACTTGTGGAGGTCAGCTGGTCCAGCCTCTTGCTGAAGAAAGGCTGTCTTCAGAGTTGCTCAGGATTGTTGTACACATGAAGTCAAAGTATGTCTATGTGACAAGACAAAGGAAAATCAGAAGTACAGATTAACTTCTGCTGAAAAAATGCTTAATTATCTGACTCATTTGACAAAAATTAGAAACAGTTAAAAATAATTTTTGACATGAGGAGAGGTGGCTTATGAAACTAGGCTGATTTACTTTGCCATTTTTTTAGTGAAAAGTATAATAATTTTTTTCTGGGAGATTTTTTTTTTAATCTAGTTTACATCAGGGAAAAAAACAGGCATGAAGGCAGAAAAGAAAAAATTATTGTGGATTGCCTTTTAAGGAAAGTCTATTAATTAAGGTAGTTCTGCCTACCTCATTAACACACAATCAGGCCATCTGCCCCAGGTTACTTTGTGTTCCTCATATTTCCTTGACCTCTCAAGCCACCAGAATACTTGGCTTTTGCCATTGAATATATGCTAGCTGATTGCACTTCTTGTTCCCAGGTTCCTCTGTGGAGTCTGTGATGCACTGTTGGGCATTTCCTGTTGGAAGATGAGTGGTGCATGACAGACAGCAGAGGGTTAAACTTGCTTAGTAGCGCAAGTAAGCAGTTTTGAAGTTTTAAGATCCTAAGAATTCATAAATCAAAGATACACTGAAGGAATGAACATGAAAATTTCATCATTGAAATGAAAAAAAATTCAAAAAAGGAAATTTGGGTTTATTGCTGGGGTCCAAATATCTCTCTGTTAATGTAAGATGAAGTCATAGAACTACTATCCATGTCTCAAACTTTGTGCCTAGTAAGATCGTGCCTGTATCAGGTTGGTTTGTCACTGGTCACAAAAGGCTTAATGACTTCAAGATTCAATTTCTGGGAGCTTCAATCAAAGGTTTTTTCTTAGCACCTGATTACAGCCTAGCAAAGACAGCTGCTTTGACATGGCTTAAAACATGATTAAGAATTGGAAGGTCTTGTTGCCCTGTCTCAATCTGACTGTAGGATAGGTTTAAGTTAACCATATGTCTCATCCTACCTTTTATAAATGGGACATAATTACCATCCTTTGGAAATAAAAGCTGTTTTACATGGTGGTTGAAGACTTCCACAGAACTGTTTCATGTTAAAAAAAATGCTCAGTCTGGTCTTGTCTATTAAACCCGATTTCAAGAATAAATCTGCCAGAAAAAAAGTTAAATAAAAAAAACACCTAGGTGACCCTTTGCTCTGTTCATCCATCCGCAGGGAAGTAAACAGTTTGTCTATGTTTGCCTGTCTCACTTATCTATTGCAGTCTGTTTGTTCTTCCTACCCTGTAATTACTCCATTGGATCTGCTGAAATATCCTCTGATTCACATTCAAACTATTTTCAGAAACACCCTTTAATACTGGCGTGATATTTCATTGCTCAGTAAATATGAAGAGGTGCTCAAGATTTGCTTTATTACAAAGTTCTGGATGGCACTGGGAACTTATTGCTGTGTGAAGCTCCAGTTTGGCAGCAACTAAAAACTGATTTCCTGACAAAACTAAATGCCAAGAGATGTAGGCAGGAACAGTAGGTGGCACAAACTTGCCCCTCCCCAGTACTAAGAAACAAAGTCAAGGCAGTCCCCCTTCAGGGGAATACTTTTAATTCTTTTTCTAATATTTTCGGGATATAGTGCTATCCTTGCTTCAGTATTATTGGATGTATGTTGTAATTTACTACTGGAGCTGACAGGATGCTCCCAGGGATTTCTGTGTACAGGTTTTTGATGTAAAATAGAGTGCTGAAAAGTTCTAGAATTAAAGTGTAGCAAAACCCTTGCTAAGCCAAGTAGTTACATTTAGAACCATCTCTTATCCTTGCCCTAATGTCATTTCGAAAAAAGATTTTAAAAGGTGCCAACTTTACATGTGAATCATTTGAATAAAACAAAGGTATGTTTTCCCCAGCTTTGATGAGGAAAGCAGAAACTTTGTAGAGCTCAAATACTCAGAAATCCATACTGCTTTTAATAACAAAAAGGAAAAAAAAAAGAAAGAAAAAACACTGATATTAACTTTAGAAGAACCAGTACTTAGAAAAAGGCAACAACAGGCTTTACAATATTGTCACTTGGGTGTCTTGAATGAAGAGTAATGAATTTATATGCAGATGCAAGATGCATATAGCACTTTTGGAAAATGTGTCAGACAGAAAACTATCAATAAACATGAACAACTTTTTAAAGGCCATCATTTAAAACTTAGGAGAAAGCTGGGTTTTACTATCCTCTAAGTAATGTATTTTCCTTGGATGCTGCTTTGTTTTATTAAACACTGACAGTTAAAGACAATTTTATTGTCCTCACTGCTGTCCGTCTAGTCACATGAAGCATGCTTTAAATTAAAATTCTGACTCTTGCCAGTTATATCTCACACTTTTCTTGGAAAAAGATATTTTCCACCTTACTTGTTTGAAAGTTGCTCTCTTTGTTGTGAACATAATTTGCATTGTTACAGCTAGGGTAATACCAGGAATTGCATATTATGGCATTTTTCACTGGATTATGCAAATAAAGACCAGAAAAATTTATCCAGTTTAGACACTCTAACTTTATAGGGGTTATTTGTTGTTTCTTTTTTCTTTTAAGTTGCATTTCCAATGCTTTTTACCTTATTAATTTAATATTTAATCTGTTTTAATGCAGATTAGGCCCAGGTTGGTTTTGTTGGTTAAATCTTTCTTCCATTTATCTCCTTGGCTGTTTCTGTAAGCTGAAGTTAAATGTAGTTGTATTTAGAAATATTGCTCTAAAGCAGTAATAAAATAATTTCCAGACAATATTAGATGCCAATAGAAATGAACAGAAAATGTAAAATTGGTCAACAGTCTAATTAAAATATATGTAGCATTCAGTCCTAATATTATTAAAACATCAAATACAAAATTATTGGCAAGTGTGAGAAAAATAAGTTCATAGGTCAAATAGTATCTTGGAAATGAAAGAATTTTAATGTTCTTCTCTGTGGTTTCCCTTTTCCCCTCATCCTATTCTTTCCCTCTAATTAGAAGATATTCTCGCAGAATTCAGTCAGGAGAGACAAAGATGAAACATAAATACTGAAAGACGTATTACCTGCAAGTTTAAGCAGTTTTGCTGTGTTAAGTTGTCTACTAACACTAAATCAAAATACTTGAAATAAAAAACAAAACAGGTAAATAGTATACAAGACTAAAAATTCAGGCAGTTTAATTTATAAGTTGCTTAAAAAAACGCCCACAACACTTTTTGATATCAAGAATTGTTCACAGGAGAGACAAGTAACACCTACTCCTATACTATATCTATTACAAATAATGTATCTGTCCCACTACTGCAGAATAATATATAATTAAACAGAACACTACCACTGTGACCAGCACCTTGGGAAACAATTTGAAAATAACACATCTTTCAAATATTAAAAGATGTGTTATTTTTGACTATGGTAGTTAAAAAATCTCTTATTAAGAACATGGTGGCAGTTCTTAGCACTGCTGAGTACTTTGGCAGAAAAAGCGAATTTGTTCAATGGGTACTAATGTTCTGTATTTGGAAAGAGTGACATGCTGTCATGTGATGATTACAAAGTACCATCTCAACCCTTTATTTTCAAGGGACAAATTAAACTTTTTTTTTTATTAGGAAAGAGCATTTTATAATTAAAATTAAAGCATTTAAAATTTAAGTTTGAAAAGTTTCCACACCAGACTTATAAGGTAATGCTCATCTTACACATTATTTTATTAGAACTAAAGAGTAATATATAATAGTAATGTTAAAAAACTCCAAATTGAATAATCCAAGTGACCCATAAGGTGTTCTAAGTTTGGGATGAAATAATAGAAGGACTGTTGTGGAATTGAGTTGATAAAGAATTAATGAATAAGAATATAATTTATAATTTTCAACCTGGTTTTATGGATTTTTTAAAATTAATTTTCTTCATGTTAAATTAATTCTTTGAAGAAATTACAAGTTTGGTTGTTCAAAGTGGTTGTTTAGCTGGGGCACCATAATTTCGTATGGTATTTGTTTTGTTACTGAAAGTCTTCCAATTTAGATGAAAATTTTACCATCCTTAATGTGTACATTAAGCAGTCTCAGAACCAGGCTCTTATTTTTGGATGGATTCACATTTTATTGATATATTTAGAGGGAGCTTCTACTAACAGTCACTACTCAATTTATTTTCTCGTAGGGACCTGCTGATTTAAAAAGGCATTGGATATTGATTACAGTTTACAAGACAGAGAGACTGGCAGAAGGGTTGATAAAGATATTTTGTAACGTTACTATAAGTACATAATCAAGGAAGCATTAAGTAGAACTGCAGGAATTCACAATTCAGAAAGAATGTGCAGTAAAGGAGAGCCTGAGCAAAAGGACTAAGACTAATGCACATGGTGGGGAGTAAAGATTGATTCCGTGGAGAAACTCAAATTTGATTGAATTAACATAATATGACTTGTTTTTGTTAAAGTGTATCATACCTCTTCAAAAAACCCTTTTTTGCATAGAGAAGAGATGACCACAGATGCATACTGAAAAATAAGTACATGTGATACCTTCACACAGCTCAAAAATTGTCTGCCCTTTGAAGAACTAGAAGGGTTTTCTTCTTCACAACACCACTGTAACTGGTTTGAATTGGCTTGAGTCACAGACCCCAGGGCTGAGCTGTCATTTTGAGTCAGCACCTGGAAATTAGTATGGAGCTACCTGGGACAAGAGTTCACAATTTTAGGTTGTGCCTGCCCTGCTTTGTTCACCCTTAGACAGAGGTATTATTTGCAGTTGCTATTCTTGCCTTTTCAGCATTGTGTCTGAAATATGTGGCATAAAATTCCTGTTTCCTTACCTCTGTGTTATAGGAGGCACCCTTCTACCTGCAGTCAGCTCAAAGGGCTGTATCACACAGCACAGCAACTCAAGTGAGTCACCTGTGAAATTACGGCGTTTTTTACTTTTCTTTGTCTTTAGCAGGGGTATACAGGGGGGCATAGTGGACACAATTTTGCCAGTCCAGAGCCAGGAGTTCAAGCCTTCAGCGTGGGTGTGCCTTAGACACTCTAGCTTGAGAGGCTATTCTGGCTCAGGTGAAGTGACTCTTCAGTCACAGATATGTCCTTGAGTACGTGGTCAAGTACCTCTGGCCTCTGCAGTTCAGGCTTAAAAATCTCCACTGTAAATATGAGAGTCTACTGAATGTACTCCTTTTTTAAGGAGAAAGCAACTTTACAGCGTTGCCCTGTAGATAGCCAGGGTTCTTTATGCTTTGTTTGCCCTCAGGGGATGCCTAAGTTTTGAGAGTCAGTATTAGGACAATCAGGGTATAAAAGACTAGAACAGTGATATGTCTAACACAAAGATGCTTGTGTGATCCATGTTCTGCTCATGGATCTGGTGTTTGATGATTAGGGGAAATGGGTCAAAAGGGCCAGGAAAACCCAAGGGCAGTAAAATAAGTGGCAAAAAGACCAGAATTTTCTTTTCATCACTAAATTTGTAATATTGACTTGGGGTAGGGAGTAGGAAATGTCCCAGTTTTAACAACCAGCATTCTCTTTTCAGAGACAGACATTAAATAAAGACTGCATCTTGCAAGGTTTTCATGGAAAGTGGCCAATGTGTGGACATTACTTGGTTAACTCACTAAAGAATCCTTGAAAAAATAGTATTTAACAACAGTTATTACAAGAGATGATTGCATCCTACTATGTTGTCTATAAATTCTTTGAGAAAGTTACTTGGCAGTATGAGCAGAGAGGAGAATACTGATTGAAATTGACCATTCACAGTGGACTCTCTGTGTGTATCTAGAAAGGTTGCACATTACAAATCAATTATGAATGTAATGAACTACTGAATATGAAAATTGGAAGCAAATATAAAACTGGATAAAAATAAACAAAAATTAACCTTAAATTTAATGTATGAACTGAGAAAAAAAAATAATGCTGAGGTAATAGAATTAATTTTTAGTGAACAATTATTTTATTTATCCCTTTGTGATTTTGCTATATACTTTAATTAGTTAAACAAGGCTAATGGATAAACTTTTAAATTTTTGAGATACTGTTCATTTAGATTCCATAGCAAACAGTGGAAAAACAAACAGTCTGACAGATTAGAGAAAGATTCTGAATAAATTAAATTGATGGGTTGATAGATGGGGACTGCTATTAAATCCTTTTAATGTGAAAAAAAACCCGGTAGGAATACAGAATATAATACAATGGTATCTGTTTGTAGGAAGCTTGTTTCAGAGCACAGGAGAGAGAATACAAGTAATGTACTACAGAAGCAAATAATGAAGTTGAAAATGCAGTTTTCAGGAGTGGTGGAATGAGGGGCAGTAGAAAACACTGCCTAGGGAGATATTCTGTGGTGGAAAGCCATCACTTCCCTTCCCAGCCAGGGTAAGTATGCCTGGCAGGCCAGCTTTGGGGAGGGCATTTTCAGGCTGCTGGAAAGGTTCACTGCATCATCTTCATCATCATCTCAATATCTCCCATGTTTCAGCTCAGAGGATCCTAGAGGTTTTTCCTCTGAAGTAACAGAAGCAGCTGTATAGTAAAGGTCCCAGCCAGTGACCTTTTCACCAACAGGTGGTGTTCCAGCCTTGCCTCAGGGTGAGTTTGTGCTTTCTGATTGAAGTGAGAAGGAAATGAAATCCTACTTGGGCAAATTGGAATTACTGGGTCCAAGCAGTACTTGCAGTTCCTAGGGAGAGGGGAAAAAAAAAAGCTTGTGGCATTTAAAACAGGCAAAAGCATTTTGTTAAGGAAAGTGTGTATTGGTTATTTAGGAGGTGAGAGTTTGTTAATGCTTTACAGACCCATGCCTCCCTTGGCAAAGAGATATTTACAAGGATATTGGGTAAAGTGTTTCCATGGCAATGCTCAGGCCTTTTGTCAGCATTTTTCAAATGAGGATAGAAAGGTACAACACTGGGCAGTACAGGGCAAACACTTTTGCTTCCAAGCACCCAGTGGAAACTGACCCTTCTGAACTTCTGCAAGGCATGAAAAGGCAAGAGGCAACAAGGTGGTGGCAGTGGGAGGCTTTTTGTAGGATTGCCTGTATATCATTCCAGATAGAAAACAGCTTGAGACTGCCTTTTCAGAGAGTTCAAACAGTAGACCTTTGATGCTGATGCAAGGAGAGAAGCCACAGAAAGAGAGGTAAAAGCTGCTTCTGTGAAGGAGTAACTGTTTAAACAATATATGTGAATAATGATTTAGCCAGATGGTTGCTGGCTGTTGCACTTGAGACCTGAAAAAAGTCTCATCCATGGAATTGGAGGGATAATTATGTACTCAAGTACATGCAGACAAGCAGGTAATTTGTATTTAACTGCATTTTTTTCCTCTTGTGAGAAGTAGTAATTCCAGTGCAGGTGGATGAAGGATGAATTTGCTTAGTGGCCTGTCCAGAGTTCTGAGATGTTAATCTCTTTTTTTTTTTCTTTTAATTCTTAAGCCTGAGTTGGCAATAGTCCTCCGCCTGATGCAGGCAAAACAAAGGACGTGTCCTGGAAGATTGTGAGGAGGAAGGACCCCTAAGTCCTCTGGAGATGATTGTGCCGTTAACAGTTCTGTAGACTTTTTGGATTTGCCCAAAATTTCTCACAATGGGGGCTGTTGGAATACTGTTACCTGGGAGCATCTCTGTGTGAGTGCTGACCCTGAAAAAATTTCTGTTAGTGAATGAAAGAATGTGTGTCTTCTTGGTGTCTCTAAATGCACAATTTAGAGTCTTGTTTAGTTGAACAAGTTAATGACATCAGTAGATGCAAACTTGGGAAAGTCACAAGTCAAACAGGAAAGAATGTTTTCACAAAAAACCTTCTTGTTTTGGATGCTGTGCATATTTTTATATTTACCAGAGATACACTTTGCACCACCAGCCTCTCAGTAGATCTTTGTGTCAGTTTTAGCTAGAATTTAAGTGAAAATGGATATGCAAATAAAATCTTGACATAAGCTTGGAAAACACTGAAGTGGTAGGTGCTGTCACAGCAGGATGATGGCAGTGAGACTGAAATGAACTGGGGACACCCTTTGAAAGAAGAAGCCAGGAATCATGACTTTCTTCAAGGTGCTCAGAGGCATTCTGCTAAGGAATATACAGGGCATACTCAGAGTTTTCAATGCAAATCAAGAATTTATTGATTCACTTATCAACCCTCGGGTGAATGATGGTGATAGGACTGCTTCTGTGTCAAGCTTAAATGGTAAGCACCCCTTTTTCATGATAATGAGCCATCAGCAAACTGCAGTAAAACCATGTGCTGGGTGCTGGTGGTGATGCACCACGGGACACAGTTGTTATCAGCACCCACTGGAGAAACTATTTCTGGAACATCAGAAGCCTTAGGCCAGATGATAGCCTAAGAGAGAATGCAGTTCTCTGTGTCTGGGGACACAGTGGATGCCCAGAGCCTCTTGCTTAGGCAGGGGAGATGGTGCCCTTGGCTGCAGTTGGAGGGTCTATGTCACCAAGTCAAGGAGCTGCAGGAGGAGGTCAGCAGCTGCACAGCATCTGAGCTGATTAAAAAAACCAGGTCAGATGTTTGCCAACACCATGCAGCTGCAGGAACCAGAGTGCACAGCTGTACTGAAGGAGAGGCAGGCAGAGTCTTCATTTTTCAGACTGGAAAATGATGACAAACCCCACAGACTTTTGACTTCTGTCACTCACAGAAGATGATCAGTGCCCTGGTAGCAAATGAGAAGCTGGGAGTTACCTTCAGTGACAAAATGAGCCAAAGGTGGCTGATCCTGAGCCACACAGCATCACCATGAGGAAGCAGCAAGTGCACTGTGGCAGGGAATAGAGGTCACAGTCTGGTGTCCTAAGCTGCTGTCAAGGGTTGTTGCTGTTTAGAGTTATGCACCTGAGACATGGAGGCATTGCTCAGCCTGGTCCAGCCCTCAGACTGTTAACCCTGCTGCTCTTGCATGTGGTGCAGGGGAGACCTGGAGCTTACAAAGTGTGACTGTGTGGGTCTGGGTGTAAGGGGCAGGACCTGGGGCTCCAGATTCTACTGGTGAAGAAAGAATGGATCCTACTTTTAATCAAATATTTAAACTAATTTTAAAGATGGATCCAGTTATTCCTCTAGTTTTCATCACCTCTTTAGAAATGAAGTAACAGGTAGAATCTTTGTAGCTGGAATAAACTTCAGTAAGTTTTAAGGATCTTTTAAACCTAAGTTTAATGTGTACATACCATGTGCAAAAGTACCGCTCTCCTTCTAAGAGCAAAGCCCTGGTCTGTGAACTTTGGAAACCCATAACTCTTTTCCTTTCAGTGCCAGGACATATTTTATTCACAAAGGCCTTCAGCGTTTATGGCAAAGGTTAGGTCTTCATTTTTTTTTATGGTCATTGTGGATCCAAATTATTGTTTATATTTACTTGAACTCACTTCTTTGCACTTGTTACCATTATAAGATTTGTCTCTTTTCCCATGGAAAAGTGTAACTACTTCAAACATTAAAGAAAGAAAAAACCTCATAATTGATGTTTGGTAATTAGAGGCAAAGGAACTCAAGCTAGGCTGTAGGCTGTCTTGGCATTATTAGTTATATTTTGCCAACAAAAGATACTCAGCTTGTACTTCCGTAGAGAACAGTGAAAGAGTCACACTAATGATCACTAGAAGTTTTAATTTTTTAATACCTCTACTATTTCACTGCAGAGAAAAGGAAGCATGAACATTAAGGGCAGTACTTCTAATTTTGCTCCATTGGGATGGCTGTAGGAAGTTGTCTTGCAATTTTGTCAAAGAAACAATTCCTACTGATATCACTAAATGCTGTAATTTTGCAAAGACTGTAGAGTCATGCTCTGTCATCAGTCTCTTAACTGCTTTTCTAGTTTTCATAGGCAAATGTTGTGATCTAGAGTTCATTCAATATTCCTGTTACTCTACAGAAATACTGGTGAACTTGGTTTAGTTATTTTTAGGGTTCATCTTCAAATTTTTAAAAAGTATTTCAGAAATGGATTTCTGTTTCAATTATTTCTTACAGTGTTACAGTGGTTACAGTGACTTAAAGATGCATTTATCAATTAGTTGTTTGGTAACTTCCTTTCTCCTGTGATTATTCTAAACTTCCTTGACAACACTTGGTGAAAGAATGGTCTGAAATGAACGTTTTTCCCTAGAATAAACGTTGGCTACTAATTTTATACTATAGTAAATCTGGTAGGATTGCTTGTGTAGCAAGGGTGCACTTGTGTAGCAGAAACATCTGGTTATTTGGCAGAATCTTCAGACAAATGTGTTGCCAGCTTCAGAGCTGTCTCCTCATTTGCCTTATGACTTGGCTTTTCTTGGCAGATTGACTCAAATTCCTTAATGCCATGGTTTTTTTCTGATTTTCTTTTTATGATAAAGGCAATAATTCAGATGTTTTAAGTCAGTGTTTATACACTGGAAGTTCTTCTTGGAATATCACTGAAAGAGCACAGGTGACTGGAATGAAGAGTCTGGAGGTAGTATAAATTATTCAATTAAAAATAAAAACAACTTATTTCTGTTTGCATGTAGCACACAAAATAACTGAAAATTTTAACCAGTATGATGACATGAGATCTCTGAACTCTAATAACTGTGATCCTTACTGTCCTGGAAGGTATTATGTTCTGAGAGTATTTGCGCAAAATATGTCTCAGTATCCTACTGTGTGCAAATTCTTGTAATAGCAGTCACCAAGACCCATGAGAAGGCCCCAGGACATCTGACAACATTTCTCAATGCATGCTGTATGCTGAAAAACTAAAATAGCTTTTCAGAAAAAATAAATGGCTGAATGTGGGGAAGTTCTGATAGCAATTCTTTGAATAAGGCTGATAAAGAACAAATATCATGGTAATATACAATGCCTTTAAATTATACCCAGCTCTGTCAATACCATTATCTCCTCTTAGTACACTGACAAGGAATAATAGATATGTTTATGCATTTTCAACATCACAGATGGTTAACATTTGCTAATATTTTCCAACCAACTGCCCTATCAGTTGATCATTTCCCATTGACAGAATGCTCCAAATAGTCTTGTTCTGTACACCTACACTGTTCTTTTACATGGCTGTTCCTGGAAAAACACAGGGAGCTGTTCTTGGAAAAACAAGGGGAGCTCGGTGCCTTATGCCCACATTTGCTTTTACAAATTAGGTCTGTTTATAGTGAGAGACGATTGTGGCCTTTTTGGTTGTGCTTACTTTCTTATTTTTTTATTATGATTTCTGTAGTGAGTTTTTCTTTCCCTTGACAAAGATGAGTAACATAATCCTGCTGGATATTTAAATTTTGATCTCTTTTGTCTCATTCTCATAAATGCTCTCAGGGAGGGTTATTTGCTTCACATTAGTTTGCTAGAATGAATTTGATTGGCCCTGGAGGCAGTGTTAATCTCTTCTGATGCAAATTCTGTTTCAAATGCCAAGACCAGGTGGCAGGGTTTGGTATGAATGGGATTGTAAGGGGTTTAGGCAGTTTCTTCAGCATGTAATTCCTTAGCCTGGTTTATTACAGCCAGACCGTTCATCTGGTTTCATCCACTGAACATCCATCTTCATGACTCCACCTGCTATTTCTCTCCTATTTTAGTGCATGCAGAGTTCCTGTGTGTTTTAGGGCTGTGTAGTACACAGATGCTTCATCTGAGACCCCTAAACCACGATTTGCCTGTGCATAGAACTGTTGAGTAGCAGACAATTTCTAAACTGTTGTAGCTCAAGATTTGTGTAAATGCTACGTAGAAAAAGCAGGAAGGCTGGAAAAGATTTTGTGAGGACCTACAGGCTTGTTTCAGCTTTTTAAAATGAAACTCAGTTCAGTGATTTGTGGTTGATCAGCATTTAAAATTAATTCAGATTAATATTTTAGTCTGTTTGAACAGTATCCTATTTGGTCTCAGTGATTCTAGAGACCTTTTTTAACCACAACAACGCTAACACTTGGCAACACTCCCATCTCATCTGTACATAAACATGTGCTGTGCTGCTGTATTTAGTGAACTATCAGTGGATAGAAAAGTGATGTTGGAGCAGGGTCTTATATATTCAGATTTAGGAAAGATGAAAGTAACCCTGTGTAACCACATTTGAATGCTTTTATTCCTAATACACTGGAGCAATTATTCAAAAATATGTTACCCATTTGAAAATATGTTCCTTGTGGTGTTATGAAAATAGCTGTGCCCTTAGCATAACTGCTGCAAAAAGTGATGGACAAACAAGCAAATGCAGCTTTAATTTACTTTTAAAACAGTATGCAAAAAAAATTATATCTTTCTTTTTTTTTCCCAAAAAAAAAAGACTATTTTCTTTCTTTTTTAAAAAACATCCTCCCTGTTCCACTTCTAGACATAGACACTTCAGTATAAATGAATACTGATGATGAATTAATTCAGTCTACAGTAGATCTGCACAGGCTAAAAGTAGGTTATTCTACAAAGTTCCAGTTTCTCACCAAATGATAACTTGAGGCCAGGAGAGGTATTAAAGTGGAGTATGACACTAAAAATTAATCTATCTTTTTAAAACTGGCTGTAAAATGTCACTGTAGAATCCTATTTTTAATCTCCTAATTGTGTATCACTACCTTGTTTACATGCTTTCCATAATTTTCTTACTATCTAACCTTAATATTGCTCTTTAAAGGTATTGATTTCGATTTAATTTTTCTCTTTTGAAATAAATTGTGTGTTTTTCTACCCCATACATTGGGTCAGCTGTAGTTTTCTCTTACATCCTACTAGAAATGAAGCAGGGGAAAGAAGTTGTCTCTGGCTTTTGAAAGATATTGAAGTATGAGCACTCAGGATTCATTCCTAGTGGGGCAGTTCTGGAGGTATTTCTTGGATGGAGTCTCAGACTAAAAGTTGCAGAAAAGTATCAAGTTTTGTGGCTGTCAAGGCAATGAATAGGGAGCCAGAACCACTGCTGTGGTGCTTTCAGTAGAAATATTTTGAGAATCCAAAGAAGCCACTTCAAGGTACTCCTTATAAAACCAGTTTCTCTCTTTCTTGAAAATAAAATGTATACATAACTTTTTTTTCTTTTTTTGTTTGCCTTGCCTTGCCTTGCCTTTGCCTTGCCTTTGCCTTGCCCTTGCCTTGCCCTTTTTTCTTTTTTTTTTCTTTTTTTTCTTTTTTTTTTTCCATGAGCCATGCAGCAATATTATATAGGTATGTGTATATTTTAACTTGTAGGACCTGTCTTACCTAATCTGTATCATACTGAAAATGAGTTCCTTTATTCATCTTCTTACAATGTTTGAACCTAAGAAAATTCTAAGTGTTAGAACCAATGGAAAGGGGAAAAAGGGTCTGTATTGGTAAATTGCACAGCTGTTTCTGGTGATGTTTGTATGTTAAACTCAATGCCACTGTAAGTATTACATTTTTCCTCACTGAATCATTGCAGAAGTTAATTATTCAGTTTGGAAGTTTAGGAGAACCACTGACAGTGAATTTATCTAGCAGGTTTTTTTAGGTGAAGAATTTTTACACTCTTTAGCCTTAAAGACCAAAAAAGCATGGAGTACAAACTACAAAAGCTTGACTTGCACAGATTTGTGTCGTCTACCTTACTAATTGCTCTGAAATTCCTCATTGGCTGCTGTATTTTTATAAGATGAAGAGAAAATTAGTGTGCCGTTGCAATTTATAAATAATTCTTGCACATTTAACTCATAATTTTCATCATTATTCAGGAAGCAATTAACATTTTAAATGCTAATTTTTCAACTATTAGAGAAATATCCGCTGATATTAGACTGCTGAGATGGGGGAGTGCCATGGAAGATTATTATAGCTTGAAGACTGTGGAAGAGAATACTATGTGTTTCAATTCAGTGTCAGCAGGAAGTCATATGGTGCAATTCTATAGAAATCTGTGAGATTTATTTTAACCTCTGGAGGAAAAATAGCGAAGCAGAGTTATATAGAAAGCCTTACCTGAGACAAAAATCAAAATGTAAAGCAAAGAAAAGTTTTTTTTAATGTTGGAGTTCTGTTAGTTTTTTTAAGTAACACATTTAGATTTGTCCATTTTTGCATATCTAGCATTAGAAATTTTTCCCTTGTAGCCTTTTCCAGTTCTAAACTTATAGGGATGATGTTAAAATGATGACATCTGGATATCTCTGACACCCAGGGCTAGTAATTACATGTACGCACACATTCCCACTGATGGGACATGCAAACTGGGTTTCCAATTCAATCTCCTTATTGTTGTTCATTCCAGTCAGCAAAGGAGATTCTGAAATTGCATGGGATATAAGAAACTCAAAAGTGTGGGCTGTTTTTAGAGAAAGTCAGAGACGTAGTCAGTAAATAAAGCTTAGGGACAGACAGCTGATGCTTTTGGGTCCAGGCATTACCAGTGACTTGCTCTGTGATGTTCAGGCGTTCTGCTTCCAGGAAAACAGAGGAATGGTACTGCCTTCCTTCTCAGAGCACTTTGATCTTACTGTCTTCTAAACTCTGTCATAATTACTATTTAAAACACTAACTAATTTCACACTTGTATCCCCCTGGACAAAGATAACCAAAAGAGCATTACAAAAGTTATGGAATTGTATGTAGTCTGTGTTGCCCCTCTCCCCTCCCATCTTTATTAATGCTGACATACTCAGTTTTAAAAAATTCCCATTACCTATTCAGACCTATTTAGAAGTGAGAGTTACTTTGTTTTTCCATTTTATGGTGCTACTAGTTAAGGTAATTTTCAGAGTATTGAAGGCCAGACACTGTTGCTTAGGATATATATTTTGTCGTAATCAGCTTCTCCTTCCCATTTTGTTAACATTTGTACAACACCTACCCTCATAACACATGGGTGGCTTGAGGAATTAGCTGAATGTTACGGGCTCTATTAGCCCTCAAATCTCTCCTACCTGGGCAATTGAGTTTGAAACCATTCTTCTCAAACTCCTGCTTTAGCAGCAAGTTTACTAGTAATAAAACAAATTCAGCAATGAAATTCAATTGTGTTGTCTCAAATTGCCTGTTTATACATTCAGAAAGATGCTCCTGTGTAACAAGTGTCCATGTAAGCAAGCTTGTTATTGCAGACCCATCGATTTTGCTATTTCCAGCAGGTAGCTTCTCAGGGCTCACTGGCAGTGCTCATTGTGCTCCAGCAGTGAACGTTTGTTTAATCATGCTATATTTGATAGGACTATCTGTTGAATCCAGAAGCTTTCACTTAAAACTGATTATGACCTTCAAGAATTGTGAAATATTCTGTTTTCTACCTCTAATATAGGAAATATAGATAATTTATGTGTGAAATGCTAGTCCAATTGGAGGTAATGTGAGTGTGATCAGGGCCAAACAGTGAATATGTCATCAAAGTTGCTTGGGTGTTTTCCATAAAGCCACTTACAAAGGATATCAGAGAGCAATAACAGCATTCAGATGGTTCTAAAAAATTGAAAAAATAGTATAACATTCTAAGTAAATTATCTACAAATAATAATACTGTAATAAATCTTTGCATGAAAACTTAGTAGAAAAAAATGAAGTCCAAAAGATGATGAAACCAGTAAGGACAAGCATAAACAGCTGGAAGTTTAAAGCATTCAAATAAAACCCAGCAGCATATTAGTTAAAACTCACTTTACTGTAGTGATTGTCTTCTCTAAAACACTTGTGTAATGTTGGATTTACCTGATTTCCATGGCATGTTATAATGGAATTTTTTCACTGGTTCAATACTTGGAAAATTAAACATTCTCTAAAATTGAAAATTTATACTAAAAAGATGAGAAAAGCCACTGAAGTGTCATAGCAAGCTTTAGATTTTGTGCAAAAATCCATGACTGGACCATACAATAAATACCTACCTTAAAAACCAAATCATTTGTAGAAAGTCACAAATACAGATGGCAGGTCAAGTCAGTATGTAGAGCCCCTCTGGTTTTTCTTACTGGTGTAGGCTCACAATGGCACCTCATTTTTTCATTTGAAACAAATTTTTTTTGACTTCTGCAAAGGAAGAGGCTCTGCAGAATGTCCTGTCCTCTTTCTTACAGGAGCCTGTAAAATTACTATGCATCAATTGACACTCATGGCAGTTTCAGACCATTAGATAAGTAAATTCTTGGAACGGAATTGGGAAGCTAGAATTGCAAGAGAAGTTTCTATCCTGCACTGGTGAAATTAGAGTGGAAACTGCTCCTGAAAATAGCATGACTTTTGTTCCTTGGTGCTTTTTCCTTTCTGTCTGCTTCAGAGAGGCTGAGCTAGAGTACCAGGACAGAATGTGCTGGGATGTGTGTGACACAAGATCCTAAGGATGAAATCTGATTTCAACAAGACTATTTTTTATTTTGAAAGCTTTCACTGCAAATGAAAGCCATGGCATAGGAAGTATGACTTCACCTTGGCTTTGTAGCTTAATAGCGTGTGGGAGGTCTTCTGTATTCAGGTCAGCTCAAGATCATGCAGATATCTAGCATTTCAGCTTTATTCAAGTCCTGGTATTCCCTTCCTACTAAATGGGTTAATATGTTTAGAAGAACTTTCTCGCTGATCTATTTTTGCCAGAAATAGTGAAAGTGGTTAATCTGGCTGTGCAGTATGGGAGGGAAAAATGCATACTGAACCAGCTTAAAGCACGAAGAAAAAGGTATTGTAACTTGACTAAGAATTGAATCTTAATTAGCTGTCACAAATGTATGGATGTATTTGATTATTGCAGCTCAATCTCACTTTCATCCCAGTTTGAAACAAGCTCAGTATTCAGATCTGTGCTTTCAGCATTCTGCAATTTAAAGTCTTAGTAGTCTTAATGGTATTGCTGTTCTTTTAAAAAAGAGTATTTTGATATTACTTACTCCTACACACATTCCCATGTGTAGTCCAACCTAAAACATCCTGACCTCTTATATATTATTGCTGGAAGGTCTGGAGGTATTTTGCAAGACTGCCCATGCTAACATAGAAGAAAAGCACTTCCAAAGAGCCAAAGAACATAAGAGTTTCTTGCCAAGCTCCTTTTCATTGTTTACCTGCAGTCCTGGCTAACCAGAGGGGGCCCAGTTGACTGGAAGTCAGCAATTTGACACCCATCTACAAGAAAGGCTAGAAGGAGGATCTGGGGGACTTCAGGTCTGTCAGCGTGACCTCAGGGCCAGGAAAGGTCATGGAGCAGATCCTCCTGAGTGCCAATGTGAGCATGCACGGGGCACCAGGCTAAGCCAGCATGGATTTAGGAAAGGCAGGTCCTTCTGGACTCATCTGATCCCTGTCTATAGCAAAGTAACCCATTGAGTAGATCAGGGAAAAGGGCTGTAGGTGTTGTGTGTCTGGACTTTAGTAAAGTCTTTGACATTGTTTCTCACAACCTTCTAACTGCAACTACAAGATCAGAAATTCTTGAGTTTTCAATGCAGCTCTCTTTTGAAAGCTGCAGAGGCAAAAAAATCAGTATAAAATGCAAATTAACAGAATTGCATTGCTCTTTCGAGGCAAGCATTGTGTGAAAAAGGAAAAGATGGTTTGTATATTGAATTAATAAATATAAAAGTATGCATAATAAGAGCCTGTTGCCATTCACATTTGATCTCCCAATTTCCTTCCAAAAAAAGTAGTTTAAGGAAAGTCATTGCAAAAGTAAAAAATGGAAAAAGAGAAAGTGCTAAGAAAAAGAACAAAACTCAATTTGGTCTAATTGCTTTTCTTAAAATCTACTGATGATTTGTACTGAAAGAATGCCCACTTTCTATTTCAAAAGAATTTTAAACAGACCCATTACATTTTTCTGCTTTACCCATTATTGGTGTGCAGTTGAGGCTTATTTTCCTAATATATTTTTAGTGACTCTAAAAAAATTATTTTGACATTTTATGGCAGCAAGTACAATGGTAAATACCTTTTTATCTTCCATTTTAGTTATTTTCTATTCCTCTTGCAATACCCTTGCCGAATTTATACATTTCTTTGTGCTAATTGTGGTGTATAAATTTTTATAGGTATATATGTACCTATATTTTATATGTGTGGGGGGATGTACATATCTGTATGTGGAAATGATTTGTCTGGAAAAGCATTGGAAAAACTTCCAGGTAGCCTTTGTGACTTTAATGCCAGAAAAACAATGTAATATTCAGCTCTGTCTTTAAGGTTTCTATATACTGTTCTCTCTTTTAGACATCCATAGAGAAATTAAGCATCAGATACACATATTAAAATGCTAAGTGGGATATTGTGTACTCTCCCTGCTAGTACTTATTTTTATTTACATTTCCAACTTTAGAAGTATCACAAACTATTATTTCTGTTATAAAAAATTATCATGAAACAGATATTACCTGAAGAATAATAAATGCTTAAGTTAGCGCTAAATACTGGTGGGGAGCGGAGGGTGCGGAATGTAGTTTATTTGTTGCTTTGGAATTTTTGTAACTTCGGAATAATAACATTATTTGTCTGATGACAGGAAAATCCAGCCTGATAGATCTGGAAATACTCAGTTTGAAATTGTGATCTTGCCCTAGCATAAGTCCCAATGGAAGTATCATCTCTTAAAGAGAAAGATTTCTATCATCTTGAAGAGAAATGCCACAGCATTATCTGGGGTAGTAAGATAAACTTAAATTCTTTTAGGTAGTTTTACTACCTTTGCTTCCACATGATACTCCTGATAAAAGGTTGTGTGTAGAAGACAAAATTACAATGTTTTTTGGTAACTTAGTAACAGGGAGGAGCACAATCCTGCAGTGCTCTTCTGTTTAGAACTTCTTTCTTTCTTGAGTCTTATCCCTACCTTTTTGTCCATACTCTGTTCCAAATTCCTTTTCACTTCACACAAATATTGTGGTATCCTTTCCACTATGATCTTGCATTCTTATCACTGAACAATTAAATACCCACCTACCTAATACAAAGGTTAATATCCAGACCACATGGTCCACCTACATGATCTTTTCTAAATATTGGTCTTGTTTCTTTTTGATTACAGGTGTTTTTTCAGATCTCTATTCTTTCATGCAGAATGTACACCCTAAAATATTTTCAGATTTTGGTTGTATGATGAATAGTCCTTGTCTTTATTACGGAATACTCTTTCTACTGGTGCTTTTCATACTCAAGTTTTTCTGGTTTCTTCTAGAGGGCACTATTTTTCAAGCAGATTCATCTTCAAACTCTCAGTACACCAATAAACATTAGTACTTGGTTAGTTCCCTGCCATATTTATGTATTGCAAATTTTCTACCTTACATTCTAAGTTTTTAAATAATCTGTTTGTTACAGTCTCCTTGGAATCTTGGTATTTTAGTATATTCGTTTCTCATTCTAAATTTGTGTTATTGAAAGTATTTTTGCTAATATCACAAAGCCGTAGAATGGTCTGAATTGAAAGGAACCTGAAAGATCATCTAGTTCTAAGCCCCATGCCATGGGCAAGGACATCTCCACCAGACCGGGTTGCTCAGAGCCCTGTCCAACTTGGTCTTGGACAGTTCCAGGCATGGAGCTTCCACAAGTTGTCTGGGTAACCTGTTCCAGTGCCATCACAGTAAAAATTTTTCTCTGAATATCAAATCTAAATCAGATACTCTCTTATAGCTGTTGTCCCTTGTCCTATTACTACATACCCTTGTAAAATGTCCCTCAGTAATGAAACTTTTCCTTTGGAAAACCACAACCATTTGGAGAAAAAACCAAACCAGCATCCCCTCACATGTTTATCTTTAGACATGTTCATCTATGGAAAGAGATTATGTGCAGTATTTGTATGCAAGATACTTTGTGACTAAATAAATTCTGAGCAGCAGCTATAATTCCAGAATGCTTAAACCTGAAGCAATTTATGGGCCTCTATTGTGTGTGCAGGAAATAGAATGACATCTGGAACTTGTTGCTAGGCAAACTGTGCCTACTAAATAGCACTTAGAAGTAATGTGGCAGTTTAACTACTAGGAATGCTAAATTACTTCCAATGCATTTTGCCCGTGATGTATTTCTAAAAATGAATGTAAACTTCTTTTCCTAACCAATAATTTATGCCCACAAAATGTAAACCTTGCTGCTTGTGTGGGCAGCCAGCCCCATGAGGGAAAAAAATCCTAACATTTTGGGGGAGCTTTTTGTCTGGGATGTTCTGAGCACCTCTCAAGAATATTGACTTCAGTAGGAATTAACAAAAAGCATAATTGCTTTGTAATGCACTTAATTAGGCTCTTGAAAATCAGCACCTATATAGACAGTGAGGGGTGTGGATGTAGGAAAGGAATTTAGCCAGTCTTTTCAGACTTGTTTTCATCAGGTTCAGCATTTGCTTCATCTCTGTTCTATCCCATGGTCACTGAAGTGAAAGAGAAAGGATTATGTGTTTGTGGTGGTGGACTGGAGAGGTCACAGAAAGGCATCCTTCAGGATATTCATGATACAATACAAAGTGGCAATAACCAATCATTTTAGATGAGAAAAAATAGTGGTTTAATATTACCCATGCATTTAGGTGAGCCATGTAGAAGGAATTAGAAGCACACGTAATAATTTGCATCTGTTTATCTGATCTTAAAGCCTTTCCAAAATTTAAAAAAATATCCACTGTCTAATTAGGATGAAACCAAGCAGTGTTCGTAATGAATTTATTGAGATGCATGTTTTCCAAGAACATCATACTATTGCACATACCTTTATTTTAAAATATTTGTAACGGAGAATGATTGACTAATTTATATTCAAATGAAAAGTAAAAGTTTTATTTCATTGTGATCTAACTTGGTTTTTGTTGTGGACCTTTATATAGTAGGTATCTACCAAAGACCTCAGCTGAATACATATTGTAGCTTTGTAGCTTTGATTGGCAACTAATATGAATGAGATTCTGCTTTGCTAGTGATTGTCGTTCAGTCATTTTTTGGAGAGAACATGAATTTGAACTAATAGCAAGAAAATTAAACAGTTCTTCTATTGATTAGTTAATTCTTCTTGTTATAAAGGCATTTCCTTTAGGGAAATTGCATTGTGTTTGGGAATATCTTTTGCGAGGCCTGAATTGATTCTTGATGTGATCACATCTCATCCTTTTGACTGACAAGGTTGGCTCTTTCTGCCAAGGTTTTTTTTTAATGTTTTCTTTTTCTTTGCGTGTTCCATGTCATTGCTTCCTTCCTTCTTCTTTCATTTCTTTCTCTATTTTGAGTATGTATTTAAGTAATTGTCCATATTTTCTCACCTTCCCTATTTATTTTTTGTCTTTTGTTTCTTCTGAATCCTCTCTTCAGTCATGTGGTTTTATTCTCTGTGGTCCACATTATATTCCAGTCCTTTCTACTCATGTGGTCCTGCCTCTTTTTCTCTCCTTGGTTTCTTTTTTTCATTCCTTCAGACTCTTTAATTTCTTCATTTGCTTCCAAGTTCCTTACTCATTTTCTATTTAATTCTGTTCTCTGCCTACCCCTACCACCACAGTCACTTAAAGACACTGACATTTTCTCCCCATTCCTATCGCTTTTTCCCCTCTCCAATACTGTGTTCCCCTTTCAGCCTGTACTTTTATATTTTTTCTTTTTTCCTCTGGGAAGCCTTGACTGAAGTTATTTGCTAAAAAGAAATATGTCCATATTAGTATTTAATATATTAAGTACGGTTTGCAAAGTAGTTATGTGGATCTTGCATTCACGTACACTTTTTTGTCTAAGCCATCATAGTCAGTCTTAACTTAATCCATATTCAGAAGTTTCAATGTTGGCATGAAACGGTTGTCCTTGTCTAATCTATCTTTCAAATTGATCTGCTTCTTAGAACAACTAAGATATCCATAATAAACAGACATTATTAATTTCTGTGATAATTGATTTTCCACAGAGTATGAAAGCTAGACAGGATTGCACATTGGGAAAGCTTTGGGAGACAATGCTCTGCTCCCCAAAAGGGGAACAGGGGAACTTGAAGCCATTCTTGTTTTACAGAACACTATTTTAACAGTTGTTAATTGCAATATTCTTGGGTTTTGTGATTCTAGTAAGGTTTCCTTCCAAGTTAATTTTTTGTCTCTTTTTAAAAAATTCTATTAATAACCATTTAATTCTCTGACTGGCCAAGGCTGTACTGTAACTAGAATGGATTTGGGATTATGTCAAGCTTGAAAAGGCATGAATAACCAGCATGAACAGAAAAATTATGAGTGCAGTGCATGTTGTGTTCCTATTAGTGTGTCTCAATTAAGAACAGAAATAGCTTGTTTTTATCCTTGATTTCTGAACTGTCCTTACTGGTTCCTTTTAGAGTTTCTAGACATTTCACTCCTACATTCTTTCTCAAAATGTTTTAAAAGTGTAGAAGTCCTAGGGAACAAAAAATAAAGTACCCTTCTATTGTCAGACCAGCTTTTAGAAACTTCTTTAACTGTTTGGCTCCTTTTTTTTTCTGTTGTGTCCTTTAAAATGTTCATTCTTTTAATCTCAAACTCAGAAGAACAATGACAGTCATGTTTACTGAATCTGTAATTGTTGAGGGTTTTTTTTTTCTCTTCTTTTTTTCATTTATTACAACCAAAGTTCTTAGGAATTTTTTCTTTTGAAAGCTAACAGAGAATCTGCCTTTTTGTCTGTGCATGTGAGAGATTAGTTATCAAAAGGTACCTTGCATCCTTTTTAAGAACAGCCTTCCTTTCTTGCTGCTGTGATTGAGCTTTTGAAGATCCTCTGATGGTTGTATTAGATGAGAGAGCATCTCTGTCATGAGCAAGAGTGATTAAACTCGAGATTGAAACCAGACATGAGAAAATCAATGTGAATTTTGCCATTCAGCCCAGTCTCCTCTGTTTCCTTCTCTGCTTACAGGACTCATTCTGGACGTTCTCTGCCATTCCTTCCTGGCCACCTACGCTCTAAGAAGGAAGTGCACAGTACAAATTGTAGGGACAAGACCACTGATTCCCGTGATCTGAGTGTAAAGACAGGGACTGGCTCACCTTGAATATCTTGGGAACTTTAGCTAAACTCACTTGTTTCACAGGTATTCCAGTATGTTTTATTCCAAATCTATAAAACGTGGGTAATTATTTTCACCACAGTTCCTGGGCATTGTGAATGTAAAGGGCTACACAAACACCTAATAATAGATTGTGATATGCTAAGATAATATGGCAATAGAACTATATAAATATCTGAAATTAAAAGAATTCAGGACTTCACCTGAAATTACTTCAGAACTTTGGGATATATTTTTCCCTGTGCTTCAAACTTAGTAAGGAATGGAAAATGTCATTCATTTGTTTGGATTTTTTTTTCTAAATTCATTACTTATTAGCACTACATTTAAATGTGCATTGAGGAGAAAAACAACATAAAGAGACTGAGAAGTTCAATTATACCACCCACACATAGAAATAATCTTTTTACACTAAGACTCTGAAACAATGTTTTAAAAGCAAATAAAACAATCTGCTCACCTTTTATCCATTATGTCCTTTTAGTTGAGAAGATTTCCCTGATTTATTTTGAACCAAGGAATAAAAATAGAATTAATTTCAGTTTGCCATGAATTGCAGTCTCTGGTATTTTAAAAATGTATAATACTGTGCTGATTACTCTTTGTTTAAAAGGAGTAATCTGTGCATACTATCACATTTGGAGCTCTGTTCCCACCTGCCAGCTATTTTCTCACTGTTTCTCTGGGCAAGGAAGTTTTTTTTGTGTTGCTCTTTAAGTAATTTAATGCAAAGAATAAGTAATATAATAGCTCCTACTCTGCAAAAGGCTCTTCCTGATTTGTCTGACCTTTTACAAAAAGGTCTGAGTGCATTCAACCACCCAAGGCTCCTATGTTAGTAACCTATCTATCTCACTACTATGCCTACATTGTTTTTCAGACTGTGCTGTGCAGAACTGTGAGGTGCCAGGAACTATATGTAAAGTTTTCAAAAAGCCAACTGAAGAAATCAGTTCTAATATATATTTGACAAAATACATGAGTTTTCTGAAAATGATGACATGTTATCTGGGAAATGTGTAAGCGTCTAGAAAGCAAGAATATTGCATATCCTGGTAAAGACTTCTTTTCTCCAAGCTTAAGCTCTGAATCAAACCAAGGTACTTGCTGGAGCCACTGACAGTAGTGCTTTCATAATTTTCTCAAATTATCTAGCTAGCTAGCTAACTCCCTTTATATAATTATATAACTTTATATAACTTATTTATATAAAGCTATTAGAAAGTGTCCAAAGGAGGGCCATTAAGATGGTGAAGGGCCTGGAGGAAAATCCATACAAGGAGCATCTGAGGTCATTTGGTTTCTTCAGACTGGAGAAGAGGAGACTGAGGGGAGACCTCATTGCAGTCTACAACTTCCTCATGATGGGGAGAGGGAGGGCAGGTGCTGATCTCTGTAGTAAAAAGTGACAGGACCCTGGGGAATGGTAAAATACTGTGTGAGGGGAGGTTTAGGTTGGATATTAGGAAAAGGTTCTTCACCCAGAGGGTGGTTAGGCACTACAACAGACTCCCCAGGGAAGTGGTCACAGCACCAGCCTGAGAGAGTTCAAGAAGTGTTTGTACAATGCTCTCAGGCACATGATACAATTCTTGGTGCAGTCCTGTGAGAACCAGGAGCTGGACTTTGATGACTCTGGTGGGTGCCGTACAACTCAGAATATTGTATGAATCTAAGATTCTATGATTCTGTGCTCCATCTGGAAAAAAAGTAAATTTTTTGTCATCTCCGCCATCTCCTTCTCTCTGGCAGTCTTCCTATTTGTAAAGAAAGTGCAATGAATTCTTAAGGAATCCTGTTTTGAATGCTGGATTTCTTCACCAATCCTCCTATTATTTCACTTGCTGAATTAAGTCAATGGATGAGGAATATTTTCAGAAGTCAGAATGCTGCCGATCCAGACCTGACAGTTTCTTGAAGACTCAATGCAATTGCAATATGTTTTAGCCTCTGTTAGCTCAGAAATAAAATTTCCCGAATACCATACACCATGCATTGGAAAGTAAAGTCTAGTCTGATTTCACTGAGGAGCCACTGCACAACTTGGTGAACTGGTAACTCTGTACTTTGGAGAAAGTGATAACAACAGGTGCTGCAGGACGTTTGGCTGAACTGTAGAAGAAAATGTCAACCTGAGGCATATTCTAGGAAACAAGATCTATCTTTATTTTGCTGAACTTCAGATTCTTAAAGCTGATAAAGAAAACCACAATCTCTGAACAGGATAAAACTTCACAAATATTTCTTTTCTAAAAGCACAGGGAAAAAATTAGGCAGTGTTGAGAGATGATTAGTATTCAAAAAGCAAGGAAAGAAAAATCTAATACCTAGAAGTACAGTGGGGGGAGAGTATAGCCAAAACAAATATCAAGAAGAATTTGTTTAATATTTGGCAGTAGATAAATGTGGGCACAACTTTATATGCTCAGAATTGTATTTCATTTTTGAGCCATGCTCTTCATTGGAATGCCGAGGTATAACCCTTATATTTGTCCTTGGTGGTCAGATATTTTCAAAACTTTCAGAAATGAGATTTTGATGCACCCATGTTTTTTCTCTGTTAATGGTCTATTAAAACTATGTGCAGTGCTCAGTTTGTTTTTAAATGTTAGGGCAAACTTGAATACTCTGGTTTTATACACCTCCAATTTTTGTAACGAGTTTTCCCCATATGCTAGCAAAAGTTCTGGAGACAGTAGTGACTCAGTTTTAGAGACTACTAGCTGGTATTTAACAATTTAAATCTGTGACAAGCTACTGTTTCCCATTTCTATTTTCTGTGTCATGTGTATTTGCATTGTTTTGAAGAAAGAGGAACCAGATTTTCTACTAGACTCAATTCTAAAGGACATGGTTCATTATATAGATGATATTGAGGTAAAGGAAGATTGTGCAAGCCCTTAATTTCCTACATATATAAAAACTCTGTTTTAATGCCATTAAATAAATTTATCAATTTCAATACCTGAACTATATTTACAATGAAATTATGGATAAATTGTTTTGTAAAGCATATACACAACTTTGATAACAAATATTAACAGTCTATCATTATCAGATAACACTAAATGTAATTATTTCAGATAAGAAAGCACGTCATCCAAGAGATCCTGGGTTTGAAAACTGAAGTCTTTGTATCACCAGTCAGTCATTTCTTACGCACAATTACTAAATAACAATAACTTTTCATGATGCTGATAGTTTTCAGAGTAGTCATTGCAGGAGGCTTGTGGTTGTTTTGTGAGGGTGTGTCCCCTTTTCTCCCCTCTAGCTCACTATGCAAAGGGGATAACAGAAGCTTTTAGCTTCTGACTCAATGGTGTCTACATGGTCATCGAACAGGCCTTGTGCAGTGTGTTGGCTTCAATTACATAAAAGTTCATCTGTGTGCTGCTCAAGATCATGCCAGGCTTGTAATTTTGACCCTTTGGCCACTAGGTTTACCATGCTGTAAATAATATTTGATTCATTTTTGTACTCTTTGGAGCTGTCTTACCCAGCTGACTTGTTTCATGTAATATTTCTGTAACTGGCATGTTTAATGGGAACTTGTTTGACCAGCAGATAACCAGAAATTGGTAGAATGTCTGTGATTTCATTAGAGAATGCTAAAGAGAATTGTAACACACCTGTGCTAGAGTTTGTTGTGAATCCCCAAAAAAAAGGCTCTCAGAGTCAATAACGCATTGTTTAAAATTTTATTGGAGGTAACACAAGAAGGAAAAAAGGAATAGCACTGATAACCTTACATCTCCTCAGATGCTGGCAACCTTAAGTTCTGCAGCATCAAAAGGATTTCTAATCAAGGCATGTCAAGCTGCCTGATTTCTGCCTGTGCTGAGGTTCACCCTTGTGATGCCCTTCAGACCTCTTATAGGATTTTCTTAGAAGTAACCATTATGGGTCATTTTGACTGTCAAGGAAAATGATGTTCCCATGAGAACTGTAACACAAAGGTGAATCCACACATGTGGCCACTTATTTCATATATAGCAAATAAAATGTTATTACATTTACTCTGAGCTCATCTGGACCTTAAAGCAAGTTTGTGGTGTCAGCCTGTGCTCTATGTAAGCTGCAGTACCAGCTGCATTCATTTTCAATGTGCAACATGCATAATGCAGCTTTACTCCTGAATAATTTTCTGATTTATTTTTTCCCCCTCAGTGGTCTGATACACTGGTAACATTTGGTTTGTACTTAGCTAGGTATATTTTAGCCCAATCATCTTTAGCTATCTCTTCAAGTGCTAATGTCCCAGGCATTTGGAGGCATAGTTTTTAATAAATTTATGTGCCCCTTTTTTTTGAAAATAAAAACCCTACAGCATTTGTGGGTTTTTCATAGGGGGATGGTGGTATGTTTAATCTCACAGGGAGTCAGAAATTCTCCTTCAGTCAGATTTGGTTTATCACTTTTGGGCTTAAGGAGCCCAAAAGGTCACGTGTAGCCACAGACTACATGGAAGGAGCCAGTGTGGGGCATCTGGGAAAACATTTGTAAGTCAACCTAAAGCACACACCAAACTGACCAGACTCCAGAAATGGGGTTGTGCTGGCTTTTATGGGTGACTTTCCTTATACTATTTGGTCTGTGGCTCTGTTTTCTATCTGTGCTGCAAACAGTGTTGACAGCACAGGGATATTTCAGCTGTTGCTGAGCAGCACTTGCACAGAGTCAAGGCTTTTTCTGCCTCTCACCCCACCAGGGAGCAGACTGGGGGTGAGAAAAGAGTTGTGAGGGGACACAGGCAGGACAGGTGATCCCAAATGACCATAGGGATGTCCCATCTGGTGTCATGCTCAGCATATGAAGCTTGGGGAAGAAGGAGGAAGGAGGGATGTTCAGAGTGATGGTGCTTTTCTTCCCAAGTCACCGTCATGTGTGATGGAGCCTGGCTTTCCTGAGGATGGCTGAACACCTGCCTGCCCATGGGAAGTGGTGAATGAATGCCTTATTTTGTCTCGTTTGTGTGCACAGCTTTTACTTTACCTGTTAAACAGTCTTTAACTCAACCCACGAGTTTTCTCACTTTTCCCATTCCAATTCTCTTCCCCCAGCCCACCAGGGTTAATTTTTCTGAAAGTTATCTCATGGAAAGGAATTGTTCATCTCTCAGGTATAATTTTCTTTGATATGTGCAGTATCTGTGAAAAAGTCTACACTGGTAAAGTAACATATGGAAAAGCTGTCTTCTGGAGAAGCCAAAGAATACTTGCTCTGCCTATTTAAAGATCTTCTTAAAAGTTGATTATTTTTGCTCTTCAAAAAAAAAAAAAAAGAGAAACCATTTGGTTAAAAATAAGTAGGAAATCTTTTACAGAAAAATTGAATTATTAATGGAAACCTTGACTCTAGACTGTTTTGATGGATAAAACTAATTTATCTCTGTCTCCCTGAGATATTTATATCATCTGTCTAAACAGCATGAGTCACATTTAAAATGATATCAACTTGTGCCACCTCCAGGGTAACAAACTGGAGCTGATTCAGCTGGGTGTTGCTTTCCTTCATTTTAATCATTCAAAATATCCAATTGATTTTTATTAAAATTGACTCAGTTCACTTTACAGGGAATTTGAATTCGTAGTTAAGAGGGAGAAGATGTCAGTGATCAGCAGTATGATTAATTTTTTTCTTGTGTTTTGGACCTTCTCAGTACAGAGAGAGAAAAGATGTGTATTTGATTCTTGAGATATGTGTGTATATATACACAGGAATAAACTTAATACTAATTGCACCTGTGTAATAATAAAACACATAGCTTTTTTTACAAATACAGCTGTGGAGTTTATATACTCCTCAAGTAAAAGACTCAAGCTATGAAAGACCATTTGGTCTCAAAGCACTGTCCAGTATACAAAAGTGCTAAAACTATGTATTATCCCTGCCATATGTTGCAACTGGAAACAATGAAATTGGAGTAGAAATGTTTGGAAACCTTTTGTCTTGCTTTTTTTTTTTTTTTAACAATGATGAAAAAGTTCAAAATTTGCCATAACATGAACTTCCAAAAACATTTTTTATGTCATCTGGAACTCTTTGATATTAAAAAGATTTTTAACATATTATACTGTTTTAATATTTATTTGCTGAAAACTTTCATTTCTAATGCCTTGTAAAACATTTAAGCAGAAGAAGGATGGAGATGTAGAAAGTGCTACACAATTGTATTACCTGACACAAAGAGTTGAGTGCAGAGAAATTGTAAGAGCACAGGAGACAATCTCACCTATATCTGTCTATCTGTTTCTTGCTGAGACAGATATTTGAGAAGGAAAATATTCAAACATTTAAACCAAGTATTAGACCATGTAAAAGAGTGAAAATCCTTTCTGGGCTCTCAGAAATTGTTCTGAAATTCTGAAATATAGGATTAGAGTAGCATATATTAAAAAACCAGTACTATGACCACTATGTGCAATAAAAGTCTTTTATAAGCATTACTTTAATTTAGTTTCTAATCTTGTCAGTGGAATTGCAATTGCCTGTAAGTATAGTTTTAAATTCCAAGACTAAATAAAATTATTCTTGATGACCTCTTTGGGCAGAGAAAGATAACTGTAGTCTCAGTAGTGGAGAGTATTCATACCTTCCAGGGGGCAATATTTTAATTTTTTTTTTCTGATTTCAATTTCATTTTCTAGTATATTTGCCTTTCTAAAGATACTGATTTTAAGTTATTGTTTGACCTGATCCATACTTTCTTATTTATATTTGTGCATTTATCTAATACATGTAATGTATGATGTTGATGCAAATTTTAAGTGTTTTCTTAAAATATTCTTCTGCAGATGCTAATACTTTTCATCTCCAAATTTAACAAAAGTAGTTTTAAATCAGGTTATTTGCCCAACTGGTATTGGGAGATGATTGGAAGATTTAAACCTTCTGTATTCACATTGATGCATTTCAACATGAAACCAAGTTGATTTTGCTATAAATAATATGGTAGAGTGTGTATAATAGAAATATCCACTATGTCTGGTTGATTTTTAACCTGAAAATGAAATAGTATCAGCAGTCATGACCTCACACCTACCTCTGGTAATTTTTCTCTATTTTAATGTGAATTCTGATTGGTTTTTTCATTTTAGAATACTATTTAATATTTGTTTACTAAAACATTGTTCTATGCAATCCCTGTAACACATAGCACAACAAGTGCAAGAACAATATTTTTTTGCTTTTCCTTAGGAAGTAAATATAGTAGTTTATTTTGGTTTTATCCATACCTCTGTTGGAGTTACAATTTAACAACGCTGAGGATGTTTCCGTTGTTAAAGAGATTCCAGTAATAACTAGATTGAGATGATTTGTCATCAGTTTTCATTCTAACTCTGAAAATCCATTTGAGATAAACTTTTATTACGTGTTGGGAATCCAATCACTGCAGAGTGCTGAGAGGCAAACTGTACTGCAGACCTTGTGTGCTCTTGTCTGACTGACTCAGTCCCTCAGGCTGCCCATAGCCCCCTGCTCAGTGGTTTTCTCTGTTACTTTGGGCTACTTCAAGGTCGGGACACCCTGCATAAACATGGATAAATTGGTTTAATGTGAGAACATCTAAGTTCCAGTGTGGTGGTTTTTTTTTCATTTTTAATAGCCTTTTGAGAAATAAATAAGGTTAAATTTCTTTTCATCTTTAAAGGTCTCTGGGCTTACTGTGTTGGTTTTAAAATCTCTGATGAAATTTATATGAGGACTGTGGTTTGTTGATAAAGGAGCTTCAGTGACAAAACTGTCTTGCAATGTTCTGCTATCATTAGGCATCTTTTCATTTGAAATTTCCCCCTGGCTTTTTTGAGCATTGTTTCTAAATTCTAACCAGTCCCCTTGGTCTATCTATACTTTAACCTCATCCTGTCAGCATAGGGAGAGTAACAAGTGGTTGTGATGTGAAGGAGGAGGCAGTATTCTTGTGAAAACCTCAGCATTGCTGAACCTCCTTCCAACAGGGGCAGAATCCCTAGCCCATACTGAAAAGGTTGAGAAGACCTGGCTTTCACTGGGGGTAGTGCACATAGACAACCAAGACCCAACCCTAAAAAGAGACTAATTAAACTAACTGAAATAGATTAAAAAAGTAATAATACCAACTTCTCATCCCGCCCCCTCCCTCCCGAAACTGCAACTCTAACAGTTCTGAAAAAGGAGATTCAGAGAAAGGCTTCATCAGAGTTCAAGGCACAGTTACTGAGAATCTCAAATGCAGCTAAATAGAAAAGTCCATTTTGCAAATCTTATCCTAGTGTAATCTGAAATATTTTCAGTAGTTTTACATTAGTGTAAAGAAGCAGAATCTGTTTCACTAACTACTGGAAAGAAAGTCATCCAGTTGGAAAGAAATATTAAAAACATCTTCACTGTGCTGGTCTAGGTTGAAATTGCAAAACAATGTTTTAATTTTTTATCCAAAATTTTCAAGTCTTACAACCCAATCATCCTTCCTATCTAATATCCCAGTCTGAAGCAGGAATCCATAACAACATATTCTTCCTATTTCTTCACCTATTTAATTTATTGCTTTTTTTAGATTTGAAAAGCACTTCAGGAATCACTCAGGGGTTGCTAAAAATGCATAGTAATGTGCTCAATTCATTTATCATGCCAGCTGTTGATTTCCTTCTGATGAGTGACTTCATGTTAGAGAGAGGAGTCCTTGGTATAAGAATCTCACCTGTCTGTAGAAAATTGATTCCATTGCAATTTTGAAATGAGAACTACCCTCAGTTGTGTTCTTACATAGAATAATTGGGCTTTAGTTATAAAAAATATGTGACAGCAAGGACATCGGAGTGTATTTTAATGTCTGGTCAAACAGCCTGGATCTCTGCACTCAAGTAAGACACATCTTTTGAAGTGAGGGTTACTTTGCTGTAACTAATATGGCACAACCACATAAATAGGTATTATTCTAAAGGCAGTATTTCCAATTGTGTTTACTTAATGAACCAAGAATTTCTTTAAAAGCTTTGGCAGTTTAATAAGCACATGTTTCACAGTTCCTTCTAGGCAGGGAGTGCTCTATTAATCTTGCTGAGAAAAATGGTGACTGTAATTTCAAAGATAGTATACTGCCTTTTGGGGCTGTTTGTTTTTAAACTAGCTACCTCTTGTCATTCGTGACATCTGAAAGCTCTTAAGTATCAAAAAGTTTGTCCTTACCAGAATTTCTATGACAAAGTCAATTAACAATATTTGCTTTATAAAGAAGAGATTTTAAGCTCATCACTTGAACTCCTGGTGATGTTGTCCTGTGCTAGAGGTTATCCAGAAAATGAAAGATACGGGAGTTGAATCCCAGACACCTTTCTTTCAATTCAAGGTCTTAACATCAAGACCCTTCTTTTCTTATTTTTGTTTTCTGTTAAGTGTTCCTAAGGAGTCTACATTTTTGTGTCCCACCACTGCTCTGTAGAAAAGATAACCATGGCAGATAAACATGCATACATTCACACATGTTCTTAGCAAGAGCATGGGAGGTAACGAACCAAGTAATTTGTTTTGACTGCTCGCATTGCCTATGGAAAGTTTAACTGCAAGGATGTAGCAGATTTCAGTCACAGTGAACATTTGTATGTAATAAAAAAAAAAAAAAATGAAAACTGGTACAAAATTGGAGAGAATCCTTTCCAGTAAGATGCACAGAAATAACAATAGTAATGCTGAATGCTAAAATTTCTGTAGACACATAGAAATGAAAGCGATGTTCAAATTTAGTTTCTGGTTTGTCCAATAATTATTTAATATAATTGTTTTTATAAACTGATGCAGTTCAGCCTATAACAAAGCTGACATCCTGCTCCTTTTTTATTCAAAATATGTGAGAATATTTAAAGCCTGACATAGATTATTGTATAGCTAAATGAAGCAAAAGAAAATTAAATGAATGAATCTCTATTTGCAAACATATCTAGTGATGCACCAAAGACCCAGCTTCCCAGCAGTTTAGTGAAGAAAGACAGACAGCCTCTGAGGTCTGTTCAGCCCACACAGGACCTGAGTCACTGCAGAAGTGCCTGTCTCTCATGATGGATTACAGACAGAGCTCAGCAAAAGCAGGCTTCCAAATCGATGCCTCGAATACTTGCAATACAGATGTGCATTCAGAACTTTTAATCAGAAATTTTACATTTGTATCTTTGCTCTTGGACCTGTAGGCATGCTAATATATTATTAAAAAAATATTTTTAGAAGACACTTAGGATGAGGTTAAGTTTCTAAGTGCTAAAGTAAGTGATCAGAGCCAAATGCTTCTGGTTTAAATTAATATCTTTCTGCTCAGATGTTTAAATTTCCAACCAGTTGTAACTTTGCAAGTGGCTAAAATTTTGCAAATGTTTTCCCTGGAAAATGACTCAGTCTTCCAAGGTTTAGAGGCATAATGGCAGTTTTCAAGGATAAAGTCTGCTCAGGAACGAATTACATACATTGTAATATATAATGTGTAGTGTATAATTTCAAATGCAGATTTGTTATCACTTCCTGTCCCTGATGATATATATTTAATGGGTACATCTCAGACACTTGTCAGCTAAAGGCTTAGTCACACCATCTTTCTGGAGCTGATGTCAATATGCAGTCACATTCTTCTTGTGGTTTCCAAATGGGGAGGTATGAGCCTGTGACATCATTTCCTTGCCCCTACTGTGTGATCCTGTGCTTGTATTTCCACTTTCAATCCACTTACTACTTCAGTCCTTCAGATTGTCAGTCCAGTTGTTTTTGTACGATGTTTCATTTTCACCTTTCTACTCAGGTTTTACAGGTTTTTTATTGCCAAATGTTGTTGGTGTTATCTGAATTTTTGTATCAGTATCAGTAAAACATACACAATTCCAAAAACATCATTTGAAACATAGCCAGTCATCTTGTATTGGAGTAATATTCCTTTTTCTCCTAATGATGTTTCCTCCCTTTAACGTATGTTGTGATTCTTTTACATTTCTAGAGCGTTTTATCCAGAATTTTTCTTTTCTTGAGTAGCATTGTATCCAACATATATGATCCTATCAAATGGATTTCCTGTGTTCCTTTTCTTACAGTATTCATTATCTCATAGAAAGATATGCCAGGTTATTTTGGCGAAATGATAGTTTATTTTGGAGTAAAGCTGTTATTCATAATATTCCATTTTCATTACTTCAGTGTCTCTAGCTATGCAATGCATCACAGTTTATTTCAAATCCTGGCACAACTCATAAGGTCACAGGCACTTGTTTTTATGTTGTCTGGATCACATATATTCCTTTTGCTTAAAAGAAATAAAATGTAGGTTTTATTTTTCAGACATTTGACTGCCAGCCTGATAGATTCATTAAAAGTCTTTGCTGTTGAGCTGCCCTTTCACGTACAAGTATTTTAAGTACTCCCAAATGGAGATTATGGGGTCTTGCCCTCTTGGTCTAGACACTTCTTTAAAAATAGTTTTATGTCTTTGTTTTCTTCTCATCTTAAATGAATAATTTTCATTTCCACAGAGCGTGTCATTAGCCACACTGCATTTGCTACTAGTAGTCAACATCCCCATATTAATTTTGTTTTGGACTGCATGTAAATTTTCTTGAATCTTAAGTGATTTTTGCTGCTTGGTGAAGCCACTCTTTTTCCTGATTTTTTTTTTTTTTGGATGATGAAAGTACATTTTAGTACTTGCAATTTTGCAAGATCTGACCCTGCTTAAAATTTTCTGTTCTCACTTCCTTCATATATTTTCTGACATCTGACAGTTTTCCTAGCATATTAGTTTTATGTTCCACCCCACAAGCTTTCTGCATAGTCCAGATATGCTCTCTGAGGTGACTGCTCATCTAGTTAGAAATGGAGCCCTTTGTTATAAAAGGTTTCTCCCCATATTTGAAGCTGCAAGTTTTTCACAGTCTACAGCCAGTCTTTTTCTTAAAGGAATGACTGCATTTTCCTGAGTCTTCCTTATTTCCTTATTTTCTGGCTTTGTTGATGCATTTAAAATAGACTGCAATTAGATTCTGGTTTTAAGATGTAGTGATAGGAAGGGAATCTTCTGTAAATCAGATCTGTATTCAAAAGATATTTATTTTAAAATTGAATGCTCTAATTTAAAAGAGATGCAATTGTTTCTGCATTTGCTACCTAAAATTGTATAGGAATGCTAAAGAATGAAGTGATAAAAATTTGCATCTGGAAGTTAGTAGGAAAAATGATACTTAATATGCAACATAAATAGTGAAAATTGTCCAGCGTCTCATCCACCAGCACCCCCAAGTCCCTCTGGGCAAGGCTGCTCTCAGTCTGTTCATCCCCCAGCCTGTGTTAAAACCAGGGGTTGCCCCAAACCAGCTGCAGCACCTTGCACTTGTTCTTGTTAAACCTTATGAGATTCCAAGGGATCCATTTCCTGAGCTTGTCCAGGTCACTCTGGAAGGCATCCTGTCCTTCAGGTGTGTCAATAACACCATTCAGCTTGGTGACATTGGCAGATTTGCTGAGGGTGCACTTGAACCCTTTGTGTATGTAATTAATGAAGATATTAAATAACACTGGTCCCAGTACAGACTGTTGAGGGACAACACCTGTCAGTGGTGTCCTTCAGGACACTGAGCAGTTGACCATTGCCCTCTGGATGGGACCATCCAACCAATTCCTTATCCACCTAACAGTTCACCCATCAAATCTGTCTCTCTCCAGTTTAGAGAAGGATGCTGTGGGTGACTGTGTCAAAGGCTCTACAGAACTCCATATAAAAGACATCTGTGGCCCTTCCCTTGTCCACTGATGTAGTCACTGCATCATAGAAGACCACTAAGTTGGTCAAGCAGGACTTGTCCTTGGTGAAGCCCTTCTATTTTTAATTGCATATGAACTATGTTAAGATAATGTTAGTCATGTTCATTAAAAATGTAATTGATAGAATCTATTTTAAAAGCTGGATAAGAAAATACCACTTTCTGACTGAAAAAAAAGGGACTTGACACACTCTTTCCTTCCTTTGCTAGGCCATGGAAAGTGTGACTGTGGGAAGTGCAAATGTGATGAAGGCTGGTATGGTGAGGCTTGTCAGTATCCAACTACTTGCAATCTTACACGGAAGAAAAGCAATGAAATGTGCAAGAACTCTCAAGATATCATCTGTTCTGGTGCAGGTAAGATGTCTTTTGTTGCTTTTGATACCTTAGCACTCTCCCAGTGTTATTTTGAGAATCATTGTCATTTCTAACTAGTAATTTTGTAGACTATGTTTCAAGAGACTGAGAAATAACTGTATGTTTACTAAAATGTTCCAATAGGCCTATTTCTGTGCATATAATGTACACTGATTCAGAACACCTACTTGAGTACTCTGGTTTATCCATAGCTGTTTTGAGTTGATGAAACTGCAGCTGTGTCATTTATTTTCCTCATCAAAATGTTGTAGTAATGGCATTAACATAGGAAGTGATGTAATTTCTATTACGTGTTTGTGTCTACAGAATGCAGAAATGGCATTTGAAAATACTTTTCCTGGGCATTTGTAAGCTGTACAATTTTTTGAGACATTTTCGAGTTGTACCTGTGATTATTAAAATCAGTTGTAGAAGATCTGCTGAATCATTTAAAGTGGCATTTCCATCTTAACTTTTTTGATTTGGTAACACTCTCTTCTCTACTTGTTTAATCTTATAGCCATCCTAACTTAAATAGAAACCCCTTTCATTAAAAAAAAAAAAATCAGAGGAAAAACCAACTGTGTTGTAGAAGACTTCACTGCAGAATGATACCATTTTAAAGGGTGTTTTCTACCAGTCAAGTTTTCTGACCAGGAATTGCCTTCTGGTTTTTCCATTACATTGATCTCCAAGTGAAAGAATCTTTCAAGAACCCCACCTCTGCTCACTATTGCTGGTCTTTGATTTCTGTAGGTGTCCATACATTTCCATACAACTAAATTTCTCACAAGTTAGTTGCTGACATAAGCAGAGAATTCCAAGGATTTGTGGGACTTGTTACCAAGAAGTTTGTTCTCACAACATGATGTGAAACCAATTTAACATAAAACTACTAGCATGTAGCATACCGAGTAAATTATACACTTCATTTATGACAATAGTGTAGATGGTATGAAACTTGCAATCAAGAGAGACATGAGAGACAGCTAAATGAGAAACTGACTCTCAAAAATAAGTAAGTTCAATGTATTTAGTCAAAGTTCTTAAAAAAGGACCTCTTTCTGTCCTTGGTTAGAAGTGGCCCCAGTCTTCACAGGAAAACTATCATAGCTTAACACCCACTCCAAATAGCTAAGCGAGAAGTGGTTTTGGCATCATGAGAATAAATCCTTTTGCTGATATTAAACAGGACACAAATTCTCATGAGACTTATTAGGGAGCTTGGTGGAACTTTGATGGGCTGTAGCCATATGTATTTTGTCTTGGTGGGATTGACTTTTCATCTACTACTAGCAATGTCGTTAGGGTCTGAGCTCTGTTTTTCAATTGCCAATAAAAGATAGGAAAGGATAACATAAGCTATATCAAAAACAATGCTCTGGGGCTGCAAATAATCATTTATTGTAATAATTTTCATTAATCAATCACGATCCACATAAAATTTCACTTTTCGGACTCTGTTCCTAATCATTTGTCAGAGCAGCTAGGACATCCTACCTAAACTGAGGTTCTCTGTGTGACCAATTTCCACTTTTGGCAATAGAAGGAATGAACACTTTTGTGATACACAGTGTCTCTGACCTATTTAGATACCCAGTATAGGAATCAATTTCTTTTTCATCTTTTTTCTGTTCAGGAATTATCTGCAAACATGATAGTTTTCTAAAAAATTGCATTTGTATTTGTTTACAATTGTAGTAAGTAATTCTAATTCTGTAGATTAGTTATGTTGAATTATCAGTTGTATTATTATTATTACCTCACTAAATCAGCTCTTGCAAACATTTTTAAACTTTACTCGTTTAGAATGGCCATGTCTGTTGCAGAACCCAATACTTCTGTTCTTTGCATTAACATGCTGTTTATTAGAAGTTGTGCTATGCTTATAAGGGTGTCTGCAAACTTGTTGTGTTACATCAGCATAAAACTTCTATTTTTGAGAACTTCTTTGATACCTATAACCATCTTTTCTAAAATGCATATGGATGTCATATGAGTCTGAATATTGTGAAGTTAATTTTTTTTTTTTTAAATCTGTACTTGCTGGCATAGTAATGCCATTGACTGTTGAAACAACCTGTGTGAGACTATTGACCACAAGGCCCCAGTAAGGTGGTATTGCATGAAGTTCCTCCCCTTTCTGTTTTAGTAAAGGTAGGGAAAAGGGGTCTCTCATATGACTGGCATTGTAATGCTTGTGTTTCTAATGTCATTTTAATGTATTTATGATTTTTGTGGACTGTGGAATTCATTCATTTATTTATTTATCACATCAGGTCAGATAGACCGTCTGATGGAAAAGGGGGCATTCTTCTTTCCCAGGGAGCAATCAAACAAACTTTTCCTATTTGGGAGGGCAGGTCACAGAGGGAAGCAGCCACTGAGCTGAGGGGCAACCCTCCTCAAAAGACCAAGGAGCAAATGTGTGACCAGATGAGAGGTGATAGAAGAGAGATCTGTTTACAAATCCATTTGCATCCTTGGCAGTGCCTGAGTGCTCTGGTTTTTCATTATGTCAGATGGTTTTCTTTTGTGGTTTATGTTGTGAAAAAAAAATCTCTACACTTCCAAGGCACTCAATTGTTCTATCTCTGTACAGCTAAGATTAGGCTTTTGGTTGATATGGATTATTTCTGTCTGTCTTTATTGGGGTGGATCATCCTTAGATTTCAGCCCTCTCAGAAATAAAATATGTACCATCTCTGACAGACTAATGAAACTCTTTCTATAATCTGCAATCCTTGAATAATGTCTCTTAAATGTTTACAGGCACATGTCAGTGTGGCAGGTGTAAATGTGCAAACTCAGAAGGAAATGGACTGGTGTATGGCAAATTTTGTGAATGTGATGACAGAGAATGCATTGATGATGAAACAGGAGAAATTTGTACTGGTATGTATCTTAATGGGCCCAAGAAATGTGATGAAGATTAATACAGGCTGCTAATATTTGTGTGGTTCTACAAAAAATCATTACTGAGCAAGAATTTAGTTTACAAGTTGTAAGTGGAAATTTCAGATGCAAAAATGAGCTAAGCATAAGGTTAAAGAATGCATGAATACTGTGACATTCTCCTCTTTTTGGAAGGACTGCAAAAAGGATTGGACTAGATAATTTTCTAAGGTATTTCATAGCTTAGTGTGTCTGTCTTCAGTAAAATATGTGAGAAATGTGAATACTTCATGGCATAGATGAGAGAGAACAGAATGGACAAGATAGGAGAAAAAAACCCAAACCAACAAAACAAAAAAGGTTATTAAAAATTTTGTCAAGGAAACAAAAATTAAAAATACTGAGAATAAATGTAGGATGATAACTCAGGAGCAGTTCAGAAGATAAGAGGAAATAATTAATAAAGAAAAATTTAATCTGTGATAGGAAAGGCTAGAAAATAAGATGGACTTGAACTCTGCTGATATATATAAAGGCAATCAAAAATTCAAGCGGTGCTTTTGTGCCATTATAAGGCAGGAATCTGGCAGTTAGATATTGTGCAACACACACCATTTATGGCATTATAAACGCTGTTGCCCAGATTGCAAAGGAGGCTTGTCCTTGAGCTGGAAGGTGCTACAAACATTGTTCAAGCTACAGACATGCAGATTGTGTCTGTGTGCCCACAAGACTGTTCCAATCTGGTCCTGCACTATTCTTATCTGGTGATAGTGCTTCCTGTGTGTGTGTATAAAGAGACAGAGTACTTGTGTAAAATAGCTTTCTCTGTCTTTTCCGTACACAGACAGCAAAATAAATTCTATTTGTTTAAGTGCCTTGGAAGGCAAAAAGAACTTTTTAATCCTAGGATTAAGCATGGATTTTAAATGAGGTATACAGATTGGTCCTCTGAAGTCCTAATTAGGAGCAGAGTATAATATTTCCAGTGATTGCATAAATAAAATGAGTGGAGGGAAACAATTTATACGTGCCAGTGCTTCCCTTTCTATTTATATCTAACCATTACTCATGGTACTAAATATGATAAAAAAATTGCCATTCATTTAGTTTCAGTAAATTCTCCTACTGCTGTTTTTGTCTGTTTTTTCTCCACACCTGTTTTGCTGCTGGTTTATATTGTTAGATTTTTCTCAGCTTTTATTTCTTATTGCCTCATCCACTCATGCCATAATCCAAAAAAGACCAAATGCATCTGTGCACAAGACTAGTTTTATATGCATGGAGAATTGGATGTATGCTGATATAAAGGGACAAAAAATGTTGGTAGCTTCAAGTCTCTAAAGTCAGTAATTGATCAGCCTAAAAGCCACGATACCTCATGGAAGTTTTGGAGTCTTCTAAAGTATAAATGATAAACTAATGATTTGCTTGGCTTGGTTGGGTTGTTGTAAGCTGACAAGTTTATGCACACAACTTATGAGTGTTATATGTTGCTTTACTTTCTAACAAACCTCTACAGTACAAAATCATGTTTTGAACCAGGCCATAGGCAGAATAAGTGCATATGACAGCACATGACCTGAAGGTCAAAGGTACATAATTTCCTCAACTGTGAGCTGGGATTTTATCCTGGAAAAGCATACAATGCCATGCTGAGATATAGGTGACATGCACAAGGGCACTGCAATTTTTAAGCAAATCAGTTCTTAGGTAGGGCGAAATTCCAAAGATGTGTTAAGCTTTTCCACCTACAGTTGAATTCCTATCAGTCAGTTGACTATCACTTCTTATTTGAGGTTACATAAACTTTTGGAATCAAGGCACAGGTTATTTGTAAAAAAGTATCATATCTTCTAGGAAATTAAATTCTGACCCTGATATTTTTTTTTTTTTGACTAAGGCTTTTTACTCTGAGTGACTTTTCCTTCTGTCAAGAGCAAGAGATAGTGGCAAATTTAAGAATTTCATTCATATTTATTTGAGGAGTATAAAAGTGTGAGTGAAGAATGAAGTACTCGTTGATGTCTTAATCTGTGAAATTGCCAGTAGATCAAATTATTACACTCCTTTAGCATTTTCCCTTTTATTTCTTGCCCTGTGTTCAGGATCAACCTTTTGGTAATAAGGATTGTTTTAGATTGTCTTTTTTATTTAACTATCTAATTAAATTAAATGTTTTTTGACATGTAACCGAACAGTTGTAATGAAAACTCCATGTGTAGTTGCAAAACCAGGAAAAAACTGTGTTCAACAATTTGCAGTCTTGATAATTAAGACTATAAATTGACCAGATTGTGGTAGATGTGACCAGGTCTACTAAGTGTAAAGGAAGAAAGAATAAGATCCTGACTTGATCCATTGAAGAATTAACTTATGGCTTTAAGATTAGTAAGAAATGCAGCTACTTAATTTAAAAGCTTTGTGCCATATGAAGCACATGGCAGATGTACCTTAGCAGATCAAAATGTTCAGGAGCTGGCTTCATCCAGACTCAGATGATGCAACTATCTTTTTTGGGAGATGTGTGTTTTGTTAGGTGAACATCTGAATGATTCATTTTGGTAATAATTATCTCTAATGAACTGGTTTAGTCATGTTCTAAAATCTTCTTGACAGGTAAAAAGGGAAGCCTTATATACAACATAGTCAGTGGGTCATAAATCAAGGTCCATTTGCTGCAACTATATGAGGAGTCAAGAACACACAATGTGTTCTTAGACATGCCAAGTATGTGTCCTACCTTAATGTATACAGCTGTGCTTAAATTTTAACTGTTACAGTCTTCAAAATTTACCTATAAAGTTTCAAAAATTAGGCTTACAAATATAAAAAATAATGATGTCAATTAGTGTTTGTTGATTAGATTTAATCTATGATTAAAGGAAAACCAGTTCTAAAATAGCGGGGAAGAGTATAATTCAGCTATCTTTTGCCTTATTTTTGTAGTCATACATGGTCTATTCTGAGTCTAGCAATAAAAGTTTTTAAAAGAAAAGATCAAAACAGTTAAATTGTTAATGCCTTTTAAAAACTTGCCTCTTTCTCACTGTACAAAATTTGTTTTGGCTTAAGGACATGGAAAGTGTTACTGTGGAAACTGTTACTGTGAGGCTGGTTGGCATGGAGATAAATGTGAATTCCAGTGTGACATCACCCCCTGGGAGATCAAGAAAAGATGCACATCTCCAGATGGCAAAATCTGCAGCAACAGAGGTGCGTCGTTTGCATGGACCTTCTACACATATTTATATCTTTATATCTTTTATTTTACTTTATGCATTCTCTGCCATAGGATATAGATTGTGTTTGCTGATAGTTTCTAGTTGTTCTCACCTATTTCAGGTCTGGCTATACACTTCCAGGTGGGTAGATACCTGTGTTTAGGTATCAACTTACACAAGTACACATCTATTTTTGGATTAAGTGAACTGAAGTTGTACTCATTCTTCATTTTTGTAGTAAGAGTGAGCTGGATAATTTGTGATTTAGTACATCTGTTCTGGTGAGAGACCAACCTTGCAAAATAAAATATTAACAGATTTTTGACTTTGAATATATTGGTGCTGTAAGGTCATAGAACTGTATGTCAATTCACTCTTAAAGAGGGCTTAGGACTTACAATTGAATGGGGAAAATGAAAACACGAAGAACTTAGTTTCCACTACAACTTGAAAAAACACCTGTGAATTATTCAGTAACAATGCTCTGGAATGTATAGAAATGGAAAGGTAGACTTCACACAATGTTTCTAATTTTCCTAACAAAGTTTTATCTTCATAAAGTTCTGGAATTTGAATTTTACCTTATACTTCTGTCTAATTTTGCCATTTGGAAAAAAAAAAAGGAACAAAACCCACACAAAATAAGATTGGTTTTCACCAGCTGCTGTGTTTGGCTTCCTTGAACAAGGAGTTAAAAAAGATAGGGTAGGGGTTTTTTTGGCAATAGTCCAGAATAATTATAGTAGTACATAAGCAAGAGTCACATAGATACCTCTCTTTAAAACATCTCTACTGACAAAACCTGCTGTATTGTGAACATCTAATCATCCTGAGAGCATTTAGAAAACTCTCTTCTCATAATTGTGAGGAAATTGAAAGTTTGGCTCAAATACAGAGATCATGTAGGCTCATATTTAATCTCAGGACTTTAACATAAAATTTTTGTGTAGTTCTGGAAATAATAGACATCAAAGTGTCTTCATATCAGATACTTCCTTTGCACTGAGAAAATAATTTCTTGGCAAAGAATTTCTTGTCAAAGCAAGTTTTTAAATCAAGTTTGAAATTTTAATGTGAGATTATTTCTTTAAACTAACATTGCAATTGGAGAAATTGTATGAATAGCATAGCTGATATTCTGAGTAGCTGCAAACTTCTATACAAAGGTACATTTGTATGAGCCTTCCATGACCTTTACCTTTCATGTATTTGTGATTTTATCGTCGTAAAAATTTTCTATGTTTCTCACAAGATGAAGTTGCTATCCAGCAAAGCATTTCTGCTCCATTTAGTCCTACTTACCCAGTTTTCTGTGCTTATTTATCTCGTGATACAAGTGCAGTTCACCTTGTCAGTCTTGAACCTTCTAAAAATCAAATATGGAGGCTAACCTTGCTGCCCACCCTCCTTCAGTGCTAAGATGGATAAATTTTCCATATCTTTTCACCTGCACTATCTAGTCACTCAGCTTAGACCACATGTGAACATTTAGATTTTTAAACTTTGGTGAGATTATGTTCTGCATTCTGACATCCAGGACAGCTGATCCAAATTAACTTTGAAGTTGTTTCTGGGAGGATTAATCACTCTCCAGAGGCATTTCCTCTTTCTGTTTATTTGGTTGGTTGGATTGTTTTTTTTTCTTCGTCAGTAATGTCACTGAATTGTCAAAGTGTAAAAAACTAGGTGCAAATTTTTTGAGGGCTGTCTCAGGGTTTTTAGCAGTAAATAGGGCAGTAGTTCTTCCTGCTTCATGTCATGCATGCAGGATTGTGTAGACCTTCTCCTTTTATTAGGGAATGTGCCCATATCAAAGTGTACTGTTTAATCACCCTGTCCTGTTGCACTCAAATACATTATATTGTTTAGAGTATCCTAAATAAGATGACAAAGGTGTTGGCAGAGTAGCAGAAGATGAAGCCACTCTGCAAGAAATGCACTGCATGCATCAGTAAGGTCAGGCTGCTTCTATGAGCCTGTTGGCATCTCAAAAAAAGTTGTGAGTGTGTTGCCCTGAAGCATATTTGGATTTCTGAATAAGGAAGATAACTTTTTTATTATTTGATTGGGGGGTTTTTGTTTGTTTTTGGTTTTGGGGTTTTTTTGGGTTTTTTTGTTCAGATTTTCTTAAATAAGTAGGATGCATGCTCTCTTCCTATTATTAAAATATGCAAATTTGTATTTCTGTCACAGTCAAATTTCTTCTTATTTTAAGCAGTAGGGTGTGGCCCTGAATATTGACTTGGGAAAAGCTGAGAAGTATCCTTTTCATGTATATCTGTGCTGTCATTCTTCCTAGGTAAAGAATGACCTCCTAGATATTTTCAGCTGTGTTAGTTTGGATTCTCTTGTCGTTTAAATGCTTTTGCTTAAACAACCATTAATTATCCACTGTGCCCAAGCCCAAGCCATTTAAACAGAATTGATTTTCATTGTCATTACTGACAGGGCAAATTACTGTTGATGTCAAAGATGTACAACAGTTCTGTGCAACTGTTTTGTTGACTCCTAACAAGGGTGAACAGCAAAAAGAAACATGAACAAGAAGCCAATTTGTTTGTCTAAAGTATTGCTACTAAATCATAGAAGGTTTCAAATCATAGAAGATGGGCACATGCTCATGATTATCACTTGCAGCTCTTAAACTGCATTCCTGTGAGAGCTGAAAATTCACAAGTGTAAATTCCTGTAAAGTACTATTACTCTAAATTACACAGTTAATCTATCTCTGTGTCTTTTTTTTTTTTTCCTTTCATTTTAGGTACATGTGTATGTGGGGAATGTACATGCCATGATGTGGATCCTACTGGTGACTGGGGAGATATTCATGGAGATACTTGTGAGTGTGATGAAAGAAACTGCAAAGCAGTATATGATAGATATTCTGATGACTTCTGTTCAGGTAAGGTTTGTGTATAAACAGGACTTATGTGTATTTTTATATAAAGGCATTCCAACTGGTCTGATCTTACTCTTCCAATTCTCATTTTTCTGTCTTAAAATATACCAGCCTTGGGAGCAGGAGGGGTCTTGGAAGGGACTTTTTAATTTAAAAGACACAATTCTATCTTTTTTTTCTGTGCCATTTAAAAAAAATCATGTAAATCTTTAATTCTATTAGGTGCCCATCTCTCTTCTAATACTCTTGTGGGAAAATTTGAAAGTTCATAACATCAAATTGTGTTATTTCACTTTATATGTCAGGGAGGGAATAATGAAGAGGAAGAAATTCAAGAAAAAGTACATAAATGAGTCAATGAAAAATAGTACCCTGAGAATACAAATGGACATGAGAACAAATAGATCATTAATACTTGAAAAATAGGAATGTGTGGCCCAGCTGCATGCGTGTGGCTGTAGCCCAGACTGTACATCTTAGACACATCCATCTTCATTTTCCTTCTGCTGGTATTTCAGAGCATTATATTCAAAACAATGAATATCCATCCATCCATCCATGGTTTGCAATTTAGATGTTCCATGTATCAGCTAACAAAAGCTGAGATTCTGAGAGAGAACTCGCATGAAATTTTGTATGATTGCTAATAAAGATGCTAATGCTAGGCAGGAGAGAAGGACTTTGATCAATACACAGCGTACAATTTGTACACACAGGAACTCTGCAAAAGCAAATGAATGTGGTTTAAAAGGGACTTTACAGATTAGACATTGTCAACACAAATGCATCCTGTAGAAATCTGGTCTGGCCTAATTATAATAGGAAGAATGCAGTCATATCAAGGGCAATAATGATGTGGTATATTCTCCTCCTATTCCTAGAGTGAGAGATCTCCCACAGAACAGAAATGTTTGTAATAGAGAAAGAAAGCTGAAACCAACATGATATATAAAATTTTCAGCCTTTTGTTTGCCTTTTAAAAAAGTGAAAAGTTTCTCAACTGTTGTGTTTGGTTTTTTAAATAAATGTTGACTAATTGCTAGCTAATAAAAGGAGGGGGAAAAAAAGAGAAGCTTTTCTGAAAACTTCCAGTGACTTAATTTACTAGTTACTGTTCAGCCCCTTGCAGACATTATATAGGTTTATTTAATGAATGAGCTGAAATGATGTAGAACTGCAGTCATGAGAGCAGCAGGAAGATTTACTTCAGGATGTTATCAGTTTTCAGATGTATCACTGTGTTGCTGTCAGTTTTTAGCACTCAGGGACTGATCAAACTATGAGCATCAACAAAGGAATACAAAGCTACAAATCAACAAGGTAAATGTGTTTTGTAGTTAAGGGCGAACACAAGAGTTTCAAATCTAATTAGATTAAAGCAAACCCATGGCATCTACAACTAATGCTTTAAAACTGAAGCAGTGATGCTTGAACCCCCCCTTTCCTGGGCATTGTTGCCTTTGCAGCTGCTGCTGCCCAGGATGGTAATGGTTGTAAGAAAGCTAGGGATAAGAAAGTACAGACAGTTACAAAGGAGCATGGGGGAATATATTGCCATTTGACATCAGATTAAGGACAGGTACATTGTTCTTTACTACACAGACATAACTTTAAATGAGGAAAATTTGGATATAAAAGGAGGGATTTATGGTTTGCTTGATGTAACCAAAGCTCAAGCTTCATTTTTCCATCTACCCATAAACAATTTTAGTACTATTTTTATCCATTCCCTTTCCATTATGTTTTAGAAAAGCCTAATTTAGTCTTAGCTAGCCATCCAAGTATACATTCCTAAAATAGATTATGCAAAAAAATCCATTTTCTCATGAAAAAGTCTGAACAATGTCTTCTAGTCCTGCTATTTAGTCCTGTTTCAGAAATAGAAAAGATGCATAAGTTTTAATTTTGATTTATCATGGCAGACAGGCAGAATCTGCAATTAAATCAAAGATTTAATAGAGAAATTGTAGTGGGACAGGTTTTTAATTGCTTATATAAACTAAACTTACTTATGGCATAAAGTGTGCACACATTAAGTGTGTCTGCAAAATATCCTCTTTTTTTCACAATTATTTGTAAATTGATTTGGGAAGAATCCAAGAGTGATGAGTTAGACTAGGGAAAATAATCAGTCTCTCTTAAAACATTTATCAAATACAGATGATACAAAATTTTCTTGTCTTGCTCTGTCCACCTAATAAGTAGAGACAGGAAACCACATTGTCCTGAGTAACGTGTAGAAATCATGTTTTCATGTACCGAGTTTTACTGTAACTGAATGAAATACTATGTTTATTTAATAAAATACCAATGGCAGGAATTGACAGGCGTGATGTGAGGATTTAACATCACACAAGAGCAGCTCCCTCCAGAAGCTTCATGTGGCTTAAGGTGACTGTTATTTCACAATACATCATATTGGTAACTGGATGCCTTCTTTCAACACCTGAAGTGCTATTCAGTGTCATTGTGCTATTCATTGAATTATTGTCTTTCAGAAGCCTTCTCAACGTTAAAGTGGTTCTTTTCATTTAAAGAGATACTAGCTTTCATGACTTGACACAGAAAGAAAACACGCTTCCTTAAAAAAATTTTTGTGTTCACACATTTCTTTAGTTGTGAACTGTGGCTCTAGCAAAGAAACTGTTGTATGAAAGTACATAATCCTCTCATAAGTATCTGTCTGGATCAGGGAACATAAATCCAATTCATGAAGTGTCAGCAGGGACACTTGAAAGCAAAGGACAGAATCATGAGATCACAGAATGGTTTGGGTTGGAAAGAACATTAAAAATCCTCTAGTTCTACCCCCTGCCATGGACAGGGATGCTTCCAGTAGACTGGGATGCTCAAGTCGCCATCCAGGCTACCCTTGAATACTTCCAGGGATGGGGCATCCACAGCTTCTCTAGGCAACTTGTTCCAGAGCCTCATCACCCTCACAGTAAAGAATTTCTTCCTAATACCTAATCAAAACTCACCCTCTAAACCTGTAATGCTTTTCAAGGAAAACAAATTACTAATGTAAAGAAAAGTTATTTTGTGAAATTAATAAGACATATTCTGGGAAGTACTCTAATGACTCTTGGAATGCTTGCTTCCTCCCATTTTCTCCTTTTGAACTGATAAAGGCGTACGTTTTAAAAGTTAGTCTTAAAATGCAAGTATGGTTAGAAAGAGATACAAAATCTCTGTTACTGTGGTTTTCAGGAAAAACATTTATAGAGAAATGGACATTGGAGCAATGCTTTTGTCCTGTGTCCAATGAATAGTGACCATGTGAAAATTGTGAGAGATCTAACCTGCTGTCCGAGCCCATGAAAATAACTATTTGATTTTGTGGCAAGGAATGTTGCTGATTCTCAAGCTTTTCTCAGTGCAAGGAACATTTTGTATTGCCAAAATCTCACTGCTTTATGAAAAGAGCATAACGAGGGAGAAGGACACTTACCTCTTTTTTTCGTAGTTTTTCTTGAGAAACACTTAAGAAAACTGGATATGTTTGCGTTCATGTTGAGGGAATAGACATGCAAGGAAGAGTCCAAGACATGTAGTAAGATAACAAAACCAATATCCAGCTGTCGTATTGAAATGAGAATTGATTATGTCCAGTATTTCAATATTTTATTATTTGTATATCACTGTTTAGTAGAAGTTACTGGTTTGAGGCTTGGAAGTGATGTAGCATGCTTGTCTCTAGTAGATCATGTTGGTTACAAGTAGATAGAGGATTGTATTGATATAATTCTTAGAGAATATGCTGCAACAGTGGTAGAAAAAGAACATAAAGTTAAATGCAATATTACCTTATGACATCCCACTTTTCCAAACAGTGGTGAAATGCACATTTCTACTCTTTCTTCCACCCTTTTGCATGTAGATCATGTGCTAAGTGGCAAAATATCCCTTAAGGTAAAAAACAGAAAAGGGAATATGGAATGGAACAGAAAAGGAATGGTAGACCAGTGCTATTTTCAGAAGAAAAAGAAGTAGATACAGTGAATTGGATGTATTTTTTACAAATCTAATTATTGAATGAACCCCTAACTTTGGTAAAATTCATCTAATTATGAGGTTTTCAAACCTCTTCAGAATGGAGGTTAATCTTGAATTGTATTTATCGTAAAGGTCATGGGCAGTGTAATTGTGGAAGATGTGACTGTAAAGAAGGCTGGACTGGGAAAAAGTGTGAACATCCACATTCATGTCCAATGTCAGTTGAAGAAAGCACTAAGAAATGCCAAGGAAATTCTAATTTACCCTGCTCTGGAAGAGGTAAGCACATTTCTGGAAGAATTTTCATGCCCTTTAAATATACTTCCATTAAAAGAATTTTTACAGATGTCCAGCATTACTAGCACTGAAAAATATATACCTTCTTGGCTTATTGTGCATGAATCACACCTGTACAAGTTGTGAGTTAGGAGAAGGGAGGAGAATACAAAGGTCACCTATTTTTCATGCTTTGTGTTTTATTTTACATATCTTAACTTTTGTTTTGGAGATTTTCAAGGGTTCTTTGAAAATTGCTGTAGTGAAGCCTTTACTAAAGATACATTAAAAATATGAATTTATTCTGTGCATTTTTTGACAAAACCAGCATGAGATTTTCGGCCTGTGTAAAACGTTGTGGCACCATTATGATAAGGACTGTTTGGATTTACTCTGCCTAAGAAGCTGCCTATGAAGTGCAGGACTGACTTCTATAATATGCAGTTGTGCTTCAGCACAGTTTGCTAGTTGGCCACTGGCTTTTCATTTGAAAGCATTTCTTGGTGACACTGTAGCCTTTCCAAAAGCTTTGACTAAAAATATGTCCTAAGTCATACATATACTTAAAATACACATTGCAAGCAATTTTTCTCAGAAGGAAAAGGACCTGCTAATTTTCCTCTGTCGCTGTGTGAAATGTAGTTTTCTGCAGGGAGAAGAGAGAAAAGTAAATACAAGACAGAATATTGGTAGAACTGGTAATTGAAGTTGTTATGAGTTCTTCCCATTTAAGTATTTTCTGGGAAAGGTCTAAAGCTACTCTTGAATTACTGTATTTGACCCTTAATGTCAGTTCATTTGTGATTTCCTCTTTCACTAATACTATCTAACACTGTAAAAAATTGTGGGCTGTCTGCCCAAGTTATCTCTGTGATAATTGTACTATTCTCCCTCTGTCATTGTGTTGCAGCTCATTTACTTCAGAAATGCAGCATTAGGAGTATCTTGAAAGAATTATGTATTAACAGATCGTTGCTTGCTTTTTTCTTAATTAAGCTACAGTTTCCTAGTTAATTGTAGCTCTCTTTTCCTGCTAAAATTTTTCAATAGAATTTTTGGCTGCAAGTTAGTTGGAAAATGGGCATCTGTAGAGAATAACTGCATTTTATTGTTCATACTTGCAAGAATGATAACTAAAAGAAAGGAGTGTCAACTTTTGATTTACTTTATTTTTCTTTTAATACTGGACCATTTTTTTCCTGTCCTTATGGATGCTGAATGACTTCTCTCATCTGCTTCACTACAACTTCGTTATCTTGAGAGCTTGGAGTCAGTTCTATGATTTAATTGCATTGTCCTCTATGAGAGTCAAATGACAGAGGAATAATGAGAATCATAAAAACAAGTTTAATTTAAATAAAAATACAGTCCTGAACTTTTAAATTTGGTATAATAAGAAGAGTAATTTTAAAGATTTTAATGTTAATGACAATAATTCTATCCTCTTGGCTTTCTGAAAAAGCACCTAATGATGCTGACAGTGTTCTCCTGTTGAGATACTGGCAGTGAAATAAGTGGTTTTCAGGTGAATTCATTTGACTGAGAGATCTGTTGGTCAAAAATTTCAAATAAAGTACAAGCAGTATCTGTGGGAACAAAAGGCTTAATTGACAGTGGCTTTCAGTGAACTTTGACTCCCAAACAAGAAGAGATCACTAAGGTGTTCTAGGAGTGCAAAAGGCAGAGGTGTGGATTTAGGACATAGTGTGACAGACAGCTGCTGTAATGAAGGAGCAAGAGATTCTACATTCCAGGATTGACAAAAATTCGCCATGAAAACTCTTATTTTATAATGGAAAGTGGTGCTGTGTTTTAGTTCTATGAACAATTTTGTTTAAGAAATTGGGAATATATTCATCTGTGTTTTATTAGACAATGTATTTCCCTATCTTCCATGATATTTGGGATATAAAAAAGTTTAAGAATGTTTTTTAACTGCTAAATCAGGGTTTAGTTCCTATGAAAAATTGTCATTAGACTTGCACAGTTAAATTCTTTCACGCCATTTGGAAATCCCACTACTTGTCATGGGCAGAAGTGTGACACAAGCAAATAAAACAAAATAAAGTTTTCCAATCAAACACAATCTCTTCGAAGTCTTCAGGAGTGGGAAAGGCCATGGACTTGTAGCACGAGCCCCAATTTTTCTGATGTCCTTAGAGAAGATTGTGTGACAAGAAAAGTTCAAAACCAAAAAGAAATGTTACCTTTTCCATTTGAAAATTATGGTACAAGGACAGTAATCCTTGCACAGGTCAGTAATCCACTGTACTGCCAAAGAAGTTGAGTACTTAACGTCCTTATTTAGTGGGGTCTTTTGGTAAGGCAGTTCATGTATGGAATAGGATACACAACAGAATGTCCATAGATGCAGGTGCCTGACGTTATGATTTTGCCATGTGGTGTGTTTCCTTAAAAAATGTTTTCTATTCATCTGTGCCTTTTGATTTTAGATTTAGATACTCTTTGTTTGTTTGTTTTTAGCAATGGAAGCTAAGAGGATTGTTACATGCCACCCAGATTTTGAGAATCCTAGATTCCCTTAACTATTAGTCAAGTAACCTCAGCAAGAAAAAAACATATAGGAAAAAAACACAGTGGAAGAAAGCTTTTTATTTTTAAACCTAAAATGCATCAGGGGTACATAAGAGTTGTGTTAAAATTTTTTGAGAATTAAAAAGATGTTATGAAGAACACAGTTAGATAATCACTATCTATAAAAAGCTATAAATTATAATTTCCTAGTCTGCATTTTGCTCTTCTGAGCAAAAAAAAAGAGAGAAGAGTGATTTTTTTTTCCAGGCTGTAATTCCCTTCCTGATTTTCTCCAGTCACAGGAAAGGCAAGGTGTTTCATGAGTGCTGGTCAGCATGTGGGGAGAGCAGAGAGGCTTCCAAAAAAATATTACACTGTGGTCTTATATTTCTTACCTGCTCCAGTAGGTGAAGGAGAGAGAAGAGTTCATATTGACATGCTGAGTAGTAATTGAAAATGTCTACATACTGAAATGATGTTGTAAAGACAGAGAAATTATAAATGCTTTCAGTTACATCAGTCTGGCTGCCTATACCATCAGTAGTTCCTGTTATATATAAAGATTAGAGAAGGATCATATGAAAATTTTGGGAATAAAAACACATCAAGTACTTTCAAAAAATTACTTTCCCTACAAAAGTCTTTTGAGGATGAGGAGAGATTTTAGCCATCTTCATTCATATAGAGTGAAAAATTCCTTCTGCATTTCTATTCCCAAGAGTGTTGTTTTTTGTTTTGTTTTTTTAAAACCTGCTGCATGGCTTTTAACTGTAGATGTAATACTTTCATTTTTTTCACAGTGAAAATCTGTCACTTTTAAGAACACACTGTACAGCAAGACCGTTGTCAGAGATAAAGGAAAAGACATACCAAAAAATCATTATTGTTGGAAATAAAGAGATAGTATATTGTTGTCAGGATTAAGGGACAAGACAAACCACTTTTCTCTTTAAAATGCACATCACTCACTTGAGTTTCCCCTTCAGGTACAAAGCAGATTTAAAAATAGTTTTAATAAAAAAGCCTTCAAGAAGAGAACTGAAAATAAAAAGGGTAGGTTTTGAGAATAATAGATGAGAGGAATTTTTAAAAATAATCTTGTTTTCATCATTTATCCTTATGAATTCAGCCATTCCATGGCAGATTTTGAAAGATAGATAAATGACAAATCTTCTTATTGGTATTGTCTTTTACCATTTAAAAATATTTTCTATAATTGCTTTTATTTATTTAACACATAGAGATAATGGAACTATTTCTTTTTTGGTGAAATTCCTCCTTGCACTCATGCTCTAGAATTGGCTAACAGAAAAAATGAAGGGATTTTTTGATTCTGAACTAGAAAAGATTTCTGTTGTTTTTGAAAATGCCCCTAAGTTCTATTTTCAAAATATTAAATCATTAGTTCAAAAATTGTGCGGCATTTTTAAAGTTTACTGACAGTAACTTTGATGTTTCTTCTCTGTTTAAAATGATTAGATTTTGATTGACTTAATGGAATAGCAACAGTGTTCAATGCATTATTAAAGATTCCTTGATGTGAGCTAAGTCAGTGAATCAATCCCTTTTGCTCTGTAATCCCATTGCCAGTCTGGCAAGATACCATCTCCTGGAGTCTGAAAACAGGGTCAGCAGTGACTCCAAAGAGCAGAGCCATTGGCCAGTGCCTGCTATGAAGACTTCATCCTTTCCTGGAGTATCTTGTCTGTACTGCTGTATGATACACACTTTATGCTGCTCTGAAATATCTCATTGTGTACAACTTCTTGCATCAGCTGCTGTAAATTCCAGTTGACACAACAAACAGAACATATGCAGAAAGAAAGAGAAACACACATGGTGTAATCGGATCTGTGTAGTGACAAGAGTGGAGGGAAACTAAACTAGACAAAAATAATGTGCTAAAGAGCTGCTTGAAATCAGGTGTAACTACTCAATTCTCTTCTGACCTTCGTGAAGTCTTACATGACTGACAGAAAATATGACATGGAATGTTCAGCTTGTAAATTATTTTTGGTTTGGATCGTTAACTACTACAGCTTCATATACACCTTTGAATGACATCATTCAGTATATCTTCAAGAATTTTAAATTTATACAAACTGTAATATGGTAATGCTGATCTATTCACCTCTCCAACAGGTAAATAGCTGCAGTATGATGCCTTAAAAGGGCAGAAGGGCTGCTGGTGGCATGTGCCACATCGTGAGAACGAGTTCTGCTCTATTACCTCTGGATTCTCATTTACTATAATTTTATGTCCTCACAGTTCTGGTCCTTTGTTCTAAGTGCAGTTATTAGTTAAGGACTTTGGGGTCCCCCCCTAGTATGGTACTACCAAAGCTGCTCAACAAAAAAATTGCCTATTTCTATTAGACACGTATTGAAAAACATTGCTTTTAAAGCCTATGGCTTGTTGACTTACTAAGGGAAGATGACAGTAGAAGTTGCTCTTTGAATAATTCACTATACTTTCTACATGACAGGATGGGGTCAGAGCAGAAAAGTATAAACAATCCTAAGGTAAAATCTAGGTTACTACCCCTGCTACTAGCTCTTTACTGCAGCCTCTTATTATGCAAATTGTGCTGTTTAATTGAAGTGTAAATTACTCTAATGTACATCATCTCTGAATTTGGCATGCTGTTTTCATTCATTTTGCATGACCCCTGCATTCTGAAGGAGGTCTTAATTAAAGCACTATAGTCAACGGCCTGGCAGCAAGTAGCATTATTAGCTGGTGCAACAAGAACAGAACACAAATTCAAGTCATGTGTCACATCTCTAGCTTTCATCTCATCAACTTTGAGATCGAGCTCCTTTCTACATCTGTGTGCTTCAAGCAGAGAGGCACTCTTGCTGTGCTATTACTTTAATGCTGAACGAGCTGGCATAACAGTATTTGCTATACAATTTGGAATACTCTTATATGCTGGACTGGTACTCTGCACTCCACTTGTTGTTTGTTGAAGACTAGGAATAAAAATAGAAATGAATAGTTGCATCCCACTCCTTTTAGATTTGTGTATCAATAGTTTAGATCACTGATTTTAAACAGCTTCTCTGGTTCAGGCTCTGTTTGAGCCTTTCTCTCTTAATTGAAGAAGGATCCTCTGAAGCTGTCTTTTGTTAGCAAAGCTTCTGAATTTTAAATTTTAGTTTTTCTGGGTTTTGTTTTTTTTTTTTTTTTAATCAGAAATTGTTCAGGAGCTCAACAGTTCAATTTTTCTCTGTAGAGAAAGTTACTTATTTGTGTGTGCCACACCTACAGCTCTCCTTGCTGTTGTTTTTACCTTACACTGTTGTGTTTTTGGGACACATCAAGTAGAGATGGAGGAACTAATGGAAGAACTGAAATAAAAAAACCCTTTCATTTCTTCAGTGAACCCTTACTTGCAGTGCTTATAATTCAGTAATAAAAAAATAGCTCATGAAGAACTTTAACCCATGGCATCAGTGGCTGGTAGAGTGGACAACCATGCATGCCACCTCACAGTGAAAATAATATGATGTCCTCTTTTCCAACATAGCTTGTTTTCAATCAAATATATTTCATTTTATTCTCACCAGTAAGAAAGGTGATATAAGACAAAACAAATTCTGATGTTTAAATGAATATGCAAGAGGCCAGGTCCATTATTTACATATGATATATCTAACTGATTATGCATATGTGATATATTAATATGTAATTACTTATTATGAATGTGGTAAGTGTCTGATGACCTGGTCACAAAAGGATGTAAATGAAGCTTTGCAGTCTTTCTTAGAGCTGAAGGAAGCCTCAAGGTTGGAGACCTTGCTAATCACAGCCAGTTTTGTTTCTAATGAGCCATATGCCTGTTGGAGTGTATGTGGAGGCACTGGTTTAGGTAAGGTTACTCTGAAGGATATGAATGGTTAGGGTACGAAAGACGCAAATCCATAAAATAGCAGACTTACTGCTCAGGGAGGAATGTGATTTTCTGATGGCTATAAGCACTGACCACATGAAAGATACCACTTATTTTCTCAGTCAGTGTCTCTGAAATGCTACCATCTCTGGACTCATTGCAAGTTTCCTTTTGTGTGTGATGTTGTCTTCCTCACTCTTGTTCTCTTGATTGTAATTCTTTCTCCAGCAGACAAAGACCTCTTTCATCTGTGAAAGACATCTGTGAAAGACCTTGAAGGCCAGGACTACTTTCTTTCTGACAGCGAGTTATCTTCTGTACATAGTCTTTTCTGTATCCCAGTCTTGCTTAATTTTCTTTGCCTCTATCTCCCCATATTCAATTGGTGTGACTCTCGTTTGTTCTTCTAAATGTCAGTGTTCAGTGATTGTTAGTGTATCTTTTGACATATTTGGCCTTCTTTTCAGGCACCCATGTTTTTTCCAATTTGTTTCAGCTTGATTTCTTTACCAGAACAGGGAACATGATACAGAAGGCAAACTGAGAAAAAAAGAATATTTAAATTTTGTTTATATAATATAAAAATCTCAGCATTGAAATTGTTATCCAGAAAAACAGTATGTGAGAAATAATAGTTTCGCCTAATACTGTGTGTGAATTTGGGTTAAATTTTCAATGCCTATTCTATTTGCATTCCAGTGAGATTTATATCTGTAGAACAATTTACATCTTAGAACAATTCACCTGTGTATAAATAAAATGTAATAGATCACTGTCTTAAGTTATCAAGCCGAATTATGCTGTTTACAACTGACAGAGCATGGTTAATATTCAAAAAGTTCAGGCAAAACTTTGGGTAAGTGCATATGTGCAAGTGCTATGCTTTGCTACAGGCTGGCAATTTTAAAATGTTTTCCTGTAGTGGATTGCTGTACTTATCATAATTGCCATTACCTAATCAAAGACTGGACTGACACTCATTTATGCTAGACTTCCTCTAAATCTTTTGTCTGTCTCTTTCATTTGATTAGACAGTGAGCTGCAGATAGACCCACAACACATCAAGGCCTTTGATGGATGGTATGTGCTTGTAGAGTCTAGAAAGCAAATATATTGTTGTCAATGCTGGACAGAGAAACTGCATGCTCTTAAGCAGTAAATCCTGTCAGTCAGAGATTTGAGGGGAAGTTTCTTTAGTTTCTGCTGAAGGATGCCTAACATACATTAAATATACGTGCTTTTGATGTAATTAATTTGTAAGGAGGTAGCATGTAAGCTATGCATTCCAGTCAGAGAAGATATAACCAATTAAAATTATTAATAATTTTTGAAGTAGATTAGATTTTTGCTGCTCCAAACTGTCATCCTATTTTGATTCTCTTCAAAAATTATGTCTGACCAGAAGTCAGTATTTATGAACATCTTGAGTACTTGCAGAGATATGAGAACAATTCACACTGATGAAAAAAATTATTCATTGCAATGTGCAAGGATAATTGTAATAAGTAATGCTTTCACAATGCATATAACATGAGACATAGATGGAAGTTCATTTTGCATTTGTGGAAGCAACACAGCTATTTAAAATGGAAGTACCTTTAAGTACCTTCTGTCATGACTTTGGCATATCAAGTATTTTTAGTTTAATCACAGTAACAGGAGACATTCCAAAAGAATCTCTGTAGGAAAAAAGAGGTAATTGAGATGCATGCACATGTTTATGTGGGAGAGACGATTAGATTTCACAGCTTGTTTACTAGAACAAATATCTCCTGTAAAGTCCTGAAGTTGTACAGTGCAGCAAAAACTGAGATTAAGGTCTGTATTGTCCAAAATGTTTACTTATCCCCATAAGAAATATATATGTACTGAAATATTAGTGCATGAGTCAACTTGCATTTGGAAATGCAGAACAGACTTGTGTGTGCACAACAGAGGCAAGTCATCATGTTAAATAGATGCTAGCTATTGTAAACACAGAGGAGTGTTCTGGGTGAGGTTCATCTCAAATTTATGTAGACATCAAAATATAAGATACTTCAGCCTTTGGTTTTGGTGGAATGATAGTATTTCTAAATCAGAAGCGATTTCCCCATTCCTTCTATATTGCTGTGTGACTATAGGATGAATTGTCATAATTCCTTCTGTCCTTAAAAGAATTACTATCCGGCTAACCTTTAGATTTGGGTTCCATTAATCCTGCCAATTTATGAAATTATTTACCCCAACTATAATGTCTTACAACATAATAAATAAAGTTAATAGAAGTCTACTGGAACAAAGAACCTCTGCTATTGATATGCAGATAGGAGTCCTTTTTCTGAATACTTGTCATTTGTAGAGTGTTTTGAGCTGCCTTGGCAGTGACATCTAGACTAGTAAATTAAATAGTTCTATGATCACCCCCAGGCACTGCAACTTGCTTGCCTGTGAAGTTGGATTGCTAGAACAGCCACTGGCCCACTTTTGCCCTGTGCCAGCTACTACTCTTTCCAAACAATTCCTCATCATAGCTCAGGAATTGGTGGAGGCTAGCGGCTGATCCCCGTAGGCAGTCTGGATGAGGCTGCCTTCATGGGAGACACCTTGATAGTAACGATGGCAGTCCTTCCATGCCAGCTGGCCACAGTGCCAGGGAATTGTCCCAGTCCCATCTAACTGACTAGTAAAGAGACATCTATCAAATACTGTAGTGTTGTTCTTGTCATGAAGATTGTCTTTCTTTCTGCACTGAGGTTGGTGTGGTATCTAGGAAGCCTTCAGAAACAGATGGAAGACAAGGGTTTCCAACACACATTGTCAAGGACCCACTGCTTACTCTGAATCTGTTTCTTGCTCTGTGCCTTCCTCAAGACAGCAACTTCAGTAAAATAAATGGATCAGTTCTGACCAAATTTTTTTTATACTATGAGAGATGATTAATAAGTTTCCAGATTGATTGAGTAATTTGATTTCTTCCTTCTTTTGTGCTTATGAAGATTCTTACTTATAAATACCTGAAAGACCCTGAAAATTTAAATAAAACCAATTTTTTAAGCTGAAAACTGTTAAGAATTGTAAGTATTCAGATTATTGGTGAATACCATTAAGTGTTTTCCTGTGGTCTGCTATTTGGAAAGGAAGCCTGGACTTAATGGAATAATTTTAGAGGTCCAACTTGCTGTGGTAAAAATGACATGCCACCTTTTACTTAATTTGATTTAGACCTGACCAGGTTCTAACCTAATCAATGCTTACTCACTTATCTGTTTCATAATTTCTTATTTGAGGTGTTCCTTATTTCTCTGCAAGTATTTTGCTATGTTGTTCATATGGTACAAAATGAGTTATTGCACTCCCATGGTAACTGTGTATCAGCAGGTTTTTGAAGCACATAGGCACAAAGATTAAAAATTTCTTTAAATTCAGTTAGGAAGAAAGCCAATAAAAAGCTAAGCAAACTTAATTTTTTGGTAGTCAAAAAGAAACTTGCATGTTTATAACAACAGTTATGTTCTGCTTTATTAAATTCTGAAGTGCTGTTTACCAGCTTTGCATGAAGCACTGACTGGTACATTGGAGATACAGGTATTTCTAAGAGTCAGAATACTATAAAAGTAATTTATTAAGTCAGTTAATCTCATTTTCAAAGTATGTAGGCTTTCCTGTTAAGAAAAAAAATTCCATCTTTCTTTTAGCACACTTTTAGAAGTTAATACATTTAATAAATGCTGAATTTAAATCAATGTGACCTTGATATTTAAGCTGAACTTCTACTGTATTACTATTCAGAGGTTATTTCATGTGACCATACATAGTGATCAATATATGATTTATAAGGAGAATAACCTCACAAAACCATTTTTTTCTGATAAAACTAAAAAGGAAATATTATGAGTTCCTGTTAAGTAAAAATGTATGTAAAAAGATGTTATTCAAGGTTTTAAAAGTCTATCAGACACCTGTTTATAAAACTCAGCTAAGTCAGCTACATTTTTATGTGGATAGTGCTTTATAGTATTTTGTTCCCTGTGATTTTATAAGCAATTCCATCCTTGCTTTGCATAGGAAAACTGAAAAGACAGCAGAAGCTCCTTGAGACAGAGAGATGTATGGAATTGTTTACATGCTTTTAGCGATATTTGTATGTTATGAGACCTGAGTACAGACTGGACTAAATATTTTAAATGGAAGCAAGGAAAGTGGAGAGAAGTGTGGCTGGGGGTAATTTTTGGCTTTTGATCTTTCATTGAGAGTTTTTGCAGTTATCAGTGAATAGTGGAAAGTCTAGTCAGCAAATAAAAGCCTAAATATTTTCAAAAATCTTTGTTAGATATAGAAGTCTAAATATTTATATGAAATCTTAGCCAATAACTCTAAGGTAAATCTTTTTCTGCAATCTTTGTTTGGAGAAAAGTTGTGCAAAGTTCAGTGACAGTTCAAAGTCAAGAAAAATCACACTGAAAGCTAATCTCCATACTGAGAAATTTCTAACAAGTCTTCTTCCCAGCCAAAATCTTCGTCCCAGAATTTGTGATTCTCTTTCTGAAACAGGGTTTCACAAGAAGGAACTAGAAATTGCTGTAATACATTATGTCATTTTTTTTTCCCTGAATGCCACTAATGCTCTTTTATAGGAACTGCTGAAGTTCTTCTAAGTAATAGGCCTGTGGGTTCAAATGTTCTGCCCTTTCCTTGCTGCTTTCATTTGTCCAGTGCTCAGAATACTTTCAGGAGACAGCTTTGTCAGTTTTGTTAAGAAAATTATTTTATGGCACACTTGAAGTCAGATATTTGTCTATGTCTTTGTTCTTTTTAGTTTGTCATCTAAATCACACTTCATAAAGCCAATAAAGGAAGACATGACCCCAAAAAATAAATGCTTTTGATTAAATCATTCTTTCAGTGAAATTTACTGTTACCTCAGCTCTCCACTTCTAAAATTTAAAGCATAGTGTTGGGTAAAACCAAGCAAAACAACAGTCTTACATTACACAGCTTTTCAGAAAGGCAGATAAATACCAGATTCAAGAAGCTGCTGTTTCGTAAACATAATAATCCTTGCTGAATCTAGTCCCTCTGGGAAATAGAAGCAGAGATGGGCAGGCAAATTAGATAATAAACATTACTGGTATTATTTGAACCTTTGGATTTTTTGGTTGGTTTTTTTTGTTGTTGTTGTTGTTGGTTTGTGGTTTTTTTTCTGATAGGTCATAGTCATGGTTTTAAAGATAGAGTATCTGAAGAAATGCTACTCCTAATTTTTTATAAAGTGCAATATGTAGACCCTTTCTCATATGTACTATAATATATTAGTATCTACTTACTGTAAATCAGTCATTGCCTAATTACAGGTTTCAAAAGGACAGCACTTTAACAATGAATGTTTCTGAAAAGTTGTAGGACAGAGAATCGAATGTGAAAATATGTGTCTGGGAGGATCCCTTTATCAGTTTACTCAAGAATCTTCTAACAGCATTTTCCGCCTCATTGATGCAGGCCAACCCAGCAACTATGTATATGGAGTTAATTTGTTAATAACAACCCTTTGATTGCTATACATGTCTTTCTTCTCATTGTGAGAGATGTCCATTTACTAACTATGCCAGTACTGTGTATGTTTATAAAGCTGTGGAACACATACAAAAAAATCCTTCATTCCAAGTGGACTGTGAACCCAGTCTGTTATTTCCCACTAGGGACTTGTTTGCAAACATTAGGCAATGATTAAGAATAGACATTGAAGAGAAACCTGGAACATGACACCTTCTTTCAAATGTAGAGATTTCTTTTTAAGCAAATGACCTTTGCACTTGTTTGCAGTGCGTGAAAGCGGCAACCTTACCCCACCTAGCAACTTATAAACAGTGCTACTTATTGTTATTGCCGGTAGATGGCATTCTTTATATTAACTAAATAACTAACTGTTTGAAAGTTTTTTGCCAGTTTTCTTTTTGCAGGGAGGGGGGGTGGATGATAGACATTTGCATTTCAGGGTATTCATGGAAATCATACGTGCCTGCTATTTTGAAATGTCTGTCAGAATTCCTTACTTTAATTCAACAAAGCTGTCTTACTTTTTTTTCTTCTTTCCAAAATGAAAGTCATTATGGCATAATGTAATGATGCAATTCAACTAATTTAGTAATTTTTTACTTTTATTTTGGGTGAGGAAGAGAAAAGGGTTTTTCTTTTCCTCTTTTGGAAGATAAGATTGAATATTTAATGGAGAGTTTAGAGTTAAATGTTGTTTCTAATTTAATTCTAGAAAACTTCTTCAAAGATTTTTTTTTTCTGCCCTATTGCTTACTGTCTGCAACACCTACAGGCTGTAGACACAACCATTTCTTCTGTAGTAGATCTGTTGCAGAACTGAGGGAATAACTCAGTGACCCAAGTTCAGGTATAGTTTATAGCTCTTCAGCTGTTTGGTGGGGGATTTTCCCTCTTTTAATGCTTAATCCAAAGCCCACTAAGGTTAACAAAGAGATGTATATCGGCACCAGGAATTTTGTGACCTGTTTCAATGCATACTGAAATGAGAGGGCCACTCTCAAAGAAAGGTATGTTGATGGAAGCTAACCAGAAGATTTTTTCATGCATTAATCATATTGGAATCCATGACCTTTGCAATGAAAAATGAATAACTGAAGTGTAGAAGATATTTCAAGATCCATTAAAATTCAAAATGTATTGCATATTCCAGTGCATAATCCAGATATTGATAGTTGTGGCTTTTGCCTGTACTGAATGTTTATTTCACAGGCACCAACAAGTAGATAGGAGACAGACACCCCTGAGGGTGTGTGGACTAAAAGTCTAGTTTTCCCAGCTGGGGTACTGGAATATACTACATGTGGTTCAGTTTGTTATCATGCATGGACTCATTCCATCATCACATTATGCCTGTAAAAGTGATCTGTATCCAGATGTGAGCTCGAGGTGAGTGTGAGCAGCACCTTCTCAGACTCTGGGCAAATGAGCCTTCTCTGTCTGGAGGAGGTACTGACAAATGCAGAACACTTTCCAGCTACAAACTATTAGTGACAACGAGTATATATCTATTAAATAATGAATTAATATCAGTGATGGCTGTTTCTAAACCTAGCCTTTGAATTGCAGCGACTTTCAGCCCTTGATAGTGTACAGCTGTGTCAAACCAAAGAACTAAGCTGGAAGACCCTTTGTGCCACCAGGTCAATTGACCTGGACAGGCTTACATCCTCTAACTCTGAAGCAAAAAATTAGACTTTTATCTGACTGCACATTTATGCTTACTGGGGGAAAAAATGTATTATTCCCAGGACTCTCAGAAGTCCGGTGGGTTGTGACCTGGTTGCAGTGATCATTCTTGTCATGGCCCTGTAGTTAGAGGACCAAGTTGAGAGCCAGGGAAGGAAGATATTTTAACTATGTTTATGATTATGAACAAAATGCCCATGGAAAGAATACTCAGGTAATCAGCAATGCTGTGCTACCCAGAGGTTATTAGTTTACCCAGTCGTCATTGGAGATGACTTTCAAAAATGGTGCTTTCTTAGAGAAAATACTACCTCAACACATAAGGAATCACATTAATTTTATGTAGAGAAGTAAGATATTTATCCCCCACTGCACAAAGGTTCAGATTTTTATTCAGAACATGCACTGGAGCATAATTGAAGAGTACCTCAAAGTGTCCCACCCTTTAAAGTTTCATATGAGCTTTGAATGAACTCTGAAGATAAAGGGATTTAATATAAACCAGAAATATCACAAATATAGGCAGACATTTCTATGTATGTAATGACATACTAGAATTCTGTTTTCTGCATATCTGTTGAATTAGAGTTGCAATTTAATATTTGTCAACTAAATTTGATTTAATATTCTAATCCATGCCTTTGCCAAAAAGCACAGACTACTAATCTGCTTTATCATTATTGGATTGATATTTAACTTGAGTTGGCATGCAAATGTTATGAATTCTGGATCTTTTCATTCAAGTTTTTACCTCTAGTAACATTTTTTGAGCTTGTGCCCAGATGAGTAGTAGTTTTGTTTTATTAATTTCAGCATGTTTTAATACGTAAAAGCTGTTACCATAAGAAAGAAATATGCTGATCTTTTTTCCCTCTTCTGGATGCAGGAAGAATGATATAGCTAGTCTGAGCTGCAGAACTATTTTGTATTAGCTATCTTTTTGTTTCACATCACAGAGTCAAAGATATTTCTGGATACTTCTGTGTGACCTTTGCGGCTGATCTGTTAGCAATTGGAATGTGATGCATCATTGATTATCATAGAATACAGATATTTGCAGGAAGTAATCAACTTAGAGGACTCTTGATCTTGTATATATGAAGCAGTGAATTTGTTTATTGGCTTCCTACACTGACTTGTCTTAGGTGACTGATTTTTGACTGGAGATATCACCACAATCTTATAGTCAAGAAGGTATTTGTCCAGTTTTTGTGAGGATGTAGAGGAAGAATAATTGCATAATAAACATTTAATCATAACTTCCTAAGAATTTTCAGTAATTAACACAGCAAAACTGGTAATGGTGAATAGAGGTACATCACAAGAAGCATAAAAATGGCTCTGTCATTTCCTAAGCATTTAGAGTTGTATAGTGACAATGCCAACCAAGAAGGAGACAGGAGGAAAAAAAAACCTCTGAAAAGACAGAAGGAAGTACATTAAAAATATAAACATGAGTGTATTAATTATCATTAACACAGGTTTTCCAGAGGTCTGAAATTAAGTGCTTTATGATGAGCAGTCGCACTTAAATCAAAGCAAGTTGTGCAGAAATCTGTCACCTGTAAAATTATCTCACCCTCCAAACTTCAGACATTAATTACATTTCCAATCTTGGGTCATCTCAGTGAATATATTTACAGTAGGTTATAGGAATTTCTGAGAAAACCTCTCATCCCTGATGTTGAGCACTGTCAAGCTTATGAACATCTTGAAGAGTTCATCAGTCTTTTGGGCAGGAAGCTTGAACATCAGTAAACTTGCAAGTTGTATCAGTTTCTATTGAGATCAGATAGATAATTTTTCAGATGACAAATTTTCAAGGATCGTCCAATGAGCAGGTACTGTATAGAAAGTAAAGTGATCTACAAGAGTTCATTCTCCTGTTCAGCAGTTTTACTTGCTTCTATGCTTAATTTGTAAATACTTAAGATTAGAGTTATTTTCTTTATAGCAAACAGTTATGAAACTTGACATGATGTGTTTGGGTTAGCTAGATCTAGCTGAAATGCAAATAGGTCATGCAAACATAGCCAGTGGTAAGTAATATCTTAAATAAGATCTGAGGCTCCTCTAGGTGTGAAAGATAACTCACACTTAATAAATGACCTTATAAATAGTGCTCACTGATGTGGAATTGCATATTGACTGTCATTTTGTCATATGACATATATCTGTATTTCTGAAGAGCTCTTTCTGAGATGCTAAATGTGCTTCTTTCTCATTGGGAATGACTCATATCATCACAAATTTGATATTGTGACACTTTTGGGTGTTATTCCATCTTGTCCATCTAGCTTGGTCTTTAAGTCTTCAGAGTGTTACACATTGACTGAACTCAATCAGCAACATGACATAATCTCTTCTAGATTAATTTAAAAAGAGCAATAGATCATTTAGATAATGGAGTGCTATAATGATTTATGCTACTTAAAATCCTGTAAAATAGAAATTTCTCTCCTCACAGATGGGTGACTTCTTGACAGCTATCTTTTATGAGCTAGAAAAAGGCTATATCAGCTCCCACAGCAGCAGATTTTGGTTGGGGATTAACATGCCTAGATTTCCAATGGTGGAACATTTAGTCATAGTTAAGGTGGATGACTGTAGGCATCATATTTTCAAATGTAAAACTTCATTTTTATTTAGCTTGCTTGTGCCTCTTTAAGAATTCATATCTGTGAACAGATGAGTGGAATTTACTTGCACAGACATTCACAGAATCTCAATATTGCTGCACTTCTATTATTTTAAATTTAGGGCAAAGCTTGGCTCAGCAAACCAGTAGAATTTTTGAGTCTTCTTCCAAAGGCAAGTAAATAAGCCAGTCAGGGACCTGATTACAATCTTTACATGGAATTACTTTATGTCAGTAAGGATTGTGCAGTGCTAAAGGCAATGCACTCTGCGTTATATTACAGAGAACATGTTACAGTTTCTAAACTCTTATGTCAGAATCCTAAATGTGTTGTGCCTCATGCCAAAAAACTTGCAAGGCTGACATTTCAGCATGGTTAAAGCCCTTGAGTTCTGCTGAGTATTTTCTGTATGGTTTTACATGTAGGAGGCCTTCGGGAGATTCTTCATTTGATGAAGTAAATACTTGTGAGGAAATAATTATATTTCTTCAACTAGTTTTTTCTGGATTTTCATATCAATGATGTATTTCTAGAATATAATTTGCCTAATAATGGCAGAAATGTTTCAGTGTAAGGCACTATCATCAATTACAAAAAGTCATGTAATCACTGTATGATGTAAATCTTCACTCAGCTTTTTAAAACTCCTTTGGAGACAGTGGGGGCTGAATGTAGAAACATTTATGACAAGGTGAAGTGTTCCTGCTGTATCTGAATATCTATATGCAGCTCAGTAGTAAAGCAGTAAAAAAAAGGTACAAAAGGATAAATTTGGAATAATGTAAAGTGGACTTTGAAACTGAAGAACAAATTGAAATGCAAAAATACTGGGAAAATATCCATTTCTTTTTCTCCTGTGCTGGGTGCAGGTGTCAAGGTGGTGGTGGGGATCGCAGGGATGGCCACTGTGAGAGGGTGGTCAGTTCCAGACAACTCACGCCAACCCACCACAGGGCACTGCTCAGACCCTTAGACACAGGGTGGCAGAGCCTCTGGAAAAGTGTGTTTAAGAAAGGTCAGAAAATGATGGACAGGGAGGAGGGAAACAACGAGTGAGGAGCAGCAGTGTGGTCAGAGAGAGGAAAAGGGGAAGGGGAAGGGGAAGGAGAAGGAGAAGGAGAAGGAGAAGGAGAAGGAGAAGGAGAAGGAGAAGGAGAAGGAGAAGGAGGTGTTTCATGGCAGAGCACACATCCACTGCAGCCCGTGGAGGCCCCACACTGGAGCAGGGGAGAAATGTGAGGAGGAAGGAGGCAGAGAAGAGATGATCTGACCAGAACTTCCACTGCCCTTTCCCCCTGTGCCTCTTCTGGCAGGGGAGGAGAGGAGTTTCCTGAGTGCAGTAGTGAAGCTGAACATGGGAAAGGGTAAGAGATGTTTAGTTTTAATGTTTGTCTTTTTGTTTCCCAGTACCCAAATTAGTAATTGAATGTCTATTTAACATTACCAGATATTAAATATTCATTACTAATAGTTAAATATTTATATTGTTATTATAATTAAAATTAATTTTCTCCAATTTGAGTCTGTTTTACCCACTTAATTTAACTTTGAAAAAACAATTCACAATTCAGATGTTTAGATTCTGTGCAGACACATACTGAGGTCATTAGTTTCTGTTTTGTTTATGAATAAAGCTATATCTTCAAGAAAGACCTATGCCTCTCATTTGGAATGTGAAACCAGCACTTTCTCTGACTGTATTTTGATTTTAAAAGACTTTTCCTACTATAACCATGTGCAATCTAATTATCCAACTAGTCATTGATACTGTCTCCTTTACTCTGCACAAGAATTAGAAAATAAAGAAGCATTTATTCTGGGGCTGGCTCACTAGCAAAGAGAAAAAAAGGTTCCTGATTTCCAAAAAATCAATGCTGTTTTAGTGATTCATTTCTCAAATGGTAGCTATCCCTAATCAAGATGAAATCAAGACAAAAATGATTATATAAAATTTTGGGTGATGGTGGTGAGGGCCGTTGTGGCCTAAGACTGAATAATGTCTGTCAATACCTGGTGTGAATGATCCAAGTAGGTAAAACCACAAACTGTCAATATTTTTATAGAAATTTTTTTACAGGCAAGTTCCGCGCGGTACTATTAGCTCTTGGTGTCAACATTAGAAGAAATATCTAGGTATTCCAAATAAGCAATCAAAAAATCATCATTCAGGAGGTGTAGCCATTACACTGTACTTGTTTTTTGAGTACTAGTATGTTTGAAATAAGGTCAAGTAGTACCAAAGTCAGAATTTCTTTACAGTTAGTGATAAATAGCTACCAGGATAGGAAAGACTGGCAGATAAAGAATGAAGGCTAACAGAAGTAAAAGATGATGTTATACTAAGCAAAAATATATAAATTTCTAGAAACCTATACAGTCACGAAAAAAATATTAGCAAGAAAGATTCAATTACTTCTCTTTTCTACTTCATATATTTTTTAAAAAGCAGTACTTAGAGGTATACACTCCCTTTGTTTACCTTTTCTGTTTTAACCTATGACAACAGAATTTAATAAAACCAAGTATCTGTTGGTGTGAAATGATATAAAGGTCTTGGCCAGCCTCACAGGGATCCAAGCTCCACCCCCAAGGCTACTGTGAAAAATTAACCCTGTCCTTGGCCAAAACCAGGACAGCATCCTAGATCAAAGCATCAAAGGATAGACTAAGACTTGTTTTATTGTTTTCACTGGTAACAACAGATCTCTTACGGTCAAGCAATGATTTTCAATGGAGAAAAGGTTGAACTATTGGAACTTAACTGTATGGTTTTATTTTTTTCCCCTCAGCGCCATCCACTTCATTAATAAGCCACCAAAATGATGAGATGATATTCTGGATGTTCTCCATTCCAAAAGGCTCTAAATAATGGTTTTTCTAACTGGCTCCGTAGCAAAGTTTGCTGTGCAATTTTTACACTTACGGCTGTATGCAATGCTGTGAATTTCATAAAAAAATACCCCACAGGATTGTTTTGTAGTTTTGCAGGTAGCTTCAAGGTAACCTCTTGCTTTAGACTGAGATAGCTCAGATCCCTTTTAATATTTGCTTGCAAAGACACCACATTAGTGTTAAAGAAGGATAAAATACTGCATGGTGAGTCTTTCAAATAGCACTGTTTGTGTGCGAGTGGATGCATAATGGCAGGCTAATGATTCTCCTCTGCCTATATGTTCAGTAAAACAAACTGTGGTTTATATTTAGGCTCTGCCTGTAGTCACCAGCCTAATTTCAATTACACAGTCATTATATGTATTCTCCTAGTGCCTCTGCTGTCCACTGGGGAGTTACACCAGTATTTCTTTAAGCACTGTAAGCCTATGTGGCAACAAGTGATGACTTCTGTCTGAAGAGCTTTCCTGTTTAAGGAGGGACTGTTCTGTTCCACTGCCAATAAATAAGGACACATGGGAACAAAAGGGAACATTCCCTTCTCAAGCTTAGTGTTAGCTGAAAATTTAATTGTACTCTTGTCTTCTGTTATAATGTCACATTCTCTGCTCTGAGGTTTGACAAAATATATGGTTTATTGTGAAGCCTGATATTTCCCTGTAAGAAATACATGATTAAACATTTAAAAACAGAATGATAAAATATTTTGAACTTTTAGTCTAAAATACTGAGTAGCATCTGCTTTCACTGTCCATAATGGGGTTCAAGAACCATCCTAATTGCCTACCACCTTAATGGATCCATGAGGAGTAATTACAGTAATTAATATTCCAAAACAACACAGATTAATTAGATTGCACAATACATTTTTTGCTATCCTCATATTTACTCCATCAGGAATTCTTTTCACTTTTTTTTTTTTTTTTTTTGTAGTGGGGTTTGGGTTTTCTGGACGCTTTTGACAAAGAGAAATATGTAGCAGATCAAGTAACAAGGACAGACTGGATATCTGGATGAGAAATCTCAGCATGGTTATCTATTTGATTTTTTAGCTCACACCTTGCAGCTTCTGTCAGCTGATTCAAAGAGGACTTTGGGATACCAAACGGAGCAAGAAAAATTTCAAAACAAAATGAAAACTCTTGCAGAATTATTTTTAAGTGCTATTTGATAGCAACTGAAAGATTTATCTGCATTTTATGAGTGCAAGATGCAAATGCATCAACAGCAATGACGTTTACAATTTAACCGACAACATCAGTGCATGCAAAATCATGTAAAAGATTACATATTCATATTTGCATTCAAAACACTGCCCATAATGATGATTGTGTTTCCATTCTTAGGAGTCAATGAGTAGTGTCTACACCTCTTTCAAAGTTTTCACCTTCATTTGAAGGTGCTGAAATGATCTTTCTGATTGTTGTTTGAATTCTTTGGGGAGAGAAGGGAAAAATTTTGAGGATGGAACGAGGCAAGGAGTGATTATCCTCTCCTCCCTCCTTTCTTTTCCCTTTTATTTTACCTTCATGGAAGTTTACTGCTTTGACACCTAGAAAGCAATGGGCTTCTCTGTACATTCAATCAAGCAAGAATGGTAATAATTCATGAATGTTACGTGCCCTTATCTCATCTGATTTTTTATAGATGATTATGTCTGCTTTTGGATCCATGGGCAATCTTGAAGGGGTCCTGCTCTTCCGTGAAGGATACATGACAGGGAGATGAGTTTTGTAACACAGAGTTTGTCATATCAAACTGAATTATTATGAATCTTCCAAAGCTCTTCATGGTTAGTGGGGTGATACAGAATCAGATATACTATGTTTATGCTGAATCAGGATCTCAGTGTATTTTGGTTGATTTATTCAAACAACTGACTTAACAGATATTCCATAACAGGTGGTACCTCGTAGCTTCCAATTTATAAACAGGGTAGCACAAAAATCTTTCAGTGCCATCTGTAAATATGAACAGATGCTGTCTTTCATCAATATACATTGTGAGGTTAAAATCAAATTGCCTTATGTTAACATGACATCCAAATTCCTTCTAAGGATAGGTCCTAACTTCTGGGAAAAGAGAAAAAAAAAGGATGCAAAACATATGCATGTATTCCTTAGTCAAGTTGTTGGGTGCAGAATATCTGAGCTTATTTACTCAGATTTCTTCCTATTGAAACTACCTTTTTTTGCCTGAATCACTGTGAAATCTAGATTTATCTTCTCAACTATTGCAGACACATCCTGCAGATACAGCTAATTAAGAGCCAACCACTAGTTGGAGTTTCCCTCAGTGCTTTCCACTGATTTGTTTTTGTTTATGATGTGCTTTGTTTGCTTCATTTCAGTGATACATTTGTGCAGTCTTATTTAGCCCTTTGAGCATCAAGTTACTGGAGCATCAGTGCACACAGCATGAAAAGAAATGAGTCATTCACCCATTCCCAATCTTTTGTTTCCTCAGCTGATTGAAGGGTTCAATAAATTACTGTGGTTCATAATGACTATAAAAGTTAAACACTATTTTTATCTATTCAGCTGTGTTTTAAATACAGCATTGGGATCTATCATTCTGTCATGGAGAGAGGCTCTGGAAGCATTTGACAACTTATAATCTTTCCTCCTTCACATATTCATGAGACAGAAAGATTATGCATGCAAGCAATAACTTTGCACATTAATTATTGCGTCAGATATCAGGAAGACCATAACTTCATGAAAGACAATGCACAGAAATACTTCGATTTGAAGAAAAGATGAAACTGAAGGGCAAAGATCCCAAGGTTTGAATAACAACAGATAATTTCCTGTCCTTCATCCTCTATCCTTTAAGTCTTGGGCTAGAATATCTACATTATGAAAAGTCCCTAAGGAGGAGCAGAAGTGAGCAGTGGGCGATACAGCTGTTCATTGGGCTCATTAGTGGGCTTGGGCAATGCCTGACTGGTGCTGATTACAGATGGTGTGATGAGATTCTTCTCTCAGTGAATCAGTTGTGTTTCTTAGCATGCTGCAAGGAATCTGCAGGGCTATGACTCTATCCATTTCTACATTCCCTTCCTTCTGGAAAGAAGATGAAGCCAGCCAGTTGCCTTGCCCAGACCATGCAGCATGAGTGGTGGGCTTCTACTGTGTCCCTCTGCCCTCTATATTGCCTTATTATTTGACTCAGTTGTCAATGCACCTGTCTCGGTACAGTGAACAGTGATAAGGTAGCCTCCTGATGTATTCATGACTGTTGGTGACTCACACTACTAATTCCAAGTAATTCAATTGTATTGTGGAAGTCCTTGCACTCATTCTTAGACTATTAGTGTTTTTTTGAGGTTCGCATTTATAATTCATCCCAGTATTATACAGGAATAATTCACTGAAATAATTTGTTCAAAAGAGAGAGAAAAGAGCACTTTTATTGCCATTTCATCTACACACGGCAACACAGAAACAATGCTTAGTAAGAGTTAACCCCTGCTCCTGAATAATCTTTTGGTGATTAAAAAGTGGAGGTACACTGTGCAATTCTTTTAACTCAAGTGACATTTGAATTTGACACTTCCCATAGCCCTTTTTATTCCAATAACATGGGCAGGATATGAAATAAATTTCGTATAGAATGAAAGATGGCTGTTGTCTTTAACCTGCACAGTCTCATGATAATCTCTAAAGACTAGAGCCCTTTGCTTTAAAATAATAAATACTCTGTTTCCAGCGATTTTAGGTTGTTCAATATATTGCTTATGATAAGAACAAAATAGTTACAGTTATCTTTATACTTGTATGTAAGTGGACAAACACAGTAGCAATGACACTTCAGCACTTTGTTGCATAATTTGTGTGTGTTCAGCTGTATATCCTGTTATACAAAGCTCAGATACGGAGATCTCAATTGTGTTATTTGGAATTGCTAAGGTTTTGTATTTCAGAGGCTTTATTCTGCTGTCATTCTTCTTTTGCCAGAAATTGTATTGGTGTCTCCTAGAATACACTTTTTTTTTTTTTTTTTTTTTTGAGATGTTGGCACATTGGTGTGCTTTGAACTCCACAGCATTCTGCTGGAGAAACTGGCTGTTCATTACTTGGATGGGTGTATTCTTCACTGGGTGAAAAATCGGTGGAATGGCTGGGCCCAGAGTGTGGTGGTGAGTGGAGTTGGTGGCTGGTCACCAGTGTTATTTCTCAGGGCTCAGTACTGGGACCAGTTAGTCCTGTTTAATATCCTTATTGAGGAGCTGGGTGAGGGGATCGAGTGCACCCTCAGTCAGTTTCCTGAGGACACCGAGCTGAGCAGGAGCGTTGATCTGCCAGAGGTCTGGAAGACTGCAAAGGGATTTGGGCTGACTGGATTGATGAGCCAAGGCCAAAGGTATGAAGGCCAACAATGCAAAGTGGTGGGTCCTGCCCTCAGGTCAAAACAACCCCATGCAGTGCTACTGGCTACTTTCATATTCCCTAGGGAATATATTTGCAAAAAATGTGGAACACAGTTTTGATAGCACAAGAGTATTTCTTTCTAGAAGGGTGCCATTTCAAACTGAGCTTTTTTTTCTGAGGATCTTGCGTCCAGTGGGGCAAGAAAATTACTTGAAGTGCAAGTATCACTGTCTTAAAGGTAGCTGGCAAAAGCAACACTCTAAGAATTTCTGTGTTACTTAGAAATAAGTAAAATATGTTTCTGTATTGATTCTGGTCCTGATTGATGTATTTGGAAAAAGTAAAGCCTGTTATTAATAAATAGTATAAAGCCTTTGGAAAACAACTACATAACTTCATTTTCAAAGAAATGCAGGGTGGGCATGTTGAGTTCTATAAAATGTTTCATTTCCCAGATTGTTTCTTTTTTTCTTTTTTTTTTTAAATGAATCAGAGAGTTTTGAGTGCAAATGTGTATTGTGTAGTTCCACCACAAGCTTTTGGGAAACTTGTGTTTGTTTTTCCCAAAATTCCATCAATGATCACTAATTAATCAATAATTATTAATTAATTAATAATTAATCAATAAGCTTTTTTTTTCTTCACCTCATATAGGAGAAATATCATAATAATTAATTTTGAAATTCAGTGATTTTCTGTGTAATGAAAACCCATAAACATCTTGGTGCCATGATAGTTCAGTAGAGGGAAATGTTTAAAATGGAAGAAAAGTGTTTTGGTATGAGGGTGACCACACACTGGAAAAGGTTGCCTAGAGATTTCATGTGATCTCCACCTTTGGAGTAATTCAAAACCAACCTGGATGCTGTCCTGGGCAGCCAGCTGTAGGTCACCCTGTGCTGAGGAGAGGAGTTGGACTGGATGGTCTCCAGGGGTGCCTTCCACCTCAACTATTTTGTGATCACTGTTGATGGCACCGTGACTTAGATTAGCTGAGAAGACTTTCCCACAAGGACACATTAATCTGTTGAATTTTGCAGCATTGCTTCATGGTAGCAGTTTCATTTTTCCATTAATACAAATGAATTAATTTCAATTAAAGATAATGTATTGCAGTCCCGTAGGGGTAGAATTCTTCGTCCATCTCTTTTCTAATTTGAGATGATGTGAATTCATTTTAATAGGCTAACATCTGAGAGTAGTGTTATTATGTATGTCAATGCAAAGGAAAAGCTAAAACACTCCAGAGTGTGTGTCTATCTCTGGTTTACATATCTATGCAGACACTGCTGTTAATTTATCTTATGCTGTGTTTCCTTTTTTACTTGGGTAAAAAGTACATGAGAATTGGATGGTCACTCATCACTTAACTATTCAGGAACTCGTTCCCTTGCAGCAGGCACTTGCCACAGCTGCCTGGATTTACCTGGGAAGAGAGCATTCACAGTAAGATGGGAGCTGGAGTGGGGACTTAGGAGAGCTGCCCCTTCTGTTTTTCAGGTTTTGGAAATATACATCGCTCATTATCTAACTTACAGTTCACTTTGGCCTTTGCGCTGCCTAGTGGGCCTCTACTTTACTGAGATACTTGGAGCCACAGGCATCCTTAAATTTGAGTTTATTTTTGTTAAGGATCTATATGTAGAAAACAAATATCTCCCTAGTTACCATGGACTGCATCTAATCAAGCTCTTTGCATGTTATGTACAGCTGTCTAAGAATAATTTTGATTCTTCAGACAAATACATAATTTCATTAGGAACATAGACTATGAATGAGCTCAAAACTCTTCAGCATTGCTAAGAGTTTGTCCATGAGGTCTTCTACAGAAAGTCCTGATTTTGTATTTCCTAGTGTTAGCCATGCCATGCAAGTTGTAGCTTCAGAGATGAAACCATGTTAGCATAGAAGCAGGCTTGGGTTGTTGAACTCTGCTAAGCATCTGTGTTCATGCTGATAACTTAGTTCTGGATCCAGCTTTGTTTGGAAAGATTGTGCAGATGAGTCATAGAAGCTTTTATCTACTTCCTAGGGGAAGCAGGAGAATGGGGTTAAGGCTGATAGGATTACCCTTTAGCGTCAATGCAACCAGGGCTTGTTTGTTCTTTGTGAAACTTTTTGCAAGAACAGGTAGTGGTAGGCCAAGGTGGAATGGCATTAACTGGAAGAGGGAAGATTTAGATCAGATATAAGGAAGATTTCCTTTACTGTGAGGCACTGGAACAGGTTGCCCAGAAAAGTTGTGGATGCCCCATCCCTGGAAGTGTTCAAGACCAAGTTGGGCAGTACTCTGAGCAACCCAGTCTAGTGGAAGGTGTCCCAGACCATGGCAGGGGGTTTGGAACTGGCTGATCTTTAAGGTCCCTTCCAAGCCAAACCATTTTGTGATTCTATGAAACACAGAATTGCACTGTTTGACTTGTGAGCACATTTCATGATGTTGCAGATCTGTGTGCACATACTACTGTATCTGCCATTCCAAATTTTTCTCCATTTGGAAGTTATTTTAACTTGACAGTTCTAGGTGGTGTTGAGGTTATTTTCCCTAGAATTCTATTTATCTTCAGTGTCATTAGTCATGTGATCACATAATTTTGATACAACATGCTGTGAAAGCTCATAATGTTTTGCCTTTTGCCATTAAGAAACACATGCATGTGGTCTTGCGTGGGGTTTATATAAAGAAAATACCTGTGTCCATCTCTACCAATGTCTACTACCAATTTTCAGATCAAGGTCTTTTGGGGGAAAAATGCTTATGAAAATGATTACATTTGCAGTATAGAATCAGAAACTTAGAATTATAGACTAGTTTGGGTTGGAAGGGACTTCTAAAGGTCATTTAGTCCAATCCCATTGCAGTGATCAGGTACACATTCAACCTGTTCCAGTGTTTCACCACCCTCATAATAAAAAATTTCTTCCTTGGATCTAATCTGATTCTACCCTATTTTAGTTTAAAATCATTTGCCCCTGTCAGACCAAAATATTGCACTCAGCTTGTCTCTTACCATTTGAGGTGGGGCTTGTTTAGTTTCACATACTGATTTTATAGGTCTTCTGAACACTGAACCTTTGCTCAGCAGTGGTGGCTTTTTTGGGGTAAGACTGGGTTGCCTTTCAATTAGATGCTTAAGGGAGGTGGGGTTGTGTGTATGGTTTCATGTGTATTCCTTATACTGTATAAACTATTCAGTTTGTGGATAGTTTTCCATTGTTCAATGAAACTTCTTGAGAAAATACATTTCTTTTTCATTAATTCCAGCTATAAATAAAATAGTGGAGAAACAGATAGAGATGGGTGTAATGTTTCCTGTTGTGATCTTTGAGACAGGATGGATGAATGAGTCATTCATTTAAGTAGCAGTGCTGGTAATGAAGGCTTCAAGGAAGATATTAAATTCTGTCACTGTGATCTGCCTGTGCTCGGGCTCTGGATCCTGACAGCGACAATCCCAGACTGTCCAGGTCTGCTGCAACAAGCCTGCTCTGGCAGTTGCCTGCTGATGCTTTGCCTGTTGACCCCTTTTACCATCAAAAATTTTGAAAGCCAGACTATTATTGTGCAAAGTGGAGAGTCCTGATGTCTCTGGCTGTGATGCTGAAATGCATTCAGCCTCACTGCTGGGAAGAAGGTGGGGCTGCTGCTCTTGGGAAGGAGGCAGAGTGACTGACTTTTAAAAATAAATGCTTCATTTCTGTAAGTGTTTTTGTGTGCACTGCAAGAGTCTTGGTGTGTTTTGCATGCTACTGATGTTATAGTACATGTGGTTGCTGCTTGTTTTCAGCTGATGTCTCCACTGCTCTTTTTCCTCTCACAACTGAGTATCAGTTTCTGCCCTTGTCTGATCTACAATTTCCGCCCCCTGTAACTTATGCCTCCCACTATTTCTCACAGAAAAATAATGAGTTCTACTGATTATTTTCCTTATTTCTTCCCACTTCCTCAGCACCAAGCCTCACTAGCCTTCCCACTCCAGGAAGGGGGAAATGAAAATAGCAACAAAATTAGTAATTCTTCTGTGGTAGACTCTTATTTGCTACTGTCAGTGCTCTGCCATAACTCAAACTCCTGAGGAGAAGGGCTAAAATCCAAGCAGCTGCTGAATCCTTACATCTTCCTGCACAGGAATTTAATAACACACCAGTTTTTCAGTTGCATGGAGCTACTGAGGGGAGGCTTAAATATAATTTTCTTATGACTATATTAGCAAAGAGGAGCCAAACCACCTTCTTTGAAGAAATAAAGGCTCTTTAGATAATTATTATTTGCTGTTATAAAGAAGCAAAGTAAAACAAATCAAAAAACTTTATTATCTTAGTCAATAGATTTGTAGAATTAATTGCTTTTTAAACACAGCATTAAGCTGTTGTTTTTTATGTGTCTAAATTATTTAGGATACTTTTCTCTATAACAGCAGTAAAAAGTAGACCCCACATTCATGCTGTATTTAAAGCAATTTTCACAGTTAAACTGGTAATACCAGGTCCATTTTGTTTCTATAATAAAATGTTTACAGTAAGTATGGAATACTCCATCTAGGCCTGATTTCCAACTGAAATCAGGTATGACAGATATTGTAAAACCCAATATATTCTATCTGGTTAGCAGTAATTTTGGATGGTTTTTTGTTTGGTTGGGTTTTTTTTGTATCTGCTAAACAGAACTCTGACATTTCCTGGAAAAGGGCTGGGATGAATTTTTGATAGTCTTTAAAAATCCATATGAGCAAGCATGGCTTTAGCACTAATTCATGGCATGCTATAGTCAGAGATGGCATCCTAGTGCTGGAACAATATTTCTCACCACTGGGATTTGCTTCCTGTCTGTTCTTTCATGTCACTTCAGTCCCTCACAGTGAAAACCATGAACTACAAATGCTACTTAACACATGCTGCAAAGCTTCCTGGTTCATCTCCAGTGGTTGTTGTTAATACACAGGTCAAAGTCTAAGCTTAACAGCTGAGTTTGTCTCCAGGGACAGCCACCTTCCACTTCTTGCAAGGCATGTGGGGATGTGAGGTTTTTTCCTAACCCCACTTTGCATGCTGACCACTTTTAATACACTGGTTGCTAGTGCTCTGCTTCTCAGGTGCTGTAATCCTGCTTCCTTCTTGTAGACAAGTAGGTGTGTTGCTTAATGATTGCCTGAATTCAGATCTAAGGTGAAACTCAAAAAGTGCAACCATTCACCATGATCCTGAAGGTGGTTTGATGCAAGTGTGTAAGAGGTAAGGAGGCCATAGCAGTGACAGAAAAATTGTTCATAAACAAGAAAAAGCAGCTGGTAAAGTTTTGAATCATGGCACTGCAGGAAATAGTGGTTGTTTTCTGTTGACTCAATGGTCTGTAAGATGATACATTGCTTCATAGTTCAGCAAGGTGAATGTCTTGATTAATCTGAGCAGTCTTGCTATGGAAATGGAGTCTGATTATTTATTATTATGGAAAATGTATTGGCTCTTTACACAGATGAAGTAATTTTGACTTGGACAGAAATTCTTTCGCTTTTAGAGAATAAGATAGCATTTCTCTCTCTTCACACCACTGCATGACCTAGGTGTTGTGTTTAATTCTCTTTTAATGACACTTTTCTTCAAACTGGAAAAATTTTTCTGAAAACACCTGGGTTTCCATTTTCCATGACGTCATCCTCAGAATTACTCATGCTCATCCCTCTGGCGTACCTTTGTATTTTTGGGATTAATGTGCCTTATTTTTGCGAAGTGTCAGTCACAGGTTCTCCTTCTTCCTTTGTTCTTTCTTTTGGCTGATCCTTTCACTTTCTGTTCTCTCACCATCACCCACTTATTCTTCTGTGAGCTCTGATAGTCACCTGCCTCCCTTGTCTGTTCCTCAGGGATGAGAGCTGACCTTATTGCTCTCTGCAACTACCCAAATGGAGGTTGTAGCGAATTGGTCTTTTTTCCCAAAGAACAAGCAGTAGAACAAGAGGAAATGGCCTCAAGTTGCACCAGAGAAGGTTTTAGATTGGATATTAGGAAAAGTTTCTTCACAGAAGGGTGGTCAAGCAGTGTAACAGGCTGCCCAGGGAAGTGGTTGGGTCACCATCTGTGAAGATATTTAAAAGACACAGAGCTATTGCACTTACTGACATGTTTTAGTGGTGGCCTTGGCAGTGATGGGTTAATGGCTGGACTTGATGTTCTTAAGGGTCTTTTCCAACCTAAATGATTCTCTGATTCAGTGATTTGCAGGCATCTTTGTTGCTCTTTTCTTCCATTTCACATCTTAATTTGCCAGGGTGTTTGGAAGTCTCCAAACTTATCCTTCAAGAGTTATTCTTCTGTGTAATTGGTTTTACTTTTGTGTCCTGACTTCAAGACCAAAGGTTTCCCATTCATCTTATCTAGGTATGTGCTGTCAAAATATTTTTTTGCCAGACTTTCAAGTTTTCAGTATATCTGGCCTTAACTCTACTCTCATACGATTTCATTACTCATCCAAATTAAGCCTTCCTCCTTATCTGTGCCAATAGTCTGGAAATACTTTCTTTAGTGGGATTTACATTACATTTCTTACATATACATATTCCAGAGCATGCTTATCACAATGTAAGTGGTTGGTTTAATGGTCTTCTCATCATGTGCCATCTTCTGCTGCCTCTGAAACCATTGAGGTAGTTTCCCCTGCTCCTTCCTTTAGGTGAAAAAGCACTAAAAAAGAAAGAAATAGCTCCCAAGAACCTCTCCCACCTTTAAATTGACATCTCCATTGTGTTTCTGCTTTGTTGACTTTCACTGTTTTACCAGTGAGCTTTAGTTAAGGCTAAAAATGTAGTGAAATAAACTTTAATAGGGTTTATTTCACAAACCTGGTTTATGTGAAGGGTTGAGGTCTTTCATTCCTCTCCGCTGGAATAATCTTGCTCTAAAGTTGTGAAGAACTGTTCCTAAATAGCTGGAGGGGGTAGGGAGCTGCATCTACCTTCTGATTTCTGTAATAGTGGCTGCTATCTCTGGGAGCACTATGCTCTCCGTGCCTTCATTAGTGAATACCATGTTCTCCATACATTCATTAGTGAGAAATAGGCATATTTAGTTTACAATTTACTGGATGTGCTTAGAAAAATACTTTGGGGGAGAAAAGGTACAATAATCACTATATCAGGTAGCTTTGATGCATTCTTTCTCTATGTAGAAAGATAAAAACCTTCAGGGTTCTCTGGATAAGCCCAGATTTCTCTGCTCAGCTGTTCTTTGGCTTGGCAGATATTTTTTTGCTAGAGAATTGCAGTGAATATTGCTTTTTCCTTGAAAGGATTGCTTTTTTTTTTAGCCAGCAATCTCATTTCTGATGAAGTTTTAAATATTTAATAGAGCAATTGGTCTGTAGAAAGAACTATTTGCATTGTCTTTGTGCTCTTATATGATGACTGAGAAGATTGACAAAGCAGTACTTTGTGTAATATCTGTACTTATTTCCAAAACAGAAGAGGATAGATGTTTTCAATTTAGCGTAGAATTCCCTACAGTACTTATGAGGCTTTACAGTCTTAACATTTTTAATCAGTTGTAAAAGATCCTCTTACTCTCTGATTTATATAATAGACCTTAGTTTTTCTATTTTTGCTTCATTTGACTGCAGAATGTTTCCAACTCTATAAAAAAATTGACATTTTGTTAGTATCTTATCTTAAATTTTTCCATGTATCAATCTTGATAACAGTATCACTTACTAAATAGTGACTTTTAAAGACAGAAATTATTAGTCATATACTCAAACCAAAAGGGATACAATATTTAATATCAAGCATATAAGTCAAATTTTCCTCAAAATCTTATTGACTAAAGTTTTCAAGGGACTAATGACTGGTCATGTGTTTGCAATTCTGCAGCTGCTGGAGGATTTTTAGTGTTTTCTGGGGAACACTGTGGACTCTTCTTTCTCTCTCTTCCCTCTTGAGAGTAACTATGTGAGGAATTGCAAGTTATATAAAACTTCCCTGGCACTCCCAGAAGTTCATCAGTCTCTGCACTGATGTGAAAAATACTTTCTCCCTCCCTGGTTTCCATTCAGTTTCAAGGACCTCTTATTTCCCACTGATGGTGTTTCCTCCTCTGTCCAGAGGGTGACAGTGGCCAAGGATTAAAGCTCTTCCAGATGCATCAGTGTTTTCAGTGGGCCACCCCACTGAGAACAAATAAAGCGTGTTGGTGGCAAAGTGGGTCAGGAGTGAAAGCAGGTGGTAGAGAACAGCCAGGTTGGCTGCTCAATGAGACTGCTGCATTTTGCATCTACAACTTAAACACACAGGTTAATCTGTTGATTGTGGCTGAACAGCGAAATAAAGCTCATTTTCAGCCAAGGCAGAAATCTTGGCAGGAGCACATCTTCTTTAGCAGTGATGCTTCTAGAAATTTTGGGGCTAATTCACACTATGAACCTCATTTCTTGCTCTCAGAATTAGCAAGAATATTAAGGTACAGACAATTGCTTAAGTATTGGACTCTTCATAGAAGTTTTTGAGTTAGCTAGGTAAAAAAAAATTGCCTTAATTTTAGTGTTTCAGAGCCCTGTTGTGTTTGTCAGGAAGGTTTAGAGACTGATCTCAAATCCACCTCTTTTTTTGTGGAAATAGAGGAGCCCTCATTGATAGGCTTTAATTACCTGTTGCATGTGTTTCAACTAGCTTGAAAACTGCTGTCTATGATTGCTGGGTTTTATTCAGGTCATCCAAACAGGAGGCTGAGTACAAACATGTGTAGCTTCTTGTTAGACCTGTTCCCTCCAGCTCAGTCCAACCAGTGCTCTTGCCTGCTCACAAGGTTCTCTCAAGACGGATGAACAAAGAGGGAATTACTTTCAAGGACTTCAAGGAGGTACACACCTGTAGAGTGATACATAATGTGCCTGGCTGGTCCTTTGAGAACCCTTGGGTCACTGGTTTGTTATTGCTATGCACTCTTCTTGAAATCTGTAAACTCAGGGTTGTTTGCAATGAAGAATTTACTACTAATACTTCAAATTCATAGAGTGGGAAAATCTAGGATTGTGTTGTCTTCTAAAGATAAACCTTGTATTTAAAAAGCTGTTACTTCTTCACTCAAACTCCTTCAAAAGCTGTTATTTCTCCGTTCCATATTAGATACTTTTCCACAGAGCCAGCCTTTTTGGGTGCTGGGAAGAAGCATTATTTCACAGATGCCATTAAATTTGGGGCAAAGATTTTAAGAGCCATAAGGCAATGTCTCTACAACAGATTAAACAGAGAGCCTTGTAACAAGAGGCTAGTGCACAATCTGGCCAGTTGGCAGCAAAAAAGGAAAAAATTGCTTAAGAGTGAGGGTAAGAGCATTTTAGCTTGGAACAACTCAGTAGATGATGCAGTTGCTAGGAAATGTCTTTCATTTCTGGAAAAAGTCTTGAGGTGAAAGCTAATCAATAAGGTGGATACAGTGTGATATCATTTGTTGCCATGGTTTCTGAACTTAGCAGTCTGTTATCTGCACATTATATTGATGGTTGCTATGCAGTTGAATCTTTTCATATTGTTGTTTTACCATTATTAAGTACTTTAATCTCAGCTAAAGCTTGAAAGAGCAGACCACTTAGGAGTTTAAATGTTTTAATAGATAGGCTTCTATTACAACCCTAAAATATCTTGAATTTTACTACCTAATAAACAACAGACATCAGCAGGAAGTGAACAAGGTTAACATTTTGGTGATTAAATTTCCACAAAGCAGTTGACATTTTCTAGTAAATTAATCTGCAAATTAAATATCTCAGTGGAATTAGTGCTATGACTCATTACATGGCAGATCATGTATAAAAAAGGGGTAAGCAGTCAATCCTCTGGATGATAAGGCAGTCAAATGTATAAAGCTCTAAATGGCTCAAAAGCCATCACAGCTTCTTGAACAATGGCCTTGTGTTTCATGTACCTTTCACTGTGGGATTCTACCTCTTTATTATATTTGGCCTTTGCTAGAAAATGTTTTGTAGGATCTTATGCTAAGCATCAGGCAGCTGAACAGGCTGAAAAAGAAGTGAGACTTATTTTTTCTGGTAGTTGTCAAGGTGAAGAGAAAGCATTCTCAGGTCAGATCCTTTAAATCAAACATAACTTCATTTTAAGTATTCTGTGGAGATGTTAGTTTTAGTAGAATGCTTTGTATCCTTTGCTTGATTTATTGGCATCTCTTTGCAACATTTTTTCTTAGTTAGAGATTTTGAGAGCATTTTAGAGGGAAAGAATGAAAAAGGGATGAGGAGAGGGAGGGAAGTTAAAAATCAGATGATGGCTTGCTGAATTCTAGGGTTTGTACATTTTCAGAGTGACATTTTCCATGCTATTTTTCTCTCTTTCCCCAATGCATTCCTTCTCCTCCCCTTCAATTTCCACTGTCCTCTGCCTTAACAGCACATTTCTTTAGAAAGTGTTTTGTCACCTTTTTTCTTGTCTTCTTCACACATCTCTCCTCTGTGTGGTGACTTTGACTATCACCTTTCTTTTAAATAGAGAAGTAATTGCCTTCCTAGTCCTACTTGTCCTCTTAATATAGTGAGTGAACTGTCAAGGATGTGCCCCCAGTGGGAGAACCTGAGGAAGATGTCACCAGAAAAAGTGATGCATGCAGCTAAAATCCTGCTCCTGCAAAGTGGGCAAGGGTGTTCGGGATAACTCCTCTCCTGGAACTCCTCTAGAAATTCCCTGTTGGCTGTGCAGAAACACAATAGGAGCTTTTGAGTGTATCCTCAAAGTAGTGCTACTGAGAGCAGGCAGATGGAGGAGACCTGTTAGCTTGGTGAGGATAGCAGATATCAAGTTAAAAATCTGAAAAGGAAACAGCACAGCAGTACTTCTTACCAAAATTTTTAAAGATAGGGAGGGGAAAGATGGAAAAAAAAAATAAAAAAGAAAGCATGGAAGAGGAGATACAAATCAGTATTTCTGATTGGCAGGAGCTCTAAAAGACTACCTGATGCTAAATCTGTAAAGTGGTGCTGTTGAGTGGAATTATCTGAAGAAGTATTTCACTATTAAGCTGTCACAAAGAAAAAGCATTTACTTCAGATGCCATATGCCAACTGTGCAATCAGGCTTCCTGTCATACAGTGTGTGTGTTCTAAAGCTGAGGGACAAGTCTCAGCCATTTGAAATTGCTCTTGCATAACACTTGCTTTTACACTACTGCATATTCAGTTGCTTGCACTGTTGTGAAAGCTGTGTCGTTTGGGATAGCATACTTTAACTCCTTGAGATTTTTTATTTTGGGATTATTTGGGTTTTTTGTGTTTTGAGGTTTTTAACCCTTAAAGACAAACTAATCTGTCAGATGTTTTTTAGTGCTCTTTCACATCATAAAGCAATTCAATTTATAAAATTCTAAAAGAAGCATACCTTTTCTGTCTAAGAAAGTATGCCCCTAGGGGTATGGGAAAAGGGAAAGCTCAGTACTTTGTAGTAGTGAGCAACTTCATAAAACACACATACAGGAGTAGAAAGTCTCAGGCAGCTTTAACAAAAGACTTTCTTAATTTGTGAATTTCTGCTATTTTACTTAGGCCAAATATTTTTACCAACAGCCTTTGCAAGACACTGAGTGTAGGTGATAAGCAGACATAGGAGTTTAAGTACCCTCTCTTAAAGGAAAAGGATAAAGGCTCCAGAGCCACCATGACCTGGCTGCATTGCATACGCCTGTGAAGCCTTTCTATCTGTTCCTGTCCCTTTCCCATGGGACTGTGAAGTTCCATGTAACACTGGATGGCCCCATGTCACTAAGAACTGAACACAGACTTGGAGTGGGTTTTCCAAGCATGTCATGGAAATTAAAATAAAAACATGTAACAGCAAAAGCATTTAGTGAAAGTACCCTGGAGGTAAAGCAACATGGAGTAAGAAGTTGCCAGCTGTAGCTACAAGTCTTTGAAATGTACGATATAGTTATATAATAACAGTTAGCTGATTACACTTATTTCAGACTTGTTGGTAGTGCTGAATGTAGTAGCAGTTATTGCAGTTGAGAGGTGACTAGTAAGACTAAACAAATACAGTTATTTTACCCAGTGATATGCTTCAGCTACTGTCCATGTTATTTAAATAAAAATCTAAGAATTTGCTGCTACAATTTACTTCAGTGTGCAAAATTCTTGAAAAAAATGAGTAAAAAAATATGAAGTTTGGAAATTACTTTAGATTTATTAGAGCAATTTTCATTTCTTTTTATGTCAGCATGATTCAGCTAAGCCCTTCTCTGGAGCTTTTATATCTTTAGTTGAGGTCTTGGGTCAGTCATGCTGCAAATAATCTCTTTTTATGAGTAGACTCAAGGCATGTTTAATTTCTGTAAACTGCTTTAGAAAGAGAAAGTTCCCAATCCAAATCCAAACAAGTAGTTGTTCTTGTAATAATTACATAATATTTTTCCTTATGTATGAAGAGATAAATGCACAAATTTACTTTTTATAATGTGTTGCAGAAAAAAAAGTACTTGTTGCTTGAACATTTTCTGGAAAACCCAAATTTTAAATTATATCCACAAAATCCAGCCCTCCCCTCAAAGCCCTGACAACCCAGGAGAGAAATTGTGTGCAGACCAAGAAAAGAAATCCTTTGTGGTTCTTGTATCTTGTACTGATATAAGTTCATAACGCTTTTTCAGAAGAGGAATTTTTTTTTTTCCCAGCAGGGTACAGATTCATATCTTGCTTGCCTAAAATCCTTGTAAGAAGCTAATCCCCAGATTTTCTTCATTTGGGTGAGATCGGTCAGATATTCATGCATTTAAAGAGGTTCTAAGGATACTTTTTACATACTTAAAATGCTTCCAAATGTTCCTTTTTTCCTGGGTGGTTCATAAACCACCCAACCAACCAGATCCAAGAATTGCCTGCATTTTTAAACCCAACGATCCCTTCATGTGTGAGGCAGAATTATTTTTTGTCTAGTCAGTACCATATTTTTATATGAACTTTTTTAAAAGCCATCCTATATTGGAATTAATTCCAGACAATTTTTGGACTAGGACATGCAAAACACACAATGCATGGCCACTGAGAAATCTGTAGTTTTTTCCTGCTTGATTCTCTAAATTTCTCCACATTGATCAAGCTCAGCTGGAGTGTACTGCTCTTAACATCTCAGTCTGAGCAAGGCATGGTGATATTGCCCACCCTATTTTTGGCAAGTCTTGCCTTTTGTTTGCTAATTTTGTGGTACTGTTTGTTCCCTTTACTGGTCTTTTTTTGCCTACACCCATCAATCAGTGAATTTTCTTTTTCCTTACTTGAATTTGCTTCCTGCTATTGCTTCCTTCAGCCACATCTGCTTCCTCCCACCCTTTATGTCCACTGAAACTTTGTGATCTTCTGTACAAATCTTCCCATCCCACTTCTCTGATCTGCCATTTCTGAACATTATTTTAGATCATCTTGCTCACATCCAGCATGAAATGAGTTCTGTTGGCAGAAAGACACAGCAGCTTTACCAAATGTGCTCCAGTTGCCTGAGATTACTTGATAACAAAGAAATTGCAATTTCTGATAGGCAATACTTTCAGAATTTAAGCCTGGGACCTTAACATGTGGCCTCTGACCACAGAGCAGAAAAGGCCTTACTAAAGGCATATTCCCTCCTATTTATAAGTAGCCTGAGACACAATTTTTCTGATATGCCAAATGAACCTGTCTTGCTTTTACCACAGTCTCAGTGCAATTTGGCACTGTATTCCTTACACATTAAAAAAAAATTAAAAATGTCTTTATATATTTGTTTTCATTTAGAAGACAAAAATTCATCATTCTGCACAGAAAAACCTTTTATGTTGTACAGTTATAGACAGGGAAAAACAATTAAATATATGTTGTTATTATATTCAGTGTTTATTTTTACATTGAAAGCTATTACTATTTCTTCCTGGTATTTTTGCTGGCAATAACAGGGTAAAAATGCTTTATTACACAAATTACATACTTCTAGCACAGTGTTTTAAAATTAACTGTACAAAGGAGACTTTCAGTCAATCCATATAGGCAGCTGGAAATTGGTTTGAGTGCAAGCAGCTAATGGTTACAGCAATTTGCATGGGGGCAGGTTTAATGTAAATCTAGGCACTGTTTAGTTGTTTTTATAAATGTTTGACATGAGCGATGAAAAAATTCTTTAGTGAATGGGGAATAAAATCAAAAGCTAAATGCTTTAGGCATTTTTTTTTAGAATTTTAGAGTCAGTCATCTAACGAACTTGTGTTTTGATGAGATGTGGCACTTTAATTCCCTTTAAAAACAAAAAACCCAACCTAAGCTGATCTTTTGTCACTCTTCAAGTACTAACAATTATTAGTGATAGGTTAATACTCCTATTGTACATCAATGGGAGGAAGAAGTGTGAGGAAATATTAAGACTGTAGGCAAATAAATGTCTTGTATAATTATTCTATTCTTAGCATCTTGAATTGCAATAAGTAGCTTAAGCTTTTCAATGCTAATAGCTTCTACAACTTCCATCATAAAGCTTCCTTCATCTGAAGCCATCAGACTGGCATTTATGCTCTCTGTTCAGCAAGGAAGACTGGAAGCCACTTGCTATGAAATTTCTAAGGTCAACTGGTTTCTTTTTCCTCATAAAGTGTAGCTCTTGCACAGATGGTTGAGAAGGTGGAGAATATTATAGTGTTTAATTGTTTCTGTGTGCCTTGGAATTTAAAGAGAATTTAGGATGTATGGCAGTAGCTTTCCCTGCATAATCAGGTTGCTATGGCAAACCTATTATTCTATACAAAGAAAGAGTATGTTTAGTAAAGTGCTGATCCCTTTTCAGTATAATGTGAGCATCAAATTACTTTTGAATGATAGAATTTGTTTGGTAGGTATTTTATCACAATAGCTAAGAGAAGAAGGTCACAGAATAAGGTGTGGCTTCTGATATTTCAGTAGCAGATCATCCTATATATTTAGCTGTTCAGAAGCAATAGGACTTTAATTCTTTGTTAAATTATCTCCTTAGAGTGAGCCCACTTTGCATAATCTAACCAAAATCTACTACTTTTGGAGGCAAAATATTTTTATAGCCAGTACAAAGTCACAGTTGTTTAGTGACACCACTAAATTATTTTCTCATGCTGATCTTGTAACATTTGTAAAAGCAAAGGAACTAATATTTTGAATATTAATTTCAGCAGCAGTGTACTAAGCTACTGTAATTGTATCTTTGAATATTTAAAAGTAAAGAAATAGCTCAAAGAAATCCTTTTGCAGAGCACTTGCTGGCTGAGGTTTCTGTCTACCACACCCTGAATTTAGGTGGGAGCCATGCAAAATAAAATATGAGACACAGCTTGGGAAAGTAGGGACTAAATTCTCTTTGATCTTGCATCTCTTACGTGACAAAAATGTGCCCAATCTGCCCAGGGATGGGCTTCCCTCCATTTTTCTGCTGGTGAAACTGTTGCACATTATCTAAAATGAATAAATATTACTTGAAGCAGGGACTGAGAGGAAGCTGTTCCCATTGCAGCACAAGGAACCAGCCAGTGGACCCTGAGTTAAGAAATTAAGCATTACAGCAGATAATGCTTAGTTACAAAACATGTAGGATCCTCACTACAGGACTTTCCTTTGCTCATTCCTTTGGAGGATTTTCCATCTCTGATGACTCCTCTAGTCAAAGCAGCTTGCTTAAAATGATTTTACTGTCTCCAGGCATCCTTATTATAACAGTGGCTGGCCAGGATACCACTGCTGAAGATTCCTCTTTTGTTTACTTTAGAGTCCCCACAGCAGATGGGTTCTGTTCATCAGGTGCCTCTCAGCCTGTAGGTTACTGACTGTTCCTTGGGACACTGATGTGGCATTTTTGTAAAAGTGATCAAGTTTCCTAAGGTGAATGCATTAAAAGAGATAAATTAGACTCAATACAATTCTCTATATATTTAAGCACTGAGGATTTTTTTTTTCCAATTTCTAATGTGGCTGTCCTTGACAAGTAATTATAGCTTGGAGAATGCAGGCAAATAACATAATTTCTTCTGTAGCCAGTCATATCTTAAATTTTGACATGGTTACTAAGCACAACTCTATTTCATGATGTGGTGGATGCACTTCCTGGAAAAAGTTTCTTTCTGTAACAAGCATCTGCATATAATTCCCAATGCAGCAGTTTTTAAACTATGCATATAATAAAGGTATTAAGAAGTATTTGCTCTAATTCTCTTTATCAGCATGTCTTTTTTCAAATTCTTGCACTTTATGTCCTTCTAGATTGAATCTTGGTGCATAAAAAGGTCAGCTCAGAAGTGCACTGTACATTGAGGATTGGGAAGATGAAGAGTAGAGAAGTTATAAAATGAGCTCGGATTTTTTTTCCATAATTAATAAGATCACTTTTTATTCAAACTTAATTAGGCTGTTTTCTTAAAAAAAAAAAACAAACCAAAATAAAAAAAACCAAACAACAAAACCCAAAACAAACAAACAAACAAAAACAAACCAAACCCAAAAAACCAAACCAAACAAAAAAAACCCAAACCAAACCAAAACAAAAAACCGGAAGAAACAACAACAACAAAAAACAAACAAGCAAACAAAAAAACCAGAACAAACCAAACCCCAAATCCCAGAAACAATATAACAAATTAAGGTTTGAAGTTGGGGAAAAAATTATGTTAACAATTATTTGTCAGTACACTACTCTAAAATGTTTTATTATCACAAAACCTACAGTTAGAAAACCTCCACGAAGGTTTTCATTAGCAGTCCTTTCCTGTTCAGTAAAATATTTCAGCAAATGCTGAAAAAAATTACTGCAGTGTGTTGTGAACTCTCTGGTTGCATAATGAAAGGCTGCACTTGGAGGATATTTTTTACTTTCTAGAAACACAGAAAATTTGGGGTTTGCTGTCAGTAGAGCAGTGACCATGCCCAAGATGAATTTCATTGATATTGTGATTAAATTAAAGCAATAGGAGCAGATTTTCTGCATCCTAATCCATGTCTCTGGTGGCCATTTTTTACACACAATATCCTTTCTCAAGCCCATCAAATATATGAGCTTGGTCCATGGTTTGTGCCATACTTAGAATGTTCTCACACCAGCATTGCATAAAACAATTAAAAAACATACAGAGGCAAACTCTTAGAAGTTAGGGCCCATTACCTGAACTGAGTTTGTCTCAGATATATGCAATGTAAGACTGCCCTTGATACTACTTTTTCCACATTTACTGCTCACTTCTCTTAGGGTTTTAGAATGACAATCTGTGGGAGCTTGGATAAATCTGTTGCCCCTTCAAGCTCTGGGGAGATCTCTTGTGAATAGATTGATGGAAGGGCAGACTCTAGCAGAGGTTGTGCTTATTTCCTCAGATCTAGACAAGGAAAATGATAGTTTTTTTTTTCTTTCAAAAATCTTGACAGAGTATTTGAGGTATTGTTTTTCTGCATGAATAGAGAGTATCTTAGCTCTATGCACAGACTATTTAATTCTGATCACATTCGTCTTGGTGTTTCTGAGGTATGAGCTAAATATGTCAGATCAATTACAGAGGTTAATTATGCAGATAAGCATGGGCCATCTCAGTTATGCTAAGTTCAGATATGAAAAACATGCAATGCCCGTGATTGTTTATTGTTGCTGTTTCCACTAAGATTGTAACAGTGATATACTTTCCATCTGGTTGCCATGGAGGAGGGTAGTTTTGTTTTGCTATGGTTTTATTTGTTTGTTTTTTAATTGTGTTCATGTGCTGCACTTTAATTAATACAACATGACTTGTAGTTTGTCTTTGGGGGTAGGATGTAGCATAAATTTAGAGTATTATTTAATTTATTTTACTTTACTGAAATCATAACTCTAACCATTGTTTATTCTTACAGGGAGATGTGAATGTGGCCAATGCACTTGTTTCCCTCCAGGAGACAACAGAGTACATGGCAAAAACTGTGAATGTGATGATCGACAGTGTGAAAATGCGGATGGTGATGTCTGTGGGGGTATGTGTTCACTTAATATCACATAACATAGCATAATTTATCAGCAGAACAGAACTAAATCTTGACAGTTTATAGCTTTCTGTTCCCCTTGATTTTATAGTGTAATGTCACTATAGGCTATTTGCATTACTGCTTAATAATAAGATTGCAGATTTTTGTAAGGAACAAGCGCTAGAAGTATTGAATATGTTAGTGAATATTTATTTTAAGACTTCAGGAATGCTAATTCATAAAAGGAACTGCTGTAGTATATGCTAAATTCCATCAGTTTTCATTAGAGAAGAATACAGACACTTAAAGAAAAACTAAAATGTAAGGTAACTACTTTGTGTTTACTACAGTTGATGTTTTATTGAGGATGTTGTAATAAACCTAAAGGTACTAATGACCAGCAAAACTAAAATATTTCCTATTCACTGACAGAGATAAGCCTGTTTTCTAAAATAATAGCAAAATGTGTTATGAAAGAATCTAAAATGCCTGAGAGACAGTGTCATAGTAATTGTAGAAGCAGATGGTTTATTCTAGTGTTGACAGTGAAAACCTTACCTTGTGATATTTTGGTGAAGTATGTTGGTGTTTAGCAATATTTCAAGGTAGTTTTGGATATGTAAGTGTATGCAGACCACATGGCATTTTATATGCAGGTGAACAATATTCATCCTAAACACTCTCTTTGTAGATTTTATTTGTTTTATTTTTAAAATGACTGTTTGATTCTAACTATTAACCAAGTAGTTGGTATGAACAATGGTACATTGTATTATATTCCTTATTACTATGTATGAAAAAGAATGTATTGCTTCATGATCCTCATGCACATAAGAAATTCTGACTACAGGGAATATTTGTTCAAGGTGTCTGCCATGCAGAATATAGACATATATAGAAAATTGTGGTTTGAATGTCTAACCAGCCATAAAAATAGTTTACAACATTTAGGGCAATTCAATAACATTAGTGTGTAGAAAAATAATAATTTGAAATTTAATTTTGTGTAAAGGACATAAAAGCACTGAAAAGCATTGAAAATATGTTTCATGTTTGTTAGAAATTAAATAGTTGGGAAACAAAATTCATAATTATCCATGCTAAAAATATCTTTTCTGTTTATATCACTTGTATTTTACATTATTCAGTAACTGTGCTTCCATGTTAATATTGCTAATGATACGGCACATTTTGGAAAATATAGACAAAAATCCCATTCTTCCTTATTAGGAAGGATACATAAATAATTTTAATTATTGATGCTGGATAGAGCACCTCACACTTAAATGAATAATCTCCTCTACACTGAAGCCAGTGCCCAATTTTCTACCATGCAGAAGACACTCTAGATCCCACTTTTACCTGAATAAAGTCTTCCCTTTAGTCCAAATAGCTTTATCCAAAGAGAATGGGAGAAATTAATTACTGAATTCAGAACCCATATGCTTTAAGCTTATTTTCCTCATTTTGAAGCAACAAATGCAAAGGGAGATAGGTGTCATACTCTTATGAGTCTCATACTCAATTTTTCCACTTTGACTTGTGGTCATAGTTCAGTTACTAATGCTTCTCTTCAGGTGAAAGGAATTATATGGGAAAACACAATTCAAGTGACTATGTCCTGTTTGAAATTGCACTGCACAGCATCTGACAGGATTTTGAAAGGCCAGTCCTGTGTTTTTTTCTGTTTCAGAGAGCTAAGTTAATTCCTTGTTCTTTCCCCAAAATCATAGAATAAGCACCAAATCCGGTTGTCCTGGGCTTTCTTGCGAATAAAAGGAGAGGAAGGAAGTATGGCATTAGCTGATTATTAAATCCACCAAGATCTGAGCTGACTTCTGAGGTGCCTCTGGGGAGACTAGAGCACCTTTGCTCACTCACAGATGTCTGAATTTGGTGAGGTGAAGCTGGTATCTCGAGTTTCAATCTCCCAGTTAGAAGTCATGCCACTGCTAATACTATCCTCTAAAAATTATAGGATTTATGAGTAGATCTGTTGGGATTTGAGTAATAAATAATTGGCAAATTGTTAATTTAATAAACTTGGTATTTCAATTCTTGTTCTATTATTTTTCTAAATATAATTTGAGATATTTTCAGTTTATTCTACATTTGGTTATAATTTACTCCTTGAAATAAGTTCCTGTGTTACTATTGTTGCCTGATTGCCTGCCACTTCTGTTCTTTTGCAGAGAAGAACTGGTTTCCTCTTCCTCTGGTTCTGTTCTTATGCCACAGAAGTGTTTCTTTGCACTTTTTCGGGCATTTCATTTGAATCCGTGAGATTCAAATTAACAAACAGATATCTTGTTAATCATGCAGTTCTCTTCCATATACCATTTTACCTCTTCTTGGCAGCTGGAGCTCTGAAATGGCTCCATCCCTTATTTCTCTTCTCTCTCCCTCTCTTATTTTATTTTTTCATTCTTTCTACTTCCCCCCTCCCCCCACTTTTTTTTTTTTACTGCTGTCAGATCCTCAAAGATTCTTTTTTTGGTCATCCAGTGTCTGTCTGTGCTTCTGATCCACATGCCTCAAGAGGCCACCCTGCACCCCAATGTTTTAGGGGAGTACCTATTGAGGTGTAAGTACTATGTACAAAAACAGATTCAGAGGGTGCCCATGAATTGCAGCTTTCTGTTCACTCACCATTTAGCAAATTAACTCCCTTCACCTTCAAGCTCATACTATGAGCCATTTACTCATTATGCATTTTCTGTGACTTCGTCTTTCCTGCAGCTTCATTGAAATGTCTCTGACTGCACGCAGGAATATACAGTATTTAATGTATCTCCCCTTTTAGGACATTTTACTCCTTTTAATCTTATTTTCTTTCATCTTTTGCAATTTATCCATTTAAAGAACGTTTCTTATCAATTTTGCATTAATAGCACACACATTCCCCTCTCTTCCTTTTGGGTTTGCCCATGCTTCCATCTCAGCCTGAACTCTTGGAAATGTCTTGCTGAACTGCTTATTCCTTCCTCTTTCCTTGTCCTCTTTTCATTGCTATTTTTCTACCACTGTTGCTACCTAGACAATCACAGTAAGGACATAAGCCCTTGCTAGTAAATCTGTCTTCAGAGAATTATAAGCTGGACTGTGTGGGGTCTGACAGTGAGCACTGAGTGCCTATAAACACAAAAAAGGAAGACCAGTGTTTTCAGATTAAATGCGTGCTGAAATGAGAAATGTGAATGACAACCTAAATGATTTGAATAAGAATTGTTGCTGGCCTACTTCATCCAGCAGAGACTGATTAATAGCTTGCTTTCCAGACCAGCTGTCCATGCAACGACAGGAAGACATGAGGCGAAAGCTATGATAAATTAGGGTAAAACTGAATGAGACCCTGTGGCCATGTTTCTGCATGATTGTAGTGAGTCATTCGCTTAAAAATTCAGCTGTCCATCAATGCGGTACCAAGAATAGAGACTTAATGTCTCCACAAAGACAGAGGTTGCAGGAGGACTCGGCACAGATTTCACAGCACTCTGCTATTAGAAATTGATTCGTATAATTATGGAATCACAGAATGGTTTGGGTTGAAGGGGACCTTTAAAGATCATCTAGTCCAACCGCCCCTGACATGGGCAGGGAACCTTCCATGAAGACCAGGCTGCTCAGAGCCCCATCCAACCTGGCCTTGAATGTTTTTGGGGATAGGGAATCCACATCTCTTGGCAACCTGCTGGAAGTCTCAACATGCTAATCATAAAAAAAAATCTCTTTGTTAACTCCAAGCTAAACACACTATCTTTCAGTTTAAAACCCTTACCCCTTGTTTTGTCACTGGAGACCTTGGTAAAAAAATCTCTTTCCATCTTTCTTATACTCCCCCTTTATAACATGGAAAGGCCACAGTAAGGCCTCCCCAGAGACTTCTCTTCTCCAGGCTAAACAATCTCAATGCTCTCAGGCATCCCTGGTAAGCGGGGTGCTCCATCCCTCTGACCATTGTTAGGGACCTTCTCGGGTCTGCTCCAACAGATTCATGTCTTTCTTGTATTAGGGTCCAGGTGGGGTCCCACCAGAGTGGAGTGGAGGGGGAGACTCACCTTCCTTGAGCTGCTTTCCAGGCCTTTCCTTCACCTTCCACTTCCTTTGTCTGTGCCTCTGTACAGAGACTTAATGTGCTAAGTCTGGAGGAGATGTCTCATGCAGCCTTTTTGAGATAGATATGTTCTCCCTAATGTCCTATTCCCTACTGTTCAGGTTTTTTGATTATGCAAGATCTTCCCACATATGTTGCAGTGTTGATCCACGGAAGTATTTAACGTCACATTTCCTTTGGCTTTACTTGGTCCTTTGAGTCTTTCATGTACAATACAAGTTAAGTGGTTTTCATGCATACACATGGCTGGAGAATCATAGGTTTGCCAGCACTAGTTCTTGGCAAGGCTGTGTCATTTTTTACACTAGGCTTGATATTTACTCATCCTGCATCCTGGTGAGACATACTTCTCTCTGCCCTCTGAGGTTATGCCTGTCCTGCTCGCTGCAGGTGTGTCCTTGAGCTTTCAAGTGTTATTTGTTTCCTTTCTGTGTCCAGTCACATTTTTTGGTGATTTCATCTCTGGCTGCTCCACCTCACTGTGTTGACTGGTGTCCATCCTTTCTCTTTCAGGACTGAGGGCAGGCAGACAACAAGAACTCAGAACAACAGTAAAGATCAATTTGAAATGGATTTGATAATGCTCTTAAATCCATTCTCTTTGATTTGTTCTTTGAATGCTTATTGGCCTACCTATGAATTCTTGTCACAGCCAAATAGCAGCCAGTGAAGGAATGAAAAAAAATCCTTTGGGGTCCTCTGCATGCTACAAGTTCCTGTAGAATTATGCTGATTAAAAACTCTGCATTCATCATATAATTGTTTTATGAGAGTGCAGACCTTCTGATTTTGACAAAATAATGCATTCCTCAGTTTACTCCTGTGAATATGTTGTTGGTCATCAATGTAGGTCATGTATTTGACTTCATTCTGTTGTTTCTTCTGGTGCTTACACATTTCCATTCATACATCATTTGAGTGAGGACTAAGATTTCCAATGTATGAATTGCCAGAGAACAAGGGCAAATCTGGAGATTAAAAGGCACACATATACCTTAGGCCACAGTTCCCAGATTTCCGATGATTCAAACTTTTTTAGAAAGAAACTTCCATACCACATTCTTATAATCAGTGATGGATTCTAGGAGTGCACAGTCATCATCAGGATGTACAATGGTAAAGCTCCCACTCAAGAGTCTGGTATAAGTTGTCCCTAATTGCCATGTTCCTTTGAATATAAAATTTTCATTACTATCCAGCCAGGCTAAATAATTGGATTCAGAGGAAGTACTGCGTTTTTTTTCTTTTTTTGGAATATAAGATATACAACAGAAAATGTAAAATCTTTTTTTCTAATGAAAGTTCTAGGTCCATACTGCAGAAATCATGAATGACATTTATTTTTGTCATCTGTTCGGTGAAGCAGAAGCATGATATTTTCAGATAACATGTTCTTATGAGGACCAATAAGACCATAACCATAGAAATGAGAGAGCTATGATTAATTATATGCCTCATTAAGCAAAGCTAAGTATGGTACAGTTGCTGTCAGACAATTTCCTCATTTCTTCCACTAAATGTTGATCCACAGAAACAGAAGTATCTAAGATGGTTGTGGAACTCTCTAATATATGTAAAAAAAAAAATTAGGAAAGAAAAATATCACCTGTCTAAAGAAAGACAGGTTTTGGCACTGACGGGTCTGAGAATTCAGAAATAGGAATTCAACTCCTGACTCTACCATGGCTCCTCCGACTATATGGCACATAATTTCAAAGTCTTCCACCACCTAAAGTAAAGCACCCTTTATCATCTGTGGTTCCCAGGACTACCTTTGCCTAACCCCATCTTGGCTCCACCAGGACACAGGGGTACCTGCCTGGCTGCTGCCATCATGAGGATGTCCTTGATGCCTTAGGGCATGTCCAATAGCACTGGACACCTCTAATTTCTGTGAAGTTACTGCCATGTTAAAATAAGAGTTTATATCCTACCCAACAGGTCTTCTATCTGCTCTATTGAGAAGTCTGTAGAGCAGACCATATTCTTTTGACTGAAGAATCTGAAGAACATACAATTGTTACATCACTATATATACACACTATATAGTGAATTTTATATATATATACAAAACTTAATAGAGAATTTTTATCATGGTATTTGTTACTGAAAAATGCAATTCATTCTCCTGGGAAAAAAAACAAAGCAACAAAACAAACAGAAAACCAAACCAACAGTTCAAACACATGTTTACTGAGTAAACTGGTGCTAACAGAAGTGAAAATTACTGCATTAAATAGTGGAGAAATCATAGTCCAACTGGAATAAAACTAATGTGAATTAGGGTTTTATTTTGACAATACTAAGAGGAGAGTTAATGATTCCATGCCTGTGTCCTTGTGTTTAACTGCTTCATCCTAGCTCAGAGGCACATCCAGGGGCAATAACAGACAAATTCAAAGGATCAGTAGATATTAGATACAAGAGTGACTACTGTAGCTAGTACCAGTATTAATGGCATTGCATAGTCTGTATTAAATTATTTTTCTTTTCTAGTTTTTCTTTAAAATGCACTACAGATTTCTGTCCTGGTCACCCAGACATTTGTGTAGGTGTATGAAAAGTCAAGACTTTACATAGATGCACAGAGAACTTAGTTTGGCTTTTCAGATAGCATAAATTGAGATTTTGGTTTGCAAAAAGCACTTTAATCTTTCTGCTCAAATGAGCAGTAAAGGAATTGCTAGTACATTACCCTTTAAGTTGATTATTAGATATTAATTTTTAAATCCAAAAGGGGCTTTTCTGTTGAACCTCTTCTAATGGGCGATAAATACCCCAATAGCCATTACATTATACCCTTGCTTCCCCTATGTTGGAAGTCTGTGCACTGTGTGCAGCAAATACTGTCTCTGAGCAGGCCATGCTCTCAGAACTCCTGAACATGTGTAGCCCACACCAACTTCACCTGAAAGTTTGTTTCAATATTCATCACCCTTGTTTGAAATGGTGGTTCGGTTCTTAAATGATTTTGCCTGTCTCAGGTTTTCTCTCTTGCTTTGTCTTTCTCCAGTAGTTTGAGAATCCCCATTCAGATACACTTTGAATTCCTTGGAACATTTTAGTACCCCTTCCAAGTTTTGCAAAAATTTCTTCAGACATGCATATCACAGAGTTGCAGGAATTTAAACCATCTCATCAATGCTCTAATTTTGTTCCTACTCACTTTTCTCTGGATAGGTAGATGTGAGGATGACATTGGCCCTTTTTGCTGCAATGTTTCACTTGAAGGTGTTACTGAGCTCCCTGACTGTTGTGTTGCCCCAACTGGAGCCACAGCCCACCTTTATAAGCCTATAGACAAGACTAACTGACCTACTTTGAAAATATAATATACAGCCAGTATTTTGCTTCACATTTGTATTAGGCTTCTCCAAGTGCAGTTGTCACAACTGTTCTGGTCTTCTGGTATTTAGGAAAAACTAAAAAATAAAAGTCAGCATTTCAATAATGTTTTTACCAACTTCTTCAGCATATTTGAGCAGGATAATGAAGCCTACTCACTTAGAAATATTTCTCTCAGATAGATGTGGTTTAATATTCTCTTCTGTTAATAATATAATGGAAAGTCCTGTGATTTAAAAGAAAAAATAAAACCGGAAATCCTGTTTCTATTTAAATACAGAGAGAAATATTTGTTTCATTTACTGTGGTGTTCTATATCAGGGATCCTGTGTTATGCTGCAATATTTTTAGAACACTTTTAAAACTTATTTTTTCATCCAGTTAAAATCCATTATATTATATTAGTTTGAGAAACTTCTGTTCCTGAGGTGCCAAATGTTGCTTGGATCTGGCTTCAGTGTGCCCTTCAGGAACATCATCTGGTTGTAATAGTTAGCCTATAAATAAGCTTCCTCTGTAATGATTACTTCACTTTTTTCATTGTGCTGCTGCTCCCATGTAGTGCCTTTTGTATTACAAAATGATCATGCAGGTTTTTGGGGAACACCGACAACAGCTGCACGAGTAGTCCTAAACTGAAATTTCCCAACAACACAATTTAGATTCCAAGCATGGCAAGAAATAATTCCTCCTGGTGTCTGGTTTTGTTCAGGTTGATTTGGGTTATACTGAGCCCCTGCTAATAATCTGTCACAGCTTGCTGTGTTGCTGCATTCATATTTCACATTCAAATCTTGTGGTTTTTTGAGTTATAATTCTAAATAAAAGGACATGTATTTGACACTATCTTTTTCTCTTCTCTACCTCTCCCCCATCAAAGTCTTTATTCTTTGAGAATTGATTTTTAAAACATTGTTAATTATTTAAAAGTATTCTAACATATTTTTATGAATGAGCATTTGCAATGCAATTTGTTTGTCATTTTAATTGTTTTATGTTAAGTCTGAAATGTTGATGGATGAACACTTCCTGGTAAGTCTGCTTAATCTGAATAGCTAGGGGTAAAGAAAAATCTCTCATTGAAGAAGTCCAGCCAAAACGAATTGCTTAACATCATAAAATACTGATTTAACTATTCAGATTACCCCTTTTTCCAGAGATTTGCAAGGAGGATATTCACAACTAGACCATGTAATGCAGTTTTTCTCGGGGTTCCACACACACACATGAGATACCTTAGAGTTAAAATGCACTGGTCTGAACACTTGTACACTTGCCACCATAATGGATGAGGCATCCAAAAAGCTGCAGCTGCCCAAGCTGGTGTCAGCTAGGAACATACATTGGTTTTGTAAAACGGATTATTTGAGACAAAAGAATCCTTTATGTTTTGAAGATTTATATGGCAAAAAGGAGAGATATGGTCATTACAGAAAACTGCAAGTGAAATTTTATGTGGTAAACTGCAAGCTCTGTTTGCTGCAAATTTATAGATTATTCATTACCTTTTCATTCGACTTGTGTAAAGGCTTTACAGCCCAGATAAGTCTCTTCATTCAGTAATACATAATGACTACAAGAAAAATGCCTTAAAATTATTTTCTCAGTGAATTTGCCATGGATTTGTTGCTATTCACTGCTAAAATGAGTACAAGGGTTTGTATCTTCACAAATAATTTTCCAGCAGTGACATGCAGTTGTATGTTTTGATCTTAATTGGTTGAGATAATCTGAGTTCTAATCTCTATGTTAGTAATTAAAAACAAATAAGGTAGATAAAAATGCTCTGATAGAAGCTTAATTTCACTAAGTTAATGTAGAAAATTGCATGACATCTATCTGGAAGGAAAATATGGGTAAGTATATATGTTTCTTTTCTACCTCTTGTATTTTATGTTGTCATATAGTTCTTGTTTCCCAGTCTAACACAGAAGTTCAAGTAGCATCAAGCTTCTATTGTTGCTCTTCAATTTTTAGAAGTGGGTAGGAATATTAAGACTGTGTCATTGTAGACTGAGCCTTATCATATTATATCATAGCTAATATGATAAAAAAACCCCAAAGATCAATACAGAGTCCGGGATGCAAAAATTATTATGAACTTTTGCATGCTGGGAAATGACAGCTCCAAGATTTTGGAGCTCCCTGTATTTTTGTAATTAAAATTTGTAAAGTATTTGACCATCAGTAAACTTGAATAAATTCCACTTACAGCAAACTACCAGGTTTGTCTCTCCTTTGGGCTTCTGCCAGAGCTGCCTCTCAGTTTCCAATACTGAGTTGCACTGGAGGCTCATGAGGAGTCCACTAATCAGAAAAACAAAATTTCTGGTTTGCTTCCCTGCATCCTATGGCTCAGTGCTTCCCCAGATACTCCTACTGCTTGTTCCCTTCTTCCCAGCCCATGCTCCCAAATTATCTCAGTCCCTTCATTTCTACTCCCTTGCCCTACATAGCAGGTAGGATAGGACAAAAGTCATTGGTGTGTGTAATTTGCTTCCTAGTTAACTGATTAGCTAAGAAATTATTGTCTCTGATGCAGAAATATTATTCAAAGCTGAAAACTGTTATCTGGGATGGGAGACTTTTTTTTACTTCTGTTTTTATTTTTCTATTCTCCACTTCCATATTCTTGTCTGTATTTGTCATCACTTTTTTCTTCTTCCAGGCCAAATTTTCTACTCAGTTTACTAGTAAACATATTTTAATTTTTTTATTAATCTTTGTCCAAATAATTCTCAAAAAATTCTATTTCATCTTTCTCCACCCCTCCTTTAAAACATGAATTATGGCTTCTAGGGTCTGTGTTTCACCCATGTTCTAAAGTTTCTTTGACCTTTCCCTCTCTTGTTTTCTGCACATCACTAGGGTACCCCATTTAACACAAGAATGGGAGAACTGGAGAAGGCCATCCTGCTGGGCAGCTGTGCTGTCCACCCATCTGTCTGTCTATCCCATAGCATGCAGTTCATTCTGCAGGAGCCTGGATCTGTGACCACAGTCACTGGTTTCTGCTTGTCTTGCTCATGACTAACCTTGCTGTCATTACAGGCCATGGCATCTGCTCGTGTGGCCGATGCATTTGCCAGGATGGGTGGTTTGGAAAGTTGTGCCAGCACTCAAGGAAGTGCAACATGACAGAGGAGGAGAGCAGAAGTCTGTGCGAGTCAGCGGATGGCGTGTTATGCTCCGGGAAGGGTAAGATCTGGCAGCTGAGCTACCCTGTGTCAGCGCCTGCCAGAGGAAAATAATCACATTCTGGAAGACTAATGTGCGTGGCAGGGGGTTGTTGTTTAGTAACCATTTCTTTCAAAGGGAGTCATTATTAAAAGGATGTTATATTTGGCTCCATAATGCACTTACATCCATTTTGTTAGGTACCAACCCCAGCCATACACATTCTGCAGCGTTGCTCTCCTATGCAATTTGTTAGTAGCATATAATTTCCTGTGTGTGTTTAGCTGATGGTCTATGTGGAACAGCTGTACGTTATAAACTAACTGTTAGTGCTCCTTCCACTTTGAGGGAAAAGGGCACTATGCACAGTAGTGGGGAAGATGGCAAATGTGATATATTGGACAATAGTAAGTGGAGGAGAGTGTTTAACAGCAACATGTGCTATCCTTAATTGGTCTGCTCCCCAACATAGCTGCGAAGGAAAAGTAGATGTCTACAACTCCCTCAAATGAATCCAACAAACTTTCTCATTTACTAATTTTCATTCTGGTGGTTGCATCAGCTTCAGTTCAGCTCTAAAAAATTGCCACAGGGAAGAATAAAAGTTAGAAAATCTTGATAATTATCTGAAATTATTCTCTGAGGTTCTTACCTTGCAGTCTTTCAGGCTAGGAAATTGCATTAATGGAAAGAGGGCTTTTTAGCATCCCCATAAGTGCAAATTGCCTATTTTTGTATATACGTCTGAAAGAGAATAGACAAAAAAGAGACTGGTTGGAGGCTAGAATGCACTCAGTCCAGACTACGTGCCATTTCCTATATTTGTATGTCCCTTGCATAGACAGGAAAGAAACCTGCCAACTGGAAAAAACAGTTAGGAGCCTTCTACATCAGGCAGATTTCCAGTTTTCCCTTTGGTAACTTTTATTTCAGTGCAAAGGAAATTTAAATGGGGTTTCCAGCCCAGCCTTCATCCATCTGTATTATCACTTATCAGAATTCTCCCCCATTGCATCATTTCATTTTATTTTGGTTTTTTTCCCCTGAGTTGATGCAATGTCATAAAAAATGAAGAAGTTGCACTGTTCCTCTGTTTTTTCCAGATGGGACTATCTTTAAATTTGTATATGTGTAAGAGGATGGTGAGTTACTGGAGAAATGGAAATTACTCTGTTTTACTGCAGAAGTTAACTTTTTTTCCCTTAATATGTGCCTCACTATGATATTTTGTATAAACTGTGAAGGTGAGGGAATACGCTTAGTGTCAATAAAATGCACTATGTAAGATTCTGTATAAATATAAACATGAAAAATTATGTTGATTTTTAAAATATTCATACTATCTGCTGCCTTTTTTTAAGGATGGTTGAGAGCTATTTATTCCATCCTGTGGGCCTTACAGTGAGAACAATTAGCTCTGAGCATGTATATCAAGGGTACAATTTATTTTAAGGCTTTGGGAGAAGATAATGCATCAGGAATTTGCAGAGATATCAAGGATTTTTTCCCTATGTTGGCTGTGCTACCAGGGCATGGTTTGGGATCTGGTCACTGTTGCAATCTGAGGCAGCCTGAAAGTTGCTCTAGATTGTAATCAGCAGCAGGCAGGTTGTGTTGTTGACATGATTGCATGAACAGAGGTTCCAAAGGCACAGATTTTCTAGGTGGTAGCTCTCTTTTGAACAGCCTTTACTTCCCATTGGAATTACAAACCTGACAGGCTCTTCTCAGTGGTACCAAGCAGTAAAACAAGAGGAAACCGGCAGAAAACAATGCACAGGAAGTTCCACCTGAGTATGAGGAAGCACTTCATACTATGTGGGTGACTGAGCACTGGAACAGATTGCCCAGGGAGGCTGAGGAGTCTCCTCACTGGAGATATTCAGGAACTGTGTGGCAGCAATCCTACTCTAGGATGACCCTGCTTCAGCAGGGAGATTGGATCAGATGACCCCATTGTTGTCCTTTCAAACCTGACCCATTCAGTGATTCTGGGACCCTAAATCCATATTCAGCATATTCAGTGTTGAGATTTTTTCTTTTTTTTTTTTTTGTTACATTTCTTTGGCCCCTGAGCACATGTGAGCTTCCAATGTCATGGAAGGTTACCCTGAGGACAGTCAATACAAAAAAGCTGTGTCAAATTAGATGTGATAGGAGCTTTATTGTAGGAACAGCTATTCACATGTAAGTGCTAGTCCCAGCAGAGAAATTACCTCTGTAAGGCAACTTCCGTAGTGCTTGGCCAGTAAGTACCCAAGAAGGCTACTATTTCCTGCCTCTTTGCCTGTTCTCTGAGCAGGATGGGGATCACAGGTAAAGATAGTCTAATTACATATAACTTTTGCTGTTATGCTCTTTTCTTTTTGTTTTCTTTTTTTTTTTTTGGTTTTTTTTTGGTGTTTTTTTTTTTTTGGTTTGCTTTGGTTTGTTTTTTTTTTGAAAATCTATTCTAGATGTTAAGATATGTATCTGGAAATCATGTATTACTGGATACTCATACTTTAAAACAGTGTTCATAGCTAGTGAAGCACCACCCAGAAACCAAAATGGTCAATTTTTCTTTCTGATTCATTACAGTGAGAAGAAAAGAATGATTTACTGGTCAAATAAAAGGGAATTTTGAAGCTGTGCCCTAATGGTGGTTATTCCATTTTTGTTGGAAGCCTAGCCAGGATATGCAAGTGCTATAACGGACTGAGGCGAGCTTGAGTTTCTGTATGTAGGTTTCAATAGACTGTGAGGAGTCCTGGTTTTCAGCAGATAATTGCTGAACACTATCAGAAAATTGCACTTGGCTAATATAAGCAAAGTTGGGCACTCACATTGCTAGGCTGCTCTCAGAATCTTGGCTTGCTGACTGTGCCACCTGTAGCAAAAGCTCTTCCCAAGGAAAACAGCAACACCCACCACGCTGCTGCTTCCCTGGCAGTAAAGATAGGGCTGTACATGGCGACTGTAACAGTGCAGGATGTGGGCAAGGTAATGAGCCAAATCCCATCTGAAAGGATCTGGCTGGGATCCCAGGAAACACCCTGCAACTCATTAGACTCAATTAAACTGAGGAGCCTCCCAGAGCAGCATGCCCTCTTCAGGGAAAAGACTTGATACATTCATTTCCCTAACAGATTTTGTATCATGGAGCCTTATCTCCCTTGGTTGACTTGGTGTTAAATTTGCTGTATCTTCTGCAAAACAGTTTTAAACATCGTGGGCATCCCTCAGTAGCAGCATCAGTGCTTGGTTATGCAGAATCACTTTGGGCTTCTTACAGTGTAATATTCTTAATAACTGCTTTAATTTCACTAAAATGCTCCTACTATTCCTCATTATTTTCAGATGTCAGTACCTTGCAGTTTGTATAAACAGAGATATTTGGTTTAAATTACCCCCAAGTATGTCATAGTGTATCTGTTATAGAGCAATCTTCTGATATGTATGCTATCCTCCATTGCCTCCTTTTACAGTGGAATTTTTGATCCTTGTAGGGAGTGTCTGTATTTTCTATGCCAATGGCACAGTAAGCAATACTCAGAACTCACAGCAAAAGGAGATGCTTAATCAAATATTTCCATCCTCAAATGTTCTAATCTCTAGCTGTTCCTGCATATATTTACATGTTCCATATGTTACAAGTTAAAGCATTTCCCTAAAATTAGGCACTGAGTTAATTTTCGTGAATTTAAAATAAGCATTAAATTACATATTTAATTAAAAATTAGATACTCTGCTGAGGCTGTTCTGAAGTTTTGAAGAATTAAGTTTCAGTATTTATCAGAAAAACGATGGAAAACTGGTTGATATCAACAGATTCAAATTTTTTAAAAAATGTATTAGGAATATTACTATGGATTTTATTCAGAGGTCACTGAAAGAACTGGAAAGATGGTGTCATGGTTTGACACTGGCCAAACACCAGGCACTCACAACAGCCGCTCACTCGCTCTCCCCTGCCACAGCTGGGCAGAGCAGAGGAAAAAATATTAAATTTAATGAAGGGGTCATGAGTCAAGATAAGGACTGGGGGAGAAACACTCCAAGGGCAAAACAGGCTCAACTTAGAGTTACAAAATGAATTTATTACTAACAGAGTCAGAGGAGGGTAATGACAAGTAAAATAAACCCTTAAAACACCATTCTTCCCCCCAGCCCCTCCCTCCTTCCCACCGACAGAGCAAGGGACAGGGCATGGAGGTTTGGTCAGTTCATCATCAAGATCTTCTGCTGCTGCTCAGGGAGAGGAGTCCTTCCCCTGCTGGGCCATGGGGTCCCTGCCATGGGAAACAGTTCTCTGTGAACTTCTCCAACGTGGGTCCATCTCACAAGCAGCAGTACATACTCACCTGCTGCAACATGAGTCTCTCCCATGGGCAGACAGCCCTCCCAAAACTGCTGCGGCGTGTGTCCCTTGTCCATGGGCTGCAGTCCTCCAAGGAAAGGCTGCTCCAGCCTGGAATCAGGGTCCTCTCTCTCCACCAGATCTCCCACTGGATCACAGCCTCTCTCAGGCATCCACCTGCTCCAGCATGGGCACCTCCCCATGGGCTGTGGGTGGATCTCTGCATCCTCACGGACCCCATGGGCTGCAGGGCACAGCTGCTCCACCATGGTCATCACCACAGCCTGCAGAGGAATCTCTGCTCCAGCACCTGGAGCACCTCCTCCTCCTCCTTCTCCACTCACCTTGGTGTCTCCATGTTGTTTCCCTCGCATCTTCTCACCTCTTCCTCTTCTCTGGCTAGGAAAAAACTGTGCCCCACTTTGTTTTGATTTTCTTCTTAACTATGCTATCACAGAGGCAAAACCAACATCTCTAATTGGTCCAGCCTTGGCCAGCAGCATGTCCATCTTCAGAGCCATCTGGGATTGGCCCTGCTGGACATGGTGGAAGCTTCTAGCAGCTTCTCACAGAAGCCACCTCTGTGCCCCTGCCTGCTACCAAAAACCAGGCCGAGCAAAACCAACACAGATGAAAAAGTATCATTTTATAGACTTTGGCTCAGGCCCTGTTAAAGTAACACATGAATTCTGTTTAAGTTATATTCTGACATAACCCAGCTCCCTTCCATATTTTTCTTTAATAGTGCATTAAACACATTGGTGACTTTGTAATGGGATCATTCTGGAAATATTGCAAGATGCTAGGATTTTCAAGTGCATTTAACTCGTTTATAAGCATCTACTGTAAAAGGTCAACAGCTTCTTTGGTGACTTTTTTTTAACTCCACTTCTCATAGTTGAAAAGTTTCTGTGTATTCTTTGCTATAATTTATTTGTTGGGTTTTTGGTTTTTTAAAAAATTTTTATCCATTGATATTTGCTGTAACCCCTTCTTAGGGCTAGGTTCACAAAAGGTTTTTTGTTCAGCAGTTACTAAGGCCCCACCTTAATGTTTTCATGTCTGAAATCTGTGTAGGGTCAGTCTGCTGAAGATGGGATCTGTAAAACCCAAGTCTCTTCAGCCAAGTGTTAGAATAATTCAGGAGGAATTATCCTCTCCTTGCAACATTTCTAGTTGCAGAAAAGTCTCCCACACACTTCCCAGCAGGCCTCCTGACACAGGATTTTCTGGGGGCACCTGTCACATTCCAGGATTTAGAGCCATGAACCTTCTCCTGAAGGTAAGGATGTCTCAGAGTCTTCTCTTAAAGAGAGGTTTCTGGTGCTCCATGGGTTATGGCATCACCTGAATTTGACCACAGAGTCCCTCCTTTGCCTGTGAGGGTGTGGCCTGACATCCTTGAGGAGGAGAGCAGCTTGTCCCAACAGGGCGCATTAGGACACGCTGCAGGAATGAGCCAATTGCTGAAAAGGCATTATGTGCACAACTCTTTCTGACCTAAAGCAAATACTTAGTAACTCCGTGGGAGGTGGAGAAGTTTTATTTGTGGTGATGAGGATTTTGGGGGTCTATAGATATTATATATGCTGGTCTTTTGTGGACTCACCCTTAAAAGCTTTAGAGGAGGACTATTTTCTTCCTGGGTGTGATTTTGTTGCCTTCAGTAATAATGGGTCAGGGACAATTTGAGCTTTTCTAGTAAAAAAAAAAAAGAAGTAACTGGGAAGAGAAACCCTGATTGTAGGTCTCTGAAACCAAAAGAAAGCTTCAAAATGAGTCCTGATTGAGTGAAATAGCAGGATTGAAGCATTAGTAGTAACATCCCACCATACTCTAACTCATGCCAAAAGAATCCTTTCATTCAAAAGGCTTTTAGCTTGATTATTTTCTTTTATGCAACAGCCTCCTAGGCAGCAATTTTGTGCATATGCACATGTACGTATGTGTGCACATGTGTGACTTGGGTTGTTGTTTTCTAGTCTGAATGTGCCAGTACTCTCTAACTGTGAGTAATAATTTCTGTGATTTCAGGTTCCTGCCACTGTGGAAAGTGCATCTGTTCACCCCAGGAATGGTACATTTCGGGTGATTTCTGTGAATGCGATGACAGAGACTGTGACAGACATGATGGTCTCATTTGCACAGGTGCAGTACAGGCTGACACTTAATTGCTTCAGGAAACAAACTGAGTTGATGGGAATTATGTTAGACAAAGCCCAGCTTCTCCTTTCCCCACTGATGGAGGAAATGCATTTGCTAGTTATTCAAACCTGCTAAAATTGTTTCTTCATGCAGAGTGATAATCAACTTAAGGTTTCAAAACCACAGTTAAAAGACTGAGTATGAATTTAAATAAGTAAGCCAACTATGGAATCCATCAATAATTCTCACTGTAATAGACTACAAGTTCCTGGTTTTGGGAAAGGACACAGTGTCAGCATTATGATCATGAGGTTTTCTGAGCCTTTTTTTTTTACTGGATATTCCATGTGTGTAATGCATTTAAGTCACAAAATTCACTTGTCTGGTGATCCCTGGTGGGTTAGGGGCATAGTTGTGTGGGTTAACAGAGCTTCCTGGCATTCAGACAAATGTCAGTGGGAGGCTGAAATACCTGATAGCTTTTCTTATGCTGTGATTGTAAATGATTCAAGCAGCTTCACCTTAACATTGTCTGAATATGCAGGTGGCAGATGTTGATAGAAACGGGAGGGCTGCCAACAAACCCTCATGACAAACATAGTGACAAGAAGCAGCTAAATTAACTCACTGGCTGCTTCCTGTTACAAATCTTAATCTTTGAAAATCTTTGCTGAGCAATTATTAGATGTGGAAGAAATCTGCAAGCCAGTTAGAGTGAGAATGGGAAGGCTGACACTAGTAAATTGTGTCTCCCAGCTAGCCCTGCTAGCAAGGGTCATTTACTGGAGGCAAGTAGCCACTATAGCAGCAACAGGAGCCTCATCTGCAGCTTCAATGACTAATCATGGATATTCATAAAGTCAGAGGGAAGAGGAGCTTACATAGAAATAAAGGCTATAGAGGTCTCAAGCTGAGCATCCAAGAGTCATAAAAAATATTTAAATAAAATGAATATGTGGATCTCAGTACTAAAGGTTTCCCTGCTGCAAAATAGGGCCCACACATTTTTCACTTAATAGATAGTTTGAGGTAAGATTTATTCGTATAGCACTTCTGAGAATTTAAAGTTTTTCGTGTTCAAAGAGATAGTTTTATTGCTATTCTGTTGATAGCTTTTAATGAATTTTTCTTTTTGAATAATAGTTAAAAGTAATCTTGTTTTTCTTTGTACCTGGAGGCACAGTGTGAACACTAAGCCTCACCAGCTGGGTACATACACTGCTGTACACAATTACACTATACCATGCACTGTTACAATATTTGCAATACTGCTGATGGAATTATACAGAATATGCTATTAATGCCTTGTAAGTATAGCGGTGGGGTGGCTTCTTAATGCAATGCTACAGTAATTGCTTCCTTCCAAAGGAAAAAGGGGTAGGGGAGCAATAAAGGAACAATGCAGATACTTTAGCATGGCTTTTTACATCCCATAAAGCACTTTTTAATGTAGTACATTTCAATTATGATAATTGCCCTTTATTCATTCTATTCTAGGTAACGGTGTTTGTAGCTGTGGAAACTGTGAGTGCTGGGAAGGATGGAATGGAAATGCTTGTGAAATCTGGCTGGGTAGAGAATATCCTTAATGAAGGACCTCAAAGACTGAGGAGGTTTTTTTCATTTGTTTTTCTTTAGGCTGCTAGAACATTTAATTTCAGAAGTGCTCAGTGTGTGCATGTGGGTGTTCATGAATGCACACATAGATGGTTGTAAATACCTTAGAACACATTTGAGGACCTGCTTCTTAAGGAAATACATCAGAAAACTAAAAAAGGAAGCAGAACAGCCCAAGCTCTAGAGGGTAAAGTCATAAAATACTGGCCCTATGAAACTTCTCCAGAGTTTTTTTTGTAAATTCAGTGGAACCAATATTATACCTATAATGACGATTTCTTTGAGCAACCTTAGAAAAAGGTATAAGAAAACCTTTTTTTGAAACATTATTTACTTGGTTGTCACCTCTTCTTATCAGTATGCAACAATACACCTGTAGAAGAGTAGCACTAGTTGAATATTTGTCAAATAATTAGTTTGATTTATTTTATGGGTCTTGAAAAATACATTATTTGTTCCTTTCTTTCTTTCTAACAATTCTGATTGTGCACCAGCTCATAAATTGAGAGAAACTGTAAAGAAGCCTATAAAAATATCATTGATTTTTTATTTGGTCAAATAATTGTGTAACTGAGGTCCAATTACATGACACCCATATACTGAAAATCCAAAATATTTGAATTGAACCTTTTCCACAAGAGAACCTGTAGCTTCTGTGGTTGATGTGTCAGTAAGTTGGTTATCTATTCTACATACTACAATACTTTCAAATACATAACCTATAGAAACATAATGAATGAAACTAATAAAGATATAAATGTGTGATTGCCTATTCTGCATATGTATTCTGCAACTCATATGTACTTCTGTTGTACTGTTCTATGTATCTACAGTTACCTCCTAGATATAAAGCAAATGAAAATCTTTTATATTGATAACTTTTAGGATAAAAATTCTATCTACTCTTAGAAATCACTGTTCGGGACAAATTGCCCTGTCACACATGGAATTCTTTGAATTTAATTGCTTTTATAGAAGTGGGGAACCTGAAGGTCAACTGACTTGAAAAATCATCTATGCTATGCAGTAGCTTGGTCTCAGCCAAAGATGTTTGGACAATATCAACAAAGTAATTAAAGTTTTAATACAGAAAATACAAACAAAGCAGTGGTATGAACAAAAATTTTATTTTTATTTTCCAATGGTGAAATGCTGCTCAGTGTGAAATTCACATTGAGTTATGAACGATGCACAACTATTGGGACTTCCCTAAATTATTTACATATGAGTCTCTTATTTTTTTGTACATGAAGATTTGGCAGCCCTTGAATTCTTTAGAGCAAAAAAAAGAAATATACATTTTAGTTTTAAAAGTGTTTACATTTTGTGAAACCATGATTGAGCAAGAAATTGATTAAATGGCTCAAAAATACTTATTTTAGATACCAAACTTTAATATTGTGGTTTAGGTGCCAAGGTCCTGATTTTTGAAGAGGTACATGACTCAGAAATAATGGAGCTATGTATTAAGAAAAAAAAAGTGTTTCCATTATTAGTCTGGAAATTAGTTTTCTTTTAGAAAGGACAGTTTTGAAATAGGAAAATACAATGGTACAGAATATGTGATAGAATGCAAAATTTAAAATTTATTTAACCGCTTTACTATTCTCCTGTCCCATATAGCTTGCTTTTTAAGTACCACGTATTTTCCCCCTTAACCTTGATTCGTTCTTTCTAAAAATGACACTTGTGAAGCCCATGTTCTCAGGGAGTATAATTACCAAACATCCAACTTATATATAAGCTATGCAGATAAATAACTAGACATACATCCCAAAGCTGCTAGCTACTCTCTTATCAGATAACCAAAATATCAGGCAGAGTTCTATACTGTATTCATAAAGTATAAAAATCTTCAAATTAAAATCCATCTTGAAATTTTAATTTACATTTTATACTTAAAACCCTTAAACTCCATGGAGCTCAACAGGAATATCTTCTTAAGTTTTAGCATATATGCATTTTGCCAGCCCTAGTGTCTGGAGAGCACTGACTGTTGCTTTTACTTATATTTATGAATAACGAATACCACTGACCTGAATCATATAATCACTGGGTCTTTCGCATATACATTCATCTGCTGAATCAGAGTGTAAACAATGAAGGATACAAAGTTCTCCTTGCTTTCCTTCCATTTGTATTTAGTCCTGTATTTCGAAAATACTAGATAGTCAAAACTCTTATCTGGTGTCAGTAGATGCTTTTGGCTTGTTTCATGGCATCATAACAGATTAAATATACCGTAGATCAGCTGTGGTATTTCAGGTACTCATTCATATATAAAAGAACAATTCTTTAGGTGGTTGCAGTGTTGTATTTGATGCATTTTACTTTGTAATTCACTTTAATTTTAAATTTATATATTTTAAGAGTGTAAAGTAATTTTTATTTCTACTTAGGGTTTTGTTTTTTTTTTAAAACCAATGAACTCCAGCCTTTTGACTACTGGATGAATTATGTAGCCATAGCATTTCAGAAAGTGTTATCCAAGTTGTTTGGTAACTTACATATGGGAAAAAAAATCAGAATACCTAAGACAACTACTCTCAGTGGTTTATTAAAATGCAATTATCAAACAAAATGGTGCTCTTACTATAAACCTTAGAGTGATAACTAAGACTACTAAAAATGTAATGTACACATTAATTCTTTTCCAATTTTTATTATGTTTCCTACAATGTTGCTTGAACATTTCCCTTGCTCTTCATGCTGAGGTAACTGGTGACCTGACACCCACCATATCTGTTTTGTGGCTCATTTCCTCTCTAGAAAAAATGAAATCAGAAGCAATAAGATTATTATTCCACATATGTGAATATAATAGCTATATTAATAAATTGTTATCTTACACCTCATTCCCTATGATGGGAATTCCAGATACGTAAACTGTAAGTGCAGGAAGAGGCATAAGGAAGTGAAACACTGCTTGATTCTTCATAACTAGTGACTGTAAAAACCTGCTTCCAGGCCCGTGGCAAAAGGCAAAACCAAATTGGATGAACAGGGATTTTGTACTGATTAGATTAGACTGATAAACCTCGTAAACAAAAAGATTCTATAGCCTTGTTTTCTTATGAGAGAAAGAACAAAATCCAGAAGTGTGCCAATGCTTCTGTAATATACTTGCAGTATTATGCCTATTGTGTATAATATATTTGTCATATCACATATAAAAAAACTGTGGATAGATTTGCTTCTATAAATTATTAACCTGCTTGTGATCCTGCTTTTTAACCCTGGCTCTACTCTTTCTTAGAAACACACAGATGCATTTAATCATGTACTTGCTCTCACTTTTCTGATGCATTGCCCTTGCTTCTTTGCAGAATGACATTTAACTTTGTAGCTAAATGATACAGCTAAATGATACTGGGATGAAGAAAGCTAAGTTGAATATTTCTGTGACTAGGTAATAGAACAAAAATTTTATTACATCTTTAAAAAAAAGTCATAGCATTTGCATTAGTCATCACACAAAAAAACCCCAAACCCCTGTTATTAAACATTTTAGAATGCATTGCACGAAATATGAATTTATCTAAAGGGCCATTTAAAAGTAAGAGAACCTTCTTATTTAGTCTAATTTTGCTTCCATCTCCATTTGAATGTAGCTGAATAATGTCTTCTTTATACCAATAAACAGATGGATCATCATGGTACACTTTTACTGCATGAACCAAACTGCCTGCTTTCGTACCTCATTGCTTAAACTTGTTTTAAACCAAGACAAAAAGTTTCCCTGTATATATATATGTATGTGTGTATATATATATATATGTAAAGCCAGGGTTTTTAGTATTGTTTCAGGCATATACCATATTCAAAGTGAATTGCTTTACTTTATATCTGGTGGAGGGGAGGGGCGGGGAGGAAAGAACCAATTATTAAGAACCAATGTTTATGAAAATGATAGTATATTAAAAAATCAATTGAGAATGGCTAAAACCCCTAGCAAATTAAGCAAAAGCTCTGATATGTGAACTACAAAGCACTTACAAGGGGCTAGAGCCCCTTCTATAGGCTCTATCATGTGGGCAATCTCAAGGATTCTTGTGTATTTATAAAATTTTTGAAGTACAGCAAAATGGTGCTTTGTTGAAGTATCTCCTCAAAACTGGATCTCTAAAACTGTGCAGGTGTGACTGATTTTGCCAAAGAGAACTGTAGCTGAAATACCGATTAAAAAAGAGAAAAGGAGAGAATGACTTTGTGCAGTGTTAACATATAAAATGGTAAGATGAGGTTAGATTGCAGTGTGAACAGTCTCTCAGAGATTAGAGAAAACCCAGAAGAACAAAATACAAAGCAAGCATGCAAAAGACCTGGAAGGCTGCAGATTCACGGACAGCTGCACATGTAAGTACAAAAACCCCAGTCTGTAAATACAAATTGATTCCATCAGGTTTACTATACAGTACTTTAGTAGTAACAGACAGTTGAAAACAGCTTTCACTTAACAGCAAAATTAATTTTAGAGGGAAGAAAATGGTGGTCTCATCCTGGAGAACAGCAAGAGAGGTATTATATTAAGGAGCTGAAATTTTCTTTGGCATGGTAAAGGGGGAGAACTGAGTCTGCCAACCTATTTACATGAAGTTTCACTATCCTGTGGCCAGTGCAATGAAGTTTTGCACAGTCTACTTCTTACATAAACTTTTTTGTTGTTTTCTAGTATGCCTTCATATAAATGTTTTATTCATCATGTTGAATCTGTGTATACAACAAATAAGAATAAACACAAACTGTACAATGCAGACAAACTCTTTGCATATATGTATGTAAATTTTTAACACTGACCAACAGTTCTTTGACAGACACAACCTACAACATGCAGTTAGTTCATCCTTGCCATACTCTTCCCATGCAACAGATGAGACAAGACAAAATTAAAGGGAGGAAACAAAGCACAAAGATACCCTTGTTATGTTTAAACAGATTGTAAAAAAAAAACAAACAGGACATTGATTAATTGGATTAAACACTCATATGAATTTAGCCCACAGAAACAAGCCCAGAAAACAATATTAAAAAAAAAAAAGCTGTATTTCCAGTATGTACTAACTGCTTGAAGAAATTAAATCTGGCCTTAATTATAGCCTCCCAAACTGGTTCACAGATCATAGTTACTCAGGATCAAAAGGTTAGTATTGAAAACAATGCTTATATAGGATCAGGCAATGAACCAGATCCTCCTTGCATGGCTCAGCCAGGTCTCCAGCCCTGTTTCTCCTCAGGCTCTTACACTGGGTGAGTAAAAAGACAGCTGAATGGGACATGAACTCATGTATTCCCTTCTCATGAATCGGATGAGAGAGAATGTAGCCTTCAGCTGCTTTATCTTGCTTGAAATATTGTGAAGCTCTCCTCTTATAATTGTAGGAAAGCCTGGGGCCACCGTGGGCTCCAGCCGACAGTACAGCATCACGGCTGCTGCCTCTCAGGGGTCCTGCAGTGCAGAGAAAGCCCCCAGCTCACCATGTGAGTTGCTTTGGTTTGGTTTTGTTTTCTCAGGGATGGTGCACAAATCCCAGCAGACCAGATGGGATGAGAAGGGCACACCTAAGTTTTTAATAAAGTGTTGTTTTCCCCACGCACACAGATTTAGTGCTAGCAGGCAAGGGCACAGTCTTAAGTCAAAGTTTCTTTGCGTTTTTATCACAGTTTTAGATTAGGTTTATTTTTTTCTTCTCTACATGGATAGAGGGCTTCATGCTTAAGTCATTCTCTCCCTAGAAAGACCCAACATCACATATTATTTTGCTGTTCTCATATCACATATACAAAAAGTCTGACCTACAGAAAAAAAGAAAAAGTTTATCTAGAATTTAGCAGCTTTACAGTAACCTCCTTGAAGAGTGCACTAAATGTTGCTTATAAAAACAGAAGACATTTGAAAACTAGTATGAAGAGTTCATTCAGACTGAATCAGTTGTTCAGAACAGGGAGTTTGAAATAATCAGCAGTCTCTCTTAGGGACTTCAGCACAAAGATGTGATAAAACAAATTGCCAGAAATACAGTGCTAAAAAAGGAACGGATGGTTTCCTCTTTTTGTCTTTAAAATCAAGGTAACAGCAAGAGGCCAAGAGTGTTGCCACACAGTTTTCCAGACTGAAATACAGTTTGATCTTTGCTGCCATTCCTAACTCTTCTAAAGCATACAGAGAGTGCCCATATTTTTAATCTTTTGAAAGCCTGTGACTAAGCGTGCAAACACTACAGTGGCATCTCTGTGGCATTCTCTAAATCTTCCCCCTGCTCTCCTCCATTCCCCACAACATTGGCTTAATTGCACAAGTGACAAACTCAAAGGGTTGATGTTTCTGGTAATATGATCCAAGGCTTCAATTTTATGATGTTTTTGATTTCTTCGAGGTTCATGTAGGAGAAAGTACAGTATATAGAGATCAAGGCAAGGCACCTTCAATCTAGCAATTTGGTGGGCATGGTATCCTAGGAAGCTGGGTGGAGGTACATACTGGGATATCAGTGAAATACATAGGACTGGACTTTGCATGCTTAGCTAAAAATAAAAATAAAGTTTTGTAATATGTCCAGTTTTAAAACTTCTTTTTTAAAACACCGGAAATATTAAACTATAATTTGTAACTACCCTTTGCATTGGTGCTGCAAAAAAGAACACAACAACATCCTTGCCCATGCTTTGCTAAGTAGGTGTGGGATTCAGCCAAAAAGAACAATGGCATTAAGTTCAGTTCCTTAAAAACAGGAAAGGATTATATTTGAAATGGATTTAGGTAGCGCAATTCTGATTAGTCTTACTTTTTTTTTTTCTTTTTTTCCCTTTTTTTTTTTTATTGGTGGTGGTTGTTTTTCAAACAATGAAGATTTAGTAGATGAAAAATGAGCCTTAATTCAGGCCTACAAGGCCTACAAAATTCTTTGGACCCACTTTTCCAAAAATGAGTGGGTCTTGCTCGCTGGGCAAGGCAAATGTTACCATTACCAGTAAGCCTGTGATATGTATAAAACACACACACAAAAAGAAACTATAGGGGGATGCCAAACACACTTTTCAGAAAACTCCCCGCTGGTTGTGTTTGACACTCTTCCTTCCACTTTAATGCCAACCTCCGAAGCACAGTATCTGTTACTAAAGAGTATTCACATTTAATCAATATTTTAAGCCAGAGACAACGATCCTATTCTTTATAGATATAATTTGTAATAATAGATTTTTGAAGGCTTCCTGATTCCCTGATTGCTTTCAAAACTAAGCCACCGACAACACTTAAGTTATAGAGGAACACAATCCCTGCAAAAGGTCACAAACAGTGGAGCGAGCAGCCTTATAAAAAAGGGAAGAAGAGAAATCCATAATAGCACAGGTTTACAGCATCTAACTAGAAATTACTTGATTATTTGTGTGCTACAAAATAGAACTTAAACACATGGATTTTGCTGAAACTGGACTCAAAAAGGGATTATGGGCAATTGTCAGCAGGCAAGGTATCAAGTGTACTTGTGAAGTATGTCATTCACATGAAGTGTCACAGTCACAGAAAAGATATTAAAAAGGCATTCCAATATCTGGTAGGGCATTCCATGGTCTGAGTTTAGCTGGTTCATCCAGGTGTCTTCTTGCTGTGGGTGGAGCTACATGTTGAGATTTATCCACTTGCAACAACTCAGTTCAGAAACAGCAACGGGCAAGTTGGTGACTTGCCACCAGCTGATCCACAGACACGGCCGAGGGGAAGTCCAGCAAGGATAAATCACTCAACTGTACTCGGGACTCAGAAAAGTCACAACACCTGTGAGGATCTGGCTATGTCGTCTTGCTCTTGTTAACTGGTTTGCCGCCATTCATTATTGCAGATGCACTTGTGCTTTTACTTGGAGTTACCCCAGCCTTTGGCACTGTTTCTCCAATATCATGCAAAGATGGTTCTCGATACATGGCAACTGAGGGGAAAGAAGAGAAAAGGGAAGGCATTTTTAACAATGTATTGCATATAAGACTTCATCTCAAATACAATTAATTTTCTATGTTCCTCTTGGATACCAGGGAAACTATTTCTTTTGATAGACACTGGTTTTGCACCACTGATAGAATTGCTGGACCCTCCCAAATTCTCACATTTCCTCTGCATCTGACTCAAAAATGCAGTAGGAAACTGCATTCATGTTTGTTTAGTGGATACTATAGGTTCTTGGAAACTAAAAACTAGTGTTCTCCCTTTGCATAAGGCACACCAAAATGTACATGTATGTACATGTTTGTATATACATATACAACCCTTATATAAACATTAAATAAACATGCAAGCTTTTAGAAGTAAAATGTGATGACAGACTAATTAAAAAATAGGATCATACAATACAGTCATCTAGACTTAAGTGTTCTTTTTTAGTCATACATTGCAAGACTAGGTTAGGGTCCAGTTCTGTGAAGTTATGTGTACATCAGTCTCCCAAATGTGAGGAATTTCACCATGGTCTCTTCTTCAGGTGTGTCCTGAAGAAATGTCAAGGAGGTATGGAGAGTACAAAAGAGGTCTGAGTTTTTTCCTTCCTCCTTTCCAAAAACATGTGCAGTAGCCACTGATCTCCACTGAATGTAGGAGTGCAGAAGACTCCAGATTAAACTATTAACAAAATTCTTAGAGAAATTAGAAGTTTGTCCCTGGGCTTCAGTCCCTATCTAACCACTTCAAATCTTTTGAGGGAAATACATGTATTCAATTACACAGTTCCAGCATTAAGCTGCCTTAATGATTAATGCTGTTGGATAAGTCAATTCCATTTTCCATGTCACTGAATCTGGCAATATCTCCACTTACACCTAACTTCAGTAGCATTTATTTATATCAGAGCAATGTTAAAAGAGGTGTCACAGCAGTCAAAGGAATTAATCATCACGCTGATTTCCGGACTGGGTGTGTGCTGCGGTAGAGAGCACAATTCCTTCATTCCTTGGATACTTAGAGTAGGAGGCTAGAGCATCAAAGTGCTGACCTTGATCTTCAATGGTGTGAAGTTTCATAATAAATATAAAGGGCCCCATAGCATCATTAACTAATCAAATACTTGTTCTAACATTTCCAGTGACATAATCTAAATCCTTTTATAGCTTCTGAAAGACTGAAATTAAACGTCTTCTCTAGAGCACATGAGGCTGGTTGTGATCTATAACTTCAGAGTGGTGCATAAATGTGTTTAGGGCGCTTTGCTGATTAATTAAGAGAACTTGGTGAAATAACACTGTGACCTACAAAATTATTAAGTTGAACAACATGAAATTGGACTATAAAATAAGGGATTATATAGCAGAGCTGTCATATTTGATGATTCTCATAGGCAATGTAAATCAAGTTATTTCTAAGCATTGTCTAAGTTATTTTGATAGAGACTGATCATCCAAACATTATTAAAAGAAAACAACTTATTTCCTAATCCATATGAATTTGCATTGCTTTTAAAAATGCACTGACTTTCCCTCCCTATAATTCTTATAATTTAATATAGTGGGATCGAGATATGAAGTGTTAATATTGTTGAGAGCTTATGAAACAATTGTAAGCTTTCAATAGACAAGGAAAGCACAAAGGCATCAACCTGAGTTCAAATAAACATAAGATTTTTCTGATTCTATTTTATGGTGAAACTAAAATACTTAGCAAACTGATCCTTCAATCAAAAATTTTAAGTTACAGTAGCAAAAGAAATTGGACTGCTAACCACAGGACTACTCAGGTATGTGTTTTCAGATGTTAAGTAATGTGATAATTGTCAGAATCACTGAGGCTATGTGTAGCAATTAGAACAATGAAATTTGGAGTGCCATCAGGACAAGAAGCAAAAGGCAGCACAGGCTTATAAAAGCCTGCAGAATACATGGGATAATGCAAAAGTTCGAAGATATAAATGAATTTTTCAGATAATGTGACATCATTTTGGTAAGGTTACTGTGATTATTTGCTCCTATCGTAGTTTAAAGGCCAATTTACAGTAGTTATGTACATTACATTAATTGGCAACATAATACATAATTATTTATTTTATAGAGAGACCATTTGTATTAGAAAGCTTCTACTTTGAAATACTGACATTTCATCCATTCCCTTTATAACTCCCAATCATCCTACAATATCTGTTATTTCATTCTGCCTAATGAAAGGACTATTTTCTTACTGCAAGACTCACAACATCTTTTGTCCCTAGCAACAGAATATTTTAAAAGCAGCACAATGCTCTTCCACAAAAGATTCCTTTGTTTTTGTAGAATGACTTCTTAGTCCCTAGAAAAATGTTTTTACATATTCCCTTTGTAGCATCACTACACTGAAGCACAAAACTGCTCCATGAAACTTTGGGAATGGCATTGGGAATGGCCCCGGTGTGAGGCATGAACATTCAGAAAGGGCATTTTGGAAATTATTCCCTCTTCTTGTGAGATCTGTAAGACAGCCTGCCAGAGCTGGACTGAGCCTCACCTTCCAATGGCTTGGGTAGAAAATGAGCTGCTGGTTTTGTTTTCTTCACTCTGTTTCCTTTCATGACCTGCCCTTCTTTGTTCAGCCCCAAGAACCAGGCCCTCCCAGACTCCTGTTGTCTGTAGAGCATGGATGAGTAGATTACATAATAATTTTCAAAAACAGACTCCTTGAATTTGCACTCTGGTGTAAAAAGTTCCTGTGGGAAGAAAAATAAATGTTAAATGGTATCTCTAAAGTGCAGGTTTTGTTTTGTTAACTTACAAATACCTTGCGATAAGTTTTACATATGACTTATGATGAGGTTCTGCTTTAACACCAGGAGTTGTGTCTTTGTAAGACCTCTAGTGCACTTATTTCACTTCCCAGGCATGCCTCAGTTTACCCATCTGTGCAACAGAGATAGTCTATTTTTAAAGTAGAAAAAAGCTACACAGACATAAAAGCACTGTTTAAAATACGGACATAATTATTATGCTTATTTTTCTAATAGGATATCCTTACAAAGATTAAGAAAGTCTTGGCTAAAATAGCATTACTGAGATAACAATTCTGTTTTAACATACAGAATTCAGCAGACTCCCTCTGGTTTAAAACAACTTATTTTTGATACTAAAAGCGCTGCTACCAACATATTGAAATATATAGCATTCCCTGGAGTCCAGGAAAATACCACCACAGGGAAATACTATTCTGATGTACAAATTTCTGGACAAAGAAAAGTAATTTCTACTGGCATCCTCAGCATTCATTCCAAAACTGGATTTTTTTTATTCAGAAGACACATTCAGGAACAGCAGTTGTCCTAAACTCTATATAGGTTAATCAAAGCATAAACTTTTATAGTCTAGTAGCCAAATAATAATAATTAATATATATATTAATAACACAACTAACAAAATAAACAGTGTGAACATACATTGAGATAGAGATTACCAAAAATTTTTGAAAAAAACCAAGCAAGTTAATAAGCAAATAAATATACATTTAAAATATCACAAGAAAACAGGAATCTGTGTGAATGTGATTTTCCATCTGTGGACCCATCTGCTGAAGCCTGTAGAAGATATAAGACATAAAAGGAGGAGGTAGATGTGGGAAAGGGAGAAGTAGCTTGCTATGATTTCAGAGCTCAAAGTTCTCAGCCCTGAATACTCTTTTTATATTTCTTTTAGTTATCTTTCCCAAGAAGCAAAAAAATCTGAAAACATCATATCTTTTCACTTCTTCATTCACAGTATATTTTTTCTATTTCTTTTTGTTCCTGGCCCCATGCAGTACTGAGTTAACACCCAGCAGGCAATGTATTTTCAGGGTCTCTATGCCATCCCCAGCTGCCTATATATTGTAAGAATTTCACAGCTGTTTCTGCCACAGATTTACTTTCTGGAAATCAAAGTCCTTAAAGACACAGTTTCCCATACCAAAAAGCGCAGATTTAAGACTTTTCTGAATGTGCACTAAATGTCACCTGGTGCACAACCTAGTTCTGCCAACTTGGTGGGGTACTCAGTATTTGTATTGACATGGCTTAGGTTACCACCTGTAAGCAAAGCTGTCTTGATGAACACCAGGCACACTCAGCATTCTCAATTGGGGAGCATCTTGGAACTTCAGCTTAAAAAATAATAATGCATTTCATGCAGCAAGAGACTAAAAGCAGTTACAGGAGCAGCTGGGAAATAATTTGTGAGCCTGCCCTAAAATAGGTTGCTTTGGCTGTGTCAGCCAGTACACTTAGTGACTATAGGTCACACTCTTTTAGAGGATGCAAAAAAATATTCTGAATTGTGCAATGGGCATCTATTTACACTACCACTTTTTTCCCCCCTATGTGTACAACTGCATACCAACTGCATATATATATAGGTATGTGTGTATATATACATGCAAAAATGCAAATAGAGTCTGTACTTGAGGCACTGAATACTAATGAGAGTGAACACCTTAACTGCACCTTCTCCTTTGCCATGGGGCTTTTTCTCTCTGTTCGAGACTTTAAGACATCTGTTGTTTGTGTTACTCTTCTTTCTCCTCCACTGATTTCAAGCCACAGTAGGGTTCAAGGAGACCCAAAATAAAACCAGAAGGCAGGGTGGCGTGCTAGAGGGAATGCCTGTTAAAGCCTAGCACAAGCGTTTACATGCGAGTCATGTTCCTTGGCTGTTGAAACAGCAGATGCTAATCAGGAAATGCCTACACAGCTCTCCTCATTGTCTACTTCACTGAAAATGCTACCCCCTGTGTTCCCCATGAAGTTTTACTTCCTTGTAAGGCTCAATTACCATAAACACTACTTCTTAGCCAATACTCACTTTTTTTTTTTGCTGTAAACAAAAGCTGTTTGTCATTCTATGTTCCTCTGTACTAGAGCCGGTTGGCTGCCTCTAAACACTATTTGTGTATTTTCCCTAACAATATCCATTATGACACTTAAGGTTCCTTCAGTTCATATCCCTTCCCTGAATCAAACCAGCCTCTTTCCTCTCTCATTTCTTTGGCATTGCAATAGTGTTTCTGACAGTGCACAGTATATGAAGTGGTAGGCATTTACTTCATCAACTAAAAAAAAATTTAGATTATGTCAATGCAATTATTTCACTACTTCAGGATGCAGGCTAATAAACTGGACAAACTGGCATCATTACTACTATGTAGTTATGAAAAGCATAGTAATAGTCTGATAATTATTTGGGGGTTTAGGTTTTTGGGATTTTTTTTGGCCTAGAGGGAAGAGGCAAACCTGAGTACTATATTCTGCCTAAAATACTGCAGCTATCCTACTCCAGATTTTTGGGTGGTGCAACAGCTTTGCACAAGGTTTGCATTCATCCAGTATATTAGGAGACCCTTCTGCCTGGGTTAAACACTCAGTCAAAGTTTCCCTTATATATATGTTACTTTAAAGCAGACTAATAATTCCAGCAATGTGGGGAGTATTCACTAATGGAAATTAGGCACCTGACAATGACTATATTGAACTGCAGACACCAGTTCCTCTGAGGAAAGAGTTAATCAGAAGGACACTTCTGAGATTGCCACCTTTCCTGGGACTCAGGTGAAAGTGACTATGTCTAAGTTAAGAGTGGTGCCTAAAGTCTTGCCTCAGACACCATCACAGAGGGCTGAAGAGCTGTGCTATACTTTCTTCAGCAAAGAAGCCATAACACCTAAGATGTTGTTTTTGCATGTACCTTGGCCAAATCTAGATCTCTATATCTAAGACTTAACCCACTAAGAGCTCCCAGAAAATTACTAGTGTGCTAATAGCACTGACAGAAAAAAAAGTCCATGGGTGAGTTTACTGAAACCTATTATTGGGGAAAGGTAGTAAAATGTCATCTTATAAGGGAAACTGAGTGGTGAAGACACTCCCCTAGGCTACCTCCCTATCTGTATCCAACCTGAAGGAATCCAAATCTGCATCTAGCTGACATGAATAATTTAGATCTTCCCTGCAAGAATGACTTTTTGGGTTTTGATCCCAGGACAACTTGTATTAGGAAATGAATGAATAAATTGCAAATCTGGACATGACTTGCAAACAAGAAGTTCTGCTCAGAATTTCTCATTCAAGGTCAGAGCCCAGATTTAACCTGTAGTTTTATATAAAAAGTGGTTTTATCCCATCAAAGAAACATTTGAAAAATAAAGTGTATACCAGCTGCCAATTTCCAAAACCCCAGGAATGGGTTTTGACTGTGAGCTGCAATCTGATACAGCTTCCTGGGTCCTGGAGAAGTGAAGGATGTACTAAACTGCCCTGTGCTGAGCAGAATTTTAACTTGGATATTCTAGATTCTCATCAAATTTTTGCCTGATGTGGATCCTATTTGGAGATATTTCAATTCTTCTAGTTGCAGTAGCATTAATGCATTAACAACAGAAAGAGTGTGGGTTCAAACTTGTGGAATCAAAAGTTCTGTCATTGCAGAGCCCTTAGTTTTAGGGACCCCACCAGTGTTGCCAAATCCTAGCATTGCAATATTCAAAATGATGGGGTTTTAGCTTATGGAAACATGGGGTGTTATCAGAATCTACTTTCATATAAGAGCAAAACACAAAAGAAATAAAATAAAAAGAACCATTATCCACTTCTGAAATCTGGGAGTTTCTGAACAACAGAGCTCAGGTTACTTGTGCTGTCAACACAGAGATATAAGGGTTGTTGGAAAATAATTCAGATGACAACTGAGATGAATTTCCTATGAAGTAATGTCTTTCTGTCAATCAAATGCTGAAGTCTGACATGATGGAGCTAAGCCTCAATGCCAATCAATAGTATGGCACTGTAGCAAAGTTGAAAATCAAAGTACAGCAAACTTTATTGTTCCAAAATCCATTGAGTAATTGAAAATATTTGAATGGATTATCAGTGTAACTTTCAATTGCTGGGATTTCACAATTTAGTCTGTTCAAATTAGCTACCCTTAGTGATGTTGCACATATCCATTCTTAGCCATGACCTGTCACTTAAAATAAACCCCCCATAGCACAGTGTTCTTCTAGTACAGCTCTCAGAAAGAAGAAATATGCTGTGAACCACAGAGAGCTGCAAAGAAAAAGCTAGCATGACAACACAACTAGCCCCATAGCTCCCAGATATTGTTTAAAAATTAAATTGACACCTGCAGTTTTAAATTATATTTTTGTTCAGTAAATCAATAGCGAACAGTCAGGACTGAACAAAAGGTAAACCTTCCACTGTGCACCATGAAGGACAGCATAAGACCATGGCTCTACAATGGTCAGCTGTACCAACAATAAGTTTCCTACCTTCTAGTCCTGAACCTTTAAACCTCTTTAGATTTGTGTTTTATTCTGAAATATATGAAGGAAGGGCATTAGTTACAGCTCACAGAAGTGATAAAGAAAGCAGATATCCTCTTGAATTGCAGCCAGCAGCAAATAAGGAGGCAGTGGACTCCCCTGGAGATGGGCACAACAGGACTTGTTCATCAAAAGCACAGCTGTAGGCTGGACTAAGTTCAGTTTCTCCTTGGTGCCTTGCAGAAAACACAATTGCAATACAAACTCAGAGATTGCCAGGAGAGGAACAGCCAGTCTAATCAAGCACTGCAAAACCCCCTGGTACTATTTATTATTTGCACCTAAAAGTACAGGTTATGGAACAGGACCTCAATGCTTTTGAAGTGCAGGCCAAGTGGAGTCTGCCTGATTGAACACCTCACATTCCAAAAAAACCCAAACACATCCAATCAATGATATCAGCATGGTAATAGGTAGTTATATATATATATATATATTTTTTTTTTGGTAAAAATGATGACAAAGGATTCTTAAGAAATTATAACTCTAGCTTTGTGGAGGCTTCTGGGAAATTTCTGCAGAGGGAGAAAAGCAGCACTGAGTCAGCACAAAACTGTTTTGAGAGTTAGAGGCTAGCAACACAGGAATAAAAAGAAGGAAATGACATTTTAGTAGTGGATAGAAAGGTTGGAAATGACTCATGAAGACTGGTCTTAAAGTTGAAAAGAAGCACTCTGCTTAATGAGGAAAATGCACTCAAAAGAGAAGAGAAATAGAGTTAAAATAATGAAGGTGGGAAATGAACTTTGTGGCAGAGTTCTGAATGGAGACTGTGGGGGTAGCACTGTACTCCTCAGTGCAGGAGGGGAGGATGCTGCAGAGATCTAGGTATGAAATGATGAGATCCCAGAAAACAGCTGCAGTGCAGTGAAATGGCAAAAGGCCTTGCTATAGACATATTTGTGCAGCAAAACCTGCACATGAGACTTGGAATACCCATAAATTGATATTCTCCTGACTTGCTGCACATTGAATTAGGTGAGTTAGATGACCTTCTTACAGTAAACCTGTTTGACAAATGCTGGTGTAGGGAAGCAAAAAAATCACTTAAGATTTCCTGTCCATAATACCAAATTTTCTCATCACTTAAGATGGCCAAAAGCATGCAGTTCAAAATGATCTTGTGCATGAGCTCCTCTTCAAATGGCAGAAAACACATACATGGTTATGTACCTCATGAATTAAGGAGAAATTTATATCCTATTTCCTGCAGGTTCAGAAGACATTTAGTGCATCAGGTCCTAAAATCTCCCTAATACAAGCATATTTTTTAAACATTAGAACAAGAACAAGCAACATTGGCAGAATTTTCTATGTGCAAACTGGCAAAGATACCACGGAACACAAGACTTTAGCTGCCACTACAAGATTTGCAGTCACTTTACTAAATAACTTCACTATAAAAGGTAAAATAAAAGGCAGTAATAGCTGAAGCTGACAACCCTTCAGATGTCCCATGAAAGCAGCAAATAGTCACAGCCTCTTTCACACACTTTCCACCATTTTCTGACAAAAAATTTCCGTAATAAATTACAAGAGTCAGAGAACACCATTATTGTCTCTTCTAAGCTAATGTTATTTCTGTCCTCTGGGAGATTAGTAAACGAGGTCTTTCAAAAATAAGAAAACTGTAAAAATAGGACTCGCTATCATGCAGGTTAAAATCAGGGGTGATTATTGCTGGTTAAAGAATTACTGAGAGTACATTAGAACGTCAGCATGTAAGAGCAAAACTTAAAAAAAAAAGTAAAAGCAACTTTTACAGTAACTTCTTTAAAGACTTGCAAATGTGACTGTAACTGCTTGTAAAGAAATAAAACACAAGTTTTGACTAAATTTAGGCAAAAGTCAATGTAAATTAATGCTATTGCAAATATGAACACTTACTTAACTAGGATTCTAATGAGCAAGGATATGAATGGTAATATTGATCGTGTAGCAATTATTTTATTCATGTACATTCATAAGCACCTAAAGTAAGGTCGTGAATAAAATTCACATAGCATACATAAAGATAAGCTAACAAAAAATAGCTTGAACAGATATCTGTGTGTTTAAGAGGATCACAGAATCACAGATGAGTTAGGGTTGGAAGGGACCTCTGGAGATCACCTAGTCCAACCCTGAACAGTGATGAAAGCCCAAATTTGTCTTAATTTTATGTCCAGATTGCAGTCATAGAATCATTAAGATTGGAAAAGGTCTCCAAGATCATCAAGTTCAACCTTTGAATGAATACCACTGTATTGGCTTGAAAACAAACCAGTGGGAGATCACAAGTCAAGATTGAAATTAAAAATAAGTGAAATAATACAAGGAAAAGCACTAACAAAGTCAGATACAACCTAACACCCTGTTAGGGTGGTAGTAGCAGTCCGACTGAAGTAATCCAGTTGAAGCGGTGATCCTGTGAAGGTCTAGTCTCCAGCTGAAGATCCAGGGGTAGCTCTTGTCCTCTGGGAACCCAGAGGTTCTCAGGCAGTTCCAGGGCCAGGTTATATCCAGGTGGGAACACCTGGCTCCTCCCTCCTGGGCAGAGCATCCCACAATGGGATGAGATAAGTCCATGAGTCACACGGTGGGTCCCTGATGGCCCATTGCCTGTTATGTGGGGTGGGTCATTAGCAGCTGATAACAGCTAACGGCCCACAGCTGGTGGTAATAGAATACTTAAATACATCTATATTGCAACCTAGGACAACCACCATGTTAACTAAACCATAGAACTAAGTGCCACATCCAATTGTCTCTTGAACACTTTCAGGGATGGTGACTGCACCACTCCCCTGGGCAGTCCATTCCAACGTCTAATCACCCTTTTACTGAAGAAATTCCTCCTTATGTCCAACCTGAACCTTCCCAGGCAATCATTTTAAGGCTGTTTCATCTCATCCTGTCTTTGTTGCCTGGGAGAAGAGGCCAAACCCCACCTGCTTACAACCTCCTTACAGGTAGCTGTAGAGAGTGATAAGGCCAAAACAGAACATAGCATCTTGGATTACAAAAATTTCCTTATTTCATAACAGAAAGGTTGCTTTGTTTACAACTAGAATCTATGGCCGTATTATTCTATAGTTTATTAAAGGCAATAATATTTTGTATGGAAGGCTGAGCACATGCTCTTCCATAGACTTACCATTTGCAAGACTAAACAATGATGTCAGATAAAAGAACATTTTAAATAATAACTTCAGGAATGATCCCAAATTACTACTTATATATACTAGCCTGGAGAAGTCATATTTCTCTCTTGTTCTACATAGAAGCTAGTATTATGTTACAAGCAGTGCCCTAGTATTAATCTTCTTTTGACCACTACCTACAATTCATAGTCATCAACTCAGTGGGACATAGCTGAAATAGAACAAATTTCCTTGATATAAGCATTTCTGATATATGTTATTTAAAGTTGTACAATCTGACTCAAAAAATGACCTTATGTTTGTGAAATGCAGCCCATCATGGAGATCAGAAGCATAACACTCACACTGCAAATGACTGAGTAGTGGTTGTTTAAACACAAGAGAAGTTTTGGAGCAGCAGCCTGGAAAGGTTACTAATTTTCAAAAATGTCTTTATGGCACTTATTCCAAAACTAGAATACTTCAGTAAATGCTCAAGAGTAGAAACAATGAAAAAGTGCTGCTTCACCTGGATAAAGGAAGCAAAACTTATTTTAGAAGTATTGAGAAGCCAAATTTGTAACTATGGGTTTAGAATGGTCTGCAGCCCACCAAGAGCCATGTTATAGTGTATGGTCAAGTATCCCCACATGCACATAAAGGAGAGAGAAGTTATTTTCTGCTTCATTTAAACTCTGAACTTTCACAGAAATGTGTAATTTTTTGGCTTGGGTATATCTTCGGCTTTAAAGGAAACACAGCCAGAATTCTTGTATCACTGAAATGAGATATTCATTCTCCCAGAGCATAATCTCCTCCCCACTTAATCCTTAGCATCTACCTTCCCTTAAGATTCAAATATGAAGTAAAAATTGCTTTAAGGCTTCAGCTTAAACACCAAGGATAACTCCTTGCTGTATCAACACAGAAAGACATCTTTTATCTCCTGTACAGCATCTGTGATTAAAGAAACCCAGTATCAATGAGAAAGACAGATGCCCCAAGGCATGACTAAGAAATTGCATGCTTTGCAGGGAATATTTTCTTCCAGTACTGTCTTGGGGGGTTTGGGAGAAGAGCATGAGTAAACCAGCCTGTCTTTGATGGTCACTTCCACTCAGAACAGCCATAATTCATCAGCTTGTCGGCAGCACCAGGTTCTCATCTAGAAAAGGTCAATGCCAAGGGAAAAATGGGACAGCACTAAATTAAGAGACTGAAAGGAAGAATCCTTCCTTTAACAACATAGCTGTTGAAACAAACCACAATGGGCTGGGGAAGAAATTCTCATCCGGTCGCCCATCAATCCACCGTTCTGTCCCTGGATGAATAATGCAGGAGGAACACAGAGACACTCAGTCATAGACCAAACCTTTCCAAATGACAGTGGAATTTTTTGAAGCAAGTTTATCCAGACACTTGCAGTCATTACCGTAGACAATCTTCTGCAATGCAAATGCTTCAAATAAAACAAACTGAAAAGAAAAGAAAAGAGCAAAAATAGTTTTTGAAATGCCCAAGTACCCAAAAAGAACCAAGGAGGATGAATTTTCTAGTTGTTTACCACAAGGAAATTTCTGCTCCTCTCTTGTTCACTGAAGTATTGGATAAAGAAAAATGATTACAGTTCTTGCTGCTATTGTGCAACATCAGATGGGACAGTATATTTTCATATATATGGTGTTTCTGTAGACCTCCCTGAGTATGATAGTATGACATGTCCATAACTATGTACAAATGCAAAAGTAAACATAAATAGATGCAATTTTAGAGGATTTTTTAAGGTATACTTTAGGCTCTTTCAGTTCTACATGTTCCTTCCGAAGGATGTGAGAATTTATGAAAGTTCGAAATGGGTGTCATTTACAAGCTGAGAAGCTAGAAAAAGTTGCAAGAACATTCAAGCTATATGAAGTGGCCTACTTTAGTGTACTCTTTTCTATTTCTTTTTTCTTTACAGTTGTGAGCCTGGTTTTCTGCTTGCAGCTGCTTTTTATGACCTGTTAGTGTATGAATTATACTCTCTAAAAATCAGCTATTGTAAAAGATAGGGCCTGGAATAAATTAAAGTCAGGAGGGAAGGTCCATTATATGAACTTCTTGCTAATGTCTCTTTCTCATCCTTTTGCTGTTTTACACTCAGCATTCATAAGAAGAACACGATAGGTAAGTTCAGAGGAGCCTTAGTCTGAGGAGACTTGTGTAAGGCAAAACTATTGTGCAATGGATGTAGTCAGATCTGTGAGAAAATGCATTAGCTACATCTTCTCTTAGTTTCATGACAATATAAAGTGCAGTCGGCCACTGAAGCCTGGGAAGCACAGGGAAGAGAGACAACTTTCTGATGTTTGTTACTTAACTCTTGTTAAACAGCAAATGTGTATTTTAGGAGAAGCCACCAATTCCTTCCTTCTTTCACTGTGCATCTTTTTGCCCACCTTTGTTCTTCTGCTTTGAAAGCACCACTAAATATTCAACAGGCTTTCCCCATTTCCTTCCAAAACAGCTTTTATGTATGAAAACAAAGGGCTCTAAATCCATTCTCTGTTCCTCATTCTCTCCTTTTCCAATGAGAAGAAAGAAAATGATGGACATCAAACCAGAAAGACAGCTAAAACCTCACAGGCTGACAAGCTCTTTAATATTCTGTACTGTTTCCTGTTTTATGCATTTTCATTCTTTCATAGAGATAGTTGCCTATAGTGCTGTTCCACTTAAAAATAAAAACTCAGTGCACACAGGATGGAACACCCAACAACCTGCTGCCCACCATGAAATATCTGTCCAGAAAAGATAACACAAGAGCAAAGTTGCCTGTCCTGAAATTAATAAATGTAAACGCAAATCCTAAAAGTTTTGCTAGTATAGGAAATATTTATATATATATGTATACAATAGAAATAACAATGTTCACTTAAAATATTTCCGTTCCTTTAGAGATCTAGAAATATGTTTCCATTATGATTAAATCTTCATGTATCTACATAATTGTTACTTCAAGTATTCATTATCAGAAGAAATTTGAAGTACAGGGGCTAACACTCAAATATTCAAAAGCTGTATGGTGAATCAATAAAAAAAGAAACCCATCCTGTCTCCCATTTTAACTAAACAATTAACAGGAGATAAAATGTCAGCCAGTAATAAGTATTTTTTGGGGTGGCATCACACCATGAACCAGCCAGAAATTGTGAAAAGGAACAAATCAGATAGTTTTTGGGTATATGTTTATATGTGAAAACCCCAGTTAATGCATCTTAAAAGGAGATGATTACATTCAACTCTTAACACAATGATCCTTGTTTTTGTTATGGATGGATAACAGCACGGTGGTTATAGCTACATCCTGGTGCTCAGATAAAATTCCTCTTTCAGCAGCAAACATATAAGGGTTGATTATGAACAAGGTCAATCTAGATGCCTGGCAAAATCTGTAAATGTACAAAAAACAGTGTGGTAGCAAAAGATTATGGCTTTTTATTTGCCTCAGTGTTAGAATATGCATTTCAGAACAAAAAACAAAATTGGAAGTAGTTTTATCAAGTAGTTTTAATAACAACAGTAAACTAAGCTAGAAGAAATACTCAGGGTGCCAGAAACCTGATCATTTCTCAAAAAATCAGTTGTATCAAGCCACTACTTAACTCACTGTCTATTATAGGATATTCCTATAGCCATCCTGAGAAAGTCAGAGCTTAGTGTTGCATGGACAAAACATATTTATCCTAGAGCAGCTTCAATCTATTCATGAACTACCCTGGTGAATAATGAGATGAAAATATCCAACTTTTAACCCTTTTAATCTACTTCTGAGGAATGCAGACTGTAAAATATAACAGCTTTTCCAAAGAGGCTTAGCTGCTGTGAATATATTTCCAAGAAAGCAGTGAACTTTTACTTGAGATTGTGGTTGCTTTTACGGCTGCTTGGAAGTCAATTTACATTGACTATGTTCCTGAAAAATGGAGGATCTTCCTCTTATTCAACATGGCAATAAAAATGCATTATCTATAGACCTGAGTAGCTAATTGCAAGGATAAACTGAGCTAGAAAACATAGATTACTATTGAACTGAGTATAAAAACAATGGGAGGACAGGGTCAAAACTCTAGCCAATTCGAAACAGCAAGTTGATCTGTATTCTGCCCTCAACCAGCAAAGGAGACACGAGTACACATATTAACCAGTTCCCTGCTGCACAATCTGTAAGAAGCAGGGGTAAACTGCTAAAGGCAAAGAAAAGACTAAGGTCTTAGAAACAGCCTTCTTATTTCTAAAGGAAAAAAAACCATGAAGGTGAAAATATCAGGTATTTTGATTTCCAAGTCTGTTGGAAACACACTTTTTTTACTGGTTCACCAAAGCTGAGGACAGTTTTCATATCTTCCTTTCAGAAGAAAGATGTGCATCAAGCCACACTGCACACAAATTCTGAACTTTAAGGAATAATTCAGAAGAGCTGGAAAAAAGCTGGACTTCAGCCAGTGAGTTGGTGAGCCCCAGCTGGTGCCTGGTGATGCCTCTGTAGTTACCCTGATCTCAGTTGCTTCTTTGCTTACAAGATTGGGGGATATTTTTTGTCTTTTAATATTTGTTGATTTACATTCCATTTTTCTTGTCCATTTCCTACAAGTCTTTCAAGTACCTTTTGAATCTTCCTCCCCCAGTAATCAAACCGTCAGCACATTAAAATATTGCTACAGGCCAGAGGAACTCCTTTGTCCTGAGAAAGCCACAGTGATTGCACGCCTATTTCTATACCTATATGTACTGAGGAATGTAACAGTTTACCTTGACCTTAAACTGGCCTCAAATAAGGCAAAGGTTTGACTTCCTGCCTATAATTTCATGTTTAGAGCTATGAACATGCAATTTCCTTATCCTCAGCTTTATCTGGATTTCCAATTTCTCCCACTGTGTCCCAAAGGCATTGCATCACATGAATTCATAAAATATATTAAAATTGCATGTATGTTCTGCCCTTGTTTTCATTGAATTAGCTCACTAATTCTTAAAACTACGCAAAAATGCAGAGGAAGGACCTGTGTTTAGACTTAAATCCCTGTTCCATTAGTTTACATTGTATTAGCTTCTACCTTTTACCTAGGTCCAGATAGATACAAGCAGTCCCATGTAAGTCTGTGTATAAGAGCCTATTTTTCAACACTTTGGTCATCACAACTAAACATGGTCCTCATGCTTGTATTAGAGAATTGGATATGGATGTGTTCTTTTTTTCCCTGAAAATTCCCAGCACCATTCCCTTTGTATGATCAACAGCAAAGGAGTATTTCTGCCTTGCTGCTCATAATTCCTTACAAAACACGATTTTTCAGATACACGATCTCCACTGAAGAGACAAGCAAATGCAACCTTTCAGCTGGGACTGGAGCAGTTGGTGTGACTCAGTGCATGTCAGGGCTGATCTCACTGGTGCCAACTCGCAGTGGCCCTGAGGGACTGCCCTGTGCTGCCACTGCTCCAGCCATTCCCTCTGCTGCACGGGCACAGCCCTGCAACAAGGGCAAGCCTGCAGGCGTGGAATAACTCACAAATGAGCAACATGCTGTCTGTGTCCATGATCTACAAGGGCCAAGGTCAGAATGGAACACAGGCACATTTAAAAATGCATAAAAACAAGGACTGGGGGAAGAACAAGTGAAAGAGTGGCTATAGAAAGGGAGCTTTGACTGCCATAAATTAAAGCTTTCCCAAACTATTTTCTATATTATGCTGTCCCTTTCCTTTCCCCTTTCCTTTCCTTTCCTTTCCTTTCCTTTCCTTTCCTTTCCTTTCCTTTCCTTTCCTTTCCTTTCCTTTCCTTTCCTTTCCTTTCCTTTCCTTTCCTTTCCTTTCCTTTCCTTTCCTTTCTTCCTTTCCTTTCCTTTCCTTTCCTTTCCTTTCCTTTCCTTTCCTTTCCTTTCCTTTCCTTTCCTTTCCTTTCCTTTCCTTTCCTTTCCTTTCCTTTCCTTTCCTTTCCTTTCCTTTTTGACCTATCATCAGGGTCAGTGTTTTCCTTTCATTCTGTGTTATGACCTATCATCAGGTATTTCCTCAGGACTTTATTCATACCACTTTTGCTAAGACTTCAGACAGCTACTGAAAAAAAAAATCCACTGAAGTTTAGAGACTGTTACCCACTATTGCTCTGTTCAAGTATCTGATTTCTGTAATGGAGAGGGTATAAAGTGCAGGAAAATAACCCTTAAGGAGACCAAGCCTGCTCAAAAAGGGTTGAAGCTGCTGTATTTAATGCATCAAAACTGAGACTGCAGAGTCATTATAGGAGAAATCAACCAACAGAACATGCAGTTGAACATCTAAAACTTACAGCAGGTGGCAGCTCCTCTTCTGTCTCTTCAGTTTGCCTGTCAGGTCTTTTTAATTGTACTTTTGACCTAACTAAAAGCAAATAAACAAGAAAAAAAAACCAAAATCCCAAGCAAACTAAAATATCTAGATTTTTTTGAGATGTTGAGTAGTTTTCTGCTGTATAATTTACAGCAGCTTAGTACAGATTTATCACTTGGCTAACCCAGGGTTATTTCTTTTTGCATTGACTGTGTCAAACAGCTGCAAAACCCCCACAATTCTTATATGTTAACTAAATAACAATCATTTGGCAGACCTACCAGTGCTTAAAACAAAAAGGGAGCAGCAACTGTGTTGGATTTTTTTCCAAACAATAACACAGTCTTAATATTAAGTAAAAAATAAACATTTCTTTTAAAATCCAAACTTAGAGATTGTTCATGTCACAATTTGTCTGGATCCCCTACAATGTAACATCTCTTTGGCATTTAATACCAGTTCGTCTATACTGATACATCACCTTGTATATTCAGTATTTCACCAATCATTCAGAGGTGTCAGTGGGAGGCACCAAGATATTTGGGAAATCTCAGGGTGTGAAGCAGGCTCCCAGTAACAGGCTGTGACATTGCAAATGAGGCTGCTAAGAAAGAGAAGAAACCCTGCTTTTCAGAATGTGTACTGACACGGTGCTCTGTCAGTGATTAAGAGATGAGTGCTGCTGCAGGGAGCTGCCTCTGCAGTCGTGCTCACAGGTGTCTCTGCTGCTTCTGGAAAGCCATCAGCCTGGGAGCTGAACTCTTCCATGGGAAAAAAGCAGCAACAGAAACAATGCTGCCAGTAAACATGAAATTGGAGACATTGGAGATACCTGCCCACACAAGTCACTAGTTTCAGTGAATAAACTTTAATTCTCTCATGTACTTGCATGAGATCAATAATTAGAAAAGGGGGAGTCACCATGAATAGCACTCACAGTTTCTGCTGAGGCACTCAGTCCCCCGCAGTCACAAGAACACGTTGTTTACATTCTGTGTGATTTACATCAATAACAAAACTGGTATTTCACAAAAAAGACAAACAGAAAACTTTTCATCTTTTTAATTCTGTCAAACTTTATGTCTTCAAAGATCTGTACTAGTATTTCCACCCACCATTGCCAGCAAACAGAATCACAGAATCATGGAATGATTTGGGTTGCAAGAGACCTTAATGATCATCTAGGTCCAACCCCCCTTGCCATAAGCAGGGACACCTTCCATTTGATCAGATTGCTCAGAGCCCCATCCAACCTGGTCTTGAGCACATCCAGGGATGGGCCATCTATGACTTCTCTGTCTCAGTTTCTTGCCACCCTGAGAATAAAGAATTTCTTCTGAATATCTGGTCTAAATGTACTCCTTTTTCTTTTCAAATAAATAGGTTAGAAAAAAGCCTTTGGAGTACATCTAGAGAAACCTGGAAAATTGAAATTAAAGAAAACATTCTCAAAGGCAATCTCTGATTTTGAGATTATCTTTTAGCAGCAATACCCGGAGGTCAGATGGTCAGCTATGCAGTGCTGGGCAACCTCTGCTCCACTCTCAGCTGCTCTGGTGCTTCTGAAAATCAGGCCAGGAATTTTGGTGCCCCAAATATAGAACTATGGAAATCTACTTGGAAATTATTTTCCCTGAGCTCACAAAATCAGTCCCATTTTCAATCCAGCTAAAAGTGCTCTGCTTGCCAGTGTTAGGCCTCCTCAGGAAGTTCTAGGAATGATCAAGAGCCTTTTCACCACAGGTTGTCACTATTATCCCTATGCTGTCCTGTCTATACCATCCTGTACAACACTCAACAAAGGGTTTGGTATCTCACTATTTAACTTAAAAAAAACCAGTCCACATCTAAACACATATGCAAATCAAATGCAGTTCAGAGCTGTGGTTGCAAATCAATCCTCAAACCTATTTAGTGTCAGGCTGAATAGGTTTTATATTGGTGTTTCATCAGTGTAAGTGTTTAAGAAAAAGGAAATCCACTAATTGAGTTCAGAAAAACCAAACAAACCAGGACTGTTAGGAGAAGTGCATGGGACAAAGCTGTGCTGTAAGACAGAGAAAAAGCAGTACAGATGCTCAAGGGCTCAGTCATATCAATCAAAAGTAGATTTAATGCGGGCTGAGACACTGTGGGTAAATGGAGGTACAAAAATATTGCTTATAGAAACCCCTCCTTCCATATAGCCAGTGAAGTGCTAGAGTTTGTTTGCAGAGCTTCTAGTAAGTTTTATCACTGCAGAATGGCATTTTTCATCATTAAAAAAGTACCTGGGATTGGCTAAAGATATAAGGACTTACAGCTGAGGACATCCTGACACTCAAGTCTGGACATGCTACAGCTCTGCCTCATTTCTTCAGCAGGAGGGGAACCCTTTAGCTGCCAAATCTTCCTGCCACTCCTCCCTTTTAAAAAATCATTCACCCAGCTTTGTCCAGGAGATGATAGGAGAGAAATTGACTCCAGGATGGAAAGACAAGCAGATAATAAGAAACTTCCTGCTTTGCCAGACTTCTTCCCAAGCTGGATCTGTGCAGGACACTTATACAGATCGGGAAAGTGAAAGGGTATGTTCATACGACAGCTAAGTTGCCACAGGTTGCAGCCTGACACTATAAAAGGAGAGAGAATTCTGTATAAAACACTTTATCAGAGCTCTGAAGTGAGCAGGAACTACCTGCTGCTCTGAAGTGATATCCAGGGCAGTACCATCCACCCCCTGCCTCAGCCGATCAATTCATGTTAGCAAAGCTTTTTCAGAAACCGAAATGAGGCAAATGCAGTCATGCTTACATAGAAAAGGGGACAAAACCCCTCTTCACTTTATTTTTCTAACCTATCACTGCCTCTGGAATGCTACTGCAAGTATTTTATTATTTACTCTCATCAATAATAGTAAAGTGGTGAAATATTTGAGAAAAAAAAAAAATCTCTCTTCTCTGCTCACAAAATATCTGTTTCTTGCCTGACACTACTCAGGTCCACAATTTGTATTGCAGTCTGCATAACTTTTACCAAAAAGTTATCTGGTACCTCAGCTTATGTATCTGTTAGATATGACTGACTCAAACCTCGTCTACACTGGTTTACAAAGCAGAGGTAAAATTTTGAACTACTACACCCCTCAGAAAGCTGCTGTTAAAATGCTCAGGATCCTCGCTGGGAGATAAGAATTAACATTTCAAGTGCTTGACTCTGCACGCCTGATAAAAGTATACTTGTTTTTAATACTCAAGGTGAGTTATTCTCTTTGAGTTAAATGCTAAATTTTACATTGACATTAAAAGAAGAATTATACAGCTACCCCAGTCCCCAGATTTCACCAAGTACCAACCAGTAAATACCTAACCGTTCTCTCTGGGTGTTCACATCAGCATCACTCCATGCTCACCATCACATAAAAGTGACAGCCAGCATGCAGAATGAGTTAAAGCCCTGACTTTAGGATAAACAGATGTCACTGTGAGGACACTACAGAGATGTCATTAAAGGCAGTTTCTCCAGGTGCAGCCTGGCTCCTGCTGGGGATACATGTTCCTGGCATGGGGGAAGCAGGGAGCTGGTGCTGGGGCAGGGAGCAGCCTTTTTCCCTGGCACCTTCCCAGGGGTTCACAGCCAGACCACAGTTATTGTGGTCTGCTTGGAATTGGCCACAGGGCATGGCAGCTGTAAGCAGGGACCTGAGCCTCCCAGACAAATAATGAATTGAGCTATGACAGATGTTCAACATCACTTCCTTTTGGATTCTTCCTGGAAGCCCATCAGCCAGGGTGGGCAGGTGAAGGAACCTGTTCCTGGCCAGGTCATGGCTCAGTTTATGAATACTAAAAGAGTCTCTGTCTCCCTTCACTGAAACTCAACAGATGCCAGACTTGGCCATTTCTTTATTATACTTTTATTAGATTTCACTTCTGAAATCATGCCCTAGAGCAATTTAATTTTTACCTCTTTTTAACTTTTGGGGAATATTTTTGCTCATAGTAACTTCTTGTTTAGTTCTCAGGATAAGGTCTTCTGTAGGTATCACCACATTTAAAAGTAAATAAATTACCACTTGTCTTTCATTAAATACATACTTTTTCCCCTTTAATTCACTTCTCCAAAAGGAAAACCCAAATAGTAAATGAAAAAAATATAGGGGAAAATTCCTTAATAACATTCTGGTTTGCATCCTTTTACATGAAATGCTAAACACTGTGCAAAATTATAATATTAACACAATTTTATGTATTTTAATAGCCTGAACATTTATTTCCCTGAGTTGCTGAAACCTCTACCAGGAGTCAGTCCTCAGGGCCAATGAACAAAATGGCAAATAGACAGAGCTGAGTAGAAACACCCTTGAATAATTTATAGTCTTTAATTTGTTTGCCTAAATATAATATGATTCTCATTTATGAAATTACTTAATGAAACATAAAATGTTATGAGCTGTAATTTATTTCATTAAAATAAAAATCAGGAACATGTTACTCGTATGGATAGTTTCATCTGAATTTAATCCCTATTGTTGGGCACTGTGGTTCTTCCTAAGGCTCAGAAGCTGCAGGTATATTACTTTCAGAAAACTGTTCATCATGAAGAATAGAGAGGCTCTGCAACACTCAGGAGAGTTCTTACTATGTTTATTTTCTGTGGATTAAAACAGCAACCTGAAAAACTCTTGTGCCTTTGATAAAGAAGCCCCAGCCTGCAAACATTTATAAATAAATTTAATTAGTATACCTGATATTAGAAGGACACTCATATATATAAACAAAAATATCTAAACCCATCATGTTCTGAATAGAGGTACTCCATGAAGTATTCCAGCTATTTATCAATGCTGGCTCCTGTAAGCAGACTTGGAGATGGCCTTACCTATATCTGCCACTGAGAAAGTCACAGTTGAAAACTGTGGGATTTGGAACCTAATCCGTGGCAAAATGCCTGGATTTGGATTCATTTCTCCCCTATCCTTTCATAACTAAGAAATTTATTCTAAAGTGAAAACAAAATACTATTCTGCATGAGTAAGTTAGCTGCACATGATATGAATGACAGTGAAGGGAACTAGGTCAGGTGTGCTGTTAAAAAAAAAATTAAAGAAGAGAATACGACAGCTAATCTAAAACCAGAACACAAATAATAAAGTTTTAAAAAGGTCCTGTATTGTGTAAAAATTTTCAAAGTCCCTTCCTTTTCTTGTATTAAATTTCTATTTTTTTTCTGTGTTTCTGTTTTCCTTGTACTACAAGAAAATATCTTTTTTTTTTCTTGTGGAAGGCCGGATCCCCATTTCCTCAATCGCAAAAAAAAATCTCACATTTGACTTGTAACAGAGGAAGGATTATAATTTGATTCTATAAGTCAACACATTTAATAATCTGTTTTGGCAAACTAATGAGCCCTTTTTCCATTCTAAAAATTACATACTTCCTCAAATACAATGCTTGCTAAAATATTCCCTTCCACAGCCTCTCTCTTTTAACTATCGCAGATGCCAGTCTAGGCATCACTGAGCTCATCTGAGCTCATCTGAAAACTGAATTAAATGAGGTTCTTCCTTGAGTGATGTGTATGTGCCTTGCTTCTTGTGTAGCTCCTTAAAACCCACGGAGAAGTATTTGGATTGGGATACAGCTTATTAGGTTACAAATCTAAATATATGAGATATTGTAGGAAACCAAAACTACAGGATACTACACAGTAAATTGAGAAATAATTGATTTTAGGTTCCAGTTCATTAAACTGATTTACAAGAACTTTTTGAAAGATAAATGAAACTCCTAAAGTGGAACAGGCAGAACTAACCCACAGATCCCACAAAATTATTTCCTATTGTAGCATTAAATGGTTTAGATGCCCTGAGCTATGCTCAGGTTGGATTTTGAATGCCTCAGTGCTTAAACACATCAGTGACATAAAAAGTCAATCAGAGATGATGTCTAAGCAGGAGAAAGAGATGCTATTACTTCTTTCTCAGAACATGGCACTCAATTGTGAAAGGAAAGCCCAGGTTTGAGCAAGCTGAACAAGCTACAAGCACCATGATGTTACTTGATCACTTGGTGTCCCTTCCTCCAATGTAAACATCCAAATCCACAGTCTAGATCTCTGCCTTTAGATCAACATGGTACAGCATTTAAAAACATAATTAAAAATACCTTAGTTCCTCTATGTTTTCACTCTGGTTTTGATGTCCTTATTAATTAAGAACAGGTTTCAAGTGTACCCTTATAGTTGTAAAGAAAAGCTGCAGCACCACTTGGGATTTTTACTCTTAAGTAAATTAAATTTATTTATGAAATAAAATAAGTAAATTAAATTGTAAGTAAGTAAATTATCATACAGAGAAGGGATGAGAAAAGCCTTTGGAGAGGTGAGCTGAACCATTTTTACTGCAATATACTGCTAAGAGCTACTCGTTAAATCAATGTTTCCCAATTACTTGTGAGGAACTGTGCAGAGCTGTAACAACAAGAAAATGGTTATGCAATAAACTTTCTCAGGCATTTCTAACTCTGGCCATATTTAAATCAGTTTTTATCAGAAGATAATTATGCTGTAAACCCAAACTCTTCAAATTCCAAGTGTTCACTTTAAAACATGTGAAATTTTCTCCAAAATAAGTATCCCCTCTTAACTGAATTACCAAGAAGAAAAGGAAAATCTAGAAAGATCATCAAGCAGGGTCTAAAAATCACAGAGATCCAACATTAATAAAAGATTAAGAATGTTCATTGAAATCAATGCCAAACAATAATAATTATTAATGCAATTAAAAATTATATATTTTAGTGGCAATATCTGCACTATACATATCTCAGTCTGCCTCTGAAGAAAAGCAGAAGCAAACTTCTCAGCCAAAAAAAGACATGCCACCATTTTTTGTTCACACTGCTTTCCTTAGTAATTCTACAGCTTTAGAAAGAAATTGTTATTTTTAAAGTATATAATTAGTGGAAATAATAATAAATAACTAATTTTCTGCACATTGCATTTTTTTCGTTTGCAATGAACTTTGGCAGTGTGTCAGCCTTGAGACTCCCATTCACCACGTTGTTAATACCCTCTCTAGTAGCATAAGAAATAGAAGTAACCTACAGTTCCACTTCTAATCACTTACCACTTTTAAAACAACATATGGCTGAGGTTGAACACATTTTTGAAAATTCTGTTTGTTTAGCAAAATTTAGTAACACCTTAAAATATCTTTCCTTTAAATTCTATTAAGATTACACTTAAATATATAGGTAGTATTCTAATGTATTTCAATCAAAAATGAGTAATGCCAAGGCAGGTTTTTGTGTTCTATGTTTTTAGGTACTTCACAGAACTGAGTAAATGCTGCTATTCCCATCTTCCTGCTGGAACACAAGCAAAAGCAGGTCCTGAGATTAACAACCCTGTGCAGTAAAACCAAAGGCATATTTGCATCTTCCAAAATACCCACTCAGAATCTTTCTAAGCCTGCTTAACACTTGGGGTTGACCTTCTCTTGTTTACTCTTTTTTTTCTGTACTATTGCTTCTTCTAAGCACCTGCAGCACCTCCCCACCTGTGCTCATCAAATCCCTTTGCGTCACTTCCAATATCCTGCACCTCTCCAGGTCTGGGTAAGAGCATCACCTGGGCCTGGGACTAAAGGGAAACACACAACTCCAAAAACACTCATTCCTACTGGGCCCTGGACTCATCACCCACGTGAAAATCTGATTCCAAGGTGTTAAAAAAAATGACTTCATTATTAAATACCAGCTTTTTACTCACAGCAAATGGATGGGAAAATACAGACTTCTTGCCAATAGGATGGAAAAGTGCAGGACCCTTCCTGACATCTCTTCCACAGTCAAAAAACTAAATGTTTACTGTGATAATTTTTGTGCCTGTGGTATGAAGCCTGGCAGGGATTTTGCAGCATATGTACGGCAGTACATGGAGAAATAAGCTTTGCAATGACTTACAGTTAGAGACTAGGACTGTAGCCAATCTTTATTATAATTTTTCAGTGCAGAAAAATTACCGTTTTGGAGACAATCACCTCATGATGCCTGAGAGCAGATTTAGCTAACAAAAACCCCACAAAAAACAGGACAAAGTGGCAAAGTTGTCATTCTGAAAGTGTGGGAGGGAGCAAATGAGCATCTTTTTGTGAAACACATAAGGAGAAAATTCTCAGATCAGAAGCAAATCAGAGTGCAGGTGTACACAATTTACAGTTAGGGAAGTAAAAGAACAGCAGGCTATTGCAAAAATGGAGCCACTCTCAGAAAAAGTACATAAGCAGCACAGTGAGGTTTTTGTCCTGCAAGTTTCTGAGGTCTCCTGCCCCAATCTATAATAAATGTAAGCAGGTAATATGCTATTAACTCTATGAAGACAAAAAAATTGGTTTCTTTCTGGGGTGTTTGGGCAGTTACAAAGTGCCTTTTGCAAGAATAACAGTCCTGTGTCTCATTCACTGTGTTAAAGATCATTTTGATCTCACTGCTGGCAGACTAGGGTAAATAAATGAAATGAAAATTATTGTTCACACCCTAAGAGTGGCAAACTAACTGCTGTACTACCCAGCAGGCCTACTGCTGGTCTTAATGAAATACTTTCACAAATTCAGAATCCTGACTTTGATAAGGATCAGCTTCTTCTCCCGAAACCTCCATCGTGGGGCAGATTTGTCTGGCCCTTGGAGGAGACGCTGCACTCAGTGCCTCCTGTGGCTGCTTGCCAAGCGATACTTTCGTGGAACTCCTGGAGCAAAGCATCACACTCTGACACATTTTGCCAGATGTCCTATATTCTCAAGCGCAGTGGCAAAATAAAACCATCTCATTATTTGACATTTTCCCATGCTAATCCATGCTGCTTGGCCAACCAGTGTGAAACTAAATAGCTGATGGCATTTTTTAGGGGGAAAAAAGAGCCTGAATCTAGGGGTTTGCAGGACTGTGGAATTACTCCAAGAGGGTTTCTGATGAGTCATTATCCAGCTGTCTGAAGCTTTTGGCAGCAAAGACATTAAAAACATATTATGGCTGCACAGCTTTCGCTCCAGGTCCTTGCTCCAGATGATTTTTTTGCCTCTGTGTACTATCTACATTCTTTGCAGTATATTTATTCATGTACTGCTAACTACAATCATTGCAGAATATTTATTCACTGAGAATTCTGTTTATACCTCAATATTAAACGGCTGTTGGGTGGCCTTGGATGGTGCTGTTTGAAAACAGTGGCTGTAAATCCATTATTTCCTCAGACTGCAAATTTTCCTGCTTGTCTCTTTTTCCACAGACGCCCTGAGGAAGAGTTTCATTGTAGGCAATGACCTACATTAGAGCAGGCTTGCTGCTCAGCCCCAGGGAGCACCTTTCAGTGCTGTTCTGCCTCCCCACTGCTGAGCTCCAACTCTGACTTGTTTTTCATGTAAAGTTTCTTGCTCAGCTTCATTCTTCCAGGAAATAACCCTCACATCTTAGGAGAAAAAAAAAAAAAAACCCACAGGAACTATTCAGACAGCATTTAATTACTTGATACTAATTGTCACTGAAAAATGCTCCGCTCATGCCAGAGAGACAAAAACCACCAAGCAAGAGTAGGAACACTGAAAGCATTGGGAGAGGTGATTTTTCTCTTCCACTCCACTCTGATGAGTCCCCACTTGAGTACTGTGCTCAGCTCTGGGGTCCCCAGCACAAGAAATACATGGACCCCTCAGAGCATGACCACAGGTTGTGCATGAAGTTGACCAGAGAGCTGAAGCATCTCTTGTAGGATGGCCAAGAGAGTTGGGGTTGTTCAGTCTGGAGAAGAAAAGGCTGCAGGAAGACCTTCCAGAAGCCTTCTAGTACCTAAGGGGGCTATGAGAAATGTGGAGAGGGACTTTTTACAAGAGCCTGTAGTGATAGGACAAGGGGGAATGGCTTTACACTGAAAAAGGGGAGGTTTAGACTAGATATTAGGGAGAAATTCTTTACTGTGGGAGGGGTGAGGTACAGGAACAGGCTGCTCAGAGAAACTGTGGATACCTCATCCCTAAAAGTGTTCAAGGCCAGGTTGGGCAAGGCTCTGAACTAACTGGTCTAGTGAAAGGTGTCTCTGCCTGTGGCAAGGGGGTTGGAATTAGATAATCTTTAAAGTCCCTTCCAACCCAAATCATTCTACAGTTCTGTGTCCTGGTCTGTTTAGGGTGTAACTACTTGACTACACCCTCCCGCAGCAAAGGAAATAAACTCTGCACCAGAATATATATATCCACTAGCAGTGGATACAAAGAATCTCTTTGGCATAACTTTAACTCTCAAGTCTTAAGTAGCCCATTGAGAAACAAAGCGACCCCTTGCAACCTATGATGCTGAAGGTAAGTAACACTAGTTCTCTTATACTGGTCATAAAGAACACACAGGACAATCTCACAGGACAATCATCTCATGCTAATTGCTGAAGTTCAGAAAAAAGACCCCAAAGCCATTTGGTTTGGAAAAAATATCGAATATTAAATATGTGTGGAAAAAATACTGAATAGTGTCATAAACATAAGTAGCATGTCCTTTAATAACTCATACAAATGAATGTACAGTTTCTCTTCTTTTGTGATTACTATCACAGGGATCTATACTGACAGCAACCCATCAGTGTCTAGCACAGATACCTCTCTATAAATAAAAAATGGTGATGGGTGAACACTTAAACACAATTGGCATCAAGGAATCTCAAGGCTTGAAGTGGTGCTGATGTTTACTATCAGCTTCATTGAGTGCACACTGCAACAGAGGAAAACCCAAAAATATTCCTATATGTTAGAATAAACTAATTATCAAAAAGTATATTTAACTATTTTAAAAGTATATTAAACAATCATTAGCTCATGATCCAAGTCGTTTTCAGATAGAGAGACCACAGGTCCAGTCAAGAGGATTTGCTCTCAAGACCCATGAATACAGCCCACAAGACTTCAATTATAAGAGCAAGGATAATACAGTTTGTGAAAGAGCAAAGAAATAAAAGCCAACAAATGACAGTTGTTTGGTTTGTGGTAAGTGAAGTTTAAAAATGATTGGCTAGTATTGCTCAGGCAATCTATCTACATCTTCATACTACATCTATCACCATAGCAACTGCAGCCTTGGAAGTGTTTCCAGGACTTTAAGAGCAATTAATTTTACAGGAGAGGTAAAACTGTATCCCTGTTCTCATATAAAGGAGTTAGGTGGCTCACATCAAGTACCCCAACAGTGTAAATACAAAAGTTATCCCAATTTACTTCCTAGGATCCTTTACTCATGGTTAATATTGTTATTCAATAGCACATTTCATGCATGCAGTTTCAGAAGCGTGGAGAAGAAGAACATAGTCAGTCCACAAGGACTGGAAACCTGTGAGGTAGTCCAAGGCAAATTAAAAGTCCTGGGCAGCAGTCTGGTCACTGTTTGCAGGTGACAGGGAATCCAGACAGCAGACAGAGTCTGCTCCCAGCAGGACATGCAGCAGCACATGGACTGGGAGAGGTCTGTGCTAACACATCTCTCCTCATCTTCTGAATTTGTGGCTCACAGGCTATCTAAAGAAAACATCATTCCATGTAAACAAAAGCTTGTTCCACAATCCTATGGCATCACTAACACTTTCTCATATGCACGGCAGCCAAACAGGAACTGACACCACTGTTTGTGCTTTGGCCACTGGCTTTAATATCAACTAGAATTGTCTCTGCAAAAAATCATACTGCTGGAACAAAACATCCTATTAATCATCACCCCACACTGCTCAGTATTTCAGAAACCAACATACGCAGGCAAGTGTGTTGAGAGAGACACGAGAGACCGTGATTTAACTGGAAGATAAACTCTGGACAGAGAATTTATCTTCTACATAGAAACTTGAATAACACATTGGTTATGAATTAATTTTATAAAGTACATTTTAAAAGATGTGGTTTTCTAGAGACGGAGATCTCATGATAATCCAAGTGCAGAGGAACTCCCTTCTCCTCATTGGTCCTCTTCACTAATGGTGCTCTCCTTGCCCCTGGGTGCTTATGCATTTTATAAAAAAATGCATGCTCTTCATCTCCAACTTGTTTCTGGCTCAAAACCACCCTGCTTGGAAACCAGTGTTACCAGTGAAACTTTTGGCAGAATATTGCACTTGAACATCCATTTCCTGCAGTAACACACAGAGAAAAAGGGCAACATTCCTAAAGTTAACTCATGTATATTTGGGAAGGACAGCTCCTAAAGGTCATGGTCATGGACCAGTCCTGGTTACATCTGAGCTGCCGCCAGCGCAAAAAAACTGCTGCTTTTTCCTTAAACTGCCACTCATTAACCACAGTATTCCTGTAACCAGGATTTTGCCTGACAGCTCATCATCATTAATAGCCTTATTGCTTTCATTACAAGCGACTCCTTTTCCTTTCCTGCCTTGTAGTTTTCAGAGCCAAATACATGGGGAGCTTCTAATTATCATCATTTCCTCTTCACGGACTGGTCCTAAATTTATCATGGTGTTCCTCAGTTGGTATTCATTTACCCTTTTTAATCTCTTGGGCAGGCAGTTATCACCACATACTTACTCCTTACCATTATCAGAAATCTTTTCTTAAACGTTGTGCATAAATGTGAAAGTATTGGAAAGGTCATAGCGAGAATAAGAAGCAGACTGGTGGGACTACACTGAAGTAGCAATCAAGAAGCCCACTACAATTGATTACTTATATTTGAAACATATTCCTGTTCACCTCAGCTTTTCATTAAGGAGGGATGAGGCTGAAAAAAGATTTTGAACACAAACCTATAGAAAAGTTGAACTAGCTTCTCAGACCATGGAGTGGTCAAGGCAGCCCAGACACAAAAGTTCTCCTGGTCATGGTGCAAAACTGTCACAGCCTTGCCTGACAAAGTCCACACTAATCTCGCCATGGGTTTAGCTGGAAACTGCATTCCTCTTCTAAAACTGAGCATGTGCTGGATTAATAAATGGTAAGAGATTTTCCCAGGAGCAGTGAATGCCCCAGTGACCCCAGATTAGTATAGCAGTGCTATTTACATTCATACAAGAGAAATCACATCTGCTTTGGGCCTCACATATACTGCCCAGGCATACTGACAAACAGGGGATAATGTTCGCTACAGCACTGCAATATCAAATTATAAAGCCAGTTATCCTGATTTAAATCATTTATAGATTTGGCATATTAGATTTTTCTACAATCAAAAGATTTGCCACTTCGGAGTTATTTACTTGCAGCAATTTTCATTTCAGAACAGCAGTCAAATTTAGCTACTTACTTAAAATAGTTTGATAATTAAACATCTCAATTTAATGAAAAAATAAATAAATAAGTAAATTCCCATAACAATTCAGAAGACAGAAAAAACATAGAGCTCGTGTGTCACTACAAACCCCACACTCAACAGGAGACCTGAGTGAGGACTTTAGGTGCCTGAATTTGGAGACTTTCTAAAGAAAAGTTTAGTTAAATTAATCTAAATGTTGTCTAGCAGCTCTTGAGCTCACTAAATGTCACCAGATCCTCTCCTAAGGCCACTATGGCCCAGTGACAAAAAGGAGAGGCAGGCAGCTGAATCCCAGCTTGATGATAATAAGGGCTGTTCTTAAGCAGAGAAACACCCAGTTAAATATGAATAAACTTAATTAGCAGACACTGTTTGCTATTACAGTAGGGCAAAAGACCTTGAGTAGGAGCCAATAAAACTTTTCCTGTAAGTGAAATGCCCTGTAATTATTTGAACTAAATTACATTATCATAGTCTGGGACATCCAGTCACTTCCACTCTTTTTTCAGAGCAAGAACTTTGTCTTCCCGCTTCATCTCTCTCACAAATACAATGTAATCCAATTAACACTTTATCTAACCCTTATCAGCACCTTCTTCAAACAAGTTCTCAAAAGGAAATGAAAAAATATTTTCAGCTGTGTATAATGAAGAAGTCAAATAGTCCAGAGTACCTTTCTATAATTAGTGGGAAATAATTGAGAGTTTTAAAAGATTATTTCTCTCCAGATACATGCAGGTGTGTGCACTGAAGAGAAACATTTTTGTAAACAATACATGTTCACAATTCTCATGGGAAAACTCTGTATTAAAGAATATACTACATTTTTAAATGTAAGTTTGTTGCTTTTCAACTTGCATGGGGTCCAAAGAATTCACCCAGAAAACTCAAAAAATTTATCTCTGGATTATAATTATGGAATGTATGCTGTACAGAAATGGGGTCTTCGGGGCTCAGTTTTACAGTGATTATCCAATTTTCTGCTGTGCTAAGCTTTAAAAATGAATGGAATGTGCATTGCAGGGGAACAAGACTACCAAAATTTTAACAAAACTATTAATTTCATGTTTAGAAATCTCTTTATCACTAGAAATTAAATCTATTGCAGCTACTTCTCAGTACTGTTTTCTTTGTGCACACTAAAATTCACCAGGAGCCCAACTACTCTAAACATCCCAATTTTTTTTCGAGGCAAACCCTATTTCTTTTTCCATCAAAAGTTCCAGACAAGGGTGAAAAAAATTGTCAAGTTGGCATTGATATGGTGTCATGGAATCCTTCTAATTTAATTGTTTGAATAGTTTGAGTAAAATAAAAGTATGATAGTTTTGATGGTCCTCCTTTTTTTTCCAGCACTGTTCAAAATTGGCTCAAAAATATTCTTTGAAATCTGAGAAACATTTTTCTTGATAAACTGAGGACTCTACAGATGAGACCGAAATCTGTGAATAGCCAGGAGGTGTATTACAAAAGAATAAAAAAAAGAAAGTATATACTCAAATATTAACATGCTCTCCAAAAAAGGACTGCCCAAAGGGTGAGCTCGTGGTTTCAAGCAGGATATTTAGAGGATACAGCTGGAGGAGCTGGAAGACATCTAAGGCATCTTTACCCTGTGTTTACCCTCTCCAGAATGCTATTTCCATCCTTTAAAGATACAGTGAAGAGAAGTCTGTTTACTCATTAGACTTCTGGTTGATGAGCAAACCTTTCACATTCCCAGTCTGAAGAATATGCAGCCTGTGCACATACCTTTACCTGCAGGCTCTCAGTTCCCTTTCAGATATCATGGCTTACCAAAGTGAAGCTGAAATCCACTAGCATGCTTCAAATACCACTGATTTGCAGTTGAAGGACTGTAATTAAAAGCCATGTTTGACATCTGAATTTAACTGACACCCATATATGTGGCTTCAGGCTGGTCTCCACTCTCATTGTGTTTTGTATAACATTAATTGAAATGCTTCCCTTGAAGGGAAATTTTCTGATGGTCAACTGAGTAAACAGCTTGGGTTCCAATTCCCTTCAATCATCCCACTGATGTGATCCAGTAGGAAGTGATTTTAAATCTGAACTGTCACTAAAGATCAAACTCAAGGTTAAAATAAGAAGGAAACAGATATCTGAAGTTTTTCACACGACAAAAAAAAAAGGGTTCAGACAGGACTGTGTTTTAGTTATGCCAGCTTGGAAACAGACCAAACGAATAACAGCCTGTATGCTAAAGAGATGCAAAGAAGTCAGGAAAACCCAGTCAAATACACTGAGGCAACCTAAAAGTCCCTGAAAAATATCCTTCCTACCAAACATGTTTATCAAATTATGGCTTGTGCTAGGAATACAGATTGAAACTGCTGTAGATTTGGATAAGAGAGTTTTGGTATTAAACAAATTTGCAAGACCTCTTGCTTATTAAGTCAGAACTGTATCTATATGTTGAAATCCAAGGACCATTTTCACAGTCATTGTTAACTAAGGACAATTCACAAGATGTTTTCCTGGTACTTACCCTTTTGCATTTCACTGCTTTCACTTTTTACTAAGCAAGAAGTGAAAAGAATTGGAGTGCTGCAACTGGTTTCCAAATCAGAAGACAAGACAGCATTTTTAGCAGAAGAGAATTTGAACTAGCCATAGATGATATGCAAGTGGAAAACCCCTTTTATTCAAAGTATTGCTTTCACTGTAATTGAGAAAAGTGCTTTTTCAGACTATACCTCCTATGAAGGTATATGATATGGTATATGATATCATATGCTCTGAAGTAGTTTTTAAAGAAACATACACCATGTTAAAAGAATTTCATTAGACAGATGTCTCCTCCTGCAGTCAAAGTACTGGAGCAAGCCAACTACCTCTCTTCTTTTTCACACATCAGCAATCAGCCCTGAAGTGCATCTCCCCAGAAGCTCACCTACCTGACTGCACTGAAGGATTTACATCTTAATGACAACTAAAGCCAAGAACAGCAAGCACAAAATTTTCCCTCACATTTTGAATTGAAAGATATCTATAAAATTAAACTAAGCCTCCAACTGCACCAATGAAGAGCTAAAATAGACCTTTTTTTTTTTTTTTTTTAAGATCAGCTTGGACATATACAAAGGCTTGTACAGACACAAGATTTTCCCCAAACAACTGCTGACATGTCTCCTCAGACACTTCCACAGTAAATGTTTCACTGCACACACAGCTGAAAACACTATTTCCAGCCTAGGGGGACTTTGCAGTCAATCTTATAGTTCTCAGCCTTTAACTGAAAAGTATTGTTCATTTTAACCCTGGAAGAGATTGGTCACAAATCAACAGATTTTGAAATGTCTACAAGGGCTTTTTTAGTTCAAAGTTTTCCTTCATAACCTATAACAAGAAATTTCATCAAGAACTACTGGAACCAAGGTACACGGGGAAGCAGGAAAGTACACAAACATGAGAGATGGAAACATATTACTACTTTCTCAAAATTAAATCAATGTTTCTTGTTTACTTAACTGGTAATAAAATTCACAGGCTTTCCAGTATTTGGCTTGAAATTATGGGGACATTGCCTATTTTGATTTGCAACATGTTGACTTTCTCAGTCACACCACCAAGGGGGCCCATAAAGAAATGTTTCTTTATTACTTTGTAGGCATTGCAATCTATCTTATCTTAATCACTTTGAGCACTATTTCAGGAATGATCCCTGCCATAACTCAGAAGCCATGCACCAGCACTTCAACCTTTTCAAAGCTTAGGCACTATTTCACTTGTTTTTGAAGTTCAGAACAAAGATTTCCTAGTGGGTAGACCGAAAACCCATTATCATTCAGCAAGGCAGGTGCAGAGGTACCATCACTTTTCTTTCTCCTTACTGACCAAGGAAATAATTACTAATAAGAGATTATGAAGAGACTATCACAGAATGTGAAACAAGAGTGAAAATAAGTGATTTTTTTATATACAAGTATACATATATATACAAAATAAAAGCTATTTGCATTTACATTTCTAGTTGACAGACATTTAGAATGGAAGTAAATAAGGCCTACAAGAAAAGATGCACAGTAACACACTGTGAAGAATTTGTGTTTGGATGCTTTCAACATGACTGATTCAGATGAACAATAAAAAAAGTTTCTTTTCATTACTAAGAGCTTTCTTCATGCTTTGACAACCAAAAAATTGTCCAACAAGTTGCACACTATAGAATGAATGCAGTTACTGGGATGCTTATTTTATATATAATAACATACCCTTTAGTTTAACAAGTCGTTAGAATAAACATATGTCATACCACAAAGAAATGAAAAATTCTCCCCATTATCTTCTCCCTCTCTCCTCCCTATTCAACTACAAGATTATTAATTGCAGATGGCAAAGGAAAATGTCATCTTTTATGTGCACAGCTGCATATTTATCTGGTGAAGACATTCTATGATTCTATGAACTTCAGATACAAAGTAAAATTTAAACCATCATGAAGTAACCTTCCAGTACAGCACGAACTGATTTTAAACCACAGAAACAAACATAAAAAACTGGTTTTTGAATTTAAAGTAATAAATACTTTTCTCTCACTACAGCACAACAGTTGCTGAAACTCCCGGAGTAAATCTCTTTCACTATAAATTGTATTTCTCTTTCCCCTCATCTCCCACCCAAGGGAACTCCTGAAAGGGAAGTACTGGCAAGATTGCATTCACTGAAATTCTGCCTGGTTTAGTGATTTATACATCTGGCTGAAATAGCCAACCACTGGATGTCACTGTTACTCCACATGAAGTAAGCAAATACAACCATGAGATTACCACCACCATAGAGAAGCTGTCTACTGTGAGATACTTCACAAAACCCCCCGACAACAAAAGCCCTTTGAAAAATACAGTGAATTCAAAATTTAGGAGCAGTTCAAGGGAAAACCATGGTTGGACAACAAAGTCTTATGGAAGCTAAATTGCAAAGGGTGGTCAATGGTGGCCTATGTAACTGTGCCAAATTTTAGCTTTGAAAGAAACTAAAGGAAAAGTTGACTTTTCCTTCATAATGGAAGAGCAGTTTCTTCTTCAAGTCCATTGTACTTCTGGCTTCTGGGACTCCAGACTGTTTCAAATTGCTGCCAATTACATAAAGCCATTTTTCTGCAAGTATTTTTCTAGTTGGAAGAAGACTGACTAGCATGACTTATTTAGGTAGCACCACAAAAACATATATGCATATGCTAAAAAAATTCCCATCAGTCTTCAACTGAGTATCCTTACAGAGAATGGCTTCCAGTTTCATTAGTTTTCCCATCAGCAAATAGGTTTTCAGGTGTAGAAGGTTATAAGCTGCTTCACATCAAACTGTAAACAGAAATTTCAATATTCTTACAAGGAAAAGAAATGCTTTTCTTCCTCCTAGAATGCCAAAACTCCCTTCTGGATCCCAAGTGATTTTCTCTGCACCAGCCTTGAACATGAAACTGCTTCAATCTACTGGATAAGGCAAAAACATATTTCTTTTTCTTTTGTGTATCATGCTTCACCAAGCAATTGTTTTATCCTTATTTTAACCTCCTCACCTGGCTGTCTCTACTATTTCCAGTAGCCCTTGAAAATACGGAAATAACTCAGCTTGCTATTTCCAACATCACCTCCAAGAAGCAAAATAAATCTGAGGCCATAGAATCTGAAAAGAGACCTCACTTCAATTCAATGTGTAACTAATTGTGCTTAACCAAAAAATATGCTCCTAGTAAATGTGAAGTCTGTATAAGAACAAAAGTAGCCCGCATTTGTAAGGGGTTATGATTTCTTATGAATACATTCATGTTATTTTTTTAGAAGCACTTCAACTTCTGTTAGAAATTTCATCTGATGATATTACTTAGATACTTTCTTCTTTCAAATTAAAGTAAGTGTTAGGCATGAAAATAAAATCAAAACTTCATAATGAGAGTTTGAATGGTGTCTAAAATATGAAATCATAAATAAGGAAATGCTCTCCCCAAGTATCTTTAACTAGAATGCCTAATTTCACCTTATGTATGTGATAACAAAAAGAGAATTTTTAAAACTCATCCACACATTTTCCAATTTTTCTTTGCAACTAAATATACATAATATTACTGACCTTGTTTAACCTTGTTAAAATAGGATCTCTATGTTATCAACATTAACTGTGGGGAAACTATAACTCCACTGAGATACAAATTCAGACTTAGCAAAGTGCCTGCATTTCCAGGTAATATTTGAATCTGTTACTCTAGTTAGATGTCATATGATTTTTATGGGGTTGCTGGTCACATACCATATTTTTTGTGCCTCTAATTAAACTTAAAGCTGTAGAAAAGCACAGAAACATATAATCTATACAATCAGGAAGATGAAAGCATCAGGGACTGAAATAGAGAAAAAGCATATAGAATGCCTTAAAAATTATCTGCCCGTTTATTAAAATGCAGTTGAAAATGCTGTTTTAATGATAAAAAGCAAGGGATTTCCAGACAATTAAAAAAACAGAGTTCATACAGCTTTTTCCACTGTAAAACGTGGCACTGATTAAATATTTTTATGTGACAGAAAAACAAACAAAGAAAGTGTGGGTCAGGAATTAAAGAAGATTGGACAGTCATGTAAATTCTAAGTGAGTTAAAGATGCAGGAAATAAATACCACAGTAAAGATATTTCAATCAAACATGGCTTTTTAACCATTTGGCTAACTCCACATGAGAGAAAATGATATCTTAATCACAGAGTTGACTTTTGCTGAATGGGACATCAAATCTGGCTTGCTATTGAAACCACCAGGCAAGACAGCCCCAGCATTTCACAACATGTACATGGAGCCCTACACATGATGGCCACAGACTCTGGCCAAATGCTCTTGTGACCAGGATGTTGACCACAGTTTAGTAATCAAATTGGATTTTGTGGAAGCATTTCTATTGATGGAAATCATTCACTGGAATAATGGTCCATAAAAGGCGGGCAATGACGTAGCACATCACATGTTCCCTGGCCATAAAATAGATTTTTGCCTATAGTTTACACTTGTTTGACTTCTCTTTGCATTTACCAACTTGCCAAAGAATATGTGGGTCATTCAAAACCACAGTCAGCAATACAGATTCTGCCACCAACCACGCTTTTAACGTCAATAGAGAAGCAGAAATTGCTCAAAGATTCATGAAAGCAGAAAAAAAGTCTGAAAAAGTCTTTCTATTGTCTTTACACTGTCATGATGATGAAGCCAAGGCAATAGGAAAAGGGGGTAAGCATAGCAGGGGAGGAAAAGCCCTGATTACTGGGAGACCTCATACAGTATATTACCAGACAGTGCAAAATACTGAAATTCCACAGAAAGTACCTTGAGGCATTTCCTGGCCTTAGATAAGTCCTGTTGTGAAATTTTCTCCCTTTAATCTTTTTGCAGTGACTTTAAATGATTCCCTCATCCACAGTGGGTAGTTGCAGCTCCTGGTGCCGCCTGCCACAGAGGAGCTCTGACATTGCAAGGGGATTTTCTTTGATGAACTGTAACAAAACCTGCATGCAAGGCTGCATTGTCTTCACCCTTCACAAAGGGATTGCTCATTAAATGGAAGGAAAACATATTAAGGATGATAATTTCCATCCAATCATTCAATTTAGAAAAAGGACAGACACTCCTTGCAAAGTCAAATAGCACAGCAAGGTTATCCATAATAGGGATTTTACAGTACAGCTGTCAGCATTCAGAGATCATCTGATTACCAACAGGTATCACTGTCATTGTCCTCAGGCTTTTCCTAAAGCAGGAGAGAAAACTGACAAATGACAGAGCCATGGAGAGGATCTGTGGCCTTGTGCATTCAACAGATGTTGATTGTGCAGAGGTGACCACTGCCTTTAGACACACTTGCAGCTGCATCCTTTGTTTACACAAGAATAAAAGAGAAAAGTTAAGTGGTGAAGGTGCCAGAACATTTAAATACTGTAGGGGCTGATCTTGATTTGCTTCTGAGTTTGGTGCTTATTACTGTGAATAGTCTTACTAAAATTAATGTAAGTACTCAAGCAAATAGAGCTTCTAATGCCTTAAATTGCCTGAGTCTTGAGGTCCACAGGTGCATAAATGTAGATCATTACACCCACATGGAGTCCCCTGACTTCCCCCAAAAAACCTTTATTTAGGTGAAATCATCTGCCCACACTTTTTTTCAGGATTAGAGATGCAGTTTGTGGCATAACATACCAGGCAATTTTTCTGAACTTCAACAAGAAATTAATTGCTTCTTGTTCAGACAGACAAAGAGAAGCTATTGTAAAGATACAATTTAAGTGCCAAAATAGAATCAGGATTGACATAAATGTGAATATAGAGACCATCCAGAAATTTTTTTGCAGCCATATGGTCATAAAACCCTCAACTACAGTTTGCAAAAAATATTTAATATTTTTTTAAGATTGTCTTGCTTTTCACTTGGAAACTGCATAATCTTTTGGACATGTTGATGGTCACTCACTAATATTTGTCCTCCAGCTTCCACTTTACAGAGACAGCAAGCATTGAAAGACTAAAGACCACCTAATTCATACCAGTGCTTCAACATGACACTGTTTTGTACACATATCCCTGCCCTTCTACCTTCCTCCTCTTTCAGGCTTTATACAAAGCTTACAGAAAATCAAAGTAACTAAACATATGAAAGCTTAGGGAGATGATAAAGTGCTGGATCCAATCTTTTTGTTTTAATAATTCCTAGTAGATAAGCAAGTAAAGATGACATCAAACAATTTCTAAGACTCATTTCTGTCATAAAACCAGCCCTTAAAATTTACCCTATTATATTTTCCTGATTAATTGCAACATAAATTATTATGGATACTGTATTTGGTTAATGATTTTGAATCCATTTATTCTAAGAATTTTTCTTTTTATCAATTAAGTTAGAGCTACTTTGAAGACTACATGCGGTATTGGATCTGGTAACAGTTCCCCACCTGGAAAGCTTCCCTATTGAAATGAAGAAATACTTCACTATTGCTTATTGGATCTTTAATTCTGTTCTTACATTAGACACAATATATTGGTACATTGGATTCTCTTTGAATCCAAATTTTCTGCCAATTTCTGTAATGTATGCCAGGCCAATCTGTGAATGCACTACCTGTACCAAACTCTGCATGGTACAAAAGAAATGTAAAACTTTCTGACTGTTACTGTAAGGGCTCCTTTCCCCAAAAATCACAACCGTGAAATGAATGCAACCTGTCACACCAAATCAAGTGCATAATAAATGCATAAGAAGCCTGCTTTCATCTTGACATAAAATATAGATGCTCCCAATGGGCTGCTGCTGGCTTGCAGCTAGGGAGCAAGCGTGGGCTCATTGAAGTCCTGACTCCAGTGACAGAAACCAGCCAACAGCTCTGGAAACTGAGCTACCCTGTAGACTACAAAATACTACAAATCTTGACAATTTTCTCAGGGCATGAAAACATGGGGATCATTCCAGGTTTGTTGAAATGGTGCTCACCATGCAATTTACTTAAGAAGCAGGAGACATCTGTTGTCAATCCCTTTTTTATCTCTGGTGAGAGGGAGAATGTAACACTGCTATTTCTCCCCATAGAGAAGAAAGGATGTGTTTGTAGGTATGTGCAAATATGCATGACTAACAAGTAATGTATGTTGTAAAATCTTTGAGGAATAAAACATATCTTCTATATTTTGTATCATTTTACAGTATCAAACCATCACAGAAATATTTATAATCACCTGACAGGTTTTTTTGCAGAAAGAACTGAACATACATTATTTTTCTAAAAAGTGAAAGATCTGGCTAAGATGAATCTCCAGCAACCATGCTAATTTTTAATACAAATAGGTATTAGAAGGCAAATTCTCATTCTAAAGCTGTGCCAATATTTGAAAAGGGCAAATGGACAGACTGCATGTCAATTAACAGAGCAACAATCAGATGCATCAATCACCAGGCAAGAAAACAACCAATCCGAACAAAAATTGTATTGGATTTAATTAGTGATTAAAACTTAGGCATTTAAGGAGTCAATTCAACATGATACAATGGAAAATATTTGGGTTTCTTTTCAGAGAAATACTGACTGATTGATTAATTACTCTAGATTTGGTAGCTGACAAAGGAAAAGAAAATGTGTTCATACCTACCATATATCAACTTGTAAAAGCATGCTACTTGACACTTTACAGGATTTTGACTGAAAAAATTAAGACTGTCTAAACCATATCTCTCTCAGAAAACACCCTAAATGACAAAGACAGGTATTGGGTGAACTGCTTGCAAGAGGGGCAAATTAAGACAAAATACCTTCATATAGCCACAGGGAAACTCAGATATTTAGGAACAAATTTCAAATAAAAATTCTAAAACAAGGATAAGAATCATGGAAAATGCAAACTTTAAACAGGACAGAAGGTCAGTGGAGATTAATTTAGCATGAATTCTCAGTGCATAGTGCTTTGGCAAACAGGGCTTCAGTAGTCTGGACTTAAGAAACCAAAACCTAGTTAATATTCAGAGGAGGTGGCTTAACCTCTCTATACAGCATGATCAGGTCAGTGATGGAATGGTGTTTTCTTTACTGATGTCCATTCTTTTACATTTGTAAGTATGGGAATAAACAGCTGTGGAGCTGGCCAACATTGCATTTATTTATTCTTTCATCACTGTCCTTTTTGAAGATGTATATCACATATTTTTGAGGACTGATTCAATGTTCAGTGGTCAAAATGCCAGGATGTCTAGTCAGAAAAGGTATACACCTTGAAAGTTGGTGAACAAACTAGTCATTCTAAACTGGCTACTTTTCTATCTTAGTGTCTACTGGGTTGCCACTGAAAAAAAGGCTTCTTCTGAAATAATCTCCCAGTGTATGGTGTCCATCATTTAAATTTACAGGAGGTTTTCCAAGAGACACTGGAATGAAAATTTACCTGCATCAAAATGTAGTTTACATGAATAATATACAGACAAAATACCTGTTAAAGAGAGCCATACAAATACTCCTCTCTTTGGGACACTCGGGAATAGAGAGGCATAGCCACAGTAACTTCTAGGATCGTGATCATACTTTTGCACCCACACAAAATGCTCAAATGAGAAATTAATTAGAACAGGCATAGTGCTGAAATGGAGCAGGTCCAGTGCTGGTAGCTGAGCCAGAGCCAGCTCCTCTGCAACAAGCTGGGCTGTCTGAATGGGGTTGTATAAAGTGTCACAGGTTGTTCCCTACACTTAGAGGAAATGTTACTGATCTTCCCTTTGCCCTCCCCTAATATCCATGGTGTTAACACCTTATTATAAAAGGAGGAACTGATATAAAATTGGTATGCAGGCATCCCCTTAATGTTCACCAGATAACTGGTAATTGTTAGGGGGATACCTACATTAGAGATTGAATAATTTGGAGCAAGTTTTGCCTTGTGCTCTGGGGCACAAGGCAGTTCCAGTCTATAACCTCTGTGATAACTGAGTTCTGAGATCAGGCTCAACGTTTTGTTGAAAAACAGGGTAGTGACTACCCATGGCACAGTACTAATGCAGATATGTGAATTTTTGAATTAGGTATAGCTCATAATCTAATTTGTTGTGATATAGCTCAAGTTTGTCTACTCACCATCTCACCATCCACGTTATACACAAACACACAGTATACCACTGGCAGTTCCAAGGACTGATGTTATTTATTTAGTATTCCATAACAGGACAAAACTAGTAGTATTCATTGCACAGAAGAGCAATAACTGCTTTTTGTAAGGATATCTCATTTTTTAAAGAAAAATTTTGCTGTATGTAGGTAGGGAAATTAGTATTCCTAGGAAAAACACTGAACAATTTAAAAATCAATCCATCCTTATTTGTATTATTAATTTATACATGATCTGAGTGTTAAAAATAAAAATACTTTTATATTCCATTGTTTCTAAATCTCTAATGTATAGTTATGAAGACACCTTTGGCTCCTTTGGCTTCCAGGATAAGAGTGTAAAGCATTTAGACATGAAAAAAAAATTTTTTTGCAACTTATATTAACATGACTTCTCATCATAGGTTATTCCTTGAACTCAGAAAATGTTTCTACAATTTATTGCATGCCCACAGAGAAATACTCTCTGACTAAAACTGTTCAAGCAAGCAGTAGTATCTGCTCAACCAGGAAAAGAATCCACATCATAGCTTTGCAAGAAATAACTTGATATGACAGAGTATCTGATAAAAATATTCCTCTACAAAAATTCAACAAAATGTTTCCATTTTACTAAATCCCAAAAGGTTGCAAATCCACCAGAAATTGGCTATTATTTCTGGTTATCTTATGAGAGGAAAAAGCAAATTGCAGTTGGGATATAACCTTTCCATTCTAATGGAGAGAAGCTTTTCAAGACAGATTTTATGCTCCAGAGGATGCAGAAGTCTGGGAAGTGAAAAGAAGGAACAGTTTTGCAGATCATTTCCAAACTATTCTGAATTCAGGGGGAAATACAGCCCAAACGTCACAAAATCAAAAACTCAGGCTCCCCCATCCATTTCCATCCTAAAGTAAGCATCAATCTCATAAAATCTTGCAATATCCTTATCATTTGCATTTATCTCTTCTACATTTTTCTATAACTTTTTCATGAATTTTACATTATTTCTGAATTTGCATCACCATGTCTGGTTTTACACTGAAAATATCCTCCAAGGTTTCATTTGTATCACCACAGAGAAAGTCAGAAAAGAATTATTCAATAAAAAAATACAAAAAGTAGTTCTAATGTCATTGTTCAAAAAGTTTTAAAAGAAAACCAGGTAATTTTGGTCATTCATATATGTAATTCATTATAGTAAAAATATAAAATACATTTATTTTTAGTGCTCAGTCATTTCACACACTTCTAGTTAGCATTAGTTTTTCAGTAGGGAAGTAAAGACAACAGTGCTAATTCAAATTTTAATTAGCAATGTCATAGGTAATCTAACAGGATAACAACACTAATTAAATTCACAGTTAATATGAAACAGAAAGTTTCTCTAAGTCTTCATGGGATTGGGGATATAATACAAAGGAACAATAACTAAGAGGAACTCTTCCCCAGACCTGAGAATTGTCCTATATTTGTGTCCTTTACTAACAGTTAATTGAAAGTAAACGTACTAAGTTCTCAATAACACACACTATATTTTATTAAAATGTGCTCTCTCTGATAGAAAAAAGTAATATTAAAGACAATACAAAGAAAGAAACCCTGTCTTACATGCAGCAAATGTGAAATAAAAGAACATGCTTTGGAGAAAGCATCTCAGACCACACAAAGAGATTTTGATGGCATTTTCCCCATGGAAGTCCCAAAGAGACTTGGTTTGTTGGAATGTCTTAGAGAGGCATGCATAGCACAACTTTTTATTAAGAATTTGAGATTTTGGTTATGTGTTGCTGTACTCATAGAACTGATTTCTTAAACCATATGACTTTGCCGGTTGTACACTTGGGAGTACCATATGCATCTTGAAGCTACTCCTTGCTGTTAAATGGGAGCAATTTGGGAAGAAACACATAGAGGTGGTTGAAAGGGTTCATTCATTCATTCGTTCATACTTTTTAACAAAAATAGAAAGGGTGACGAGGAGAGAACGAAATCAAAAATTCCACATCCAAATGTGCATGTGGAAAAAGGGATGCTCAAGGTGATAGAAACAGACATAATTAAAAATAACAGGATTCACATTTCTAAAAGTAAAACCAGATATTGATAAACTAGCTGGACTAATGCCTTTTCAACCATTAAATTCCTCTTTATTTTCCTACATTTAATTGCACACATTGTATAAGAATTAATATTAGCTAATAAACTTGTTATCTTCTTTGTTAATGCTCATTGTGCTGAGTTACATTGTTGTATTGGACAGCTGCCATTCCTATTTTATTTAGATCTTTTCCTCTAAATATATTTAAGCCGTTCCCTGTTGCCAAACAATAAAAATAAAGGAAAGAACTCTGGGTGAATTTATATGTCTAAATGAACACAATCTATTTAATAAAGTATTATCACGTAACCAAGAATAATCCTATTCAACAAAGGAAAATAGCAGGTGGGATAGGTCTTTTGTATCACAAATATCTATCAAACAGAGATGATACTAAATGCATTTTTAAAAGATTTATCCTTTAGAGGGCTTTGGAGGATAAGGTTTAAAATTTGTCTATATCTCATGAGATGCTTAAATGTTTATATCAAGAAAGGGCTGCAATTGTGGCAAGACTGAGTTGTTATTATAGAGGGTTATTTTGAAATGGGACTGACAACTAGCTAGAAGACAATGTAGATCTTTCTATTTTGACATAAATTTTCCTGTAAATTTTCTATTAGTTCATCAGGAGAATGAATTGTTATGCTAATAATACATTTGTTTTTATTTATTTATTTTTTTTTACTTCATGTATTCTGCCTGATGACTTGCAGATAGCTTTGCTGTTGCCAATATCTTGTCATAACTTCAGTCTCATGCTCATGTTGAAACTTTATGTTTTTATGAATTTATTTTAGTCCTCATATTGAGACAGTCTGAACAAGTGGGAAAAGACTGAGCATCAGTGTGTGAGTAATTGAGCAGCACTCACTCCTGAGGGTGTTGCACAGTCACCTGGGGGTGCCACTACAAAGGGAGGCCATAGAGGAATGGCAACCTACAGCTTCAGCTATTCAGAAGCTTTGACCCCATCAAACCAAATGGCACACAATGGGCTGACTGCAATTTTTTTCAGTGCACAAGAGGAAAGAGTGTCAAAGTTGAAGCACTAGAAACTGAGAGTATATCTCTTTTGTGTGTGTAACTTATTGAAACTGATAACTGAAAAAAATGAAAAAATACCTATTTGGGACATAAGGCGTTGTGTTTTTTAAAATAATTTTTGGAAACTAAGTATAACTAATGCTAAATCTTTGGTAGAAGAAATGGATTTCTCTCAAAAAAATTTTAGTTGAATTTAGGTTTTAGTTTTGGTTAAATAAATCACAGTTTTAATTTAGAAATAACAAAGTGATCAACAACCATTTCAAGAACATTATTATCCAATCAGGCAAGATGGTACCAAGTCAAGAGGCATGACAGATATGAGTTCAGATGATGCCCTACAGGGTATTATTACATAACTAACCCTTCTTGTCCAGTTCCCATACAAAAAGTTTTCCTGCAGTTCTCTTTCACAGCAAGTGCTCAGCTTTAACACCTCAGCAATTAAAGAGGTGAAGAGACATAGACAATTGGCATTGACCCTCTATGAACTTTATACTAATGCAAAGGTAAATACAGCTGCTGGTCCTTCCTCAGTCTACAAGCTCATAGACATGCTTCAAGTTTTCTCTTTAAACCATTTTCCATCCATTACTACAGGTTCAAGTTATCTGAACTGCACTGTCAAAAGTTTATGATCAGGAAGCTTGGTCAAAAGGTGTCTCTGAAAGAACAACAGAATCAGTTACTTTTTTCCTCTGGGAGTCCAACTTCCCCAAGCACAAAAATAGACAACCAGAAACCAAGGAAAAGATTCCCTAATATCTGCAGGATTGGTAATGAATCAATAAGGGGGCTTCGGTCTTCTTTTTTTTTTGTGGGTTTTTTTTTTTTAATGTATAGAAAATTATATTAAGTAGTAAAATGGCAAGCGTTTGTGTATCAGTCCATACACAGATACCTTCAGCATGCTGATTCACAAAAAGTAGCTGAGGGCCATAGGATTTCAGATTTTCAATACTCCTGGTCAGACCCTTCACAATATGCAGCTACATTTACAAAACTGTCTATCCCTTTTACGATCACTTATGTTTACTCTTAATTCTAGCAAAATCATCCACTGCTGAAATTCCTCAGCCTCCTCCCTTTTTCCTAATTTCACCTGCAGTTTTCAAAACCACTGAATACCCTCTGAACCATGAGAACCTCTGCTTCCCACTCAGTGGAGTGGGACAGACCTGTCTCGCAGAAATACTAAGAAAAGAAGGAGAGGGAAAGAAGAAAACATTTCTTAAGTTGATATTTTTGCTTGCTGCTGTTCTCTAATACTTTTAGGGATGTATAAACACAGCCTAATCCCCTCAGATCACCTCCTTTTCACAGAATTCGATATTGCCCAAGTAAGCTGGGTTATTTTGAAATATCACCACTCCCTTCACAGCTCTACTGCAAGGCATGTCACAGTAAGCAGCATTCAAATAAGTGAAACATGACTACCCAAATGTTTAAATTATGTAAAATGCTAACAATATTCTAAATACAGGAAAAGTGTTTCTTTAATGCTCTTTTCTGACAGTTCACCACAACTCCATCCATTTCAAAGGCTTCTGCTCCCCACACAGAATTAAATAGCTGCTACAAACATCCTTTGAACAAGAGCTGCCATCAGTGGGATAGGAACACAAGCAGCCTGGGGACTGGTATCAAACAGTCTCCCAAAAGAAAGATTATGAAGCAACCAAGGACATCTAAAGAGAGAAATCTAGGCTGAGAACTATTTGAGGAATTATCTTGAGAGAGATTTCTTCCAGAAAATATATCAGATATGGTTCAGTATCTTCTATCAGTATGGTCCAGGGCATACATGTATCCTAGACTATTTTTCTAGCTGAGCTCTGACCTTCTGCAAGTAAAGTAATAGTGATCCTTGGAGTTACGTGAGCCTTTGATGGACACTTGTGCATTGTGATGCTCTGTGTAGGTGTCTGCAGCACAAACAGCTCTCACACCAACGTGACAATGCCATTGTGTCCCCAACACAGGCCCTGCTGGCCACATTTTCTACCTCTGCTACCCAAGGATTAAATGACTACACATTCCCAAGATTTGGGATGTCACCGTGTCTTGGAAATGCCCCTTCTTTGCCTAGGTCATCGAGTGGATAACTACAAGTGGGTGCTACTGCCACGGATAAGGAAAGGCATCCTGCCTGTTTTTTCAGTCTGAGGCTATAATAAAACAGTACAGAAGTTCAGCTGCCAGAAATCAGAGGGAATACAGATGTTCCTTTGCACATTTAAAAAAAAAGACACGATATCTAATGGAAGATGCTCTTCACCACATGGGGAAAGCAGAGATCTGAAATAAGAAAAAGGATGTAAATAAAGCACTGCTGCCACAATGCTGTGTAGGGCTTAATGCCATTTTGTACAGGGATCAGCACCATGCCAGGAACACAGAATACCCTTGCAAAACCCTGGGAAAGGCCACCCGGTATTGAAAGGCAAGGAAGGGTTCATAGAAGAAGGAAACACAGAAGATACAGAGCCCATAAAGAACCATGAGCTCTTTCAGACTCAACAAAACTATGGAGAAAGATGGAAAAGGAAACCAGAGGTTTATAACTCTCTTTACCACAAGCATTAAAAAAAAAAAAAAAAGATGAAACATAATTCTTTATTGCTTCAGCATTTGATTCCCAGTGTCCCATCACAGCCTCCAATACTTGTCTCCTCACTGTAAATATCAGGACAAAGACTCTCTATTTCAAGGTAGACAGTTTGTTTCAGGGGCATGTATGTGGTAAAAGAAGGAACAAAAGGTGAAAAATTGTTAATCAATCTCAACCTACAAAGAGGAGCATGCCAAAAGCATTGTGCTCTCACCAAGTCATTCCCTGAAATTTGGTGTTTGATGGTGTTTGTTGTAGGCTATGGTTTTGTTGTTATACCTTATTTAAAAAAAAAAAAAAAGACAAAACCCAATAAAGTCGGCTAAAAAAAGTCTGGATTCACAAAGAAAATATTTTAGCAGAATCTTCTAATATGGTCGAAAGTAAACATGCTCACAAAAGAAACAAATAAAAATGTGTGTGGAACATTCCAGATTTAAGTTAATTTAAGTGTGGTGAAGATCTCTAAGTTTATCTGTAAAGAATTCAGCAACTGGATACTTGGACTACGCCACATTGCAAACATACTAATTAGAACTCCTCAAAAGTAGTGTTTATACCTAAAAAGACATGTATTTTTGTATTCAAGACCAAAAGTTCAAGTACAAAGGAGACTGCTTGCACGTTGCGCTTCAGTTCAATATTCAGCCAGAAGTTACAGAATGTTGTCAGAACAAACCAGTAGCAACAGTTCCTCTGAGATTCATTTTAGATTTTTTTTATACCAGTGCACAGCTATTTACATTTTTCTGGAGTAATGAGTGATTTGTTCTCACACTTTTTCCTAAAAAGAAAATAAATGTTGTCTTACTATGGGGGAGGAAGGAAAACAAAGACTCTTCTCATGTTCAGAGGGTGGTGGAGGAGGTGCTGGCCCAGACCACTGGCCCACATTGTTGTGCAATGTGCTTCTGCTCCAGTGAGGAAAGATGTGTGCCACAGTCAGTGTGTATCTGCCTTTCTTTGTGGCTCTGTTCCAGCAGCTCACCACTGAGAAGAAGCAAGTAGCACATGTAGGCATTGTTAGCTATTGTTAGTTCGACAGTTTCTTGCAGCAACAGCAGCAATATTTGGTGAGTTAAGATCTGGCTTCATTTTGTGATACTTCTGCTGCCAAAGCAAGTTGTGCCTGCTCCAACAGTAAATAATTCTGTGTCATCTCTACTACAGTTTCATGAGGTAAAGACCAGCTTGGGCCCAAAAGAGTTGCTGTTGGGCACTAGGCACTGAATACTCCAAAAACTTGAAATTTGCTGTCTGTGGATGACAAACATGCTTATCCTGGAATTTCTGATGCCAAAATAATTACTGTTGTCCAAATCTAGTCAGGACAGCAAGCTGAATTTCTATCATCAAGCCAGCTCCTGTTTGTCTCACAGCTGATGGCATTGCAGGGATAGGAAGAGCATGATACACAATTTCAGGAATTATATTCCCCTGTATGAAAGTTCTGCAACAGCCAACAAGTAGCTGCATTTTCCCACATTTTCTACTGAGTATTTAATGAGCCCACAACTACTACTGCACTGTAAGCAATTGGTATGAAAATGCCTGCATTATCTGGTGACTTCCGTTTACTGTCTTCACCATGCCTTTCTCAAATGATCTAATTTCCAACATAGCATGATTGACTGCTCTGGTAGTTTCTCTGAATGAAGGAAAATAAAAGAATTGGTTACACATACTCTAAAATGAAGCATCTTAGATCATTTTTCTAAAATAGAAGCTTCTGATGAGGAAGTTGTGAAGAGAGTGAAAGTCAGTTTGAGAAAGTTTGAGAAAGTGGTCAGGAAACAAGCTGGAGGTAGTGGTGGGAGCCTTAAAAAATACACTTAATGGAAAAGATTAAAAATGAAATTTTAGAGATTTTCATCCTAATCACCTACGACACCCTAAGAGCAGCTCTTTTACAGCATGGCACAATGCTGCATGGCTGGAAATAATATTAGCACAGCAGGGTGCCTAGTGCTGCCATTAATTTCTGTCACTGCAAAACATTGTTGTGAGAAAGGGGTGCCTTATAAAAAGATTAAAATATTAAAGAAACACAGAACCATTAGAAATTTAGAAGTTGTGTGCTACCAGACATTTTACTAGCAAAATGTTTTAGTGCACTGATGAGTACTACTGATGAGTACTACTGATGAGTACTAGTGCAAGTGGCAGCAGTTGGATTTTGATCTATGCTGGATTTTAAAAAAAAAATGCAGGCTGTATCTTTTGAAATCCTAGAAGAATGATTGTGAACTATCCCCTTTATTATGCAACAAGATGCAATAAATAACCTGGAGTAGCATAAAAATGCTTATCAAAAAATAAAATACTTTTAAAAGGAACATTAACATGTTTGACTCCTACTGATATAAAAGTCTATTGATTTATTTACTGTTTAGGAATACGAATCAAGACTTTAAAATAGACTAATTATGAGGGAATACTATGATGTCTTCTACTGAGGGTACTAAAATATCACAGTGTCAGTAACATAGGAAGGTAAATCCTACATCTGCAATGGCAGCATCAAAAGGCATTGGTGCACTTGTCACTCAAAAGAGTATACAATCCCCAAATTTAAAGTAATCGAGAAGTAATTCTGGATTACAGCTTCTACCCAGTTATTTCATGCATGGGGAAATCCCTGGGGTTACAAGGCTCCTTTTATAAACATGTACAGAACAAATAGCACTATATTAAGCTGTAGTACAAATATTTGGCTCATTGCTTCATGGTTCATGGATACTTTACTGATGCTGCTTTTGTGTTTCATTAACCTTCTCATTATCTTGCACATAAGTCAATGCTGTTCCTCTAATAATGAAGGGATAGAAAACAGTGAGGGGAAAAAAGGAAATTCAATGAACTCTTCAATTTAGTCACATACACATATCAAATTCAGAACTGATGAACAAATGCTGGTTATATATGTTACACTACACAGGTATTAATCAAAATATTTATACCTTGCTGGTATGTGTGAACTGGTATACATAAATTTTGTTATGGAGAAGAAAATATCAAGAACATACTAGAGATTTTAAAATAATAATATTAAAAGTGTGCTTCTCATCCTTCTGAAAGATGTCTAAATCATCATTAGTGAAAGGTAAAGCAGCAACCCCCTAACTCTTCTGCTTTTGAAAACAGTATGATATTGAATGCCTTTAAAAGCTAAATTCAGTGCTGTGATCCAGTGAGAATCTGGAAACCCTCCAATCCCACTCCTCAAAGATAGTAAGATACAATACTTAAAATGTCATCACATTTTAAGGCACAGAAAAGCTTCTATTGACCCTAAAGTGATTACTGATTGCCCCAGGGTGCAGGCAAACCAAAATCCATATTTTGGGATATGAGCGGAAAATGCTTCTCTGACAGAATCAGAAAGCAAAATCAAAATGTGCTTGTTCTGCATCCTCTCGAGAGATTCCAAATAAATCCACCCAGATCATAATGACAGAAAATAAGTAATGTGTATCTCTCTAGTCTGCCACAGTTTTGTTCCAGATGGATGGAGGGAGGAAAGAGAGGAGGAGACTTTATTAATCATCATTCTCTACATAGCTTTAGCTATCTTCTTAGAGAGCTCATTTCAGAGGGCTTTTATGCCAAAGATCTGTGTATCAGAAGAGTTATGTAACAAAAATTCATCAAGACTAGGCAGCCACACCCAAATCTGGATAGAGTTATGTACGTAATTCTTCCCCAAGCTGATCTAAAAATTCTAACTGTTTTATCAGCCTAAACCGACGTTCTAGAAGAAGGATTTCCGTGCCGCTCAGTTGGAGACAATTCGTAGCAGAGTGTGATGGCTTAATTGTGGAAAGATGGGCATCAGTGAACTGCACAAGAGCTGTTCAGATGGAACTCCACAGCTGAGAATTCCAAAGTGCTTTTTCAGAAAGCACTGCCATAGCCAGTATCTGAGTAAGCTGCCACTAAACAGATACAGCTCTGCTTAGGGTGAGTGGAGCCAGGAGGAAAAGAAGTTCTGTGACAGGGCTCCACCACCACTGACAGGCAGTGCTGCAATAATGCTGTGGGTATACAACAGCAAAAACCAACATTTACAGGCAGGTTGGAGAATAAAGATAAAGAGCAGAAAATGGTGTGGAATATTTCAAAGTAACAAATGCATTGAACCCTTTTTTTTTTTCCTCTTCCTTTTTGATTGACAGGCATGCCAGGCACCTGAACAGACTAGGTTTTGTCCTATATTACATCTATAAAACAGCAGAGAGAAAAGTGAGGTTTGGTGTATAGGAGGTGTTAAAAAGGGTCTGCAACCTGGACTAGGATGCCACAGCACATCCTAGGGAATATCCCTTCTCTTGCTTGGGTCCTGTCACAGAGATACTGTGCAGGGAATTGTTAAGCAATAGCTCTCAGGATTTTTCCAGTTAGCTGTAGAGATTGGTTACTGCAGTTTGCCCTGACTTGCTGGGTCTGCTTGACTTCCCCTTACTTCAGGGCACATCCTGTTCCAGATAGTGATGCTTCAATTAGGAACAAATTGAAACAAAGCTACTTCTTATTCCTTAACCTTTTCACCCATAATTTTGCCCTCAAGACTTCATTCAGACCTTTGGCACACCTGCTCCATCCAACTACTTCTCTACAGAACAGCGTGTGAAGGGATTTGAGTTGTGAATTAATTCTGCCAATACAAAGTCACCAGGGAATATGCCAGTGCAGATTAGTCATTTGCCTCATGGGATAATATGTCAGAAAGAAAATAGGAAAAAATATATCAGGCAACCTAATGTGTCTGATGCTTTACACAACACATCACAGGAATGAAAGATATTAAACTTTGATACAGTCACAAAGAAAAGAAAAAATTCATGTCACTTTAAAGAGAGATTTATGTGGAAGCCCAGTTGCATTTGTGGATAATGAGACTCTACTGCAGCTTTGTCTTCTGTACTGATTTCTCCTCCACATTAAAAAATCTGTACAGAAGACAGACATATTTAAACAACTTTAAGAATGTAAATATCACCTGTAATGTGCAGGAAAAGTGTAGGTTAGTGGTGACAATTTCAACTTCAGATTGTCTATTTTGGCCTAGATCTGAAGAGAAGAAATCTATTTGAAGCCTTTTCAGTGCACAGAGAATAGCTGAAACAAGGACCACTTTTAACTTCTGTTTTAATTTTGCTCACTTGCCTACTTTGCCTTAGATTTTTGCCTCTAGACTTCATTACCGAGTTTGGTAACAGCTTCCAGCCCACCACTTCCCAAGCCTATAAAAAGAGTCATAATGGAAATTATCACAAATGTAAAAGAACTTCTAAACAGCCATTTAAACAAACAGACATGTAACCAGCCTTCTTTTGTGATACATTTTTGCTAGGACAAAATGTGTGTTGGACTCCTCCACGCTCGGAGACTAAATTACCTCCTTTTTCACCAGCCTGAATAAAATCACAGAATCACAGAACTGCAGAATATGCTGAGTTGGAAGGGACCCACAAGGATCATCGAGTCAGCTCCTGGCCCTGCACAACACCATCACCAAGAATCACACCCTGTGCCCAAGAGAATCATCCAAATGCTCTTTGAACTCTGTCAGGCTCAGTGCTGTGATCACTTCCCTGGGGGAATATATTATCTCCTTCACATTTACACTGTTTGTATGAATTGCTAAGCAAAAACTTTTTAGTTACTGCTCTTTTAAACTAAGAAATTGTTGGTTTTCCTTGTTCATAAAAAATCCAAGCATGGTTTCTTTAATCCACATCCCTTAACCAATGATCTGTATAACTGGAATTAAAAAAGCAATATGAAAGCCAAGCCAAAAAAATTAGGGATATATTAAAAAAGACAGAAAAAAAATAGGGGAAAAGGAGAAAAACACCTTATGCTTTCATATTTCAGAATTTGTTATGGTTGTGTTGTTCATTAGTTTCTCTGATGATAAGAAAATTGCACTATCAGACATATGGGTTTGAATTGTGTGTGTTGATCACCTGATCTGGATGTAGCAGGGAGCACCTCCATTAAGCAGGGGACAGATGAGAAATTCCAAGACTAAAACATGTCTGGAGGCTCCCCACAGTCCCAGGCACAAGGGAGAGAAAAAGGCACGCAGCCATGTGCAGTAAACCTGCCTGCTGACACCCCTCAAGCCCTAAGCGCTAGCATGCCTCTTCTTCAGTAGCTGGTGTTATACCACCTGGCACTGAATCACTGAGGCTCCTGCTGAGGAAGCATGAAAGTCGGGAAAAAAAAGGGCTGCATAAAATATTTTGTGAAAAGAGGTCCCCATGTGTTATTATCCAACATGTAGCCAACAGCAGATGCCTCCCCAGCGTGGCTGGGCTGCTGCTGCTCACGCCAGCCGTGCCGATACCTCCCAGCACGGCAGCACAGCCGGGCAGCAGAGGAGGAGTCTGACACACTCAGACTCAACAGATTTGTTATTTCTTACATCTGAAGGGCAAGAAAGACAACTAATAAACACTGCATAATGATCCCTGGTGGCAAACTGTAAAAAGATTTATTGATTTTTAGCTGTTTATTTCATCCTGTGAAGCAAGCTGTGTTTTGACATGTACAATATAGCACGGCATGGAAAACTCTATAAACACATGGTGAAAATATATAATTGCATCAGGTTATGGAGAGATAATGATTTGGTTTACAGGAAAGTCCTATGACATAACTTGAGGATCAAGTTTGAACACTCTTGAAAAGAATACAGAAAATGTAAAGTTAGCTGAACCTGAAACTGGAGCAAAGGACACTGTGAGGGAATGAATGGTAAGTGTGACCCAGGGAAGGAAGTTTCCCATTCAGGCATGCCTTGCTCTAAGCTGGTATTTGGAACCATTTGTTCTGACTGACCAATGACTAGGAGAGGTCAGCTGGCTTAGGCTTCAGACGTTAAATCTGCTCCTTGTAGCTGCAATGCTATTAAGTGCATACTACTAAACAAACAGAAATTCAAGGCACAAAACTGTAGTATAAATGGTCACTGGGAAAATGTATTTTTTCACATTTCTCTACTTACATCCAATCCTTTAAATAACTAAGCAACAGAAAGACAAAACATCAACAAAGAGATGAGATCAGGACTATCCATATCCACATCTAAGTACAGCCCTAAACTCAACTCACTTCAGTCCTAAAGATGACCACTAGATGAGAGATTTGGTGACTAAAAGAATCGTATTGCTGAATTCAAATACTTGAGGCAGCATGTCTCACTAAGAGCTATGAAGAAGACTGTTTAACTTAGATTTGAAATACTTATCATGAACAAGAGTGTGGTTGTGAAATTCAGTGTATACTTCTACAGATACCTTTGGAATGCAACTGTGCTGTGAAGTCTAAGCATATCAGATCCCCTACCAAACAGGAGTTTTCTGTAATGTTCTTCTTGATAAAAACATTAATGGTTGTTTAAGAAGAGCTTTTTACAAGGAATTTATAAACTAAAATAAGAAATTTTACATGAAAGATCTCAATGTGTTTTTTTAATTATTTCAACATTTGTGCACAGAAAAAATAGAATTTGCTTATTAATTAAAAACTTAAGTACACTATAGAGATTTGCACACCATTAAGTCAATAGAGTTCTTTCTTGTTTTTTCATTGAAGGTGCTGTATGTAGTATCAAAACTATTACAAAGATACTGCTCTTCTTACTGTTTTGAAGAGCTCTGTGCAGAAGGTTCCATAGTGTATCAGGGTAGATTTGTACCATGACCAAAACTACAGGAACTATTAAGAAACATACTGGTGAAACCATTTTTTGTTTTTCCTCTACTTGCAATTTTTAATTTAAAATTGAAACTATTTCAGTGGCACATGACACCCAGGAAGTAAGGTTGGGCTTGACTTATATTTTGAATGGAATACAAAAGGAAGTAAAAACATACAGGAATTCCCATCTGGTCTATTTTGCCAAGGAGGGTCTTAAGATCAAAGAGGAAGTGAGAGGCAAGAACTGTAAGACCACAAAGGCTGAGGTATGTGGAGGTCAAATGCCATGATGTCAGCAGCAGTAGAAATTACTTACATTTGGATCAACTTTGATCCCATGAATGAGAACCAACCTCCTTTCTCCTCCAGCCTAAAATCATCTCCCAGATGAATTTCTTTTGTAGTCTGTTCAAAAGGAATAATGGAATATCTCGTCCAAATCGAATTTTTGGAAGAAGTTTGTACAGCTGTGCAATACAGAAGAGCTGAGTGCATCCTACATCACAGCACTCGAGGCTGTGTGGAGACCTCTCCCTTCTCTGCTGTGCTCCACCATGACAGCTCTGGAATCTGGAATCTCACCAGGTCTGGAATCTCAAGGGACAAGGATTCTATTTACAGTACTTGCTAAACAATGAAGGTGGTAATACCAATGCTAGAATTGACCAGTTCATGTTTGCAAAGCACACTGGAGAAGGAAAGTAATAGTTTTGTTTTGAATTTTGAAGGATATCCAGTTCACTAAAAGCCATAGTTGATGACAAAAATAGGTGCTTTGAAAATACACAAATCCATAGATTTGTAGAGATTTGAATTAAAAATTCAGATAGAAAGAAACTATATGCTTTGAACAAGGTTGGTTGGCAGGGGGTTTTAAGTTTTTTCTTCTCGCTTCTTCAAATCTTCAAATTTAATAGTTCATAAAATTAATAAACAAATCTTTACAAATGGAATTTTATTTAAATGCTAGTCATGGGACAAACAGATGCTTTTCCAGAACAAAAGCAAACACTGAAACTTTCTCCTGTATAGAAAAAGTGGAAAAGACACTATCTATCAGCTTAGTAAAGCCAAATCTGAACAATCACAGAGTCTGCAAAATCAACAGCTAAAATTTTATCAGACTTGCCACTCTTCCTTCTGGAAAGTCTCTTGGTTTATGCATTGCAGTGAAAACTTGAGAGCAAAAAAGGAAACGAGAAAGGGTACCTAACCTACTATGGTAATACTTGGAAACAGAATATTTAAATCAAATGCCAAGGTAAGGTATGAAGACAATGCGAAACAATTGACTTGGGTGTCCTCAAACACACCAAATAATTAAGGTCATCAATTTTATACCTATGTTTACTTCTAAAACTGCAAAATCAGTTGTTTCACTACTGTCTAACAGTCATTGTTATTGAAATGTCACATTAATCTGTTGCTTTAGCTTAATTCTGTTCTGCCTGAAATATTAAATCATTAATGAAAACAGACCCTAAAAAGTACCATCTTTATTACATAAAACACGGGTGAATCCTTGATAGGTGCTGAAAAGAAATATATACAAGAGAAAAAAAAATGCTATTTGCTATATATCCACTTACACATCATTGCACTATGTACTATATCTCAGTTTTATGGGCAGCAAACACATCAGCTGTTCAACTCAAGCACAACAAATCATTTTTACAGCATTGATTTGCAAATTTTGCTCACTGAATTGCATTGCTTCAGCCATTTGAAATGAATGTAATTGTTACCAGTAATAATGGTTTCCTTTACCACCACAGCACCCTTATTAAACCACAAGAAAATCATGAAACTGCCCCAGATTCTATAAAATAAATCTGTCCTTTTATCAGAAATGAAGTATTGCTGAGCCCCTTTAAAGTTAGATGCATTTGAAAATTTTAAACTGAGAGGCAGAAGGACTTTTCTCTATGAAAGGCTCACTATAATGCATTGATTTCTGCATGCATTAAAGTAAAAATTGATGTTTCATATGTACAAAAAGCCAACATGGCTTTTATTAGATCCATAATGATAGCTGTTGATGTTGCTTGTTCTGAGCTATTGACTTCCTTTTCTTTTTATTGCTTAATTTGTATCCTCACAAGTTGTTGTATATATTATATACACCTACTGTTCCAATTGTTTTTACTATTTAAGAGAGAATATTTCATACCAATATAGGAGAATATATTTTAGGATTATATATATTATATAAATTAAAAGAAATATATATTTTATTGCACAACATCATTTTCTGTTTTTGTATGTAAAAAAATTATATGCAAAATTCCACCTCAAATTTTCTATCCCTGTTTTATGTTTTTAGCCAAAAAAAAAAAAATTGTCAGAGAGAATTATATGAATTAGTGATTAAGAACTGAACAAAACTTAACATTTCATATTTCCCATTTGCCTAGTCTCTCTTGCAGTCTGAGTTTTAACAAGTAGCTTTAGTTAAAAATAAATTAAAATACAATCTCATCCAGTTTTTGTGCTGCATCAGGAACACTCTTCAGTCATGTTTTGAGCTAAAACTGCAGCACTCCTGGGAATAAATTACTGTGTTTCTCTTGCATGGCTGCATGTACAAAACCAGGTTTTTGTACTCTTAACATTTTGCTAATGAAAACATAAACACAAAATTTGAAAATACTAGAAGAATTTCCTAGAGCTAGCACGGAAAGCTTTAAGTTTCGGATGTGTGCCATCTATCTTAATGTAGCACTGTCAGCTCTGGCAGTGGTGTGATGATTCTTTGGAAGGGAGAGTAAAAAGCCAAAGGAGCTGTTTGCAGCCTCTGTGGCTGGTCACAGACAATGGTCACTTGCACACCCATCCTGTCAGGGACAGCTTGGGCAACAAGACCCACAGCCTGTGACCTCCAGGAAATGAACCACATAGGTACCCATGGGAAATGAACCCCTGCGACAGCACAGGGGCAGCAGGAAGCTGTCTGCACAATGCCCCTGTGGCTCCTTCTCTGTGTCACCTGTCCTGCATTACCTTCTCAGCAAAACAGGAGCTCTGCAGAAGTGATCACAGATTCTTTATAGGTTCATTAGGTTAACCCCTGTGCCCACACCTAAGCCCCCACATGCCAACTCTGTTTTGCAAGAGTAATGAGTATTGGCACATCCTAATAAGAGGCAGAAATTGCCCAGGCATCCATCGCTGTCTCCTGGGACTGCTCTGACTAGAAGAAACACCAGGATCAGAAAGCTCAGCAAACAGCCAAGGTGGCATCACCTTGACACAGGAGATCTTAAATTACACACTAATACAGCTCTTGGCTAATTACAATAGAATAAATAAATAACAGGAGTGATGTTTCCTTTCAAGAGCAAAAAGCACAGGAAGCTGTTGCTCACTTGAGAAACTGCGTTTTTAGAAACCCATCTCTTAAAGCTACAATTTAAATCTTTATATTGATACCTTTGTATCTTTGTACCTACAACATATGACAAATATCCTTGCACCATCAAGGAGTAATATCTAGCATGATGCCAGCTCTTGGCTGTCACCAAAGATGGAGAATACTGCTGTTGCTGAGACTACAAAAATAGAAAAACTTCACAGAGGTACAGCAGATGTGGATGCAGCCTCCAAAAATCTTTAAATACTGCCTTTACTCTGCCTGCTTCATGCTGTGTAGTTAGTGAGCACACAGCACACAGAATTGCAGCAGTATAAACCCGGCCGCAATCCCATTGAATAAGGCTCCACAGAGAAAGGTCATGTTGGAAAAAAGTCCATCGAGCCCTGTAACACAGGACAGCAGCCAGAAATATGTTCATGTAGAAAGAATGAAACAAAACAACAAAACCAAACCTTCAACTACAACACAGAAAACATATGGTACATAGAAAATCAGTATGATTACTTTCCTTAAAAAAGTATTCAGGTATGTTCCTAGTGTGCTGGTGGCCTATATAAAATGAAAGCTGCCTGTGCTCATTGCATCATTGCATCCCCTCCTGTCCTGTAAGAGCAATAACAAAAACATGTGTGTGTAGTACAAGGGAGATGGAATAGAATGGGGTCAGACATCTTTCAATGAAGAACAATGTTTTAGCATGAATACATTTCTTTACAGAAGGCTTGGAAAATATTGGGTACTATCTTGATTTGTGACTTGCACAAACTGGATGATTAGTTCTGGATTAAGGATACAGGGCTATTATAATTTTGTTCTGGACTTTTAATTGTAGAATTTTCATGTTTTCAATTATATGTTTAGACTAGTTTGGTATACCACAATGGAGAAAGAGTTTTGGGAATTTAACATGCTGAGCTACACAGACAGATACAACCTCTATATAATTTGTTTCTTTCAGGGTGTCTCTAATTACAATATAGTGCTCTGCCAAAAAAACCACCCCAAAACCTCCAAAACAATTAGCTATTGCTATAGTTTATGGTTTAATTAAAACCTTACATTTATCACTTAACACACTGAACATGCAGCCCTTATGAACTGACTTTACAAGCCTATCAAGAAAGCACTGCCACCATGACACTGAGTAATTTTGTGCAACAAGAACCACACTTTAGCATATAAGGAATTTGTATTCCAAATAAAAACAAAAGTGACCCCAGATTTTTCACTCAATGAAAGACTCAATTACAGTGTAGAAAGAACTACCTGCCCCAGGACACATCATACAAATTTAGGATGTTTCAGAGAGTTTAATTGTCTAGACAATAGACTCTTAATAATTAATCACTAATTCAGCTTAGTTATCTTCAGTAGTCTATCTCCTAATCTATGTCTGGATCAGAGATCAGCTCAGTAGTATTTCTACACCCCAAAAATACTGGGGTCTAGAACTTTCCCTAAAGCAAACCAGTCAAGGTAATCTTATGCTCTACAATTAAGTTGCAGGGAAGCCACCACACTCATTTAAATACTCTTTCAGTCATAAATTCTTGGACCTGGTCCATGAACACTACTGAACATTATTCTTGTATTTTGAAGGAAGTAAGGTTAGCGATGAGTGTCTTCATTGCCAGTGTCTATTAGTCAGAGGATGCAGACTTGTCTTCCAATGGTAATAGTTATATTCCATGCCAGTGCCTACATAATTTCACTTCTTGAATATTTTATATCTATATACTACTAAAGCAATCTAAAAGCATCAAGAAAACTCATAGCATAGGATTACCTCAAATATTTTCTATCCCACTTGTAACTGAAGAAAATTGGTGCAATAGGTTTATGTGTCTCCAAAACTATTGACTGAACATGGACTTTTGCTATTTATCTTTTATTACATACTTCCAAAATTCAAGCATCTCCTTTACACAATACTATTTTGTTCCAAAAGATTTTCGTCAACTTATAAAAAATGTCAACCACTCATGCTTTTATTTTGTTGTGGAAGCTTTTTAAGGCTTGAAGTCATAACCATGTATCTGATTGCTTCCTAATCTCTCTGATATTTCTAAAGTACACTTTATCTTCACAGCAAGCTCAAAGTTTGTGACCTACTGCACAGCCATGTCATATTAAACTGCCTTCAAGAGAATTTACAGGCATTAAAACTATTTCTAGCTTTTGCTAGAAAATAAGTAAGAGACGAATGAAGAACTGGTGCACAATACAAGCTTAAACTGATGCTTCTTAGGAAGGCACATTTTAGAATGTAATAAAAAGTCACATGAAACTTTACAGAACAAGTTTCTCAAGGAATATATATTTCAGTTATTACTGTTTTACAGTATGCTAATGGAATCTCCTGGAAGTTAGTTTACTTCTTACTTATGACAAAATTCCCTGTATTGAAAATTAATGGTTACCTTTTTTGAAGACATGAAAAAATTAAATAGTATGAAGCATTTTAATTTCATCCATGACTTAAGTGAAATATTTCTCTACTCTTAACACAGCTTATCAAAATTGGTTTTCTGTGGTTTTCGAAATTTTTTCCCCTTTCAGTAGCATGAAATATAGTACTAGTGGTAGAATTATTATGCCATTTTCTGAACTGTCATCTGGTCATCATGCCATTCCCTTTCTAAATATTATTTGCTCCTTACAGTGAGAAGCAACTCAAACTAAAAAGCACTCAGCACATCATAGAGCAAAGCTACTAGAAGTCTTGAAGAAAATATAAACTATCCCTAAAAACAGAAGGTAAAACTAAAATATAAATTTATTTTTAAACAACTTGCTGAACAAATCATGAGTTGTTATTATTGTCTCTCACTTCATTAAAAAAGTCACCTCTTGAGAATATATCAAAGCTTCTCATACCTTACAATCAAACTGGTGCCAGGGAAACTGAGCTGTAAATCACAGCAATAAATGCATTTTTTTCAAAGTGTTAGAAGTTCACAACTTTTGAGTCCTTTTATGTTGTACCTCATTTTCTGTGATAATCTCATTACACCATAAAATAGGCAACTGTTTCATCATTCCATTTAATGAAATAAGAAATGGAGTTTTCAAAAGTATTCACTCTTATCTGGGCTTTTCTCCAGTTGAATTCAGTAGAAGTTTTATCTAAAATGAAAATATTTATGTTTGGGCCACTGGAGCTGCTGAAGGAGGTTATGAGCTACCTACACTGTAGCTACAAAACTGTGCTGCTGATCCATGAGATTTCAACCAGGTGCACATTACCTTTTCTTCGAGCTCTGCTGGACATCAAATGATGGCCATTGCATGCATTGTTTTCTGAAAAATAATTTAGACTAGATAGTTTCATTTCATTTTGTTCTCTCAAGGATAAAAATGAAGGTCTAGACTTCCATGGGAAAAAAGACAGCCCTGAAGACTATTTAAAAACTATTTAGAACATTTGAGACTAAAGATTTTTCTGTGCTCTTTTTTAGCTTTGCACACTCAAATAAAATGAACATCTACTATGACTCTAGCATTGGACAAGAAACTAGCAAAACAACCAGTAGGAACCACGGAGAAAAGTAAATAAAAAAAGAAAGAAAATGCACAAAATATTATTAGAAGGATTTTCTCTGCTCTGTGCTGCTAAATGGGTTTAATTTCTATTTTGAATAATTCCTACTTCCCTTTCTATATTCTTCTTTTTGTATGAGATGATTCAAAATAAAGCTCTAAGCTGTATTTTGTTGGGATCAGAATAAGAAATTTGGGGATTGATACTAGATTGATACTAGATATGGGTAGTTACTGCTGTAACTACCTCTTCAGATCTCCAGAGCACTAAGTTTTGTTTATTGACTGAATTCAAGGCTTCCCTTTCAGGTAGCAAAGGATTCCTTTAGAAAAAAAAAAAAAAAGTATAAATATTGCCAATATATTGGGTTTTAATGAAAATATTTTAGGATGATAAAATTTGGGATAGAGAGGGAAGGAGAAGAGGATCAGGCAAGGAGGGGACATAAGCTTTACAGACCAGGAGGCCCAAAGGAGTGTGATGGGGGTGTGTTCTATTTCTTGGAGCATGAGTTAACTTTTCTTTCAGTCAGATCAGTTCACCAAAAGCCCACACAGAATCAGAGAATCATAGAAAATCCTGAGTTGGAAGAGATCCACAAGGATCATTGGAGTCTAACTCCTGCACTTCACAGGACCATTCCCAGGAGTCACACCACGTGCCTTAGAGTACAAACGCATCTTCATAGCCTTCATATTCTTGTTTCCATTTGTTCTACAATTTCTATCACTAATAGTCAAAGGAGGTTTTACTAGCTTTAATTTTATGATAGTTTGACTTCTTTTTCTTAGTCTTGTCTCTTTCAATACTGTCAGCTCTTCTGAATGCAACAGCCCCTGGTTTTCACTCCATCTTTTGCGAACAGCTTTTCCTGAAAGCAGCCTCCAAACTGAGGTTATCTCCAAATCTGTCAACTTACAATTTCAATTTATGCACTCAAAGAACAGACCTGAAAGATTTTAGTGTACCTATCCAGGATAATGATTTGGATTGGCACATTTTTAACCCTTTGCAGACTTTTTCTGATGTGCGACTCCAGACACAGTTCCTCTGTCTGAATGTGGTTCTGCCTGAGGTACAGTGGGACATCTACACAGATCCATTTTCTAGTTTGCCCAAAAACTTGACAAAAGAAGATTGGTTTGGACAAAGGAGGAGAGGTGGGAGGAAGGGATAACAACCATCATTCCAATGACAGGCACACTGTATCACCATCAGCACTTGCAGCTTTCACTCTAGGGAGAATAATACACACTACTATGCACAGGATATGATCAATAAGCAGTCACTGAATTAGCAAAACATACAGAAGATTATCTTGTATTACAAATGTTACTCCCTGCTGTCCTAGGTTGCAATATTGATGTAGTTAAGTATTCTATTACCACCAGCTGTGGGCCATTAGCTGCTATCACCCACTCCGGATGACAGGCAATGGGCCATCCTTAGCTATTATCACTTGCTAATGACCCACCCCGCATGACAGGCAATGGGCCATCAGAGACCCATCGTGTGACTCATGGACTTATCTCATCCCATTGTGAGATGCTCTGCCCAGGAGGGAGGAGCCAGATGTTCCCACCTGGATATAACCTGGCCTTAGAACTGCCTGAGCTAGCCCTGTCTACTGGGTTCCCAGAGGATGAGAGCTACCACTGGATCTTCAGCTGGAGACTAGACCTTCACAGGATCACCGCTTCAACTGCACTACTTCAGTTAGACTGCTACTACCACCCTAACAGGGTGTTAGGTTGTATCTGACTTTGTCAGTGCTTTTCCTTGTATTATTTCACTTATTGACTTGTGATCTCCCACTGATTTGTTTTCAAACCAATACACCTGCTAATAAAATCTACTATATTGTTTGAAAACACTTGTTCCTTTCTACTTAATATACAATTTCTAACTTGTAAAAACCCATACTATTTAAAAAGAGAAACATAGAATGTTGTTAGTACTTATACCTTTGTTAAGAAATGCCTGTGTGAAAAAATATTGTTTTGAATTTTCCAGCCTTGTTCTATGACAGAATTAAAAACTATTCAAGTTCATTACTTAATTTACTATCATGTGTCACATGAAAATGGAAGTACTAAAGGAAATTAGCCCAAACTTTATGGTACCAAAAATACTTAAAATATGCTACTAAGTTTTTTTTAGTGCTCTGAAGCAGACTTTTAAACACCATGAACACATGACAAAACTTTTAAATAAGAATTTACATTAAGAAAACACTTTTTTACTGATTAATTTCTACATTCAAAAAAGACTAGGCTGAAAGCACTGGAAAGCAATAGAAACGATTTCTCAACAGTATGTAAAGAGAAAGGTAGAAACAAAGGAAAAGCTACATTACAGAATGATAAGACTTCTATTTGTGCTATAGATAGCATTTAAGATTACATAATAAACCTTTATTCTGCAGTTACAATTTACAAATTACCTTTCAGATCTCAACAGGGAAAGCTATGGTATATATTTATTCACACATTTTCACATCATTTACTTCCAGTAACATTTGTTTCTATGATCTTTTTATTCATGGGTCGTTCTCATTCCAAAGCAATCTCTGCAGCAATTTCTATTTTGTATATATGGGGTTTCAGGTGCACTTGTCTGCTTCCTACCTCCTCCTGGTAATTGTCTTGAAGAGCCACTCAGAATTGGGTGTTAGAAAAATGCATTCTCATTACCATCATACATTTCCAAGTTAACTGGAAATTTTTATTACAGTATTTTTTTTTTTGTTAAGGTATTTTTATTTTTTACTAAGGTATTTTACTAACGTAGCCAGCATCATACAACTGGCTAGGTGGTACAGTATATCCTGAGGCATTCTATCTGAAAAATCTTTTTCTTTTCCCTGACAAGTGTTACACCAGTGCTCCTTTGAACAACAATGTAAATGATTATACATAATGGAAAATCCTTTTGTTTAAGTTTTCCAACTCCGTGTGCGTGTGTATAATTACGTATGTATAATTCTATTACAGAAGAGTGCATTTATCTTTGGCTCTGCCATTCTTATGGTTTAAAGGTTTAGCCACTCTTCCTGTACCCTGCATTTCCTTTTGGAAAGAAAGCAGTTGTCTTAAGAAACGAAAGTAGAAAATTGGATAGTAGAATCTGTTATACATGTACTTTTCTTGAAAAACCTTTTGTAGCTGGTTTTTGCATAATACTCACTGATTTTAGCCCCCTCAGGAATATTATTTGCAGCCTAATACTCCATTGCTCTAAGCACCTCTAATTTTAACTGCAGGAATACTGCACAATGGATGATCCCCACGTTCTCCCCACAATAAAGGGCTGTTAATAAAGGCTCTAATATTGATTTTTTTTTTCTACAAAAACTTAGGGGATATTTCTGATTTCATTACATTTTTATAAATTTGTTAAGCAAGATAGGGACCAAATGAGAAAGAAGAAAACACACCTATAAGTCATGCCCTATACTCCTCTTTGGTCCTCCATACTCCTATGTATTTTTGACAAAAGGCATAAATAAGCTTTGAATTTCTTAGTACTACTATGACTACCAGGTCATTTTTAGGACCTTTTAGTGTCTTCTAGACCACTGGAAGACACTATTTTTTGATATAAATATCATAAAACATCTGAAGCTGTCTTTGAAGTAAAAGGAGTGACACACTCAAAATGTATTCTATCCCCTGACATGCAGAATCTGAAAATACAGAAAGTGGAAAAATTACGAAAATGATTATATGGGAATTCAAATAAGTAATGCTGAGAAGCACTCTTGAAGCCCAAAGTAAATGCATTAATATAATACACTATATGCATGGTGAACTTCATTTAAGAGAAGCATTCAAGGAGATATATTAAGCTCCCTAGGGCCGCAAGTTCTGACAAGAGAGGACAGGTCTCTTGCAATGTGACACTAACACCTAGCTATAGATGTGTTATAAGATAACATTTTTTGTTTTGTGGGTGTGATGCAAGATAATATTTTTTTTATATTAACTTTATTGCATAAAATAGATATAAAACCATTTTAGAAAAATGGAAATAAAAGCATACTTTCAGTTTCAACCTTAAATCTGTCATTATTACACTACTACTTTTAAGATGAAAGAGAAACTACTAAGTACATCTCATCAAAAAGAAAAGACCCTGTTCAATTTCATTGACATAACACCTTTCAAATATAAAAACTTTTCAAGTTATATCATTAAGTATAGAAGTCTGTGTAAAAGTATAGCTTTTTTTCAAAGCACTATTCACATTTCAAATCACCTGTGATGCTATCAAGGACTAGGTTCCAAGCCTAACAGAAGCTTTAACATAATATGGCCTAGAATGCTTTTCATCTCACTGCATTTCACTTAATTGCTACCCATGAAATATGGATTTTATATTTTTAAATGATGTGATTTTGTAATCATTATGCATTATTCAATGTGTATGCTAAATCTGACATCTGAAACGTTATGTTTGATCTGTTCAATATTGCTCTTTTTACTATTCTCCACTGCAGAAGTTGCACCTAGCAGACTGTAAGAGAGTCTTACTTAGCAAAACATTTCCAAGATTTAGCAGAAAATACGAAAAGATGTACCTGGTTCCTGGTACTGCTGCTTTGTCTTCATCTACAGCATAGCTAGGAGATATCCATGGTCAAGACCAAATCAGCCAGATAAAGTTGTGAAAGTTAAGTTTTATCTGCATAATAATAAGGTGGCTCAATATAAAAGTCCTCTGGAAGAAATTATTCCTTAGCCCCTGTGTTCAGGTAACACAGTTAGCTAACAAAAACAGGCCTGAGGGAAGAAATAGTTACCAAAACTAGAAAATAAAAAAGACAGACAAAAAGCTCATTTTCAGACAGCTACTTTGAACATGAGGTTTTAGCCCCCAGCAAACAAACTGTATGAACAAGGTGTTTTCTTGTTGTTCTGCCACTGTTCACCATTTTGTTAAAATGATAAAAAGATAGGACTTTTGCAGAATCTACTGAAGACACATTTCTGGAGACAGCATGTGGATGAACAGTGTATTTTGCCATGGTTTAGTAGCAGAAATCAGGGTATTCCACACTGCAGACTACCTCAGGCTTGCTGCAGAAAGAATTTCACACTTTTGTTAAATTCATTCTACCCTAAAGTTACTTCAAATCAATTGAATCTGTGTCAATAATTTCTGTAGACATTTTCCAGGTGACAGAAGACTTTGTGACTACATTCAAACCACACGCTATGTTGCTATGATGAATTTATTATGACTTTCAAATTCAAGAAAGCAATGGAAAATTCAGACACCTGCTTCCTAATCCTTCCAGAGCCTGGATTGAAACAGTCTAGAGAAAGATCTAGGGGCTCTGTGCAGACTAGTTTCTACTGTTACATATTCATGTATGTCAAATCTCTGCTCCATAATTGGCACTTAATATATACTTCCATTTCCATGGTCAATTAAACTCCTCTCAATTAAACAGCTTCCAAAGTTTTATTATTTTTTAAAAGGAATACAAGAAACCTTACTGGTATCCTTATAAAGCATACATGGGAGTAACAAAGCTACACTGATTTCTGTGTGTCAAGTTTTTTGGGATCACCAGGCAGAATTTGTCAACAAAACAAATTACTATCACTATGATATTATGGGCATTTTTCTGGCACTGTTAAGGCTCTGTTTTCACTCATGGAAGCAACAGAGTTTCTTCCTCACTGACACTACCCTAAAGCCTGAACCTTATGAAGTGTGTGAGAAATCCTTGGCATATTCCTTTACTAGAGTAATTTAAGATTACGAATTTAATAACTTGTCCTGCAAAAGCCAGCCTTCCTATCAATATTCCAACACTGATGTTTAGAGTGGAATATGACAAAGAAAAATATTTTAATGAAAATATTTGCTTATTTTTATGGTTGTTTTGCATACTATAGAATAAATAAATGAATTTATTATTTATTTGATGGTATTTTTGCAGCTGAAAGTAGACATTTCCTTCAGAATAAAAGAGCTTGCTTTCCAATCACAGAGGTCACTCCAACCACAGAGCGATATCAAGTTGACATTAACAGAAAGATACTACTAACAATCTTAAGCATAGCTAGAGAACCCCCTGCTGTCTACCAGTGACGAGAACTGAGTTGGAAACCTTTAGAAAAAGCAGCAGGCCATGAAATGCCAAATAAAATTCCTTCTTCCATCCAGAGAAAAAGGAAAAACAGTATAGCACTACTTTAACAAATACGACTTGACAAAAGAGAGAGAAAATAGATGCAGGCATTTTTTAACATTTCTTGTTTTGACAAAGGGAAGAATGTGAAGAAAAGGAAGTTGTTTCAACTTTTTTGGAGAAAAAAAATTACACATGCACAAATCTATTTACACAACTTCTGAAGTCCATCTCTTTCACAAAAATATCGCTTAGTCTAATTATAAATTACCCAAAGATGGTAATAACTAAGGCAAAACAATTGTCTAATATTCTGATTTCTTATAAAGTTACTGTTACATACCCTTAAATTCAATGCTTCCTGATTTGATTATCTACACTTTTCATCTATTGATAGAAGCACAAATACCCTGAATCTGCAAAATATACAGGTTCCATTCTTGTAAAAAATTATAATAATTTGGAATATTTAGGCATGTTTACAGAGATCAGGCTCATTCTCGAAACAGTTTCACAGAGTGTGAGTTTGCTTTCTTGTTGGGCTGGTTTTGGTTTGTTGTTGGTTTGTTTTCAGTTTGTTTGTTTGTTTTTTTTAATAACTTTAATGTCTGTCATTAAATTACATCTTTATGTATAGTTTACACTACCTTTAGTCATGCACAGGGGTATATACACTAACACACCCCTTTACATATATAAAAAGCACAAGCAATTTCAAAGGCATTCGTATTTATGTGGTTCTTTTCTTTTGATTATAGAGAACTTTTACTAAAAATTATGGGAAGATTTCAGCATTCTTTATATTCCTAAAAATCTTGAAAATTTGGTTGAGTAATTGTCTGCACTTTTAGATTATTTATTGTATTAAAAAAAAGAAATTACCTGGAAAAATTCAGAGCATCTCTTTCAAAATACTTTTAATTTTTATTTAATATCTTGAATGCCTACAGTGTTACAATTTATTCATCATTCCTTTATTCAACAATATCTATGTTAACACCTACACTCGTGGAGGTATTTTGTGATTTTCAATTAAACAACTAATCAACATTTTCTTTACATTTCCATGAGTAATGTTTTGTTGTTCAAATCTATTCACGAAGCTTCTACCACTGTAGGCTCACATAAAAATATGTCTACTGAAGTCATGAGGATAACAAAGCTATAGTGCAATTTTTAAGACTGCAGAACTCCATGCTATATTTCTGAATTTGATGTATCTACAAACAAATAAAACTGTCCATGCCTTTTCACAATGAATAAAATCTTTGATCTGCCAGAATAAAATGTCATTTAGTGTGAATTTTGCATCTTCTCTAACAAGGCCTGTGTCCCTACACTTCCTCTTAAGGTAATTCCAACAATTTCAAGTGAGGCTATCTTCACCTTGGGTAGTTTCTGACAATATTCACTAGTGAGACTGTTTTCATATAGTGAGACTGTTTTCATATGATTGGCAGAGTTTGAAGTGAACCTAATATGATCTACCTGTGTATCATTGAATCCTAATCCATTCCTCTGCCTCCTCCTTTCTCAATGCCATACTTGCACATCCAAAGCTGCAAGTTGGACTGGGTAGTTTAGACACTATCACTATTTCTCATATTCCATCTATAGAGAAGTCACCTCCATATGATAATCCCTGAAAATCAAAAATCAATTTACCTATCTTTTACTCTAATCGTGTCAGTTGAAGAAAAGTGACTTTCACAGTTCTAAGCACCGGGCAGGATGCTGACACTTGTCAAAGATGCAGTAAAATTTCTCTAAGTATTAAGGGAAAATACCAATTTTATCTTTTATTCTGTTTTCAAATGCTATTCTTCAGCCACCTTCAATGCTCAAATGAATGCTAAATGGGTGATAGAATAGCCTCAGCTGATGCTTCCTGAAGTTGTCACTTCCAATGCCTGAAAGGCTGATTCCTTCATCTCCTTTGTTGCTGGTGCCAATAGATACTTGAAAATGAAGAGACAAGGGCACACTCCTGATCTTCAAATGTCAAGAAGAAAATAGTCAACTCAGTCCTCCTCAGGAACAACTGTGTTGAAAAAGAATATTAAATGCCGTGTCTTCCTATGTTACCCTAAGCCTTAAGAGAAGTTCTCCAGGAAAAAAATAGGGGTTGGGGGAGGGGAAGAGGCAAGCACAAGGTTGAAAGCAGGCTGAAATTAAAAGTGCATTTTTACCAATAACATTTGGATATTGAATAAAATGAAGGAATTCTCCCTGATATATTCTGTTCAAGAAGCTGAATGAAAATGATGCTTACCCTTACCCAAAGCCTTCCTGTACCTACTGAAGTATAGACCAATAGCTTCAGATCCCACCAGAACAAATGGAAAAATGACTACAAAATCTAAAAATCATTCTAAGCTATTGTAAAAACAAAAGTAATTCTACAGAGATTGTGCTTTCAGATTATTCTGCATTAATTATACTTTACTGTTTTTTCTGACCAGTCTGTTCTCACATTAGCACAGTAACATGTCTTTTGCTCTTCTCTTGGCAGGGGACATCCAAACTCATCCTAGGGTAAACAAAAAAATACTGACAAGAATTTTGGAATGCGGTTAATCCCAAGCAGGTCTACTTTTTAATTAAAATTGTATAAAAATTAAACCCTTATATTTTTCTTTTTTTAATAAAGCCATACTCATCCAATAATACAAAACACTGGCTGGAGAAATAGTAGCAACACTTGGCAAATAGATTAAAAAAATCTACTTATTCCTAACATCTTATAAGCTTCTTTTAACAGCAGACCTTTCAGTAATATTATTTTCTTTCCTGATGATCTGAGCTGCGTTCAGTTTTGGCCTGTAGCCTGAACAACAATGTGACAGGGTAAAACTACTGTGGGGACATCAGTCACAACACGGAAGTCACATGTTGGCCAAGAGGGACATGAAAAAGACAACATATTATGCCTTTGAAATGTTGGCTATGCTCTGTTTTGTGCCTATGGTATAAAACCCTTTCTCCATCTTTTAAAAATTCACCAGCCGTTAGGCAATTCTGCAATAAGTAAACAATTCCATGGTGAATTAGGCAATCACATCTCTTTTGTGGAAAACTTTGGGTCTTTAGCTGTGTACGTCTGTGGAGTCATAAAGTACTGGAATTTCATCTTCATGTTGAAACACTGTGTTTTCAGCTTTGCAGACACAATCACACTAAAGATTAAGTAATATAAGTAAATTTCTGGTAATGCTGAAAAATCTTATCAGTCTGTTAATAAGCCAAAGCCTTCCATAACGTGATGTGCTAGAGGGTAAAGAAAGCCACCAGTGCACAGAAGGAATTAAGTCCTCAGGTGTTGGTTTCACTTACTCAAAGTACAAGGTTTCTGTACAAATCCTGCATATTAAGGCCAGGTGTTCATGTTTTTCCAAACAGTGCCATCATGTCACTTTTTATTACAAAATGTTTAGTGACAAGTATACCAGGAGAGCAGAATGTAGAGAAGAGTCACATCCGAATTCTAACACAATGGGGTGACTTGTCTACTCACCCCTTCTCCAATGTTTTTGCTGCAGTAAAATTCAGGTTTGACTGCTGATTTTCTACAGATTTATGATTCCTTTTGAGACACCCTCAGGGAGAGAAAATATGACCCCAAGGCTGTATTTGTAGTCTACTAAAAAACAAGAATACTTGTCAAATCAACAGGAATCAGTCAAGACAGCTTCTCATCCGACAGTGAATAGAATATGCTGAATGAACACTGCACAACAAACTCACCAGTTTAACCCTTCCAAGAGGGATTTTTGAAAATGCTTTGTTATGCCAACCCCAATACCTATGATATCAGTAATTCTAATTAGCAATAGAATTAGGCCAACACTTGGTACTCCAAAAAATTTCAGAGCCCTTCAATATTCAGGCAGTATTTTAGAAATTTAACACTGGAATTTTTAATTACATTAAGCTGTGGGCAGAAAAGGCCCCACCACTGCTTGGTGTTGTTCAGATGACATGATACAACTAGTGCCTGGTCAAGTGACAAGAAAAATGAACCTCATACATTCCTTCTGGAGGTCTTCTTCCCCCTAAAACTACCTCTGACTGAATGGTGTCCCAAATGAGGGAAAGAGAAGAAGCCAGGAAAGAGCCACACTCTACAAAGAAAAATGTCAAAAGGAGGTTGTAAGAATCACAGAATAGCCTGAGTTGAAAGGGACCATCAAGGATCACTGAAATTCATCTCCTGGCACTGTACGGGAATGATGGTCTATTATACTCATCTAAATTAGCATAATGAACATATATGACCACATATTATCCATGGGAATACACCAAGGAACCCTGTTAGAGAAAGCTGCCAGCAGGGAAAGTGGAGGATTGAGGAATTTCACAAACTGAGAGGGAGATCAAGACTCAATGGTAGCTAACTATGTACAAGTTGCTGGATGCTTGTTTTCCTAGTCAGTTTTAAACAGACATAAAAATCAGTGCTAACAGACTTATTTAGGTTGTAAATGAACTCTTATCAAGAAATAGTTTGCTAAAAATTTAGCCAAAGAGAAACAAAATGTTGTCTTGAGTTCTCCTTTCAGTGGCTTAGTCCCACAGGAATGACAAGGCTTCAGGGACAATCACAGCCTTTTCTGTGGACATATTCACTCACAGACTGCCACGGGTCGGCAAAGCCACCCACCAGATCTAGTCCCTGGCCACAGAAAATCCCACAGGGAAAGGTGGTAGAAGCAGCCCCTGTTCACTGCAGCATGCAGACATAAAAGGAGACTATGAACATCCCAGGGCAGATACCAGATTAACAAACTCTGCCAACGAGTCAGAACATGCAGAATCAGCATTTCCAAGGGCCTACCCAGATGGTCAAGTTTCCATATAAGATCCAGCCCAAGGCTAAAGCTGCCTTAGAAACAGAAATATCCTGAATTTTTCCACAGGGACATTTGGCATATGGGAAGATTACAAGGGATATAAATTTATCACTGACCATAATTTCCTAAGCTTAGCTACACACTTGCCTATTCAAATGAAAAAATGAACATGCTACAAGAAGAAAATAAATGTGGATGATAACAAGACCCCAACCCCCCAAATAAAGAATATTAGGAAACCTGTTGTAGAAGTATAATGGATATTGTGTATAAATCAGTCATTTACATATATAACACTAATAAGACATACATCTGTGGCTTTTGGCAGCATCTGATAATTACAGAACTGTACCGTTTATACAAAACCCTGTTGTGTAGATGTCCTAGGTTGCAATACATGCATTTTAAGTATTCTATTACCACCAGCTGTGGGCTGTTAGCTGTTACCAGCTGCTAATGACCCACCCCCGCATGACAGGCAATGGGCCATCAGGGACCCACTGTGTGACTCATGGACTTATCTCATCCCATTGTGGGATGCTCTGCCCAGGAGGGAGGAGCCAGGTGTTCCCACCTGGATATAACCTGGCCTTGGAACTGCCTGAGCTAGCCCTGTCTACTGGCTTCCCAGAGGACAAGAGCTACCACTGGATCTTCAGCTGGAGACTAGACCTTCACAGGATCACCGCTTCAACTGGACTACTTCAGTTGGACTGCTACCACCACCCTAACAGGGCGTTAGGTTGTATCTGACTCTGTCAGTGTTTTTCCTTGTATTATTTCACTTATTTTTAATTTCAGTCTTGACTCCCACTGATCTGATCAGTGGTTTGTTTTTGTTTCTGATCAGGTTTTCAATCTGATCTCCCACTGGTTTGTTTTCAAACCAATACAGTAGAGTTGCACACTATAATAACATTTTAAAAATGCCATCCTTTTTTGAAGTCTAATCATAAGGATCACATATAACATAGAATTGTGTTTTAAAAATATGATGATAATTTAATCTGCACATACTTGAGCCCACACCATCTTATTATAGGGTATGAGGGGTACCTTAGGAAGTTCCCTGAAATTATAGGATGCTTGTATAATTTTCTTTAATTACCTAGGTAAATACCATTCTCAGATTTTTTCTTAATATTATCATATATGAACTAAATATTCTGATATAGATATTTAATTTTTTTACAGAAATTTTAAAAAAACCCCACAAAATATGCATTAGACTATTTAATTTCTGCAAGGTAATGTGGCTCTTTTCTCACATAAGGAAAGCAAATATTTGCCTGACTGAGGCCATTCTTCAGACAAACGGAAATATTTTTTTTGAAAATAGACTATATATATGTATACAAAAGCTCTCAGTTCACTTCTGTTCATCTATCTTTGTATCTTGATACATATCTTTTGGAAATAGCCCTGAATAACAGAAGATGCATTAACTATGCAGTTACAGAAGTGACAGACAGCACCACATGTGTCTAGCTGTTCTACTCCACAAAAAGTTGGGTTTTTTTTCTTACTTAGGCATTTTGACAATGCAATAGAAAGTCTTCTTTACACTTAAAGAACCACATTTGTTATGAAATGGATTTAAACTCACCATAAAATCCACCTAAAATTGTCTTCAATGTTTTGAATATTCCTTAACCAATAACGGGAAGAAGTAGTAGGAGTTTGTTTTGGAAACATGTTTTTGTTAATTGTCTAAAATTTGAGAGATTCTAAATCTTTGGTAGCCACTTTTCATACTTGGACGTAATGAATGAGTAAGAGCAAACAGCTATGAATGGAAAATTAGAAATTTCACACATGATCCTTCTTGCTTGGGAAGTGAAAATTAGAAGGGAAGTAAGACAACAGAAGGCAAGAGTGGTACACAACAGACAGTGAGATGCATTCAATATTAAGGATTACAGACACCCCCAAATGTCTAAGAGCAACAAAGCAGAGAATAAAGAAATATCCAGAACAGTGCAGTTGTATTTATGCAACAAAACAAACATTGGCCAAATATACAGGGATGTTACCATGAGAGACAGAATTGCCAGAAGCAGGAATTTGACAGACTTGATTAAGCTGCTGGTCCATCAAGCCTGTGCTCACCCTTTAGCTGTGATCATTGCACAACAGTTCAGAGGCAAACCTCCTTCAGTGCAACTACACTAAATGATGCCACACATTGCAGAAAGCATTCTTTTTGGTCCCTGTGGCAGTCATCCTACTTCCTGAAGCATGAGATTAGATTACCTCATTTTAGCATACCTACCTAGAGTTACTATTCCTTGTCATACCATTTTTGAAAAATATCCAGCTGCAGCTGCTGACTTTGTGATTGCCCATGCCTTGTAAAATTTGGAAGAGTAACTTTTAATCTTGAGGCATTTACAGACATTTCAGGGAGAGAGAATACGTATAGTAAAAGATTTTTTTGCACTTGGATATGAGAAATGTACATGAGAAAGGAAAATGGATAATTTAAGGAAATATGAAACATTTTCTTACAGAAACTAGATCCTGGATACTGTGGACACTAATGAACCAAACAGGACATACATATTTGGTTTTAGTGTCAAGAAACAGTGCAGCAAGTATGGAGTCAAATTCTGTTATTACCCCTGTACAGCATTTAGATGCCAGGAAGAAACAACTGCCATGGAGTAAGAAGCCACACTAAAATACTGTATCTTTATATTAATAAATATCTTTTTACATATTCAAGGTAGCATATTTAATTAAGCAATATGGTTTATGAGCTGGAGGCCAAATAGTAAGCATTTCTGTGTGAAAAAGTCAGAAAGGTAGTAATGAATGTAAGCATGAGACTTAAACAATAGTGATATCATCCTAAACATTTCTACAATAATTATAGGGTTTTCCACAATACTGTTTTGCTCCACTGTGCCATTTATCCACTTTCTTATATGCTCTCTTATCACAGTCTCCTCAGGTCATCCTCATTCCATTCATCTCTTCCCTTCTCATTTCTCTCCTGCCTTATCAAACTCTCATGCGTCTCTGCATGCCTCCTTTTTTACCTTATCTTGTGTGTGAAAGCGTTGGCTTCAGCACATTCAATCAAAAATGTACTGAAAACCTAACTCACTGAAAAAAGTCATGGACTTTGTATGTATTTTTTACCCCTTTTCTGCTATACTCTAAAGCAGGGACATCTGACACTATTTTGCACAATAGAGCAGGGCTAGATTATCAGCTGTTCCTTAAGTGCTACCATAGAATAAATAAATTCATTAGCAATTTTCTGTATTTATTTTTGGCAGACAACCTGAGAGACAAATCACCTACCTCCAAACACAGATATAAATAAGCATAAACCATGCAGATGTTTTCCTCCTCCCTGTCACTGTATTTCAACTGCTGGAACATGCTGAACTTGTTTACCTTTTGAGAGATGCAGCCCAATTTGCAGAGGAACACAGCCCTGAAATATGCTACGTACTCCCCTCTCAAAAAAACATTTTTTTAATATGAAGCAAATATAGGTCACTTTATGACTGATCCCAAACTGACTAAAAGATTACAGGAAGTGCAATAAAGGTATACATATAGAAGGAAGCACTTTACTGGTAAACCCTTAAACTAAGGGAGTTTGCATAATGTCTATGCATTTGGACTCTTAAAAATATCATATAGTTACTTTTCAAAAGTCTTTACCAGAAGCTGTGATTTTCAAATAGATAAACATACCCATTTTCCTCTCCCCAAAGTGAGCCAGAATACTTCCAAGACATGGATAATGACAAGTGAAATAAGGTCCTATCGCTGTCTTAGTAAAGTCTGTGCTGGAAGATAAATGTGTGGGAGCGGGTTGAGACCCTAAAGCATAAGCCTGACATAAGAAAGAAAATAATGTTTTCTATTGATCACAATGTTATGAGACACTCCACTCTGATGTGCTTACATTTACAAAACCACAGATACCTTAAGAGCAGCAAGACTTACCCTTTTCTTATATTTAGGATACTTTTGACTATTAGAAATAAAAGTCTACATCTTTTAAATCACAGAACAATCTCTATTTGTTACTTTTCTCTAAACAGATATATTCCTGACTATTTCTACAATACTTTGCAAGGTGGGGAACAATCTTTGCCAAAACATAGGTTAACTACTCTTATAACAGAAAATGTTTTTCTTGATGTCAACATTTTTTACCATTTTTGACCATTCTTGCAAAAAATTTAAAACTTTAAATCATTGCATTTCCTCTCTGGTTTTGTCTAGTTTAAACTATCTTTTGCTTTGTTTATAAGGTTTTATGCACCTTCAAACCTTCAAAGTATTGCACACGCTAAGCTTTGCTATTCCAAAGCATAAAGGGAGGCTCTATGAAAAGCTACACAATTTTTTTTTTATTTGACTTTGATTTAAATATTAGAAATACAGACTACTTCAGTTCTCACTCTTTTCCAGGCTTCAGTCTGTGCACCTATGTTCTTCCTTGAGGCTGAATTTTGTTCTCCTCAGAGAGGTCAATTATGTGGGCTTAAAGGAGTGGCAGAAATAACGGCATTGGGAAGCTGCTGAAATGTCAGGAGAAATCTTCAAAGGCTTTTTTTCTCAGGTGAGAGTTGCCAGAGAGATAGAACAAATACAGTTCTCAGCAACAGATATTGATGTTCTCTCTCTTTCATGAAGTCTGTGACACAGACTGATATCTTACTGCAACAGAAACGCTGCCCCAACCAACACCCTTCCAACATCCTCAACACTGTGTACTGCAGCAGATCAAAAAACAAACCCCCACAGCACAAGAAGAATATTCTGTTAAGTGTGGCATTCCTAATTCTGAAATACTTTACAAAAAGTTGGTAAAACCTCCCAGAAATGCAACCATGTCTCCCCAGTACTTTCTACAGTCTTCCAGTGAGGCTCCTACTACCCCATACCCCAAAGAGGAGCTCTGAAGCCACAGTGCACAGTGGTGGAAGAGGGGCCTGGGAGGTCAGACCTGGCCCTGCAGGCTCAGTCATCTTTTAAAGCATCAATCTCACTGAGAAGCCATGCAGGGGATTCCTAGGTCTTTGATACCTGCTGCTGACAATATCACAGGTGTACTCTTCCCTCTCTGGTTTAGTCCACCTCTCTGGTCTCAGAAAATTGGCAGAAGAAATGGTGAAAGAGGAAACACAAAGAAGAAAGCACAAGCAGTTTAAGGTGTTCTAGACTTAGGATTTTTCCTTGCCTACATTTTGGATTTTCCCTTTCCTTTTACTCTGATAGCCACCAAATACAGGCAGTACCGTGCCAAACTGATCCTATCATGAAAAAGGAAACCACTAGCCCTTCCAAAAAGTCCCAGGTATATCAAATAATTCTTGAGAAAAATCCATTGATATAAACTCAGAAGACTCTCATATCCTCATCGCAGTAAAACAGGAATAATAAAATGGACTAACATATTATAGGTTTTACCTCTGAGTTCATCCTGCTAAGGTAGCAGGAAATCCTAGAAGCAAAACAAAACCTGCAGCCCCTTGGAAGCTGAACTAATGAACCACTTGCAAAGGGAGTTGATCAAAATTAACATCAAACTCAAGCTTCTGCCAAGTACTGCACTGCCATCTTCCTGCTGCAGGCAATACCTGTTCCCTATGGAGAATCTCTGCAGCTGTGCTCCCTTTTTCAGTGCATGGAGCCAGTTTCATTCCTTTTGATTTTGACAAGACAAAACCTGGAAATGAAACCTCAGCTTGCTCATCCTTTCCAAAGGGAGATAGGAATAAGGCATAATTTTTGACTTTAACATATGAAGTCCATAACTATTATGTCAAAAATCTCTCTAGTAACTGAGATGGCTCTTTGTGGAAAAATCCAGATTCTCCAACTAGCTTTCACAGTTATTAAGTCAGTCATAAATATTGAATTATTCACAGTTCATTAAGCCATCTAAAATAAATTTCAACTCATTTTTATAACTCTCATTGCTCACTAACATATGTGTAGAATTGGGAAGCTACATGAATAAATCAGTAGATAAATATATCCAACTTATTACTATATATATATTGATATACGGACATAAGTATATATAAATATACACATACAGAGAAATAAAATTGGATACAGCAATCCAAAATTTCAAAATAGGTGAGATTAATGGATAGTCTTTAAGTGGGCTAACCCTTAAAAGAACAAGGGAAAAAAAACAGCATGAAAAGGCTCTTGTTCTCATATTTCATGTGACAGAAAATAATAAATTATGGTACTAACAATAATTACTTTAAATGTATAGAAAAAACTGGTTATGATTTTGGAAAATCATTTCGAAAATATCTCTCAGGAATTTTGCAAAGCCCTATCAAACTCCCAAGATTTTGCTTCTCCTTTATTTGACAAGGCTTTGATAGTGTATGTTAGAGACCCTGGCTTGATCAAACCTCAAAGGACAGAGTACATACCTCAACTGCTGCAGCAGGCAAAATAGGTATGAAAACTCTTGAGACTAACCTTCCTACAGAATTTGCTGTCCTCCTGTTTCTATTCTAAGAAATACTGACATAACACTCTTCTATGAAATTTCTGCACATTTTTCTAGTTCTAATTCTGAGAAATAGTTGAAAAATTCCTAAATATGGTAGAATAAAGGAAAAATAAAAGAGACTCTCAAACTGATGCAAACAACCATTAAACAATATAAAAAAAAAAGGCAAGAAACAGTGCAAATTTACATTTGATAATCTGTATGTAAAACTGGTCTGTCACTGTACCTTCATTTCCTTCTTAAAGAACACACAAGCAGGATCACACATAATACCTTTCCTGTTAGCACTGTTGTTTAATTAGTCAGCATGATGTGAAACTTATGATAAAAATAATTGAGTTGGGCCCTTCAGTCTCTGAAGAGAGGCATCAACATTTAAGCTATTCTCACAAGGTATGTGTTTCATATACTGTGAATATGAATGTTATGGGAAGAAGGGACACTGAGGTGTTCTGCAGAAAAGGACTATACAGAACTTCAGTCTCAACTTAGACTATAAATCCTACTTAGTCTACAGGGCATGCTTCCATTTTTAGATCCTTATAAGAAATTGGTAATAAATATAAATATAAGTACATTTTAACTAGCATTCCCATTAGGCAGCAGTCTTTTTCAATGGTGGCAGTTGGCATATGAAACTTAGAAAACTTTCTTCTCCCACCTTCTCCTAAATAGCCAAGGGAAAAATATTTAATACAGAACTTCTGCATTTAGGTTCAACAGATACACAGATGTGAAAAAGCGACAAAAAATCCACCAAGACAGTAATAGAAAATGATTGGCTAAAAAATATTTTTCTACAGGTGATGACATATAATTCTGCACACAGTATTTCTTCATGTGGATCTTCAGGAGAAGACAGACTTCGATACTTTGTCATCTTATTTTCACGTGCATTGGTCTTTAAGATGAAAGCAGGCAATTTCTGAGACAATAATGTACTATCAAAGTTTTCAACACCTTAATATGAAACAATTAAACCTGTATTACACCACAGATATTTTGAAACCACTACCTTTAAATTTTTGATCAAATGTTATTATTTTTCTGCTTAAAAAAGTAGAAGTTGAAAGTCATTTCATAGACTTAAAAAAGCTAAATCTTCCACTGTGTTTTCTAATGCGTCAAATTTCTTTTTCATTTAATGGGCCACTCACCTTTCATTCTCTGCACAAGGAAGAGTAAGCAGTACATTATAAAAACACTTGTTTCCTTGCCTCACTTCATTTAAGTTGAACCATTTCCAGAATAATACATAAGCACAGAGCCTACCACAATTTGTTCATATGTGGTCCCCCTCATGAATTATCCATTAGGAAAATATACATTTTCTGAAATTTGTATTTCTTTCTGGAGGACTGAGAACTCACTTCAGGAACAGTGTTGGGCAAGAATGTACTCTTCATTGTGCCAACAAATAAAAAAAAATGCTGTTCATGCCATGATGCAGCAATGAACTCCCCACATGATATGATGGAACTGGAAGGTCAGTAATTAATTTTCTCTAGTAGTTCTAGCTTTTCCTTCTAGTTTTCTTCTTTCTGACAGCAAATATTGCACGTTCTCCTACAATAGAATTTATTTTGAACAGATGCAAAAAAATGTAGATCATACCGCTGAAGTTTCCAGCAGACATTTTATGAGGAGGAATTTTCTCTTTGTCTTGACATTGACATTCAAGATTAGTTCCATTTTTCCTTCCTAATTAGCTTTTCCAAGACAATTGTATGTTTGAAACAAACACAATACTTTCCCTCAGGGCATCAGAAACTTAGTCTTTCCAATTTCCTTTCAATGCACATTGAAAATAAAGCAGTGTATTGTAACTTAGTTAGGAATTAAGAACTATATGACGTAAAAAATAGAAAAAGCACTATGTAAATAAATTCAACACAGATGTCAATAAAAATAGAGCAATGAAAAATCCTTTAAGCCACCTTGTTAATACCTGACAGAACTGCCTGTCCACATTAACGTCTGTTTGCCTTTCAAAGGAAGTTAAGACACTAAATTTATACAAAACTGAGGAATTTTATATTCACCACAACATACTGAGTGATTAGCACTAAATAATTTGAAATATCATAAACAATCTGAGGTCTTTCCAATCACTTTATCCAATGGTCTTCTTTGTGACTCAAAAGCTTATTTTTTTAAACTTTGATCATTCTACAAAGATAACAGTCGCTCACAGAACTCGTTATTTTCCTTATATAAAAAAATCAATAATGCTAAGCATATAGTTACAAGATTATGGCGATAAACTATAAGGCTGTTAATGACTTTTTAGACAGAAGTTGCACTCATAAATCTTATCAATAAAAGCAATGGTGGGATCAGTTTTGGGATTCTGATCAACAAGTCACTTAGAAAATAATTGTGGGTCTTTATTTAAAAATTTTGGAGAACTGAATTGAAAATTATTATCTTTGTGGCATAAGGCACTCTACCAGTACAGCCTACTAGGAAGAGAGGTCCATGGTATGGTTTTTCAGGATTGGTAAGATGCAGACTTTCATATGTAATAAGCAGTAATTTCTACTGTATCCCATTTATAGATAATGCTGCACAAAAGCATGGTGTGTGTAACATATACAGACACCACAGAATTTCTTCAAAGTGAATACATGTCTCATTCCTGTGTAGACTTCAACTTCATCTGTGCCTCTTAGACAGAGTTTAGCAAGGTACTTACTGATGTGTAGAGGAAACCTTCTCCATTTAGGGCTATATACAACCCAGTCTTTACACCCTGGATGGCAACAACTCGAAGTCCCACTGGTATAAGGTTGAATAAAGCTGCGAAGAAAAAACATGACCAGATATAAATATGCTATGGTTAATACAATATTCTAATAAAAATCACTAACAAAAAGAAAGAAAATATATTTCCTGCATAATTTTTTAAATGCTTTTAAAATTAGACTAATTCAGAAAATCTTGCTTCTCTGATTCTGGCAAGTAGCTCTTAATTTGCTTGTGCATTTTTAAGATTTTCAGTTAAGAGGTGCCCTCATTAAAGATTGATGTCAAGCGGTCTGTGATTTCAATTTATTTTTTTTCTTGCTTTTGTGAATGATGTATTTGATACAAGCAGTAACACACAGATGTCAGGTAATGAGACAGGCTTATCATAATTCATAAAAGCACTGAAATATATGCTTGACTCTAAATGCACATAAATGTTACTGAACTGAATACAGAATGTGTTCAAAAACTTGGGGTAATAATAAGAAAATAATTAGAAAACCACCTAATAGCAAATACCCTAGGAATAGTATATACCTCTGTAGTAATTAAAACAGCCACAACTTTGATTACTGTCTGAAAAAAGACCAGTGTGAAGAGTGGGAGTTAACCAGCCTCACCACAGAAAAACACAAGTTGTATAAGTAGGAGGCATGAACCAATTCTTCTAAAATTTATGCCAGCATACTCCTATGATACGTTTACTGACTCATACTAGAAAATCAGAGGCAAAGCACACATCAGTCCTGGAAGAAAAGACCTGGATGAGACAGACTCCATGCTAAATGTTTTTCCACTGTGGATGAGTCAAAGACTCACAAGTTCTTGGATGGAAACCAAAAGCACTACCTGTGTGTTCAACATAGGCAGCAGGGACTATGGCTCTACCAAGTCAGGTCTTAGGAACACAGTAACACCTACAGTGAGTTCCTCAAAATATAAGAAGGATATTCATAGGTGTGACCAGAAAGTGCACCGTATGAGGATATCTGTAATCAGAATGCCAGAGCTAAAGCCCAAATAAAGAAAAAAAGGGTGATTCCATTGCAGTGGATAAATACAGTTTTCCAGGTATGAAAATTCCTGCTTGGTCAAAGGATAAAAATCCACAGTCTGTTTGTGATAAAGATGATTGAGTTTTTACAACTGAGGAAAAAAAAAAATGGGTTGACTACTAGAAAGATAAGAGTGTATTAAAAAAAAAGACACCTTTTCTTCAGCATTGTCATGCAGAAAGAGAAAGGGTAACATTAGATAATTTTAGGAACACACAAAGCCAATATAAAGCTAGGAAATGTAGCAGAGTACTCCCTAGAATGGTAGAAAAAAACTATATTCAAAAGAGTTCTAGAAGAGCTGAAGACAGTTTGGGGGATTTACAAAGAAAATAGAAGAGGTTTCAAGAATTTGAACAAACAAAAAGCATTTCAGTTTCTGTCATTTCCAAAATTCTTCATTATGCTAAGATCTTACATGGCTGTTCACTAGAAAAATATGTGGTACAGACAGGTTCCCTCTGTAATATATGTAAAAACAGTGAAATATGGCACTCGCAGAAAAGATAGCCTAAAATTATACAGGTTAAACACTGCTTGGCTTGAGGGTTTTCAGTTCAATATAGCTTGGAAGTTAAAAATTAGTTATAAAGTCAATACCCTCAAATGAAATAGTGTAAAAACCAACAAAATGTTGTGGGTTGTGGAGAGGGAGTCTGTCACAGGAAAACTAAATTTCAGATGGCAATTGAGTTTGTTTTTTTCCTAGAAGAAATGAAAATGCACGAGGAAACCTGCATGTGAACACCATGCTAAAGGGAGGGCAAAAACAACTGAGGGGACACCAGGAAGGAAAAACAAGCAATACTTGCGTGAAGAAAAGAGGTGAACACAAGAGAAGTCAGCCATGAAGAATAAGTCAGCTAATGAAAAATATCTCCAAGTCATAGTGGTTCAGTCAAAATTTCTGGATCATAGATGTTATTTGTTGTATTACCAATAAAAATAAAGCACCAAAGCTAGAAAAAAAATCCAACCACCACTGAACAAGATTTACAGGCCTGTAACATGGCAGTTTTATGCAGCATATAAAATTACTGAAGTGGCTTATAGTTGCTGGTGAATTTGGAAAGCACTGTGTAGGGCATGTTATGTATCTTTTACTTCTATCAAACTTTAACTGGAAATTTTCAGAGCTCCTGTAATTAGTCTAAACCCTCAAAATTTTAGAGTGTGATCTGAAATGCTCCAATTCTGCATATACAGAATATTCTATAAATTTCACAAAATCTTTCAGATTTGGGGGAAACTAGGAAGGCCAGTCTACATTCAGCTATTGATTGACAAATGCTCAGCAATATGTTTCATACTGGGGTCAGCAAAACATGCACCAGTAAGGCACAGCATGTGGTTTTAATGCACTTTGAAGCTGGCCAAAAGAAATTCGATTTCCTCCAGAAACTGACTGTGCAGTATTCACTGAGCGAGACTTTTGTGTTCAATTACACATTTCAAGCGTTCCTAGGAGTCACCTGTGCTATCCCCCACTCTAGTAAAAACCTCCTCTGAGAAAAGCAGAAAGCCTTCCAGAGTCTGCTGGTATTCCAGTTCTGCACAGCCAAGCCTATGTTCTTACCTGAGAGGGCTGTTAAAAAGAGCCATGTCCCCTCCTCCCTTCTATTTTTAAGACAATGATCTAGAACTGAAACTTGAGGAGTGGGGAGTGAGGTTCCTGAATATCTTTATGTGCCTAAAATCAGTTCAATGTGTCCACAGATGAGTTGAGAGAGAGGGCACCCTCCAACAGCCCCTGAAATATAGCTGTACCTGGTTCTCAGAGTTCCCATGCTGCATGTTTAAGTAGAAAGCCTGGCAATTCCAAACGTAAGTAAGATATGGGAATATCAGGGAAAACAAAGCAACTGATTTGCAAAAACAGTGCAAGTAAAACCCTTTCTCCTTGTCAGTGCTGAGTCTGTGCACATCCCCTTAGTATTCCATCTAAACTGCAGCCATAAAGCATTTGGGTTCTCCTCTTTTCCCAAGCCTGCAAGTCTACTCTCACCACACAAAAGGTCAGAAAATGGGGGTGAGGACAGTTAGCAGGAACAACTGGCATGAAAAGGGGTTATTGGTTTAGGTTTCATGGAGGAGATTTGCAGGAAATCCATCTGATTTGGATTCTGATCCTCAAAAACTTTTAGCCAGAGTTTGAGTCCACTTTTTTATCACTCCTTTCTTGGGCAAAACACAAAATCACCACACAATGTTTTTCCTTCTTTTATATTATACCATCACAGTCCATTAACTTGAAACTGGAAATGCCTGAAATCAGATATTTCCATATACTTGTGACAGTCTATTCAGATACAACTGACTTGTAGCTACAAGAAATTGCTATTACAGGTCACTGTTTTTCTCAAGAAGCTTGCTATAGACCCAATTGTGAAGAGTTACAAACTTGCTGTCTCTTCTGCATGCCCACTGCCTTTGTGCCAGTTAACAAGAATTTCCACAGCCCAAAATCTCCAAACAGATCAAGATAACTATTTTTTCAAGTTATTTTCATCTGCAGGGCCACAGGCAAAAATGACAACTCCATCAAAACATCCTTTAGATTGGCAATGACTGCAAGGAGGTTAGTATTTAGAGTTTGTCCATCCATTTATTATGGAGCAAACCCATTCTACATGTCTGATGTTACAGAAGACGTAATTAAAACTTTTTTTTCTGTATGACTGAACATTGACCCTGTCAGACTAAGATTATCCCAGTGGGAGAAACAGGTTTACGTAACTCCCAAAGGTGGTGTAAATAGATGAGTAAATCCCTGTATAATTCTTCGAAGATGAGCTTCAGTAAAAAACAGTGCAAGTATCAGGCTGCAGATATTTCAGTGCAGTAATGCAAAATTAACATTCATTAATCCAAATTTAACAGCACTGCAGGTATTTTTTTTCCTAAACTTTATGTGCTTTATTTCTGTCTAATTATCTCCTTTACCTTACAAGGGTGCTGTAAAGATTATTTTATGAATATCTTCAAACCAAAGTATGATAGTGGTAGGTATTTTATAAAGACATTAAAAAGTTAATACTTCTACATTCAATTTGGAAGATATAAATAGAACATTGTGAGCATGCATTGAAAGATGAAAATAAAGGAATGTTAAATGGTTGCAAGATTTCTTGAAGAGCAACTCTACCAGGTACCAAGCACCACAAAGGAGGTAAAGCATTTTGCAGCATAATAAAAGATGTTCACAGTACAGCCAAATCAAAGTTTCTTGGATAATGTTCACTTTGTAATTTCTCAGTTTATGAAATAGGACTTTCAATTAGTAATGCTCTTTTAATTGCAGACTATTATAAATATGACTGTAATTTCATATGGGGCACAAATTGCAACATTTGAGTGTTACAATCAGGTCTATCATATATAAAGGAAAGAATCATGATTTGCTTTGGATTTTTAAGGGGTTGTTGGCTGAGATACACTCCAGGTGAATGAAAACAAGCTATAGAGATAAAAGATTCAGGGTTTTAACCTCAGAAATTAAAGAGTGGGAATCATCTGTTTCTGAAATTAATTACTCTTCCTACTAAACCTACCCTTCTTTCATGAGACAAAACTTTGAAGATAGACCAAAGACTAAAAATGAGCTGGTTTAGGTGGGGAGGACAGGAGGACAATGTAATGCTTGTTACTACAAGCACATATGGAAACCTCTTCTATTTCATTATATGATTTTGGTGTAGTAGCCTGTTTTTCCTAATTAATAATGATGAGTGCAGTGAAGCAAGTTGCATTTGCACCTGTAAAATCCAGGAAAATTAGAGTGAGAGAATGAGAGCTACACTGAGTAGGACCTCAGGAATCAAAGCTGCAGCTTTACCACAGTCACTCCTGCCTTTGCTACAAGCAAGACACAAAAGCAAACCAGAAACTGTAAGGCATTAGAGAAATTAAAAAGTCAAAACCAGCTAAAACAAGATATCACTGAGAGTGGGGCAAACAAAAAATGCAGACTGTACACACAAGATTTTTAAAGCTAACAGCCCTGATTTGGTGAAGTGATTTAAGGTAACTCAACACCATGAAACACTGGGTGCAGTAATTCCCATTCTTTCATGAAACCTCATTAACTTGGAAAAGTTATAAAGAGAAGCTACAAAAATGAACTGAAACCTGTCAGTCTATTTAGGTTGGGTTCTAATGTCATGGCCATCAACATGAGCAAATGACAGTACACTTGGGGATGCAATTACACGTCACGTCTTCCTTTCTCATGCAAGTGTTTGTGCACAGTGATACACTAAAAATCTTGCCATCTCTCTCTGCAGCCTCTAGCCTTCACTCAAACTGAGACACTGAACAGCTGATTAAAACCACTGCTATGGGTAATTTTGACTTCAGATAGAAGCAAAGAGTCACATTAAAGAGACTACTCAGAAGCTTTAAAGAAGCTTCATCTTAGTTTGTGCTACCTCTCTGTAACACTGTGACTCCAATAGTGTGTAACTTATGTTTACTGACACACATATAAAATGAGTCCAAAATAATATAGGCACCTGAGGGAATTTCAACTTCAAGAACTCCTCTTACTGCTTGACACAGAATACATGGCAACAGCACAAAAAGTAGCAGCATGACTAAGCTTCAAACAGTTTCCTTGCTAGAGACAAAAAAAGAATTGTGTCTTTTTTCTGTCCCTCATGCCTTGCTCCCTCTGGCTTCTCTGACACCCAGTTACTCAGCGGGCTCTCTTCAGGGACAAGGAATAGTGCAGAAGACAGGTGGAAGGCTGGCAGAGATGTACACCCTTTGGCAGTCTGTATTTCCTTTTTTTTATGAAACACACTTTGAATGAAAGTCATCCTCACTATCAAGGTAAGTATTCTATCTGTCCTATGGATAGCTAATACATATCCATCCCTTCACCCACTGGGCACATGAAATAGGCAGCTTGCAAGCACCACAGTCAGAAGGAGGATTTTCTCCCTTGGGAAGCTGCCAAAAGTTATTCACTTGTAAGCCTCAGAGAGAAATCATCATGCTAAGGAGCTCACTAAATAAAATATCAAAATAGTAGAAATTCTATCCATGAGAAAATTACTGTTTTAAAGTAAAAGAGAGAAGGAAAAACAACATATGCTGCAATAAAGAAAAACAGTAGGAAAAGAAGGTTCAATGGGAAATGAAAGGAAACAGAGTGGAAAAGGAAAAAACTAACATTGACAGCACAAAAGAAACAAATACATATTCATACATAAATGAATATACCAAGTGGATAAATCTTTTAAGCTCTTAATATAGTGCTGATACATATACACCATCAAAATTTCAGATGGAAACTGTAGGCCTTCCTGCAAACGCATTCATTTTGCATTCTTCTGTTCTTAACTGTCTTTACTGAGACATATTTGAAAATTGGAGTAGTTAAGAAAAAAATAATCACGCCAGCCAAAGACAGAAAAAATGTCTTTATGGAAAGAAAACCCCTACCTTTTTAGCCAAAAAATAATTTTTAAGTCAACCACAATATTATATAACAGTATTTATACAGAATACACAATCCTGCTATATGGTATTTGGTTGAGTTTGAAGAAGTTCAATATTTCAGAATATTTATAATATAGAATATTCATTCTGCATTTGGAAAAACAAGAGTAAGGGAGATGGGAAGAAAGATGGACAACCAGAAAGGCACAGAAGAGGGGAGAGAAAAAGTAAATAAAAAAGAGGACAATTTGTGAAGCTGACAACATCAAAAAGAGTCAAGTAAGGCACTGTGGTCTAGCTTTGCAAAGACTCCAAATCCATAGAGATCTAAGAGTTTAAAAAAACCCTCAGAAATAACAATAAAACAAAATTATTGCAGTCATACACATCTTGTTGCTGAAGCTGAAAATAAAAGAGATGGGGAGAGGGAGAGAGATACACACTCTTACCCTAAGACAGTTCTTGAATCTCATCTAGGGAAAGCTTCTATAAAGAGTGATAATAATCTTGTCTGTATAAAGTCTTAGTATCTACTCCAGTACAGAAGTGGGCATGAAATGGACACACCAAGGGAAGAAAAGAAACAAGGATGGGGGCAGGATGGGGAGGGCATGGGAGAGGAAAAAAAATACTTAGGAAACAAGCAGAGAGATACACATCAAAACATATAAATCAATTTTCCTCATTAAAAAAACCACACCAAAACAAACAGTAAAAGGTGGTCATGCTATCTGCCGATGAAAGGTGTTATAAATGACAACTGTGCATCAGTTATAATAGGGACCTTACCAATATAAAGCAGAAACCTCAAATACCTTAATTTTTGTAGCCTAATTCCAACATTTTTAAGGAAATTAGGGGGTTATTTATGTATACATATTAAGAAGATAAATCTTGTGTACCAAAACGCTTAAAATAAAATTCAAGATGACACAGAAATGTTACTTAAATATGTCATGATAATTAAAATAAACAAAATACAAATCAACTGTTTCTAGAGTAAGAACAGGTTTGTTTAATTACCATTTGCAGCTGAAGTTATCAAACATATATATGCTCATTAGATGAAAATATGTGGCATTATTATCTGAAAAGCATACCAAAGCAGTGACACACACAGCCTTTCAAAACCTCTTTTGTTTGGCATATTTTTAAAACCTGCCACCATTGCACTCTCTACAGTGGCAGAAAATCTCTTAATATTATTGGAATTCTGGCTGGAGTAGGGACTCTAGGCTTTTTAGCCCCAAAATTTTTAGTACCTTCAGCAAGGTAATTTAGCATGTGTTTTAAGCAGGATTTTGATAGTTTAACATGCATTTATTTGCTTGTAAATTCAGATTTTTCAGGGAAATTTTGTTTCCATCTCATTTTATTTCTTTCTTATTTATTGGAAGATATTTACGTTAAATATGAAGTTTTAATAAAAACTTATTTTAATATAATTTTACCATTTTTATAAAATTACCAGAAGACATTCATTGGCCTAAATGTCTCCTTCCTAAGGTCCATGAGCACTTATGCCTTGCCCTTCAGAGGCAACACATTTAGGCCAATGTCCTGCACAGCCATGCTGGTGGTCATGAGGCTCTGAAGGGGCAGAACCCTCCTCCTTGGAACAAAACCCATTCAGAAACCCTCCAAAGGCATTCCCACGGTGCCTGTGCATACACATTCGAGCGATGCGATCTGCGTGTGCGAGTAAGACATTCCCCTGGGGCAGTCACTTACTAGAATTACTGCTGTCATCCTTGGTTCCATCGAGACTTCCATCGGGGTGCATTTGCAAGTAGTAGCCTTGCCTGCAATATAACCTGGTCACTATACCCTTGAGCTGGGGATCTGAAAGACAAACATATTTTGTCACTAGCCTCAAAACTTTTTCCAAGAGTTATCCCTACTTCTCTCACTGTAGGAGGAAGTTTGGTGAAGCAGCATTGCTGTCTTAAATGTAAGTTCTACAACAGGATGTGTGCTGATTGAGATGGAGAAAAATCTCTCTGCAGAGTGTTGTTAGGTCAGTTCTGTGTCCTGTTCTCTGCCTCCAACATCCTTCATTATAATTAATACAGGTAAAACAGAGAAATAAAGAACACCCCGAATACCCACAGTCGAAAGCTTAAACCATATTAAGCCCTGCAAAAAATTTTAGACTTCAGTAACAAGTATAGCCAGTTATAAAAAATAACAAAACATTTTAAAAAGCCTACTCGTTTCATACATGTTAGTAACTTACTGTACTGCACATAAGTTTTAAGGGAAATGGGAGTAAAAGATCTGTCTCCTTTCCTATCAAAAGTGGTAAACTTATCTTGTATAATTTGTAACAGTACCATTTGAAGAGTTCCCAAAAGATTTTAACCAAGGTAGAAGCAGATTTAACTCACCTGCCCTCTCCCACCCCCTAGGGAATAGTACCCACAATCAGGGCAAGACAGAATTCTTCTTCAACAGAAGGAAACACCTGAAAAACTCTCAGTAAGCTAAAGCTATGTGAAATTCAGGTAGCTGAACAGTGAGGGTACTCTGTTTAATACTTTGCATTTATGAAAATTGCCAAGAATTGGGCAGGGAGTGCCAAGTCACAAACTTTTTGATTCATAGCATAGATATTGCCTTACCAAATCACAGACTGAGCTGTTGCAAAACTGGTTCAGAGAAAGAAGACATCACATCTTTAGAACAATCAACAGAACTACCTCTGTGTGATATCAGTATTATATTGTTAAACATTAACTATTAGGCCTAGTTCCAGGCAGCCATTACATAAAGTTGTGAGAACACTTGCACTAAAAGCATCTATATCATATCACACTGAGCTCTGCAATAATGAATTAAATTCATAAATACTTTCATACAGATATGCAATAAAATAAACATGTGAGCTTCGAAGGAAGACAGAAAATATTTTCATGCAACCCTGTGGCCAGAATACAAAATTTGTGTATAATTGCTCTCACAATTAATCATGCTGGGTTACTTAGAGTATCCTAAGGGGACGTGAAAATAAACAGTGATAAACAAAACTGCCTCTAATTGGGATATGCTGAAATTTTCTATAGAGGCTCAGTTCTATTAAATTATCCTGCAAATGATAAGTTTTTATTGAATATCCAAATTACAAAGTCATATTAAACAATACGCCCATCTTAATAAAAAAGACAAGATTAAACTGTAAATACAATAAAAACTGTTACTATAAATAGTAACACAGTAAGACTTCTGAAGCATGGAAATTAATAATATGAACAATAGAAGATCAACATATAAGCATATTACAACATTAATAAATTAAAATTTATTTTAATTGCAAGTTTTGCTTTCTGTGAATTTTTACATTAGCAAAAGTTTGTCTTTATAAATGAATACTCAGAAACAAATATTTTTAAAAATTTTAAACATGTTAAACTGTAATTCATTTGAATGTACTGTCTCCATCAACTTAATCAGGCAATTCAAATGTATTTTCATAATTTAAAAAATGGAAAGTGAGTTCCTCTTACATAGGCACTATTTGTGTCAATGCTTGTTTTCAGTGTGTACTTTGACAATTTTAACATGCTTGTTTAACATGTATTAAAGTGGCATCTTAAAAGACTAAATAGAAATATAATAAAAATATTATTAAAACTAAATATTTAAAAATTATTTACAGGAAAAGTATCAGCATTTTGAAAAACACTTTCCACACCCAAGGAATCATGAATAAATGATTATTTATCAACATTTTCAAAGTTTCATAGGAAGGTAAAGTACAGTCAGCTCACCATCACCAGCTTTTTGCATCTACTGCCTCAAGGGAAAAATGTCAAACTTAGAAGTCACTTTCAAAGTTGTTCTTTATACTAATTCTATTCATTTTTCTAAACTGACAGATTAAATTGACTTTCTAATAATAATTTGTCTGTTTTCATCAAAAACATTACTTAAAGTTAACCTTGTTTTACCAGCTATCCAAAATTATATCTGAATGAAAGTGCACTGACACATCAATCTTGATGCAACTCATAATAAACAATAGTCAAAAAGACTATTTGTACTCCACACAGCTGCAAGGGAAATATCTCCAAGATGAAGCAGACAATCCTGTCAGGCTGTTGGAGGTAAGAAGTTTATCTCTTCTCCCTGCAGAAGGACAAATTACTCTTTCAGGTCCTTTTTGAGACCCCTGAGCAGCAAGCAGAGAAGAGAAGAGAAATCTGCTAGTCCCTGTATTTCTATAGCATTTTATCTACCCTTTGTCTCTCAATAATATTACAGGAAGAGTCTTAGCTTCAGATGACTTACAAATTAATTTCTCAAGTCCTTGTTGACCACACTTTTTTTTTAAACAACAGCAGAAGACTGATGCTGCCTGTCCACAAATGTACTGGGTGTGGTACCTTTTTTAACCCTCACCACAGTGACACAGACACAGACAGACCAGCATTTATTCCTACCCTTAATCCCCCCCACTCACTTTTATCTTCTTACATGTAAGAGAAAGATAATGCCAAGAAAATACAGAAAAAAACCCTAAAAAACCCCAACATACCACAAAACAAAAAAACCCCACAAACAAATGGGATGAGAGGATGAGAGCACCTAACAGTTCCCAGCTCTCATGATTTTGTCATAGATATTTTCTCACTAGTTCTCTGAAAGTCCTAGCTGTCACAGTGAGGTTATTTGGTGAATAATATAACTTCTATTTAATTTTAAACACCTTGATTTCAGGGGAAATGAAACTAAAAAACAGCAAACTTCACCATGGATCAAAAATCAATGGGCAGTTAAACATCTCATAATGATTTTTTCAATCTTATTTTGCACCTTGACTTTTGAAGTTGAATAGTTCAGTGTGGCATGTCAGCAATGCCCTACTTTGGGAAAAATTATTCTGACTTGTTGTTATTAGAGGCTGTCTCTTAAAATTCAAAGCCATACTGAATGGACAAAGCAACAGTTCCTCAACCTGCCTTCCACAGCAATCTGTGTGACAGCAGCTACTTGCAGCCCACTTTTCTTGCTTTTTTTCCTTGTCAGTGGTGATGGCAGGATGCATGATTGCAGTTAGCATGAACACTCTGTCAGTAGCTTTTCTGATGTCCTCAGCAAAGGCAGAGTTTAATTAAGATGTCTTCTCTCTCAAATAGTGGCTACAAAAATGGCTTTGGCATTAACTGATGACAGGCTGAGTGTAGCTCTTGCTCTTGACACTTTATCGTTTGAATTGTGAATATTTTCTGTTCACAAAGAAAATGGCTTTAGCATGTACTTCCCCATTCTACACACTTCCAGGAGACATTTATTCTGGAACTTTATAGATTTAAAATAAATTAGGGAAAAATCTCATGAAAATAAGTGTGAAGGCATAGATGAATTTACGACGCTAAAAGAATAACAGTAAATATGCTGATTGTATACTTTAAAAATTAGTCCCTTAGTAGCCACTGGAGTTTTAATTTTTGGTTCTGCCCAGAGGGAGGCTTTTTTTGACTGTCATTGTTTGTTTCCACTCTCTTCTGTGCACAGGTACTAAATAAAAGCCTGTTTGTTCTGACAAGCAAATGCTTAATGGGGGAGTAGTCTCTCCATTCTTATGGAGAATAAACTGCACTATCCAGTCAGCTACCAGTCTGTCACAAAATGAGTTGCTCAGTGAGCCAAGTAAAAGCCAGTATTTAGAGGTACATTCTGCTCAGATAGCAGAGCATCAAACTCATAACAACTGGTAGCTCCAGGTCCTTCATGTTTTACTTGTCCTTTATTCTTCACACTTTTCTCTTGCAGTTTCACTTTTGGATATTTCAGTACTAAAGGTACCACCCATATTGGTCCAGGAAAAAAAAAAGAGTATCTTTTTTTTTAAGTTTTATGGTACTCCAGTAGTCACCATGACTTGGCTGTCATATCTCACTTGCTGATGTTATGGTCAGCATTTGATAGGAATCTTCTCCCTCATCCATTAAACTTTATTGAAATATAAAAGAATCCCATTATAGTATGTATTCAGATTTATAAAAAAAACTCAACCCCCCAAAATCTTGCAACCACCAGATTTCTTTTGAGGCTGGGAAGTAAAATACCCACCCCAAGTCCAGAGTATCTCATCCACTCCAGATGCATCTCCCCGTTGGTTTGTAAGGCCTGGGAAGTGCAAAAGGCCCCCTTTCCTGACTTCTCACACAAGAGTTCTCCAACAGTAGTGTATGTGTGTAGGGTGTGCTGGACTGGAATTCTTGCCATCTCATTTCCTGAAGCATCTCTCCCTTGTATAATAATTAACTACCCCCCTGCAGGCAGGTTAGACCCCATCCACTACACCACAGCTCAAGACAGCTTCAACCCCTCACTGACTTCTACACAGAAACTTATTATTGTTTCAGATTAATATCTGGATACTTTTAAAAACCTTAAACATGTCTCTATAGTGCTAACTATTTTAGAAACTTTCCACTGAGCACTTCAACTCTGGAAGCAGGGAAAAAATCCCATCTAAATATTACATTTTATTTTTTGGATTCTCTTTTCAAGTGTTTCAGTTCCTGCTGTAATGCTTTTCCCAGTTTCCAAAAGTCATCTTCTTCTCACGTGTACTGTTTATGTTGAATTGCAACAGTACACAAACAGGTAAAGTCATTACAGATGAACATATTACATTTTGCCTTGTTTTTGGCAAGTCTTGCATTGTCATTCCAGCACATAAAAGTGCAGGGTCCTCTGAAATGTGTGTTACACAATCATAAAGGCAAACTTCCTGAAGCAAGTACATTGCCAATGAGGAATTCAAAGTGCAGAACTTTCTACTTCATTTAAAGGTGATAAAATCCTAAGTAGGCATCTAAAACCATCCTTCATTATTAAAGTCCTCAGCTGTTCCTGTGATACAGCTCTTGCACTCAAAAGCTTTATACACCCCTAACTTCTTTATTAGACTGTGCTATCACCTGGTGTCTCAATGGTTCCAAGTTTCTGGTCGTGTTTTTACTTTCTTTCATTGTTAATAGGAAATTATAATCAATGGACATTTATTTTATATGCTAGTGCTCATTGATTTTATTAATAATTTTTTAATATCTTACAGCATGCATCAGAAAATTAAAACTTAATTTAAAACTTGAAAGAAAAATATTTTTGAAAGAAAGTTTTGCTCTATTCAGGGCAGAAGGGAAAAGCACATAATGTGAACTCAGAAAAGCAATAGCTTCCATTATTCCCTGTTCCCATAAGTAATAATAGTACTTGTTCTGAAATGAGGTGGCTTTTTCTTTGCTCACTTATTTTTCCGTTCTCATGATGATTACAGGGCACTCAACTTTGGTGTTTATTTTTAACTCTACTTTTTGTCCGTTTGTGTCTCACATCACAAGCTCATCTCCTGCAGAAGCTCGCTTTGAGAGCACAGTGAAGAGACACAGAGTCCTCCTACGTTCCTGCGCTGTCATTGTCATTGGCGCTTCCACTGCGTTTATGAAATTTCCCGGTAAACTATGAAAGCGAGTTGGAGTTCTGCAAAATGGTTGCTTTTCTTGAAAGCACAGCATCACCCCCTTTGTGCTGGCATCCTTGCCTTTGTATGGCAGATGTTTTTATGTTAACTGCAAAATGTGCTCCCTTCCATTTGTGGGCACTGACATTTTGTCTCTGGGTCTCACAGTGCATTTCAAAATAAGGCTTGTTTCTTGCTATATGGTTTTACTTGAAAAAATTTGATCATCAATAAAATTACAGGAACTTGGCTTCTAGCTGGGATAATTTATAACTGTTCAGATTTACAATGTGATTTGATTTAATAGACTAGTCTACAGTGTAACAATTAACAGCCTTCTTTACCAGACATACTATTTTGTTGGAAAGGAGTTTAGGTTTTTCAGAAAACACATTTTTCCAAAATCACAATTTTACAAGGGTACGGTAGTTTACTTTTAGTAAATTCACTTAATAATTTGCATTTCTCTTCATGCTGGACTATATTATATAACTCTGATGGTTCTGATCTTGCAACACATGGATTTGTTGGGAAATTCCTCCCTAAACATTGCCTTCCACTTTCAACCCATATTTCTTCTATTACACTAAAATTCAGTGATCTCCAATTTCTCAATACATAAATAATTTCTAAACTTGTGTTATACACAGGCATACTGAGAAGAAGCTGGTCTCTACTTCCAACCTTTCTTAGATAGCTTCAGTCACAGTTTAATACATTTAACTAAAAAGCATTATCTTCCACTGATGAAAAAGTCCTATCTTTGCAACTATATTCACTTTCTTAATTTATTTTGAAACCCTAAAAATTCTACTGTCTAAATTCCATGTTAGAGAAGTTTTTCTATTGCAATTTTCATTTGTTCTTTTCATTTTACATAAGCCCAAAAAAATACCCAAGATGTCTTACTGAAACTTATTAAGTTAAAGTAACATTCTAGTATTTTGTTTCAGAGCCCTTCCTACACCTGACCCTCTTAGCTCTACCTGGCATGTTCTTGATTCTGAAATCTAAGAGCAAAACATTAACATTATAAAAAATATTGATTAATTTTTCTCTTGGAAAAAAGAAAAAAGCATCAAGCAATAGATCCCAGAACTAAGTAATTTCTGTGTCTTCAATTTGCAATAATCTCTACTTTGTCAGCTTTCCATAAAAAGCCTTTGTCAAACACCAAATGTAATTGTGCTCACACTCAAAATATACCAAAGCACACAACATGACACTTTCTATTGCTATTTAACCTATGTATGAAATTTGACTGATGCACTGCCCTTGGAATCAGTAAATAAATGTGATTTAAGAATGAGATTTCTCTGAAGATGTCACTGAAAGTTGAAAGCACAATAGGATGGGCATAGATGATCTTTACAAATGTAGCTGAATATATTTCACATAATGCCTAACTTACCAAAGAATTAATTTGATACTCCCCTTCCTAAATAATTTCTATTTTTAGAAGTCAATGTTTAAACATTGCATTTATATTTACAATCTTTACTACCTATCTCCTTGCATGCTGCATCAATAAGCAATGAAATATCTGAAGTCAGCTTCTATTTCTTTCACCAACTGACTTAGAACTAAATTTTAATGCATCTAAATAATTTATTTTACAAGTATTCAAAGCCATCATGGTAATGGTTAATGGAGAGAGGATAACAGGATAATTTTAACACTAAGTATTGAATCCTACACCACATTCAATTTTTATTGTTATATTCAGGAAGCTTCCATAATACCAAGTTGTAGTGGTCTTTAACTTGTTATTAACTTTATTTAATTCTTGTTAGAATACATAGAAGTCTACAAAATGAAGTATATTCCCTCTGCTTAGATAAGCAAAACCATCACTTCTGAAATATGCTTGTCCAGAACATAGTGTATTATATTTCCTCTTATTTTCTTGCCAATGGCTCAAAATATTGAAATAAGCCATTCATATTACATTCAAGAAATTTTAGTTTGCTGACTAGTCTAAAAAGTGGAGGCAAACAGAAAATTCACTGCCAATGAACTGGGACAAACAAGTGACAGTTAGAAATTGCAAAATGTAGAACCATAGAATCGTGTAGTTTGGAAGCACCTTTAAGATGATTAAGTCCAACCGTTAACCAAGCACTGCCAAGTCCACCACCACGGTCCTTAGTGCCACGTCTACAAGTCTTTTAAATACCTCCAGGGATGGTGACTCTGCCACTTCCTGGGGCAGCCTGTTTCAATGCTTTCACCCTTGCAGTTAAGAAATTTTTCCTAGTATGCAGCCTAAACCTTTCCTGTGACAACTTGAGGCCATTTCCTCTCACCCTGTTACTTGCTACCTGGGGGAATAGGCTGACCTCCACCTGGCTACAGCCTCCTTTCAGGCAGTTGTAGAGTGATAAGGTCTCCTCTGAGCCTTCTTTTCTCCAGGCTAAACAACCCCCGCTCCCTCAGCCACTCCCCATAAGATTTTTTCTCACAAGATGTGTCAGAGACATATTACAGAGCAAAGATTTTTTTTTTTTTTGATAGCTGAACAACTTAAAAGCTTTTTTGGTTTTGGGTGCAGCAGATTTCAATATCTCCTAATGTAGCAGTCTCATTTTTTTACTGCCACCACAGATACATTACTATATTTTGTAAAATTACAAAAATCACAAGCTGTCATTTCCACATGACAGTTTGTTGAGTTGAGTAGACTGAGCTAAGATTTGTGCAGGTTTAAACATATAAATCAGAAAGCCAAAAGAGACTGGAATTAGTCTTTTTCATCAGTACTAACAATTTAGTGCACAAATGTAAACTCTTGATTAATAACAAAATAAAAGCATTAAGTAGTAGGGAAAGATAAATAAACCCATTTCAGATTTAAAAAATCATTCAAAAGGAAATAAAGATGTTGATAAAACTATTACATTTCAATTTAGTGTCCAGCAGTGTACAAAACAAAGGGATTCCTCCTTTATATCAGACAGGAAAATATTTACTGTGAGAAATTTGGATCATAAATGGACTTACAACTCTTAAAAAAGTAGAAAAGTAAGAATTTACTATATTGAACATTATGAATTTTTATATATTATTATTCAATCCTTATGCTTTAACATAAATCCTCATTGTCAAACGATGTCATTCACCAACACTGAACAGATTTATTTTCAAAGACAAAATTTGTTTACAGAGAAATCACAGCAAAATGAGATCTGTTAGGAACAAATTGCATTTCACTCCTCTTCATGAACAAGCAATATTACTGGAGATACAGGAATACAAAGGAAAATTGATTGAGAAATGGATTATCTTATTGTGAAAAGGAATAAATATATTTCCATATTTGTTATTAGTTAAGAATATTACTCATTCTGTATAAAGCAAGATTACAGAGGTTCCATCAGACAAACAGAAGTTTGTGCTACTAGTGTGAATACAGTGCCTTATTTATTTAGAAAAATATTTATTTGACTAGGAAAGCGTGAATGCACTGGCATTAATTCTTACAGAAGAGCTACAAAGAATTTTTTAATATCATTATACATACAATGTCATTAATAATTTTTTAACATTTTAAATAGCATTAGATTCCTCTTTCACAAAGGGTTGCTGTTTTCACTTATAAGCTCCAAAACCACTAACAGCAACAGAAGTGAAAGCAGGCAGTGTTAACAAAAAAAGTATAATTGAGGATCTTCTGCTTTTTCCCTTTATTTATTTCTTAAAAAATTATATACCCAAACCAAATGTCATGAGCTGGGGGAATTGGATTAGCAAGAACTGTCTGAACCAGAAAATAGAAAGTCATAGTAAATATGAAATTGTTCTTTCCTTTTTGTGGTGTGTAGCCTGGGAATGTTCTTTAACCAGGGAAGAAATAGCAGGCTATTTCTTCTTTCTATTTCTTCTTTCTATTTCTTCTTTCCCTATATTTCATTCTACCATATGCACAAGCTTTTGCATGTTTTATTTGTGATAATACAGTGAGATGGAGAGACAGAAAGAGAAGCAAAGCATGGTTGTTTTGGTTTCCTGAGATAATTTTCTCCCAAATTCTCCCTGAGAGAAAAAGTCCTGTTCAGCCTGCAGATTGCAAGGCTTTATAATCTGTGGTATTAAAGACAGTTCAGAAATCCTAAGAGTAGCAGCTTGGAGAACTTATTTTCAAACAGAGACAGGAAAATAATCCCCTGCACTTGAAGAACACAGTATGAACCATTTTGAATTCAGAATAAGAGAATTATTTATTCTATCATTGGTATGGCAAAACCATGTCTCTTTACTGAAGCTACGCTCTGCTCATTTTTTGAGTTTGATGTTAGCTTGGGCCACACCTTCAAGGCTTTTTTGTCTTCTCACCATCTCTGCTATCCAAGAAAACTTGGAATACACAGAAAGAAAACAAACTCTTATGAAGCTACATGACCCCAGGATCTGGGCTTTAAGGAAATCAGTAGAATTTAACACTAATGATACAGGACAGTCACAGGAAACTGTGACAGGCAGTCACTCAACTCAAACCTCTTTGAGGGACTTCAGCACAAACAGCCTTCCTTCTCTGGAACTTCTCTTTTTTCAAGACTGACTCCCACAAGAAAAAAAAAAAAAAGCATGGCTAAAACTGGCAAATCCCATTTATTCTCCTGAATGCTCCTAGATGAAAAAAAACCAATCCACAAAAAAAATCCAAATAAAATCAGACTATTTATCCCACTTAGATTACTCGGACTATTCTGGAAACACTATTTTGTCCAGATATTTAGCTACTAACCAGAAAATTCTCAGAATGTTACTCACAGCATCTATGAGAAAATGTGCAGAATCAGTTCAAATCAACTCTATTATTCACTAATAAGGAGTAAACCTTCCTGTTCTGAATATTTTGATAACATAGTGGAGACTCGGCAGAGACTACCCAGCCACTCACTGCCACCTACAGAAAACAAAAGTATTCTATAAAGTATCACAAGATTAAAAATATCTGCAAGGTTTTGGAGGAGTTCAAAGTTGGTTCTAAATTTTATTAAAACACAGACCAGAACATATAGCTTTTAAATATGTAACCTGAAAATGAAATTAAAAATAAGAGCTTTATAAGGAACCTCCCATCCTATCTAGTGCAATTTTGCAGGGATTTCATGATCTTTTTTTTTATCCTGCTTTGCCTCCAGTGCAACTCTCTTATGATGGAGAACTAGCTATGCATCTACCATGTGTACTTTCTTAACACGTTTAGATTACAGGCCTTCCTTCCACTGTTTCTGATACCCTGTCTTCCACTCCCTACCTACTGTACTCTCATTCTTTTATTTTTTCCCAGCTGTATTCTCATTCAGGTATTGTTTTCCAGCAACAATGCTGACTATTCAAGAGCATATAAGAAGATAACCCTCCATGCTTCTGCCCAATCACATCTTAACTTCAATAACAAAATAGATCTGTAAGCTTGAGCAAATAAAACAAATTTGACTTCAGCCGCATATGTCCTCCTTTACAAATTTATAGAAACAGATTCTCTTCAGGCTGTGAACTTAACAGAAGATACAAACTCCACCTTGCAGCTACCAGGAAACACAGTGCAGTCCATAATTTCTGGTTGTTTCACACAGGTATATGAGCACAAGGAGTCAAACCTGCTGGCAGCTTCATCAGCCATCCAGCACTCACAGGCATTTGGCAGAGCAGTGAGTCAGACTGAAGAACCATGGCAGTTTCAAATGTGTATTTTCTCTCAAGATGTGTAATACAAAACTGACAAAAAAACTCCAAACCAAAACATTCCTCAAGGCTGCTAAGCCACAATACTTCCATAACTATGGCTTTGTTCTTCACTGCCTGCTTGGTTAAAAGAGTTAACAGCATCATCATTCCTTTTCAAGACTGGCATCATCTCTTAATTTCTTACAGATGTCCAATTATGTGTGAAGATACTAAACAAGGCAAATTCAAGACCTCCTTCCTTGATGTCTCCCAATAAAGCAACAGGTGATATTCCTCTAACCATACACGGACATCTTCCCCAGAGCTAGTGATTTATAATTCTTTCAAGATGGAATAGTGAGAAACAGATATCTCATTCTGAAGGACAGGCCAAAAATGCACTGAATTAACTCCACCCAAGAGACCTTATTTATTCACCCAAAGCATCTATCATGTGCTCGTCAGACCTGCTCACACTCTGGAGACATTCATGCTCTCAACACTTTGGACAAGTCTTTGGACAAGACTCAACTCCAACCCCATCAGACTATTCTGGCTGGACTAGAATTATGGCCAGCCCCAGACAGCTGCTCATTCACTCTTATGCTGTGTTAGGAAACCTACCTATACTACAGAAATGCAACCATATGGGCACAACTAAATTTAAACTTGCTTAGCATCCTCAACTATCAGCTGCTGCTTTTTCTCACACCAGGATTTCCACTCCACCCTTCAATTTGAAGCTTGTCCTGAAAACCACTTTACAGAACATACCAGTTCAACTAGCATGTTCTAAACAGAAATCAAAAGTAATTTCATTCTCCAGATCCATGTGCTTGTAGCGCAGCAATAACTTGTGAGAACCAGTTAAGACTGAGGTGTTAACCATGTGACCCAGCATTCAGAAGAACCAACAGGTATGCTTCTAGAGAAGAAATTACAACATATTCACAGTATTAATATTAAAACCTCTTTAAATCTTGTGTATTTCCTGTACATTTATTATACTGGCAAATTAAATATTATTGGAAGCTGAAAGATTACAAAAATTGGAAAGCAGGGAAATTGTCCCTGGAATTTCCACAGCAACTTCTGTCTGTGCCTGGTGATGCTGCAGTGACAGCACTGCTATCAGCCCAGAGCACTGAGCAGTTTCAACAAGTGCCACAAAATTTACTCTGTAATAATGTCCTAAAGACAGCCCTGAACTGAATGTTTCAGATTTCTTCAGGTTCCCAACCCAGGGCCTGAGCTGCCTGTCCTGCTTTCATTTTCTAAACCTCACTTGCTCTTACTCAGGCTCTCCAATGAGGACTCCTCCACTGTACCACAAGCAGAGGTGTTGCTGGGGCTTCACCTGTAATACTGCAGGTGAAATGTTGTATAACATATCTCCAGTGCAGATTTACTTACACTTCAAGAGCAACATAGCGTAGCTGAAACACCTAGCACTTCTTCTTTTTATCAGGACATAAATGAAAGCTCCTCCAGCTCCTATGTGCAGTCAGGAGAACAAATCAATCAAACAAACAGGCCATTACTAATTCAGAAAGATATCTGAAATTAATCTACTTCCTTTTCAATGAAGCCCACAATGTAGCAGAAGCTTCTTTTGTTTTTCAGAGGGCTTCGATATAGTTCTCTGTTTCTACAGTCAGCTACAGCAGAAGTCTCCAACATAATTCTTGTTCAGATTTGACACAAAAGCCAAACTCCTCTCTCTACACACAGTGAGGATCAGCCTTGATTATGCTTTATTAGGTTCTTCACTAGAATCTGTGGCAGCAGCCTGATGTTTCTAAGAAATTATTTTTACCTGTATGCAAAGTGTGGGTTTATCAGGGAAGGAAGAGAAGGAAAAGGGGAAAGAGCTCCCAGGGCCCTGAGTAAAGCACTGTCAGTTGTGTGCTGCCAATAAACCTACCTGCCATATATTTCACTGTGTATTTTGCAGAAAAAACAGGAATCTGCTGCTTTACAATCAAAGTGCCACTTCAGCTGTTTCTTGGGAACCTACCAAGATGGCAAAGCAAGTGCAAGACATTGCTCTGAGCAGTGCTGAGCAACAGCTTCGCTTTCAGTATCAGGTCTGAAGATAACAGGCCAAACTCTTGCTATGGTAGCAGTCCTTGACCCTCTACTGTCTAAGCAACACAGAGGTTTTCAGCAGGGGCTTCCTCATTGTAATAGTAAGTAAAGAAGTAGTGGCAACCCACCTTAGAATCACAGAATGGTTTGGGTTGGAGGGGACCTGAAAGATCATTCAGTTCCAAGTCTGTGCCATGGGCTGGGCATCTCCCACTAGACCAGGCTGGTCAATGCCCCATCCAACCTGGCACTGAACACTTCCAGGGATGGGACATCAAAAGCTTCTCTGGACAACCTGCACATCATCACACTCACTACTTCCATACATCTAATCTAAATTTTCCTTCTTTCAGTTTTTCACCTTACTGAGAAGGACTGACACACATGGCTCAGAATTTACTCAGAACATGTGACTGAAAGTTTTTAAGATGAGCGCCCTGACTTGCACTCTGAAAGATCATAAACTACTCAGGGCACCCGATGCAGAAGACCAGAGGCTGAAGTTGCATGATAGGAATAAAACAATCACAGTGTCACCCAGGATGTTTGGAACTGAGAAAGGACTTGGATCCAAATCTCCATAGTGCCAGGAAGCAGGATAGCTGACCTTTGTTTCTAGAAAAATATGAACATTTTTTTTTTTAGTTTACCAAAATAAAAGGAAACCTTGAACTTAAAAGCAAAAGTGGATGAGGAAGTGGATGAAAAGCTTCTCTGTTCCACTCTAACAGGCCAAATTGAGCAATCGCAGTTGAAAAAACACTTGGTCACACCAAAACAAACAAAATCATCAACTCAGAGTTTAAATCCTTTGTTTCCTGACAAATGAAATATTACATTCAGTCAAAGACAGTTAAAATTATAAAATTCAACTGACTGATAACATGAAATAGACCAGCTTCAAAACTGGGGGGAAAAAAATTTCAAAATTGTGAAATATCTATCTGAAGACAAAAGTTTTACTCCATACTATTCCCACCTTCACACCTTTCCCCTACAAGGAGAAACAAGGTTAAATCCATGTGTCTGTGAAGATTCTTTTGTTGCTTTGAGTGCTACATTTAAGAATCAACAAGTTTCCAAAGAGAAGTACCTTTAAACATAGTCCTTTCCTACCAAATAATCTATCTAAAGCAGAGGTACATGAATCTTTTGAACCTGGGCTAATGGGATTGATTCTGAGGCTCCTGGTTCCAGCCTAGTTCTGATGTATATGAAAAGACCCAAAATCTAAAGAATTTTCCATAGATATATGCCAAATCTGGGGACACAGAGACACCAAGGAACCAGAGTATTACTACCAGATTCAGATTTTCATAAGAGCAGAGCCTATACCCTCTCACTGGGAAAGTGTCATGCATTGAGAGAGGACAAGTTCTTCCATTGGCTTTGCCTGGCTGCCTCCTGAAATCTCCAGATGTCCATCTCTAAAAAAAAAAACAAAGCTAGTTTTTAATTTCTGCTTAAAACTGCATCAGAAGTTGCTTCTGTATTTCTACTTAGCATTCTTTAATTTCAGAACATGGTTAGCTTTGAATATTTTGAAATACATATTTTAAAGGCCATACAGTTATTCATTGAAATCATTGTTCAAGTTCAAAGACAAGCAGATTCCATGATATTCAGGTTTAAAAACCTGTAGTATCTACAAGATTTTTAATGTGTCCTATTGATTACAACATTCTATAGACTCTCGTGAATGTGTTACACTGGGACTCCAGCAGCATGAAGAAGGTGGGGATGGCCCTGTGGGCAAAGCAGAGAAGTCTCAGCCAGGAGAGGATTGTGTGTCAGGCTCCACTTTGGAGGGGAGTGGACTGGTCCAGAACATAGGACGTGTTCCTGGAAGCATGATAAGCACTGGCCTCATATTGTAAAGCCTCAGTAAAAAGACCCTGCTGCCAGCAGATTTCCAGATCAAACCTAAACACAAGAGATCAGCACCATCCTCAATTTACAGACAGCACAATAGAAGAACTAAGAGGATGAACAATTTGTCCAAAGCAGCAATACAAATGTGGTTTTCTGCATCCTAGTCCAGTATGTAGATATCCCTGCCAGGCTATACAAAAGGGCCTAATAGGACTGGAAAAGACACAAATAATAACTGGGTAGACAGAAAGTACTATTTACAAGCATGCCAGAGGCCTTGAGTTATACATTGATTGTGTTTGTTTCTGTAAAACAGTATTAATCCCACTGTTGAGGCAAATGGAAGGATTTTAAAAGAGGAATTTAAAGTGGGGGAAGTGAAGGGGAAAAGGCTTGCCACTCTCAATAAAATAAAAAGATGTCAGTGCAAATAGACATCATTTATTAGAAGCCTCCTATCTGTGTAGCAAAATGTCATCTACTGATGAATGCAACTGAAAGGGGGCAAAATCACAAGAAACCCTTGTAAACAGCTTCCAAACAATTCCAAATCAAATAATTTGCTTTTAAAACTATGTTTTGATTAATTCATGTTAACTCCTGGGTTTGTGTTGTTCAGAATAAATAATTTCTCAGTGCAATTACCTCCTCTGAAAAGTCCCAAATTAGTTTAATGGCTGTTTTTGTAAATTATAAATAGCTCTAAGACTTTTCTTAAAGTCCTGAGACATTTCATAGAATCATAGAATGGCTTGGTTTGGAAAGAAATTTAAAGATCATGTAGTTCCCACCCCACTGCCATAGGCAGGGACACCTTCCACTACACCAGGTTGCTTAAAACCCCATCCAACCTGACCTTGAAAACTTCTGGGGATTGGACAGCCACAATTTTTCTAGGCAACCGAAATTTAAAGCTGAGTAAATTGGACATTAGTAGGAAAATTACTTTGCATATTGTTGCAACAACAACAAAAATCTAAAATGTTGCAGTTCTGAAAATCTCCTAAATAACCAAACATTACTAAATGCTTCTGATTTCTATCGCAGAAATTTCTATACCCTAGGCATGATAAAAGACAATAAATTTTAGTGACAAGAGCTATAATTAAGATAATTGGAATATTTTTTAATGATACAAATGGAAGCGAGAAAATCCCACGTAAATGGTAGGAAATTTTAGATTTCAAAATATATTTATTACACCCTAAATCACTCCTTGTCCTTTAGAAATTTGACTTCTCCATGAGAGAAGCATCCTGTTTTCTCCTCAGCTCTGTTGAGAGCAAGACATGTCAGTCAAAATATGAACCTATAGGTTGCACGAGTTTTGGTATCTACATAGCAAGAATTTTCATTCAGTCAGGTGAACCTAATCCCAAGGGACTAGAGTATATCCATGGCCACCTATTCACTGCTTGGAAAACATACTTTGTTTTCCCTGGAACTTCAGCAGAACCAAAAAAATCGTGGAATATTCAGTTTAAATGGTAAATGACCACAACAAATAATCAATGATGTAACAGATGAAACTTGTCTGAGAAAAGTTGAGAGTCATCTGAATCCAGCCAATATGAAAATCCTTTGAAATGCCATCCCCTAAGGCAGAACTTTTTCAAAACTGGATTTAAGAGGAAATTATTTCCTAGCAGGAAGAAGAGGAAAAGTTGCTCAGTACTGTTTCTTGCCAAAGAACTTAAAATGACTGCTGTAAGTCGAAAGTCTACACAAATATGTGGTAATGGTTAAACCTTCCCTGAAAGACACACCTGAAGGGGAACAGTCCCGCTGCCTATGTGACACTCACCCCTGACATTCCAGAAGTTAAATTACTTCCCTTTCCCACTTGACACCTGTCTGATGCAATCCCTTGAAGAAACCAGTTTATGAGATTCTTCAACAGCAAAAAGCACATTGCATAAAGATCTAGGTACCATTCACAGTATACAGGTAACAATAGCATAGATTCCCACAGGTATTACACTACTCAACTGGTGTCTAAAATCAGAATGTGGATGTGGGAAAATGCATAAAACCAACCTCAAGGGGCTTAAAGTTTATATCTTTCTTTAACAGAAAAATGACTGAGGTATTGAAGTGATTCTTTTTTGCTTTATCTGCCTAAAACTACCATCTCTCCACACCACAAAACCCTCTCTGATAATGTCCTGGCATTTGTAATAAACATCAGTCAGCTGTTCTCTGACTACGTCAATGTATTTTGAAAAAGCTTTCCAGACAGAACTAAGCAGAAAATAATGTTCCAATTGTGAAATACTTTTTCAGGATAAAGCTCAGAATAAAGGTTTCTTAAAAAAAAAAAAAAAACTAACAGGAAAGGAAAAACATTTTAACTATCAGCCTGGCAACCGATGCAGGTTTGTAGTAAAGGCTTTTTGTCTGAATCAAAGTGAGTAGGAACTCAAGACTTGAAATGTCCACACAGTAGAAAAGTGCTTGAGCTGCAGAGCTGCTCTCTTATGCTCTCTTATGCTCTCTTATTTAAATCTCTCTTAGATTAAAAAAAAAAAAACAAAAAAAAAAACCCCGAAAAGAAAACCCAAACCAAAAAACTACTCCACCCTTAAGACAGTTTTCCAGCATAGATTTTAACAAAACTATCCTGTTTTGATGGAAGCTTGGCATTTGGCCAAACCTGACAGACCAGTAGAACAGTTTCAGACAAAATCAAAATATCAGTCCAACAACCTCTACCAGAAGGTCAGGAAGAAAATGTAGCTCATCTACCACAGAATAAGGATCATGTGTGACACTTTACTTTTTCACCATTAAATATTTGGTTAATTCTTTTCTCCTTTCCTTGATGTTGATATACAGTCCCAAAGAACTGCTTTGCTTCTTTTTTTTTTTTTTTAAAAAAAAGCAATTATAGTTACAAGCATAAAAAACAAAGCGAAATGCAAAACTGAACGTAGCACAACAGAAGGTCACTTGAAGAAGTCACAAAATAAATTACCCAGATCTCATATTCATTAGGGCAAAGTTTCATTACTGCTGCAACAGCAATAGACAATCTCAAAATTAGCACAATCACCTGTGCACATTCTACCCTCTCTAGCACAGGTGACTTAACACTGTCATCACTCCTTTGTCATTATGTGAAAGCACAAACCCTTACAAAGCTTATGTTCAGCTGCTAAAAATAAAGGCTAGATAAATGAAGCTAATTTCTTAAAACACACCCTTAACTCAGTTTGATAAACGAAGTACCATACATGTCTCTGGTTCCCTAGAACAATGACTGGAACTTTCTAACCTACACAGCTCTTGATATTGAACCTCACATGTTGCTGTGCTTCCATAGCTGAAGTTTGGCTGATCTGCTCCCATTTGAGAGTGCAGCTCCGAGAATGCAAGCTAGAAGGCAATGCCATGTACTCAAACCTGTCTGGATGTCAAACATTACTCATTTTAGGAAGCATCCAGTAAAACCTGCATTAACAGAATAATTTTAGTTATATTTTATATCAATTCTGATTCTTTATGAGAGAAATGATGGCTTGATCCCTGTTTTAGTTCTAGGGGAGAGGAGAGTGGGGAGTTGGATTTTTTTAAGTTTCCATTCAAATGAAACCTTACAGCATTTATTTCTAAGAGACCACAGCAGTTTAATGAATCCACAGGCATCTTTCCTTATATTCAAAGCGGACATGAACATAAAGGAAGATATATTTTTGATTCATATATCTACTACTTCCAGGACTACTTCTCAGAGACCTGTTGTCTGGTCTCACAGTCTTGCTTGCTTGTTGCAGTGGGGAACACAGAATGAGCAACAACTTCTGCAGCTTCATGTACTAAAATGAAAAACTCAGTCTTGAAAGATTTATATAACTTCTGGATGTACAGAAATTAGTGAAATTGGATCAAAATCTCTGATTATGTTTACCAAAGCTTGTACAAAAGTTGGTTGTGGTCAGCAGCAGATTCTAAAATTGCAGTCCCAGAAGAATCTGGTTATATTTAATTTTCCCTTCACAGAATTGAAACAAATTCCAAATATCTATTACCAATTACCTATTCTTGTAATAGAAAGCTTTAAGAAAAATAAGCTCAGCGAAATACACTGGGAATACAGGGGTAAGCCTGAAGTTCAGCCGTAGTAGAGCGTGAATTTGTTGTCAACCCCACTCCACTGACTGAAATTACACAATTGCTGCCATGTAGTTGGTTGTCACAAACCAATTGTTACTCCCCTTGGCTGTGTTTTAATGCATGAAACTGCAGTATCATGGCAGGCATTACAGAACCAATGAAAGAAAAGTTAAAGCCTGAATAATTGATGTAAGAGTACTCTTTGAGTAAGTCTGGTACACCTGCCATAGTTTTTCAGATGGAGCAAGATATGAATAGCTCATTTGTTTGAGTTTTCCCCCCATCCCATCCCCCTCCTTGGGTACTCAGGTGTTTTACCAATATGGTAAGTCAGGATGTGTCTGTCAAAACAGACTTTGACTGGAAATGCTGTTCTGACAAAACAGAAAATACAGCATGCTTCACAGTGAAAAGCCCCGCAAACCTAAATGTCGGTTTGCTTTCCCAGATGACAGTACAGTCATTTTCTGAACAGCTTTGTTTAATAAGTTGTTGGTATTGATACTACTCTGATTATCAAGCTGAGCTTTCCAGCAGCCAGAGCAGTTCCCAGTGCACTATGTCCTTCTGTTTGGAGCTTCTTAGGGAACACACCACAAACAACTACTACTCTATTTTTGGGTTTTGATAGTGTCAAGGTGTAGACCAAGGGCATCATGCCTTCCAGTGGTCTAGGCTTTGTCACAGCATAGATAACAATAACTATGACCTTGTCTACATCAATGTCATATTCTCTACTCAAGAGTCCAAGTGCTCATGGAAGCAACAATACCACCTTACCTACTTGCCACAGCAGTCACATGAATACCCAGAGCAACCTTAACATTTGACAGCATAACTCATCTGCATGTGTTATGCATCTGCAGCTCCATCCTATTACTAGGATAGTCAAAATAACTCCTTCTCTTTTACTGTTTTTTTTCTAATTTAATTTGAGGACACACAGTTACCCAAGTGGCATACAAGCTCTAGGGTATCTGTTTCACTGCTTCCATTGGAACAAAGATGTGAGATCCAGTGCTGGTTGATTTTACCTTAATGACTGAGCAACAGCCTCATGGCAAAACTTTCAGCCTTATCTTCTCAAAGAATTCCTGTGATTCCAATTGGCAGTATGGAGCAACTGCTTGTTGGGATGGTTGGAAAACAATCCTGTTCCCTTTCAAAAGCATCTCTGCTGAGGTTTACAAGTGAAGATGGTGGCAAATGGCTTTCAGAACTATAGAAATTCATATTTCTCCTTCCTCTGTAGGAATGCAAATAGGAAAATTTCTATTTTGCTCTAAATACCGTCTGAATGACCCCATTTCAGAAAATATATTCAATTTTCTCATCGTCCCCTAAACAAAAGCTGATACAAGTGTACATAAACAGACAAACTAGCACCATTCAGAATCAGCTCACTGATGAACTGCCTCACAGCTGTTTATAAAACACTGATCCAATGCCTCCCTACAAAGAGAGAAGAATAAACATAACTAGCCATAAACTCAAAATATGGAAAGCCCAACTGCATCCATTGTATAGAAAGACCAAGGTCCAATTCATCATGAAACTATTCTCTCAAAACTCAACAAAGGACACAAAAATAATAATATTGGTATTTCAAAAGAGAATTTTCTGTTTCCATGGCAGTAGCCAGTAAAGTCCAAAACTGTGTAATTTTCATGTTGCTTACAAAAAGAAAAAGTGAAAAAGTAAAAAAAAAAAAAAAAATGAAAGAAAAAAAAAGAAAAAAAGCCTTCTCAGAGAGAAAAATTCAATCCGATAACCAAATAGAGGCACTTAGGACTCACAGAGCTGTCAACAAACTAAAGCCACTGTGCAAGACATTGCTGATATTATGGCAGAAGTGAAGAAACATTTTTTCACTTCCTACACAGCTATGACATATCCCTAAAAAAGAACTAAGTATGCCACAATCTATTGGACTCAGGATGTGAGTTGTGCCATTAGTCCTCTGGTGTCACATCTGAACAGCTCTGGAAAATCAACAGCAAACACCTAAATTGTTCCTATGTAATCACACACATCTATCTGGAAATGAGTTAGCACAAATGCCATTATGCATGTAAGTATTGCACAATCAAAAACTAAATAAAGCAGAATAAAAATAACCAGCAAATAGTTAAAGAATGTTCCTACATTGGTGATGTTTGTTGTAGTTTGCGTCCTCCTTGATACAATTGATTGCAATAAAAATACCTAAAAGGAAGCAAAACCTTTTTGCTGCTCCAGGCTCCAAATGTTGCTGGTTTCCCAACTATAACTAAGAGCTAAAGTTCTGAAGTTATAATATTACTTATATTCAAAGTTTGTTCAATTCAAAGAGAGTGCTTCAAACAACTCCAGTAATGACCCAGATGGATGCTAATACCAGGACAGAAATAATAAAAATAAACCTAAAAATTACCTTGTCTTTACCAGTCTGTTTAATCTAGAAGTACTAAAATCTCTAGCCAGGTTGCTCAGGTGTATTTAACTTTCCCTTTCCACACCTTAACATGATTGAAAAATCTGAAAGTTTAGCCAAAATTGTCAGAGAATGTTTTTGTAAATACATCATCAGCAATTTGCCACCAATGCATTCCCCACAAGTACTTGTCTTCAACCCTTGTACTACTTATACCTAAACACTCAGCAAAGAGTAGAAAACAGGCTGATCTTCGTTGCATCCCTCCCTATATTTGAAACAAATGAAAACTGTGAAAACCAAAATAACAATACTGTGTGAAGTTGGTAACAAGCTGACAAGATTATAGTTAAGAACCTCTAAGCAAAAACAATTTTTAAGATGAGATTCACCATGGTCTTCACACTTTTTCCACTGAGGCTGCTTAAACCATTTTTAGCTGCTATTATTTAAGCTCTGAAGGTAGAGAATCTTAGTAAATCAGATCCTGAATTGTTGACTGTTTATCCCTGACAAATTTCAAATACAACGTGCTTGCTGACATCCACTGACCTAAAAACATACTCCAGTAATTCAACAGAACTGTTTGCTTACAGCACTAGTTAAATTCAACCATTATGTTTGCAACATAAACCACTGGTAAACAGGATGACAATTGATTGAGTGAGTGATTGAATTATATTGACTATGGTAAGTGGCCCCGAGACAGCTATTGGCTTGATCCAAACACTTTGTCATCACATCAATGAGAAACAAATGACTCTTCACACCTTAGTTTAATTATGACAAGATTATCAGGCTTAACTTGCATTGATTTCAGTAACTTTTAACTTTATGAGCACCTGATGAGTCTGTTTCTCTCTTGTTAACAGAAACACACTTCTGAAACAAAAACAACTCTGAGAGTCCTGATGTACCCTTCTAAAATAGAGAACTAGAGAGTACAGCTAATGGGAATGGTCTAGTTTTAATTCCTTTCTGTGGTTTGGAGTCAATTATCTTATCTCTACAGTGATATTCACTGTTTCCAAAGAAAGATAGATGCTTATTAGTAGCATTCAGGGTTTTCAAAGTGTCACAATGTATATAAATCTGAGCCATCCACTCATTTTGATTTATTTACATGCATATTTTTGCTCATTTTATATAGTACTTGCAATAGAATAGTTGGTTATACAGAGCAGTACATATTAATTTTGGAAGGATTCCCCAAATCATATGCTATGCATTACATCAAAAGATCTGGTTTTAGGGTAGAAGCATCACAATCTCACAGTTCTTTAGCACATATAAGCTACTCAGACAACAGAATTTAATGAATTAATTGGCATCTGTAGAAGAGCCAGAATGTTACAGTTCTTAGTTGTACACACATTGAAAATTTGGGGACATCTGACTTTAGAGCTAAAATTAAAAAAAGCTTTATTTCTTTTTCCATAAATATTGCCTAAAAAAGTCATTAATGATGCTCCATGCAAGCAGGTTTTTCATTTGTTTTAGCAGAAGTCTGTGGATACATAAGAAAGATTGACAGCTATTTCTACTTTGTCAGAAGACCAAAATAAAACTGGCAGCAATAATAAAGTTGGATTTATCAATCTAATGCCTCAAAGAGTTCAGCCATGTGCTAATCTCTGCACAAAACCATCTTCAGATGGAAGAATTAAAAAAGGTAAGCAAAAAAAAACCTTCTCAGAATTCAGACTGTTATTTTTAGCAAGCCTAAACTATATTAATAAGGAAGTTAAGACTATGGTCTTAATTTTTTAATTTTTGTGAAAGATATATAAGTAATATGTGCACCAGAGTCTGATTGGAGTTTGTGATAAATACAAAGCTTGATTATCCAAAGTAAGATTAAAAGAAAGTAAATCCAAAGTAAGATCCAAAGAAAGATTAAAAGTGTTCAGATGAAAAAAATTACTGCTTAGTAGAGAGTTTTGAAGGTGATGATAATGATGATGGTGATGATGATGATGACAACACATATTGTTCACTATCAATAATTTTCTAATGAGTACCTTAGGAGGAACATCTAAATTTCCAAATCTTTAAAACATACACAAGCTAAGTTCAATAACACTTGCTAGAAGTAAAAAAAGTTTGCATTTCTTCAGATTACCTATATCTGCAGGGATCAGTCTCTCAAATTTTCAGTCCCAGGAATACTTCTCTATTAAAAAAATCTAATGTAGCCTGTATTATTTTATAATTATTTCTACTTCTTGGCACAGTCATGATCCCAGATGATTGATAAGATAATAATGAACTACTAGCGGGAGGAATCCATTAATTTATTGTGTGTCCTTACACAAGAAAAGTGGTAGACAACCACACTTAGGTCTTCATCTTGTAATCATGCCTCTACTTGCCTGAGGGTAAGCATGAATAATCTTCAGGACTGATGCCATAAGTATACTTCCACCTACAAGCCTGACCAGACCTCTGATAAGACAAAACTTGCTGTGGACACAAGGGGGGACTTGCTAAATGTTGCTGTAGCAAAGCATGCAAGTCTCTTTCTAGTGTCATAGAAAAAGATTCAACAATTGATGGAATCTTCTTTTTTTTTTGGCTTTAATAATACAGTTTAAAATGCTGTTTGGAACAAAATATTACACATTTCATGTGTATTTGCTTTGATTACATAGAAAGAACTGTTCTGATTACACAGTGAGAAAAGTGAAAAAAGAAAATAGAGCAATGAAGTTTGAGTTCATTTATTTAATAGTTGCTAGTATACAAATTACAGTGGCAAATTTTTCAACTCATCAGAATTTCATATGAAGGGATACAAACCACTAAATAAAGTGAGGAATCCAAGTCTCAGTTATACATAAACTACGTAGATAAAAATGAGAGAAGCATCTGCTCAAGCTGGAATATTCACAATGCATAAAGCAGTAAGTGTGTGAAAACTGAACACTCAGTAAATGTGAAAAGATTTTGGAACAGTTACGAGCTATAATCCATGAACTACAAACTTACAAGGAAGAGTGGCTGGAAAAATTTCTTACTTCACCACATTTCTGACCATAACAATTTGTTATAAGATTGTTCTTAAAAACAAAGTAAAGAAATAATCAAGGATTAAAACAAAAATAAATGCAAACACCTATTTACTTTATGTTTTAGCAAACAGAGTGTTCTTTATGAACTACCAATAAGCTTCACACACACCATTATAATCACAAAAATTAAGTCTGCTGTTGCATGAAAATCTCTGTTGCAGATTTGGAAAGAAAGAAAAAGAATCATACTGAAATAGTTTTATTTGTTTCATTATAGAACTTTTTTTAAGAGTATTATCATAATCTAAGGATGATATATATGTAATGTTTTGACATAAGTAGGTATATATATGCCATAAATTTAGTCCTCATGATCACAGAACTCTGAAGTAGATAGTTACCTTTCACAGACAACCCTCTTTGACACTACAGAAAATACTAAAATAAAAGCATAGTAAATTTACTAAAAAAACCCCAGCCATTGCTCTAGTTCAAAATGATAAGTAAGGAAGTCTCTCTCTATCACTCAGGGAGTGCAAATGCTCATCAAAACCAAACAAGAAATACCTATAACACATTATTGCATTGAGGGAGACACTCATTCCAGCTCCCACCTCTAGGCTCATAGTTCCACAAAAATCTTTATTGCAAAGAAACCTGCTGACCTTTTCTTAAGCCTGACAGATCTGCTGTGTGCTGAGTGACTTTGAAATTCAGTAATAAAAATGCCTTGAGGTTTGAAAAGTACATTTTTATTAGAACATGAAATTCCACTAATGTTCACCTGTGAAAAGAACCATTAAAAACGCAGAATAATTTAAAACTTATTTCCTTCCTTCCTTCCTTCCTTCCTTCCTTCCTTCCTTCCTTCCTTCCTTCCTTCCTTCCTTCCTTCCTTCCTTCCTTCCTTCCTTCCTTCCTTCCTTCCTTCCTTCCTTCCTTCCTTCCTTCCTTCCTTCCTTCCTTCCTTCCTTCCTTCCTTCCTTCCTTCCTTCCTCTTTCATGTTTTTCTAAAAAAAACACTGAAAATAATCTAAAAACCAAAACTACATGCTTTCTTGAGCCAGGCTCCACAGGAATAAAGGAGAAGCAACTACATTTAGTAACTTGGATACATCTTGGAATTTGCAAAATAAAGTAGAAAAGGCAGGCTTTGCAATGGAAATTATAATAAATTATGAAGGTGTTTTTACTTTTATACTTTTTGAATTAACTCCTCCAGCAAGAACAGATTATCTGCTTGTATTTCACAAAGCTCAATTCTTCTCACAAAAACAAAAGACTTGATTTAATATTTTTTAAAAATGCTGAGTTCAATCATTTCTTTTTGCTGATTACTGCCAATCAGCTGTCCAATCTTTGTTCAATTTACAGTAGTTGTATAGTACAGTAACTCCAATGCCTTTCAAAAGTTCTACACCTGGATAAGGGATTAGAATCAAGACCACAGATGTAATTAAATTGTTTAATTTAGTTACATCATAGGGACTATACTTTATATCCCAGAAAAAGGATATTCTTCACATTCCTATTTCAATCTATTCTCTCTAGATTTATTTATGAAAATCTGACTGAACATCCAATATCATGCTCATTACCTTCTACTCACCATTTTACAAAATGGCAACCATAACAACCTGGAATCCTGAAAGCCTTGTAGGAACAAGGTTTCTGTAATTTTTTTTCAACAAAGTCCATCTATCTAAATTTTATACCAAGCTTTTACCATTAAATCCTTCCAATCTTATACTAGCTTTCCTTTGAATCACAAAAATTCTCCATTTTCTTCGGTTACATATTATTTACTGAAATATAAATTTAGGTAATGCTACCTATGGCTGAAATCACCTATATTTTATAACATAGAATCAGATCTTGGTAGTCCTGGACTCTACTCCTGCCCGTCTCTAACTTAATGGAAATATATATTCCTAAATCTTGGCATCAAAAGCAGCTAGGTTCTTCCTTGGTGCCAGAAAAGTGTATGTTCCTTAATTTTCAGTCACATAGGAAAATTAATTGGAAGATCTACAGTGGACCTCAGCAGGTTTTTTTTATTTATATGATTAAAATGATCACCTAAACCCCTAAAGTACAGAAATGTTACCATCTACAATGTAATAAAAGTAGGTTGCTGATTTTTGATCATAATAATAGAACTTTAGAGCTTTACTAATTTTCTCATTCATTTCTATCATGGAATGTATGATGAATATGAAAGAATCATATATTCTTTCTATTTTTGCACCACTCATAGTATGGCAGAGCATAGGATCTGAGATAACAATATTAATAATAATAATAATATTAATAATAATAATAAAAATAAACTCTTGAGAACAAAAATGTGCATGTTTCAAAGGGTTTCAGCAAAAGCTGATGGCACAGTAAGAGTACATACCAGGAGTAGGTCTTCCTGTCCATCACTATCTCCAATACTTGCCTAAGACAGGAGCTTACATATGACCAAGACAGACCTCTGTTTACTCACTACAAAAAAATGGGAATCCACAGTTGGGTATCTTCAAAACTATGCTTAGAGTCTAAGTCAAAAGACTTCAACAGAAAAATGTTCTTTAATTAACTTTTTGAGTGTTATCTCTGTATTGAAATTAAATACTTCTGTTCATAAGCTGCAGACTTGAAAACTTATCATTCAAAAGAAATTTTAAGTTCTGGATTTTGTTTGTTCCAAATCAGAGCCTGGAACATCAAAAAACTACATCTGTTAATAGATTATATATCATTAAAAGACAGGATTCTGTCTTTAAATATAGTATAGAAACCTGACCTCACCTGTTTTCTATTGGTACAGCACCATTAATAAGAAACGACCTGTACTGCAATCTCCCTTAATTGCTATAATAATCAGATAATTTACTTCTAGAATACATTTAATAGATACAATAAGGGATATACCTTACAAGACTGTACATGGAGTGAAACTGACTGAACTTTAGAGATCCAGATCACTTAAGCTTGAAGAGTTCATTTTCTAATGAAGAGTTAAATCACCAATTACTAAGTGAAGAAATTCAAAAGCAATGTTATTAAATGGGAGATATTCTGAAATGACACTTGTACAGCACTATCTGTACATTAAATGTCCACTATTCTATCACCCCTGTTTGAGATATTTCTAAAAATCAATAGTCCCTAAAATTATGTTACCATTTTCAAGCTATTTTTTCTCATTTTCTCTCAAAGCCAACTCATTCATCACTTTTAGAGCCACCAATACCAGTTTAGAATAAGAATTACATCCCAGCCATTACTGTATTACTCTTAAAAACTTCTCTCAGCAAGCACAGGGTTTATGTGAAATACTGAATGCATAGGAAAGCAAGCTTGAGACTGAGTCTAGAAAATTATGTTTTCAAAAATATTTTTTAAACATGCTTAGAATACTTTATATGAAATCTAGCATATTTACATAGTTTCAGTTTGTGATTATCATGCAGTCCTTTGAACAGGTTAAGAGCAACAAAGGAAAAAAAAGTAATGATTTCTTACATCAGCTGTTAAGGCTGTTTATAGTTCCAAAAGGGTTGTGGATTAATCAATTTCATTTGAAGAAAAGTAATGAAAAACAAGCAACATCAGTTGAAACTCCTGAAAAATAGACAATGCAGGAGCAGTAGGGTTTAGTGAACTGTCAGGAAGAATTAATTCTGAGGACAGTCACATAGGAAAGCACAGACACGTGTTTTGGTCTGCTGAAACTTTGAGCAAGGCAGATCATCCTGTCGCTGGAGCTACTGGTGGGACTTGATGTGGTTTCTTAAGCTTTGGGAAACAAGTCAAGCACACTCACATGCACAGATCTCCATTTCAGTTCCACTTCATTCCACAAGTAGGAGAACTAGAAACTACTAAGGGCACTATGTATACTGGGAATTATTTTATATCTGAGATTATGGGCCACTCCCACATCTGCCAAAAAATATTAGCTGATCTACTGATGAATTTTCCAAAAGTGCTCTCTTTGGAGAATTAAATTACCTTTGTAGATGCAGAGAAATCTAATCAGTGCATTTTCTGAACATGTTTCCTAGGTGTCTCTTTCTTATAAATATAAATGTGCAAAATCAGGGGCGAAGCCATCACAAAATTCATACCCTCTAAGTATAAATTTAGAAATCTTAATGTGATATTAGCACACGGAAACAGTAAACATCACACTTGGTTTTTAATACATTTAAATGTTGAGTATTTTTCAGTAGAATACTCTCAAGGGACCTAATTAACCAAATGAAGACTTTTCAGATTAGCAAAACATAGATATGTAGATGAAAATACAGGCTAAGAAGTTTGAATTTGTGCTAGTGAGAAGCATATTTTTTAACCTCTGTGCTTTGTAGATGCATGAGGTGAAGTGACATTTATATTTTTCTTTTTATTGGGTAGCCCCAGGTTAGATAAGGTTATTTCACATGAAAACAAAATATCATCTGTCAATTCTCCCATTTGTGATTATATTAACATAAACCTTTAATGCAGCAGAGGATGATTCACAATTGATTGATGTCTGGCATCAGATAGGCAAGATCTTGGCTTCATGGAGATAGGCAAGATCTTGGCTTCATGGATATTCGGAAATTAATGACAGCGATTTTTTTTATCAGATGACAGGTAGAATGAAATAAAAATTAAATACATTTGAAATATCATAATACTAAACAATATGAATCAAAGATGTCAAGTAAATGAAAATGGTTTCATGTACTCAGTAGATTAGCAGACAAGTGTCCCACAGAAATCACTTTGGCTGTTTAATTCATTAATCAAAGTCTTAGAAAACCTGTTTAAAACTACCATGGCATCTATCATTTGAGCAAATATATAAGTAAATACAAATATTACTCTTTATTCTGAGTGAGCCCCTGGATGTATCTTTAATGCTACCATTCCTAAATGCTAGTCTCCCAAAACTCATTCTGTTGATATTTTAGTATGCCCCTAAAGGAAGGACCATGAACAGAGAATTTGTCACAATGACAGAAAAAAAATTCATCAGGATATACACATGATTGGAGCATTTTATGTATTCATAATAACTTCATTTTTTCGCAAATAAATCCCACTGAACAAGAACAGTACCAACAGGCAATTTTAAAGAAGAATTTAAAAACAAAGATTTTTTAAAGTTTGCTAACATGTTGGTATGTGTATATATATAGTGTATATCTACCTAATTAACATATACATGTATGTACATGAGTAAATGTCTATTTTTAATTTAAAAAGCAGCATCACTAATTTTTGCTGCCTGTTTCAAAGATGGAAAGACAGTTATTTTTCATATGTAAGTACAAAGCAAAACACTTTTTTATTCCAAGAAAAACAGTCTATTTTTTTCTGCTCTACATAAAAATTATTATACACATACTTCTACTCTTCCATTGAATTGTAAGAGAATGCTACAGATGGTTTGTCACATCTCGATTAGCTCATTTTTCACAATGCTCTTGTGACACCTTGTATCATTTACACAAGGTTTATTTGTCAAAATCCCATAGCACCTTTCTGACAACAGATGTTTTGAAATTCATCCTATTTTGCTTGGCAAAGACTTATTTTAATGAATTTGACAGTATGATTTCAGTGAAGAATTCACTGGTCATTTAAGTCAGCTTAGAAAAACTAAAACCAGACTCTGATAAATGTTCATTTTGTAACTCTTGTAATGTATTTTAAAGCCTTCAGCCTTATAAAATATGATTTGTTTGTTTTTTTCACAAATGACTATTCACTCTAAATTATTCTGCATAAGATGTTTAAGTCATCACTTCGGCTTGATGGTTTCTTCAGCTTCACTCTTAAATAGAATGCAACTCTGAATCCACAGGTATTCCATGTATCACTTTGTGCATCAGGAACATACATAGTAAAAGGTATGATAGTATTTTTTTCAGCAGGAATTCTTACAGATTAGCAGTAATTCTGAGACCTTAATGTAAACCAATGGATAAATATCACCATGTCTCATCATGAAGGAAAATAAACTCAGGGGTCTGATACTGCAGATTTTACTGGTGAATAGCCCTTGTTCTGATTATTCTTCCTGAAATGTTCTGTGTCAGTGGTACAGCTTAACAGTGGAGTTATATTCTAATTCAGTTCTCTTATTCAAGAATGTGACAAAGTGCCTTATGAAAAATGAATGAATGAAAAAGGATGAATTCACAAGTCTCTTTAAAGGCCCTTCTCACCTAAAAAAATGTTTAGCGTCTCAGTGCTGTGAGGCAGTCATCTCTTCCTCAAATGGTAATATTGTCAAATACAGTTTTCCCCCAAATAAAACTGCACAGGTGGTCAAGCACAATTGCTCAGTTTGCAAATCCCCCTAAAGTTGTTTTCCTGAAAAAGTATCACTTATAAAAATCCACCATCATAAACCAGATACTCTAGTCTGTTAAAGCACACACAGACTGCTTAAAATAAAAGCCACCACAGATTTTGCCACTGACATTTTCCTGCTTATCTTCCTTGTATCCCTGTATTATCTAAAAATTGCAAGATTTGGCTTGCACTAGGAGTTACAGCAAATAATTTTACTGCAAGAAAGCCATGTAAAAATAAAATTGTGTGGATTTTGTTGATTTATGCTTTTTAAAATGTGAGCCATAGAAAAGAATGAGGAAGCATCAATCAGGAGAGCTCCCTGATTATGTTTCTTAAAATGATCTTCCGACCCAAACTAAAGAGGAGCTGTAGTATACATACCAAACCGCAACACATGGTGGCATTCTCTAATGTAACAGAGGGTGGTTTGTACTTTACCATTGACTGGTAAGTATTAGCCATATTTCAAGTGATACTTAACATTTTCACTCTTCAAGATAGAATCCTTTTGTTCTAAAACTACTTCTTTCCTGAGCACACAGAATAAGTCACTACCATTTCTGAATGCTGTTGAATACCACAAAATTTAAAGGAAATTAGAGAAGTCACTGCAATACCAATTTACTCCTCTTATTACTAGGGTTCTAATACAAAGTATTACTGGATGCAATCACCAAGGTACCAGTTTTCTCCACTGACTCCTGGTCATCTACCCTGAAGAAGAACTGTCTACAAAACCTGCTGGTCTGCATGGCAAGGCCCTGGCTGGGGATGGGCAACAGGCAGGTGTCTGCTCCCACAGGGATGCCGAGAAGCTCTGCCACAGCTGCTGGCTGTGCTCACCTCTCCCTGTGCTGACTGGGGAGTTACCGAGCAGCGGGGAACGGGACCCCTTCACTACCGCCAGGCTGCACCTGCCAAAGCCTTTTGGGTGGCTCGGGGAAGGGGCTGGAGCACGACGGCCCCCGGACACTGGACACCCTAAGCGCTGTGCGCTCTTTGTCCTTCAGAGAGAAGCAAGCTAGACGGGGACAGGCGGGGCGGCGGGCAGGGCTCCCCGAAGGATTTCCTGCCCGCAGCACACCTGTCGTGACCCACACCGGAGCCCCGGCGCAGACAGCCGGGCAGCAAGGCTGGCCCCGGGGGTCACGACCGAAGGTCCGGCTCTCCCCAGCCCGCGCAGCCTTTCGGCCGCTGCCGGGGAGCCGGGAGCCGCCGGCTGGCAGGAGCGGGGGCGGCGCCCGGCCCGGGAAGTTTCTCGCCACAGGTTGCCCCCTCCCGCCTGCCCCCCGGGAGCCCTCGGGCGGGCCCGGCCACAGGGACGCACCTTGGCGCCGCAACCGCCGCTTCTTGAGCCCGAAGATGCGGACCTTGGAGAAGATGTCCACCAGGTTGCCATTGCAGAGCCCGCGGTTCTTGTTGGGGCTGTTCCGCCTCCTGCTGGCCGAGGGCCGGTCCCAGTGCTGCTCCCTCGCCTGCCGCTTCTGGCGGATCAAGCCGCTGGCGATGGCCGCTGCCATGGCTGCTCGCCGGCTCGCCCACGCCGGACAGGGAGGAGGGAGGCGGCGAGGCGCTCAGCCCCGGCGGGAACCCATCCCCGGGAGCGAGAGGGAGCGGGAGCCTCCTCCGGCCCGAGGCGCGGCTGCGGAGGGGCACCCGCACCCTGCGGCCGGCGGGAGCTGCCGCCACCGAGGGTCACCGCATGGGTGCCCCGCCGTCCCCCCCGCCGTGTCCCGGCGCAGGGGCACCTGCTCGGGCGGGTGTCTGCGGGCCGGCTGGCGGAGCGGAGCGGGGCGAGCGGGACTCGGGGCACAGCCGCGCCCGGTCGGCTTCGCTCAGGTCGGGTCGATCGGGTCGGGTCGGGTCCGCCAGGCAGCGTCTTTTCCCGGGGCTGACCCTCAGCCCCGAGCCGCCGCCACCGCCCGCTCGCCCGCCGCTGCCATCGCCACCGCCGGGGCGGCTACCGCCGCCTCTTCCCGGCTCCCGCCTGATGATTGCCAAGTGCTTCAGAAATCAGCATCTGGAGAGAGCAATCTTCTTCTCCGGGGAGAGCTGTAATCACGGCTCCTCGGTCCCACCCCGCTCCAGCCTCCCCTACACACGCACGCACACACACACACGGACACACACACACACACACACAGAGGCACGCACCGCTGGAGTTTTTTTTTGTCCTCCCCAAGGCGAGGGGCGGCGAGGGTGCAAGCAGTGGAGGAGGGGGAATGGGGGAAAGGCAGAAGAATAAAGCACAGAGGAGAGAGAGGCGGAGGGACGGGGTGATGCTGATGTGGTTTTCTGCTGGGAACCGGGAGGTTCCCGGTGCATCCGCCGCCAGCTGCCTCTGCCCCCCGTTAGGTTTCCGTGTGGCTTCGTGCGGGGATCCCTTCACGGGGGAAGAAGGAGGGCCCTGCGCGCTGCCGGAGGGCCGTATGGCCCTCCTCGTTATCCTTCGCCCGCCCCGGCACACCGAGGATCTCTCACACGCACCCTCTCTCCAGCTCCCCGGCAGCGGCTCCCTGCCTGCCGCCCCCGCCGCCCCCAGCGGTGACACCGGCACCTGTCCCCGTCCCCAGGCGGGGGAAGCCGGGGGCAGGGCAGGCGGGTGAGGCGAGGCAAGGGCACCCCGCCCCGCACAGCCCCGCCGCCGGCCAGCCCGCCCGCAGCCGGGCAGGGGCGCCCGCCCGGCCCTCCTCGCCCCGCAATCCGGGAACGGACCGAGCAGGAGGTGAACTCTGGAGGGAGACGGGGTTCTGCCGCACGGGAAGGTTTTAGAGCCGAGAGGAAGAAGCACACTTACGGGGCTGAGGGGACCTTCAACCCAAATACCAAAGGAATTACATAGGGCACCCACAAACAGCTGCAGCAGGTGGAATTATTGATAACCAGCACCGTGTGAAATTATAGGCTAAATCTTGGCGCACTTAAGGAAGCACCAGCCAAGCTCAGCAGACATGGAACACCTAAGTATCTGCCCCGAGGAGTTCACAAGACACTGCAAATAGTAAATATGTAAATAGGACATCCCACTTCTTTCCTTTAATCTGTTTCGGTTGGCTTGTCTCCCTTTTCAAATAATGGCCCAAAGTTTTTCGGATTTACTTTCTACAAGCCTAATGGTTAAACTTCCTGAAGTTGCAGCTAGCCAGAGGAAAGTAGAGAAAGGAAACAAGCAGCTACACAGAAAAATATGTGGTTGCCCCATAAAGAAGGGCAGATGCTTGCACAGGGAATTATCATGCAACATCTATTTTTATACCTTTTCACAATACTCCAATTTCTTCTTAGATGGTCTTGTGGTGTTTTTTGAGTTTTGTTTTGGTTTGGTTTTTTGTTGGGTTTTTTCTTTTTTTTTTTTTTTTTTTATTTTTTTTTTTTTTTTTTTTTTCATTAT